>NC_073307.1:50276499-50908484 GCF_027595985.1 Sorex araneus | reverse complement strand
TTACTCCTCCTGGCTTTGCACTCAGGAATTACTCCTGGCTGTTCTCTTGGGGACCATATGGGATGTTGGGAGTCAAACCGGGTCAGGCCACGTGCAAGTCAAATGCCATACCCACTGTGCTATCGCTCACCAGCCCTAAAAATGAAACGATTTTTGATCAGAATTTGGTTTTTAATTCTACCCCCTCCTCCTCCTCCCCTCCTCCTCCTCCTCCTCCTCCTTCCTCTCCTTCCTTCTTCTTCTTCTTCTTCTTCTTCTCCTCCTCCTCCTCCTCCTTCTCCTCTCCCTCCTCCTCCTCCTCCTCCTCTTCCTCCTCCTCCTCCTCCTCCTCCTCCTTCTTCTTCTTCTTCTCTTCTTCTTCTTCTTCTTCTTTTCTTCTTCTTCTTCTTTTCTTCTCTTCTCTTCTTCTCTTCTTCTCTTCTTCTTCTCCTTCCTCCTCCTCCTCCTCCTCTCTCCTCCTCCTCCTCCTCCTCCTCCTCATCTCCTCTCTCCTTCTTCTTCTTCTTCCTTCTACTCTTCTTCTTCTTCTTCCTTCTTCTTCTTCTTCTTCTTCTTCCTTCTTCTTCTTCTTCTCTTCTTCTCTTCTTCTTCTTCTCCTTCTCCTCCTCCTCCTCCTTCTCCTCTCCCCTCCTCGTCCTCCTCCTCGTCCTCCTCGTCCTCCTCCTCCTCCTCCTCCTCCTCCTTCTTCTTCTTCTTCTTCTTCTTCTTCTTCTTCTATCGTTTTCTTCTTCTTCTTCATCATCATCATCATTTTCTTCTTCTTCTTTTTCTTCTTCATCATCATCATATTTTCTTCTTCTTCTCCTTCTCCTCCTTCTTCTCCTTCTTCTCCTCCTCCTTCTTCTCTCTTCTTCTCCTCTTCTCCTTCTCTTCTCCCTCCTCCTCCTCCTCCTCCTCCTTCCTCCTCCTCCTCCTCCTCCTCTTCTCTTCTTCTTCTTCTTCTTCTTCTTCTCTTCTTCTTCTTCTTCTTCTTTCTTCTTCTTCTTCTTCTTCTTCTTCTTCTTCTTCTTCTTCTTCTTCTTCTCCTCCTCCTCCTCTCCTTCTCCTCCTTTTTCTTCTCTATCTCCTTCTCCTCCTCCTCCTCCTTCTTATTTTTGTTGTCATTCTCTTCCTCCTTTTCCTTATTTTCCTCCTTTCCCTTCTCCTTCTCTTCCTTCTTATCTCCTCCTCCTCCTTCTTGTCCTCAGCCTCCTTCTCCTACTTCTATTGCTTCTCCTCTTCTGGCTACCTTCTCTTTCCTTCCTTCTTTTTATTTTGGGTGTACTGTTCCAGGGATCAAATACAGAGCTTCCTACATGTAAGATGGGGATGGGAGAGACACATGAATGCTTTCCTGCCGGAGACTCTGGAGACTTGAATTCACTCTAACTCATGCTAAGACCGGTTTAATGCCTGCTGTTCACTGGCTACATCTCTAGTCCTGATCAGGATTTTAGAATTTGTTTTAAACTCATTTATTAGAAGGATGTTAGCATATACTCAACAAACTCATATATAAGTTTGGGTAGAATCAAACCTTGAGTAAACATCTGGTCTAGAGAGAAACCATCACATGCATTCCCCTGGTTTCCCTCAGCGTGTTTCTCCCCTCCTGCCACTCTCCTTTCTGCACCTGTGACCCTGTGAGGCCTGTGAAGTCCTCTATTGTTTTACCTGACCCAGGCCTCCACAAGTTCCTGAATATTCTCACTTCTTTATCAACATCCTCCCTCAACCTCCATGAGTAACTTTCTCTTTTCCAGGGTATTTGGTAATTAGATATTCAGTTGAATAGTCCCTGAGAGTTGTGTGCAATTTAAAGAGATGATCAAGGGGCAAAAAGGTATTTGGGGAGACCTTGTTTTGCTTACACCAAATCCTAATTCACATTGTATATGTAGCATCATTTCTGGCAGGAAAGAATTTCTCAGAGCCTGTGCTGATGCGTAGGCCCTTGCCTGCTTTCTTTCCCCTGATTCCCCAGATTTGGATGGGGATGGGAGAGACATGTGACTGCTTTCCTGCCAGAGACTCTGGAGACTTGAATTCACTCTAACTCATGCTAAGACAGTTTAACGCCTGCTGTTCACCAGCATCATCAGAAGGTGGTTAGAAGGGGCCGGGTGTTTACATCTTAGGGATGTGTGGTCCCTATCACCTTTCTTAGTGTTTTATATAAGGAGTTGCTTTCATTTTATTTTTTTTCTTTAACCCGTTGAAATCATTTTAATGAACTCAGAATGGGTCTTGGGTATATGAGGTTCACCATTTCTTTTTTTTTCTTTTTGGGTCACACCTGGCAATGCACAGGGGTTACTCCTGGCTCTGCACTCAGGAATTACCCCTGGAGGGGCTCGGGGACCGTATGGGATGCTGGGAATCGAACCTGGGTCGACCGTGTGCAAGGCAAATGCCCTACCCATTGTGCTATTGCCCCAACCCCATGAGGTTTACCATTTCATCGTTCACCTTGATTCTTTTGTCGTTTGGAGCCATTTGAACTTTATAAAGAAATTGAAAGGCTAATTACTTTTGCTTAAATTTTAGGCACCGTGATTTACAATGTTGACACTGGCAGAATTTCATGCCAGCCCCCTCTTCCACACGCCCCCCATAAAAATCCAATACTAAATCCTCTACCAGAATGTTAGCTACTTCCCTCCACCATGTCCCAGTGCCACGTACCTACCCCCGCCTCCCTCGCCTGCCATGCAAAAACTCTACCTCTAAGCTGCATCCTGGTCCTGAGTATTTGTGTGATGGGTTCTGGATTGACTCCATTTTCTCACACTACACCGCAATGACAGTGTATACAAAGTAACGTTTCTGGTAGAGGAAATTTTCCTAGCAGCAGCCCCCATATCTCTATGCGATATACATCCTATTGAAGACCAGTTCTCCATTACTATCCTCTTTAGTGTTTGTTATTTCTTTAACTTTATTGACTACATGTGTGGGAGATCATTCTGTATCCTTCCCTCTCCTACTGATTCACGTCACTCAGATTTTCCTGATTCATATCCTTAGCCATGACCTCATGTTATCATTTGTTGTTGTTGTTGTTGTTGAAGACATCATTAAGAAGGGATGGAGTAATTGTGGGTGTCTTGGGGCTATTTGGAATCTGTGTCTCCTTTACTTATTTTTATATATTCAGGTTTGTGAGGGTTACACCCAGCGATGTTCAGAGCTTACTCTGGTTCTGTGCTCAGGGATCACACCTGATGCGCTCAGGAGACCATGTGAGGTGCCAATGGTCAGTTGTGTGCAAGGCGAGTGCCCTACCCACTGTATACCACTCTGGCTCCAAGTGCCTCCATAAAACACAGCCTGGGAACTGAAGTCAGTCTGAAAAAACAGAAAGAGCTCTTCCTTCCACTTTCTAAAAATCTTCAAACTTTCGACTTTTCCCCCTGTGGTATTGGGCTGATAAAAAAAAGTTGTGCATGTGTGTGTGCGTGTGTGTGTGTGTGTGTGTGTATTTTAAATGCATGTGTAGTATAATAAAGCTAACGGTGATTCTTGACGACTTCTGTTGAAATTGGGGCACCTGCAATTTAATTGACGTTTCCCGCCCTGAAGCACAGCTCTGCAATGTCTCTCCCAGCCCCTTGCAGTGGGCTGGAAAATGGCTGGATTTGTACTTAACATCCCTGGCCATCAGCTGGTCTTCATTTACAGTGGCACGGGGTGGTTTTAACTCCAGCTCCGTGTTCTGAAATTAAAGCAGGAAACTCTGGAGGCCAGTGGAGATCTTGTACTGTCTAAAGTTAGAAATGCTCTCAAGTGGAACCATTGCTTCTCTCACTATCTCTTTCCGCTTTTCTAGGAAATCTTACATAGTGAGAGACCTTCCCAACCTAAAACAATGACTCTACATTACAACTCCAGCAGATAGATCTGTTCTTGTGGTAGAACTACATGGAAATTCTAAGCAGCACAAATTACTACCATGTGAGTGGCATTCTTGGTTGGGTTAGCACTTCCCTGCAGACAAAGAGAGATCCCAAACTATGCAAATTTCCAACCAAACAAATTCACACTTCTTTTAAAGAAAAAAAGAAGATAAAAAAAAGAAAGAAAGAAAATTCAAACCAAAAGAAAAAAAGAAAAGTCTTGATATAATTTGGAAGACCAGTCTGCTTGACTAATGTTCTTATATGTAAGTGGAAATCCTTTTTGATATTTACACTACTGATTTCTTTAATCTCCACTTTGGAATTAATAGACAATAACATTGAATTGCTTCCTTGGCTGCCCCAACCCCTGAGCATATTTACCCAAGTGTCTAGAGAACGGATTGTACACATATCTCTAATCCACCTGCCTGTGTTTCTTAAAAGCCCAGATAAAATCAGCAGCCCTTAGATCTTAACCTTTTAAGTCTGAATGTTTTTAAAGTCCAGCCATGACAACTAAAGCTGGGGTGTGCATAGGGATGGGCTAAAGGGCCGTGGTCGGGGAGGGGTGGGGGCGGGAGGAAGGCTGGAAATACTTTTTTTTTCTGCTGAAACTACTGCTGCATTAAAATACTTCAAAAACTATTCTCCAAAGAGGGAAAGTGTCTGTAAGATTTGGGAAGGGGGACCTCCACAATGAGAACTATGTTTATTTATGATGCAATGAGTGGGTCTGCTCTGGTTACTGAGCTGTTGGAGCCCAACGCCTTGAATTCACTTTCAATGTTCTCTGTATGGCTATGGGAGAGACATGAAGGCCGTTGTATATTTGCAGACAATGATGAATCTGAACACAGAACAACAGCTTTTTTGTCTCAGTCTTTCAGTTTCTGGAGTATCATGGGCCACAGTTCATTATGTCCTCCAACTTAATCTAGAGAGCTAAAAATAGAAGACTTGAAAAACAAAAAAAAGTGATTCTATTTTTTATTGTTGTTCTGGGGAGGAGCGTGGCATACCTGACAATGCTCAGAGGCTACTTCTGGTTCTGTATTTAGGGGTTGCTCCTGGCAACGCTGAGGGGACCAGGGGTTCAGGGCACTATGTGGTACTAGGGATCAAACCTAGGTTCCTGCATGCAAAGCTTGCACTCAGCTGCTTGAGCTATCTCTCTCTAGCCTTGATAATCAAAACTTTTATTGAACATAAATCTCGTGCCAGCAAATTGGCTCTTTGTAGTTAGTGTTTTCTTACACTCCGTGGTTCACTAATAAATTAAAAGGTGGCAGTAGTTGTTTCATAATCAAAAGGTTACCATTTTTTATCACTTACTATATATTCCTTAACTAAAGAAAAGAATAAATCAAATTCAAACAGAAAAGCAGGGCTGGAGAAATTAAGTCCAGGGCTTCAGATCTTGCAGACAGCTAATACTGGTTAGATTGTTGGATCCCTGACAGTGCATTAGGTCCCCTGAGTATCTCCAGGAGTTTTCCCTGAACACAGAGCCAGCCTAAGCAAGCCCAGAGCAACTTTGGGTGTGGCCTAACCCTCTAGGCTCAAGGCAAAAACCAAAATCAAAACCAGAAACAGAGAAGCAATTGTATTATCTTCATACTTCTCTTAGACTGTGTTAACAAAGGAAAAATACCATTATGTTTCTGAACCACAGATTCAGAGCAACCCACCTTTTTTTATTTTCAACAAGAAAATGGTCTCAAGATTGTTGGATGTACTGCTGGTTTAGCATGTATGATTAAACAGGTTGATGTCAATTGAATGATTTTTGCCTTGAAGAGTTCTTTATTGATGGTCATTGAAACTCAGCCCTTGCTTCCACACCTGTAGGACAGTGAAAGGAAGTGAAATGAAACTTTCCACTTATTTAATCTCTTATTTCCCCTTGATCGCAGGCACTGCATGTTCCTTATCTCTGTACCCCTGGCAGAGCGGGTATTTGGAACATTTTTATCAATAGGTCACTTAAATTTCTTCGTAGCAGATATGCATAAACTTTTGGTTAAAGTGCTCCTCCTCCAATATCACTTCAAGCTTGATGACATGGGGGCTAGGAGATTGAATCTCCATGTTTTATTGTTGGGGATGTGTTTTGGTTCTTCCTAGGTAGACAAGCTGAACACCTGAGAATCCTCAGTTTCCATCTCTTTTTTGGGTCCAGTCAGAAAGCAAAGTGAATGTAGAAGCCACACATCAACTTGTAATGAACTGCTGATGTCAGAAACTGTTATCAGTAACTTTGCACAATGTCTCAATTAATTTTCATATTAGCCCCATGAGATCAGTTATATTATAGTGGTTCTTTAGACATTGGAGTGCAGATGATGACATGGCTTGGTGAGATTAAGAACTTTGCCCAAGCTTCATAACTCTTGAGTCATGAAGATTGAATCCAGGTTGGTGTCCCAGGGCTATAATGAAAACGTCTTACTTTTGCTCTTTGCTTTTTCTCTTTTAATGCGGGTCTTCTAAAGGGTTGATCCCTATTTTGCAGAATGTATTAATCAATGACAAAAGATAATTCCTTTTTAGAAAAATAGGCAAAGTACTTGAAAAAGAAAAAAGTATCTCCCTCCTATCCTCCTCCCCAGCTATTGCCAAACAGTGTGTAACTGGCTGATATGCAAGTCATAGTCCCGTAGTGGTATAATTCCATGCTTCGTAGCTATAAATATGGAAAATAAGCAAGTATTGGTGACAGTGTGGGGAGATTAGACCCCTCCCCTCTCTGCTTTCTTGAGGGTGATGAAGATATTGTGGAAAACAAATCAGTGTTTCCTTTAAAAGTCCCCTTCAGTGGGCCAAAGAAATGGTGCAGTAGATAGGGCGCTTTGCCTTGTAAGCAGCCGACTGCTTACAAGTTTGATCCTTTGTGCCATACAGGGCTCCCAAGCTATGTCAGGAGTGTTTCTGGAGTAAGCCTTGAGCACCAATGGGTGTGGCCCTAAAATAAAAACCAAAAAAGTCCCCTTCAAAATATATTTGTCATATGTCAGTGATTCTGTATCAATCTAGATGTCCAAAAAAATAAGAAACAAGCGTTCAGGCAAAAATCTATGCACCCATATGCATAGTAATAATTTTCTTAGTGCTCCAGAAAAGAAATAATCCAAATTCCACCCAATAATGCAAGCCCCCAAAACATGACATCTCTATTGAATGGAAAGTCAACAGTCAAAAGGAATGAATTCTGAGACATATCACCATATTGGTGGAACCTGTAAGCATCACTCCCATAAAAGAAGCAAAAAACGCAAGAAAACACCCATAAGACAGAAAGCAGATTAGTGATTGTCAGGAGGACATAGCGAACAACCGTGTATGGATAACCGTGTATGGATAGAGGATTCCTTTGGGGTGATGTTAAAAATATTCTAGATTTATAGAGTGTTGATAAAAGCCCGGCATTGTGAATTAGAAACTACTGCACAGGGGCTGGAGTGATAGTACAGCAGGTAGGGCTGCATCCCATATGGTCCTCTGAGCACTTCCAAGAGTAATTTCTGAGTGCAGACCAGGAGTGACCCCTGAGCATTTCCGGTGTGACCTAAAAAGAAAATAAAAACCAATAAAACACAAAAAAGAGCTCCAAAATAAAACTACTGCACATACGACTTTTCTGTTATATGAATTTCACCAAGATAAGTAAGGAATTCTGGGCAACTGGAATACATATAGCAGAAACTAATCCAATAACTTTCCCACCAATTCCTACAAAGGGTAGAGACTTTCCAAGCAGGCGCAAGCAATGGTGATGGGTGTGCAACAATGCCGATTTTGTGAAACAGGGTAAGTCTGCTCCCCTAGGGTATTTGAAACACTGGAATTCCTGACAAAATTGCTAGCCTAGTGCTTTATTTCCCTCCTGAACTCTGGACACTACGACGTCAGAATCCACATTCTCGGGGGGTGTGGTGGGTAGAAACACAAATCAGCCTTTCTCCTTTGCGTCTTGGATGTGCACTATGTCTTCAATGGGTCCGGAGGACTGGGTAAGCTTCTTCCAGAAACAACGGCCAGAAGTCTTATGCAAATGTGTGTGTCTTTTCACCCACCTGCTCCTATAATTCCTTAGAAACTGTGGCTCAAGATCTTGAATGGGAGGAAGGATTTGTTTCTGTCTCTTGTGTTTAAGATTATTAGAAAATAATAGCGAGGCACCAGGCGGGTGTCTTATGCTTCCAGAAATTGCCGAGGGAGGGTAATACCTCGGGCCCATAGAAAACATATGGGTTATATCACCCTGTTGTAGCGGGGGGCGCATGGACCCTGCAGGTGGGGGGTGGGGGAGTTAGCCTTTTGATGCTGCAGCACATCTTTCTTACCCTCTTCTGACTTTCTCTCTCAATCTCGCCCCAACAAGCGTCCCCATAGACCCAGAAGAAAGCAGCATTGTTTGCAGGGGGATTTAATTTCACTCCATCACAGGACCCTCGCAGCCCTGTCATTGCAATTTGTCACACTGTTTTGTGTGCTCTATCTTTCTGAAGTCCCATCTCCTCTGCAGTGCGCCTGCATAATTTGCCTGCCTGGGACAAAGAGGTGGAACTGGGAACTGAAAGTTAATGCACACAGTTATCAATTTGCTTCCCCCCCCCCCCACACACACACCACCACCACCACCACCACCACCACACCTTAGTGGCCAAAGTGGAGCTTGCTGTGTAAAGAAGAAACACCACAGCTACTAAAGCCAAAGGAAGAGCTGGTGGGCGCTGGGTGAGGTAATCCAGGACCTGCCTGAAGGGAACAGGATGGAGAAGAATGCAAGTGTCTCCTGCCAGCACGCCTCCTCCCCCCCCCACCACATCTGGTCGTGGGGGCTCAGCCCTCTGGTGTGCTGCTCCTGTAGAGAAGGGGGCCCGGCAGCAACAGATAGGAGCCCCACCCCTTGAGTTTCATTTCAACTCAGGTCTCAGGGCTAGTGACTCAAAGCAGAAAGCACCATTAGCTTACTTCTGAGGAGGGAGGTGGCAACCCAGTCCCTCGACCCCTGCAAATGCAGACTCCAGTTGTGCACGGAATGTGTGGCAGGGGATCTCCTAGATACCCCTCCATGGACATTGCAATCAGCTTCCTCTTTCACATCGAGATGTCCAAGCTTTCTTTCTCTTCCCTTTTTGCTTGCATTCTTATTTTGCCTGAATTGGGGTACTTTGCTTTCTCTGCTGCCAGTCACGTGCTTCTTACCTCTCTTTTTTTGGTCGCCATAATTCACACCGGGTTGATTCAGCTTGTCCAGGGAAACTGAATAGTGCTTAAAGATATTTGGGGTTGTCACAAACAGAGGAACGGGCTGGTTACTAGTGCATTTAACCCAGAGATGCTGACAAGTAGCCCCCCCAGTGTGATTTCTAGTGTGTTTAACCTAGAGATGCTGACAAGTAGCCCCCAAATGCCAAAGACAGACTGTCTACCAGCAGTCCTCATACACCCAAGAAGGACCAGGACTTGGAGTTGTCTTTGAATATTTTGTTAAAAAAAATGACTGTAGATGGTCCTGGGAGATAGTGCAGAGGTCAGGGGTTTGTGTCTTATGTGAAGAGGCCCTCGTTTGGCCTCCAGCACAGTATGACTCTCTGAGGTTCTGGAGCACTGTTGAGATGGCTTTGATGCTCCCCTGTATCACTGCACCTGAGAAGCTCAGCATGCCCAGGTTTAGGCATTGCACCCAGGATCACTAGAAGTGACCACTGGTCTCCCTGATCACTTCTTTGAAAACCCTCTAAATGAAAAAAGGTTTTGAAAGCCTAGAACTGTCAGAAAATCTGAAAAACAGAAATTTCGTGGTCAATGACACCAGGAATTATTAGCAATTTAAAAAATATTTAAAGCTGGAGTGAAAGACAGTATACTACGGCTGGCTAGGGTTTTATTCCCAATACCCCATGTGGTTTACCAAACAAAGTGAAGAGCCAGGAGAAAGCCACGAGCACCAACAGGTGTGGCCTTACCCTAAATTGACAAACTAAATCTAGAGACTCTGCTGTTCACAAGCATCTCTGGATGCTTGTCAAGTCATGGGTATGAGATAAACCTCTAGCAGACCTCATCTCTGATTCTCTCCAGAAAGCATGGTTTGACAGAAGACTGGTGCAATGACACTTGGGACTGTGGTCTCATAGGGGCAGGTAGCCAAAAGGCTCTGAAAGTCACTTAAGGGCCTATAGTGTCAAGAAGATGGGATATATATCAAGGGGGCAAGTTCAGGCAGCTGGGGAGGAAGCAGGCAGTACCAAATCAGAGATATTGTCCATTTGTGATGTCGGACACTCACAGACAGAGCCCACAGGCAAAATCAAGATCATTTCTTCCCAGGAAAAACTACCCCAGAGGGCAGGGGAGAAAAATACCCCACAGAAAACAAACACAATTGCACTCACAAAAGGAGCTCCTGTGTTATCCGTGAGTTTGGAATTCCTTTGCTTGGTCAGATCAAAAGGTTGGGTGATGGGAAAGAGCATCTTGTACAGGTGGGATGCAGGTGGAGGACCAAGTACAATGGCTTATTCCATCAAGGTTTTTGTTTTGTTTTGGTTTTGGGACACATCAGGCAATGCCCAGGGCTTTCTTCTGGCTCCTACACTGAGTAATTACTCCTGGTGATGCTCAGGGGACCACATAGGATGCCAGGGCTTGAACCTTGTTGGGCATGCAACAGACAAGCTCTTCACCCACTGTTCTATCTCTCTATTCCCAAGTTTTTGTTTGTTTGTTTGTTTGTTTGTTTTTGAGGCCATTTGGGGGTGCTCAGGGCTTCCTCCTGGGTCTCTGCACAAGGATCACTCCTGGCTCCCAATGGGATGCTGGGGATCAAACCCAGGTCTGCCATGTGCAAGGCGGGGCAAGTTTCCACCATGATTCTTTACTTTGTGAGGCCTAGCTGTCGTTACACAACTTTCCTTGGGGCCTTAGCAACCTTGGTTGTTCACTGTATAGTGGATGGCCATAGGACTTATCACGCCATCCTTGGCATCAAACTTTGGTAATGAGAACCTGGATGGGAAGGAATATTTATTAGGAAAGGGGTTTATTCACGTGAATTAGTGAAAGCCCATGGAGAGATAGTCCTGGAGTTGGAGACGGGTGCAGCTGGATCCACTGTGATCTTGGGAGCTTGGCTGTCTCCCAGCTCCTCCTCCCCTCTCTGGACGCGTTGTCAGCTTGATGTGCTCCCAGAGCTTGTTTCTGAGCCGTGGGCCCAAGCTTTGGTGTAATATTTCTTCAGGCAAACCTCTGGGTGGTCCTGTCTTCGAAGAGAGACAAGCAGATAGTAGGAGGCTTTCCAGATTGCTCTTCCAAATAGCATCTTCAAAGGAAGAGGACCCACCTGGGAGGAAAGATGTTTCCAAGAGGCAGAAGGGAGGCAGGGACTCAAGGTCAGGAAGCCCCCAATGGAGGCCTTGCCTGTAGCAGCTGTTCTGACTGCTGGGCCAGCCTGAACTCTTGGCCAGAAAGAGGTTTTGTTTGTCAGTTCCTTCCTTTGCAGTCTTTGTGCATGCAGTGTGCTGCTGAAACTAGGTGGATGCGTGTGTGAGGAAGGAGGGCTGTCTACCATGGAAACATTTAGAGTTTAGAAACCTTGAACTGTATGATTTTTTTTTAATTTAAACTTTTATTTAGGGCTGTGCTTCCTTTCCAAAGGGGTGATATAACCTGGTGTGAGATGTCAAATTTTGTTTTATAACTCTAGTTCTCCTTTTCTTTCCTTTTGGTGTTTTGTTTATTGAATCACTGTGGCACAGAGTTTACAAAGTTGTTCATGATTGGGTCTCAGTCATACAAAGTTCTATCACCCATCCCACCCCCAGTGTACTACCACCAATGTTCCCAGTCTTCCTCCCATCTCTCTACCTCCAGCTAGCCTCTATGTCTCAGTCTTCGTCTATCTCTGTCTGTATCTGTCTCTATCTATTTGTCTGCCTGTCTATCTCTCCCTCTCTCTCTTTCTCTCCCCCTTTGGTCATTATGGTACATAATATAGGCACTGAAAGGTTATCTACCATGTTTGTCCATTTACCTCCTTTCAGCACTTAGTTCTTGTCCAGAGTAATAATTTCCAACTATGAGATGCCAATTTTTCAAACAGTTTGGTCCAGGGGAAAAAAAAAGATTTCCAAGTTTCTTTGGGCATTTCAAGTGTGGGGCCACAAACTAGAATAAAATATTATAAGCATGTGTCCCAGGACTGAATCAAATGATCCCTCTGCATGGTCAGTTTCTATATTTACTTTTGAAATATAAAGTATTCTTCCAGGAGACTAGGTTGGAAATATGGAAGAATGGGACCGACTTAGCCCCTTGTAAGATAAGTGTTTCACTCTGATTTTGTTCCACTGGCCATTCATTAAACCTGGGTTATGTTGAACATTGTGTCTTTCAATTAACTGGAGAAAGGTATCCAGGGACAGGAAGGGGGGCACTGTAATGACAATAGAGGGACCCTCATAAGTTTCACATGATCAAGATGAAAATCCATTCCAAGAAATCTAAGTGAGACCTCATTCACGACTTTTCTTGAGCACTTACCTGTTCTTTGAAAGGGAAGATTCTAATTCTTTACTTTAATACCCCGCCACGCCTACTTCTTAGATTCAATACCAGCCTTCAACCTGCTAGTTTGAAATAAAACAACCATCTAGGAAGAGTCTTGAATTTTTTTGAGAACTTCTATTTTAATTTTTAATTTTGTTTATAGTTTTGTGGAGATTTTTTTGTGGGGGAGGGGGGCACACCTGGCAGCGCTCAGGGCTGACTCCTGGTTCTGTGTTCAGGAATCACTCCTGGTAGAGCTTGGGGGATCTGGGTATTGAACCCAGCATCCAAGTCAGGTGCTTCCCTTCCACTGTGCTATCACAGGGGCCCTGGCTTCTGGTTTTTAGTTTAGACCATCCTGATATTGGATAGCAGTGAGACCTTCCTGATGGTGCTGGTGGTACAGTGTCTGCTGGAGAGAACATGAAGTTTTTTTTTAAAAAAAGCCTTGGATAAGAGAAATAACACATGAACTGGAGTGCATGCTTTTCACACAGGGGGCCTGATTGCTTTCACAGCACTGCATAGTCTCTTGAATATAACTAGGAATGACTACTGAGCACAGAGCCAAGAGGTAATTCCTGAGCATCATCAGTTATGGCCCAAACAAGTAAACAACAAACAAATGGGAACAAACAAAATCAAAGAACTTTTGTGGGATTAATGGATGAACTTCGCTCAGTGCAGGATAGGTGGTGTCATTCCACTATCATCCTGTTACTTTTTAATTAATGCATATCCAAAACTCTCTAGAGATTTAAGAATTCAGCTTTTCTAATCAAAAGACTCTGAGTCTAACCATCTTTGATGACCTGGGGAAAGTTTTCTCAGGAACAAATTGCAAGAACTAATGACTTTGGCTTCATCCAGACTCCAGGAAAGAGAAATCATAAGTAGAGATTGAGAGTTGACCTTCTTGAGACTTGAGATAATAATGAGATTTCATGTAAAGGGGATGGTTTCCTGGGATATCAAAAGATGTGCAATCAAGGGTCACTCATGATATCATTTTGATCTACAGAAGGATTTTATTCTCAGAGGAGCCACAGGGCAATGTATAGATGTGACTGGTCTTGTAATGAGTCTAGAAATGATGTGTGTTCAGTTCATGAGAGGTGACAAGATGGTCTCATGAGTGTGTCCAGTTCTTTGTCCTCTGGCCAAATGTCTTGGGGAATGATGCATTCAGACACTATGGAAGGAGGAAGATGAGGAGAACCATGTTCCTCTGAAAGAATCTTGTTTATCACCAGCTTTTGGTGAGAGTGAACTGATTTTACAAACCTGGTATCTCCAGAGTGTTCTTCATGAGAGGCACTGGATATTTCTAAACCACTGACTATCACTTGGGGAGTGTTTAGTGAAAATGATCTAGTATTATTTTTCATCAAAACATAATGAACATTTTACATGATATTAGTTCTCAGTTGAAAATGATTTGATATGTTTGTGTACCAGATATGTGTATATTGTGTATATTGCAATATAACTATTATAACAATTGTGTATATTGTGTATATTGCAATACAACTACTATAAAAAGTTTAGTTGAGGGGCTGGAGCGATAGCACAGCGGGTAGGGCATTTGCCTTGCACGCGGCCAACCCGGGTTCAAATCCCAGCATCCCATATGGTCCCCTGAGCACCACCAGGGGTGATTCCTGAGTACATGAGCCAGGAGTGACCCCTGTGCATCACTGGGTGTGACCCAAAAAGCAAAAATAAATAAATAAATAAATAAATAAATAAATAAAAGGTTTAGTTGATACAGGTCACCCTGCATAGTTTTTAATAATGGGGTTTTTTAGATTTACCCTTTTAACAATTCTGAAATATAATATAGAGTATTACTAACTCTAGTTACTGTGATATATATTATAACTACAGGACTTATTATCTTATAATTGGAGGTTTATTCCTTTTAAGATTATTTTATTTTATTTTGGTTTTTTGTTTAGGGGCACATGTGGCAGTACTCATTGGTTACTCCTGGCTCTGGGCTCAGGGATCAGTCCTGGTGGTGTCTATCACATGCTGTGGTAGCGATCAAAGCAGGGTCAGCCTCGTGCAAGGCAAGTGAATTACTCTGGACTATTTTTCTGACTGGAGATTTGTGTCTTTAATCCATTCATTCACGTTAAAGACCATATCCTTCATTTATCCACATATCTAATTTCCACCGGTCTATTCTCTGTATCTTGTGAGTCCAGTGGATTTTGCTTATAGAGCCTACATTTAGGTAACACGGTATTTGTCTTTCTCTGACTTACTTATTTTATTTAGCACAGTTGTCCATAGGGTTTGTTCTTCTTTTTGCAAAGAGCAAGCTTTCTTTCTGTTTTGTGGTTCAACAATATTCCATTCTATGTATAGCTTGAGATGAACAAAGACCACACTGGCAGTCCCAGTGTGGATGCTCTTGCAGATTGCTAAGTATGCTGCGGGTGATATGATCTCAGTACGGGTAATTCCACTCGATGACATTTGCACAACACAGAGTCACCCGATGTCACATTTCCCAGAACGTATCCTGACATTAAATGATGCACAACGGTGTATTGCTATATGCTTTTAACATTAATGTCAGCAAAGACACAAACCCTGGGTTCTAATGTGGAACTGTCTGGGAATCATAATATACTTTCCTTCTAATAATCCTCAAGGTCATGGACCCTCCTCCCTATCCTCACTCACACATACCTGAGAATGGTTTGTGTCACTTATGAAAGTAAATGTTCTTTTTCTTTGAAACACAGATCACTGGGAGGAACGATGGTTATTTAGTTTGTAACTGACTTTCTTCTTACTCCCATGGATGTTTCTCCTTGTCTGCTACTGATGAGGTCTTGTAGTTGACATAATATGAACTAGACTAGGATACTTTATATATTCTGGAATTGGGAGTCTAGAGGGTAAATAGGATGAAAAGCCATCATAGAGTTAACACAGAGGAAGCCAAATAATTCAACTTAAGTACATGAAAACTGCTGAGAAGGTTGAGAAAAAGAAGTTCCCAAATGGGTTTTACTGACATGTTCCCTTCCAATAAGCACCTCCTGTTCTGAATCATGGTCAGGAACAGGAAGGAAAGGCCTAACACAAGGCTAACCATTTGGAAATCAGCGGGAAGAAATTAGACAAAGGCTTTTGCCCTCATGAGTGTCAGATTCTTGTGGGAGGTGGAAATTGGGATGGACAAAGACAAACAGATATATTATTTCTGAACTTGATGCATCCTATGGAGGAAGGTTTTCAAGAAATGGTTATCACCAAAAGCTAGCTCATGCTGTCCAAAATTATTTTTCTTTACTACTAAGTGGTAAGAAGGCTGACATTGCTTCACTCTGCTTTATTCCAACTAGAAAGGAAAAACATTAATAGAATAACTTGATATGTGATTAAATTATTTTGTTAGGAATGACCACAGTATATGCTATACCACTTCTGAATTACAAGATGTTTATAGGAAGCCATTCACATGTATAATTCATTGAGATCCTTTCACTGTTATATGTTTATAATTATGGCACTTCTGCTTCTAGATGTGAAAAAATAAGTATATTACCAAGGCATGAGGAGAACAACTAGTAACTTTTGACTTTGTCCAGTTGTGAATGAGTTGACAATTTTGGATGACATTGATCAGTGAGCTGAGTCAGACACCTGTCGATTCCGTCAGAAACGTCAAAAATTCTATGACTGAATTGACAGGTGTCCCACTGACCTACCCGTCACTTTCATCAAAGCAGGAAAACCATTTGTGCTTGTAGATACATTTCAGACCCAATATAGAAAAAGAGAATTCAGAGAATTAGCTCTGGAGTCATGTCCAGGAGGGACATTTTGACTCAGAGAAGGAGGCTGAGTTGCCATTTTTAATACTATTTCCTTGCTGGAATGAACACAAACGGTTGTTGACCATTCTGGGCAGTATATTCTGATTCTTGATTGGCTACTGGGGCTTAGTTATTTTGTTTACTGGGGCAATTTCCCAGCTTCTGTTACATCCACAATCAGAGCAACTGAATCTGGAGGAGTCTGGATAGAATGCATCTACATTTTAATAAAACTGTAATAAAGATGATAATAATCCCAGTACACATGACTCACAGATAAGGACGAAAAAAATATGTTTTCAATATTTCCCACTCAGAACTGTCTGTCACCAAGGTGATTCCTTAATGGCAGAAAGACAAAGTTGGCTCTTGGAATAAAAATGTGAGGCTTCAGAAAGGAGCCAACATAGTCCTGTATTTAACATTTACAATGAAGACAGACACGTCTAAAGGGTCAGCTTCTCAGTTTCAGATGAGTTGTCCTAGGTTTTGATATAGAGCATCGGAGGACATGGATGCATGCTTTTAAGAAGCTGTCCTGATCATCCAGGGAATTCTCCCTAAGATCTCCATGGCCAGCAGACCTGTGCAACTGCATAAAATTTACTCCATTAGGGACCAAAAGGGCCGACCAGAGTCTCCCACGGTCTTAAGTTAACACTTGTCTTTGTGCAGTCCACTCTTGTCTGAACTTGAAATCCAATTGGCCAACAATTAAAGCCAATTAGCACATGAGGAAAATAAACCCCAAGCTCTTCCCTTATGCTTTCCACGGAGGAGGGAAAGCTAGTTAGCTCAAGGCATTAGCATAGCTGTGTATCAGGCCAGGCGTGGAAGGGCGACTCGTTGGCTTAAAGTATTAGAAGACCCGGGCAGCGGCTGGCGTAGCAGAACCGTGTTATTCTGAGCTCCCAGCTGCCAAACATTCTTGACGGGAGATGAGGCAGATGTCCAAGGACAATCAAAGAGAGAAGAAAGTTTAAGCCAACGTTTGCCTATCTCATATTCTCTGCTTGATCCTCCGTCTCAAAGACAAGGCACAGCTGTCACACTTCAAGGTCTAGAGCTCGGCGCCCTCCCCCTCAGCCTCCCCCATGCGCCCCCCTAATTCTCTGGGAGTGTGGTGGGGTGGGGGAGGCTTAGCCTTCCAGTCAAGCCTCCCTTAGCAAGTCATGTCCCTGTAGAAAATGGTGGGGGTTGGGTGGAGGGATGTCTTCTCAGGGACAATTCAATTTTCTAAACATGCACAATCTTTGGGTTAAAATTCCCTAGGGTGTGTGTTTAACCTTAAAATGGGGTGGGGTATGTATTCAAAACATCAATGGGTTATCCCCAAGCATAGACCCACTTATCAGGAGACAAGATAGGTTTGGGCCAAAGCAGTATGTCTTGAGACAGATGAAATCATCAGTTCTAAGTGAAGAAAAGTGGAATAATCAATGTGAAATCTGAATGTGGCAGATTTAGCCTCAAAGCTAAAGATGAGTTCTTTCATTATTTAAAAAATCAAGGAACAGTTGGCGGTGACATCGGGGTGCAAAGGCCCAGGGTGGATAAGCAGACATAGTATGTACAGAGTGCACTCACTGAGACATTTCTGTGTTATCTCTCTTGGGGAAAAGAGAGGGACATTTTATTTTTCATCAGGACATTTCATGCCCTACCATATGGCAATATGCTTATTTGCTCAAGTCTTTTTATGGTGCTCCTTTATGCAGTGTGCAACCATTTTGTGTTTTCTAATAACATCTGTGCAGTATTCAAAATTGCACTGTGTAAGTTTCCAGATAGGGGGTGGTTCAAAATTTTGCTTAAATTTTAAAACAGAGGGATCTTACTGGGAGGACTAAACTCAAAATGAACTTTGTATGAACCATCACTTCTGGTCAGTGATTTGAACTTACTATATGGAATGATAATTATGTAAAAATATCTAACTTTATCCTACCCCATTGATCACGGACCTTTGGCAGGAGTGTTGTCTTCAATAAATTTGTATCTCAAGTACCAGGGTACACCTAGTGTACTTATTGAACAAATAAATGAAATGAATGGGGACAAAAATGAGTGCACTTAATCACACGCCAAACCCATTGAAAACATACCCAAGTAATACCGCCTATAATTGACTTACATATAAGAAAGTTAGATTACTCTATTTTTAACGGGTTAGTGAAGTAGTCGATATGAAATAGTTTCATTTAAAAGCACTGACTAGTTAGGATTTCTTTTGTTTTAGCACAACCCCCTACCCCCCAATCTATTTAAAAATAACTATTGGAATTAGAGAGGGTTTTCAAAATTACGTCTATTTCTACCCCAACAACTAATTACAGGGATAACTTTCACACATACCCCCATTGCAGGTGCAAATATTTAATTGTGTGTGCAAGCCAGGTGGTGAGGTGGCTTCTTTATTACGTGTTCAATTGTGTCAGCTCTAGCTGCCCCTTCAATTAGCAGGGGGTGCCAAAAGCAGAGGCCCTATTAAAACGAGGCCTATATATTCCACTGCCTTTTATCTGGGAGGGGGAAGGGCTGTGCATTTTGCATTTTATTTCAGTTGCTCCTAGCTGGGGCCCGAGGGAGTCACTTGGGCGAGCCGGTGAGCCAGGAGCAGCTGGACTTGGTCTGATAAGAATTGCACACAGTGGCACAGGGACGAATTGGCTTCCCAGCACAAGTTGGGCATTAAACGGGGATCTCTATTAAGTACTACATGACTTGCTTATTCGGAAGGTACTTGAAAATCATGTGGAGTTTTGCCTTGTGAGACCAGAACAGAAAAGGGTGATCAAAACATTTGGAACAGGCAGACTCTCTGGACTAAAGGGGCTTAGCCATTTAAGCAGTGCACCGACATCCTGGGGGAATTTAGGTAACTGGACAATGATTACTGTTAGGAACGAAGGCAGTGTTTGAGCATTTCATTTTGTTTGGAAGCATAAAGAATTCAAAAGGCTCTTTGGGAAGCTAAAACAATATACAAAATGTGGCTTGGGAATCGGTAAGGTGAAAATTGGACGTAGGCTCGGATGATAAATTAATCAACTTGGTGTTGAGTCTTGCATGTTTGGGAAGGGATCAAAATGAGAAAACACAGACTTCAAGTTCATTACTCTGTGTTCCAATTTCCCTTCCTTTGCTGGATAACTTCAGATAAGTTGCTTAATTTCTCTGATCTTTGGTATTCTACATGTAGCATGGAGTCACTCCTGGCTGAACCATTTGAGGACTGAACTGAAATGTGGGTGTACTTGAAATTTGTATGAAATTTGAAGGTGTATTTGACATGATGGTACATAAAATTGATGTGGATGCTTTACAATGCTTCCTGGACTTCCTGGAGGCAAAAAAAAAATCTTGAGGAAATTTTTATTCAAATAGAAGTAGGAATTCATGAGAGGCACTGGCGAGACACTTTTTTGTTTTGTTTTGTTTTGGGTCACACCTGGTGATGGACAGGGGTCACTCCTGGCTCTGCACTCAGGAATTACCCATGGCGGTGCTCAGGGGACCATATGGGATGCTGGGAATTGAACCTGGGTCAGCCGCGTGCAAGGGAAACGCCCTACCCGCTGTGCTACCGCTTCAGTCTCCTCTTTTTTTTTTTTAACCCGTCAAGCATTGATTACCACATTTACACCTGCAACTACATATTCTTGGAGTTTTAGGTAGATAAATATGCCACAGCCCTGCAAATCTGAATATTTTTATTTTTAGGAAGCATCGATAGGTTTCCTCATTTTCCCTCTGTCATCTCTGGCCACTCATTCTGTAAAGGGAAAGCGCTACAGAAACATAGTATTTGCCTGGCTATTAATAGTTCTTATGTCTTTAGCTGGTTTTGAATCCTATTATTAATTGATGGTTGCTAATTTTTCTTTCTTGTGTTTTCTCATTTGGGACCATACCCAGCAGTGCTCAGCACAGCTCTCTGGCAAAAAGGGGGAGCAACGACTTCTTTTCTGGTTTCAGTTATCCTCAAGGTGGGATAAAGAGACCAATGGATCGTTGAGCCCATACCTAAGAGAAAGGGAAGAATTGGCATAGTGTAAAAAATACAAACTCATGCGTGGAAGGGGTGATGTGATGTGTGTTCTCGGGCTCTCGGGCCGGCTCTCTCTCTCTCTCTCTCTCTCTCTCTCTCTCTCTCTCTCTCTCTCTCTCTCTCTCTCTCTCTCTCTCTCTCTCTTTCTGCTCACATTCAGTGCTCTCGAGCCGCTGTGTATGGACTGGATAGGGATAGCTCCTCCTTTGAGCTCTGTTTCTGTGTTTGCCACTGTGCTCTCTTCTGTCTGTCTCTCTGACTCTGTCTCTGCCTCTGTTTTCTCTCCTCTGGTCTTCCAGATCTCTCTACCAATCTCGCTTCCGGATCTTTCCCTCTGGAGCCCTTCTGCTTCCATCTCTGGAACTTCACTCGCTCTCACTTCTGACTCTGACTCCTCTGACTGAAACTTACTCTGATTCTTACTCACTCTCACTTCTGACTCTGTCCCTTGCTTCTGACTGTCTCTGACTCTGATTCTCACTCGCTTTGTGCTTTCTTTCCCCTGCTTCTGGCTCTGATGACAACCTGATTCTCTTTAGCTCTGTGCTCTGCTTCTGTGTCTTCTCTCCTTAATTCTCTTACAGTCTAAGTTTATATAGCAATCACATAGGGTGGTGACACAAAGGTGGGTTGAACATTAACAAATCAACAAAGAGGGGTAAGACCACTCCTCCAGGAGATTAACAAAATCTCATCTAAAGAGATTACTTCAGATTACTAGGAGAGCTGCTTAAGGGCAGGATCCCATGCAGGATGTGTTGCTTTCTTCTTTCCTCAGCTAGTAATCCACTTAAATAGTTGTAATATTTCTAGCAATGTCATTCTGTATGAGCACAGTAATAGATGTATCAAGCTTAAAGTTTGGTTCTTCCTGAGGACATCTCACTATATATTCCAGACCACAGTCCTCAGGTCAGGTTAGTCTTCCTAACCACAGCTAGGTCTTAGTCTCTTCATTACTTTTGGATCATGACAGCATTTGTCTATGACGATGCTCTCAACTTATAGTTGAGTACTATGGCACTTTGGCTTGGCCCATTTCGATGCCAGGGTAGCTCATAGCTTGCCCTGGGTCTATTCCATCCCTCATTGGGACCCTGCTTTTGGGGTGCTAGGAACTAAGGGCAACTGAATTGAGAAAGCAGATGCCCAGAAGTAAATATTATTGGGGTCAATCAGCTCTCAAGTTACAAAGCATAATATTAACTGTCTTCCTGTGTCCATACAGAAAGGACATTGCTTTAAGGTAAACTAAGTTCCCTGCAGCAAGGCTAAAAGGACAAACCCAATGTTATCCTACAACAGACAAGCAGTCATGTCCTTAAATCTTTAAGGACATCTTTCTCTTCTTAGACCTGCCATCCAATGCTAGGTTGTTCCATTTCAAATGTGGTAAGACACAAATCTCAGGTTATGCATTCTTGCCACAATCAAAGCAAAACAAAAGAAAGCACGCCAGAATCCCTCTAGATAGCCCCACTCAAGGAAACAAAAGCACGATTGTATTGGGTTATAAACAATCCACAAACAAAACCACCTATTGATTAGAACACTAATGTGATTCAACACCTACGAGGGTTCCTTAACTTAGGTTGTTATTTTATTTGTTTGTTTATTTATTTGAAGTTAAAATAGACCTAGACAAGTGGTATCTGACTCATCGCTTTTCTTTCTCTTCATAGCTAATCTAATAGGTTGCCTGTATAAAGGGAAATGATGCTGAACTATGTTTCTTGTTAAGTGACATTCTCTCTGGTCCAGTATTGACTTCTTCCAATGCACCAATAGGTAAGCACAATTGTTCGGTGCAGAGACTGCCCATCAGGACACAATGAGCAGTGAGATGCCTTTCTCTGGTGGATCTAAAAATGTGATTCTTTTGTAGGGCGGGGCGTACTCACTCATTAGAAGCATTAACGTACAAGTGTACACATTCTTGCAAATTCCTTTCCTCGCTATCTCTCTTGTTGTATAGACAGAGAATGAATTTCTCTGAAGAAAGAGGAGGAAGGGAAGGGAAAGGGAAAGAAGAAATCAGCTCTGTAAATGACCCTGTACCTGCTCCTCTCTTAACTCCATTCTCCACCACCAATGATGAGAGCTTTCCAAGAGAAAGACAGTCATAGTAGAGTGAATGTACTCCCATCTGGAAGTGAGGTGGGTCTGGAAGGAGAAATGAGAAAAAAATCAAATTTCAACTTCAGCTTTTCCAAGGATTATGAATATAAACAGGGTGGTGGGAATGTTAAAAAAAAAACAAATTGATACAAATAAAAAATGCGGTCAACATCCTATACAATGAAGTGCAATGCATCTTTAATGCCAACACTCAGAGAAAGTTGCCTAAAAATATACTTCTTCAAACTCAAGCCAGCATTAATCTTGGAACCAGGAAATGCCTGGAAGTGTTTATTAGTCTGATTATTCAATTTGGCTGTGATTCTGATCATCAACACCAAAAATAAAGAAGAGTTGAAGATGCCTGAGAGGCTGGCTTCTCTAAGCAACTCCCGCCTCTGTTCCCTGTAGCTGAAACCTTCAGTGATGGCAGGAAGTCCCTGCCCCTCCCAGTACACTGTTTGGCTAGCTGCCCCTGGCTGGGTAGGAAACAAGAGACAGCAAAAATTTTCCATCACTTCTGGGCTTCAGAGTTATTGTGAGATCTTAGATTTCATTGTTTCTGATTCTAAAACAGGCCAGCACAACCTGTAGAGAGCCCAGAAGGTGAAATCTCAAAAAAAGAAAAAAATAGTAAGACTCTGCAGGTGGACACTTCCTTCTGGTGAAAGTGCTGAGTTTCTGCAGATGGTGGCAGCCACATGCGCATGTGCATGCATGCATGCATGCATGTGTGCATGTGTGTATGTGTGTGTGTGTATGTGTGTGTGTTTTAGACATTAATTGTTAAGATGAAATGGCTATTTATTTCTTCTCCCCGTTACTTGATGGAGATGGATATTTTGTTCTTGTAAAATTTTACCAGGGCCTTATATATTTTTTATATTAACCCCTTATCAGATGGTACTGGGTAAATAATTTTTCCCATTCCATGGGCTGTATTTGTATATTGGTCACTATTTCTTCTTTTTTTTCACTTTTTATTTTATTTATTTATTTTTATTTTATTTTATTTATTTTTATTTTTATTTTTTAATTAGTGAGTCACAGTGAGGGTACAGTTACAGATTCACACATTTCATGCTTGTTTTTCCCTCATGCAGTGTTCGGGAGCCCATCCTTCCACCAGTGTCCATTCTCCACCACCAATGAACCCAGTATCCCTCCCACCCCCAATCCCACCCCCCCACCCCACCCTGCCTCTGTGGCAGGGTATTCCAATTTGTTCTCTCTCTCTCTCTCCTTTTGGGTGTTGTGCTCTGCAATAGGGGTATTGAGTGGCCATCATGTTTGGTCACTAGTCCACTTTCAGCACGCATTTCCCTTCCCACGCGGGATCTCCAATCACATTTTACTTAGTGTTCCCTTCTCCATTTGGAATGACCATCCCCCAGCATGTGAGGCCAGCTTCCAAGCCATAGAGTCAACCTCCTGGTATTATATACTACTATTCTGGGGTATTAGTTTCCTACTCTGTCCCTCTCTTTCTGGCTCATTTCACTTAGCATGATACTTTCCATGTTCATCCACTTATATGCAAAGTTCATGACTTCATCTTTTCTAAAAGCTGCATAGTATTCCATTGTGTAGATGTACCAAAGTTTCTTTAACCAGTCATCTGTTCTTGGGCACTTGGATTTTTTCCAGGTTCTGGCTATTGTAAACAGTGCCGCAATGAATATATAAGTGCAGATGTCATCTCGACTATACTTTTTTGTTTCTCCAGGATATATTCCCAGAAGTGGCATTCCTGTATCAAATGGAAGCTCAATTTCTAATTTTTTGAGAAGCTTCCATATTGTTTTCCAAAGGGGCTGAACCACCAGCAATGTAGGAGGGTCTCTTCCCTTTCTCCCCACATCCTCTCCAACAGTGGTTGCTTTTGTTCTTTTGGATGTGTGCCATTCTCTGTGGTGTGAGGTGGTATCTCATGGTTGTTTTGATCTGCATCTCCCTAATGATTAGTGATGCAGAGCATTTTTTCATGTACCTTTTAGCCATTTATATTCCTTCCTTGGAAAACTTTCTGTCCATTTCTTCGGCCCATTTTCTGATGGGGTTGTATGTTTTCTTCTTGTAGAGTTCAACCAGTGCTTTATATACCCTTGATATCAACCCTTTATCAGATGGGTATTGGGTGAATATCCTTTCCCATTCTGTAGACTTCCTTTGAATTCTGGTAACTGTATCTTTTGCGGTGCAGAAGCTTCTTATTTTAATATAGTTCCATTTGTTTATCTCTGTTTCTACTTGATTGCTTAGTCCCGTGTCATCTTTGAAGATACCTTTGGCTTCAATATCATGAAGGGTTTTGCCAACCTTGTCTTCAATGTACCTTATGGTTTGTGGTCTGATGTTGAGGTCTTTAATCCATTTTGATCTGATTTTTGTGCATGGTGTCAGATCGAGGTCTAAGCCCATTCTTTTGCATGTGGTTGTCCAGTTTTGCCAGCACCATTTGTTGAATAGGCTTTCCTTGCTCCACTTTACATTTCTTGCTCCCTTATCAAATATTAAGTGATCATACATTTGGGGTTGTGTGTAGGGATATTCCACTCTGTTCCATTGGTCTGCGGCTATGCCTTTCTTCCAGTACCATGCTGTTTTAATTGTTACCGCTTTGTAGTAAAGTTTAAGGTTGGGGAGAGTGATGTCTCCCATCATCTTTTCCCCAAGAATTGTTTTAGCTATCCGTGGGCATTTATTGTTCCATATGAATTTCAGGATTGCTTCATCCATTTATTTGAAGAATGTCATGGGTATCCTTATAGGGATCGAGTTAAATCTGTATAATGCTTTGGGGAGTATTGCCATTTTGACAATGTTGATTCTTCCTATCCATGAACAGGGGATATGTTTCCATTTCCTCATGTTCTTTTTTATTTCATGGAGTAGCATTTTATAGTTTTCTTTGTAGAGTTCCTTTACTTCTTTAGTTAAGCTGATTCTGAGGAATTTGATTTTTGGGGGCACAATTGTGAATGGGATTACTTTTTTCATGTCCCTTTCCTCTGTCTCATTTTTTGCATATAGGAAGGCCATGTGTTTTTTTGGGTATTGATTTTATAGACTGCGCCTTTACTGTACATGTCAATTGTTTCTAAGAGTTTCTTAGTAGAGCTTTTAGGCTTCTCTAGATATAGTATCATATCATCTGTAAATAGTGAGAGTTTGACTTCTTCCTTTTCTAACTGAATGCCCTTAGTATCCTTTTCTTGTCTAATGGCTATTGTTAGTACTTCCAGTACTATATTGAAGAGAAGTGGTGAGAGTGGGCATCCTTTTAATTGAATTGCTATGAGATAGATCCTTACACAGCTGTTCATGATTAGGTTTCAGTCATACAGTATTTCAATACCCATTCTTCTTCTTCTTCTTCTTCTTCTTCTTCTTCTTCTTCTTCTTCTTCTTCTCTTCTTCTTCTTCTTCTTCTTCTTCTTCTTCTTCTTCTTCTTCTTCTTTCTTCTTCTTCTTCTTCTTCTTCTCTTCTTCTTCTTCTTCTTCTTCTTCTTCTTCTTCTTCTTTCTTCTTCTCTTCTTCTTCTTCTTCTCTTCTTCTTCTTCTTCTTCTTCTTCTTCTCTTCTTCTTCTTCTTCTTCTTCTTCTTCTTCTTCTTCTCTTCTTCTTCTTCTTCTTCTTCTTCTTCTTCTTCTTCTTCTTCTTCTTCTTCTTCTTCTTCGTCTCCTCCTCCTCTCCTTTTTCTTCTTCTCCTTCTCCTCTCTCCTTCTCCTTCTTCTTCTCCTTTCTCCTTCTTCTTCTTCTTCTTCTTCTTCTTCTTCTTCTTCTTCTTCTTCTTCTTCTTCTTCTTCTTCTTCTCTTCTTTTTCTTCTCCTTCTCCTTCTCCTTCTTCTCCTTCTATTTCTACTTCTTCTTCTTCTTCTCCTCCTCCTCCTTCTTCTTCTTTCTTCTCTCCTCCTCCTTCTTCTTCTTTCTCTCCTCCTCCTCTCCTCCTCTCTTCTCCTTCTTCTTCTTCTTCTTCTTCTTCTTCTTCTTCTCTTCTTCTTCTTCTTCTTCTTCTTCTTCTTCTTCTTCTTCTCTTCTTCTTCTTCTCCTCCTCTTATTCTCATTCTTCTTCTCTTCTTCTTCTCCTTCTTCTTCTTCTTCTCTCCTCCTTCTCCTCTCTCCTCTTCCTTCTCATCCTCCTTCTCCTCTCTCTCCTCCTCCTTCTCCTTCTCCTTCTCCTTCTCTTCTCCTTCTCTTCCTCCTTCTCTTCCTCCTCCTCCTCCTCCTCCTCCTCCTCTCCTCCTCCTCCTCCTCCTCCTCGCACCTTTTGGGCATTGCGGGTTGCAATATTGATATTGAAAGGTTATCAAGAATATCCCTTTACCTACTTTTAACAGTCAGATCTTGTCCAATGTGATCATTCCGGTGATTTTTGTCATACTGGTCTCTTCTCTTCTTAAATGTGATCATTCCGGTGATTTTTGTCATACTGGTCTCTTCTCTTTCTATCTACCCTCAGCCACCCCCCCCCCCCACTTGTGATTAGTTCCAACAATTGATCAGTCCTCCTAGCCCCTGTTCACCCTGGCCATGGATATTAGTCTTCTACTATATATTATTTTATATATCACAAATGAATGCAGTCATTCTATATCTTACTCTCCTTTTGACTCATTTCACGCACCATGATACTCTCCATGTACATCCCTTTATAGGCAACTTTCATGACTTTATTTTCCTACCAGTTGCATAGTATTCCATTCTGTAGATGTGCCATAGTTTCTTTATGCTTTCATCTGTTCTCGGGCACTCAGGTTGTTTCCAGATTCTGGCTATGATGAATAGTATTGCAATGAACATAGGAGTGCAGATAGTATTTCTGCAGTGTTTTTTGATCCCCTGGCTATATTAGCAGATGTGGTATTGCTGGGTCAAATGGGATCTCAATTTTTATTCTTTTGAGAAATGTCCAAATTGTTTTCCAAAAAGGCTGAACCAGTCGGCATTCCCACCAACCATAAAGGAGAGTCCCTTTCTCCCCACATCAATGCCAGCACTGGTTGCTCTTGTTCTTTGAGATGTGTGCTAGTCTCTGTGGTGTGAGATGATATATCATTATTGGTTTGATCTGAATCTCCTGATGATTAGTGAAGAATAGCATTTTAGCCATTTTAATTATGTGCCTTCTAGCCATTCAATTTTCTTTTTTTGAGAAAGTTTCTGTTGATCTCTTAGCCTCATTTTCTGATGGGATCGGATATTTTTTTTCTTGGGCTGGAGCGATAGCACAGCGGGTAGGCCTTGCACACAGCCAACCGAGGTTCGATTCCTCCGTCCCTCTCAGAGAGCCCAGCAAGCTACCGAGAGCATCCTGCCCGCACAGCAGAGCCTGGCAAGCTACCCGTGACATATTTGATATGCCAAAAACAGTAACAACAAGTCTCACAATGGAGATGTTACTGGTGCTGGCTCGAGCAAATTGATGAACAATGGGACCACAGTGCTACAGTGCAGAGTTCAACCAGTGCCTCGTACACCTTTGATATTAACCTCTTATCAAGAGGGATTGGGTGATGTTTATATTTGCTTCCACTTGCTGGGTCAGTGGCATTTCATTTTTTGAATTAAAAAGGATGGAGACATCTTCCCAACTTGAAACTGTATACAAAGTGTAATAATTCAAATATCATGGTATTAGAGTAAAAGCAGATCCTCAGACCAGTGGAATAGGGTTGAATGTCCTTACACACACCCTCAAATATATGATCATTTAATCTTTGATAAAGGAGCAAGAAATCTGATGTGGAACAAGGAAAGCCTCTTTAACAAGTGGTGTGGGCAAAATTGAACAGTTACATGCAAACAACAACAAGAACAGCAAAACCCAACAACAACCCCCCAAAAAAGACTTAGACCTCTATCTAACACCATGTACAAAAGTCAGATAAAAATTTAAAAAAATAGATTAAAGACCTTAACATCCAACCAGAGTCTTGGTCACTATTTCTTTTGAAGAGTGGAAGCTTTTTGATTTAATGTAGTCCCATTTGTTTATCTTCACTTCAATTCGTTTGGTCAGTGGTGTTTCATCTTTGAAGATGACTTTGGGTTCAATGTCATGAAGGGTTCTGCTTGTATTTTCCTCTATGGACTTTATGGATTCAAGTCTGATACTGGATTCTTTGACCCAGTTTGATCTGACTTTTTTGCCTTGCATTAGAAAAGAGGTCTCAATTCATTTTCTTTTATTCCTTTTGCATGTAGCTGCCCAGTTTTCCCTGGGTATTGACAGGTATAGAAACATTGTATGACTGAAAACAAATCCTGAACAACTTTGGAACTTTGTATCTCCCAGTGATTCAACTAAATAAAAAAAGATGAGATAGGAAATTGGGTCCCA
The DNA here is from genome assembly GCF_027595985.1 of Sorex araneus. Classification (NCBI taxonomy): domain Eukaryota; kingdom Metazoa; phylum Chordata; class Mammalia; order Eulipotyphla; family Soricidae; genus Sorex; species Sorex araneus. The sequence continues at coordinate 50,879,706 of NC_073307.1, read as the reverse complement.
GATGGGTAATTGGGTCCCACATAAACTTAGGACAATTCAGCCTTCTAGTCTGTGGAGCAAACCATCCCACTCCTCATTGTCCTGTCTGAGTCATTTGGGATTCAGCAGAACATGCTATGTTTTCTGGGTGACTTTACTGGTTTTATAAATTAGAATCCCTTACTTGTAATAGTAGCATTCACACCTGTAAGCTTTCAAATGCACTTTCATATGTGTACATTTGTGCATCACATACCAATGATGTATGTAAACATGTAAACGGCATAGAAATGTTCATACCAATTATGTATGTAAATGGCATTATCAAGAGCCAGTAAAAATGAGGTCAGAGGCACTTAAACTTCCCTTGAGGACAGACACTTAAATTTCCCTTGTTATTTGACATTTTCCAAACTTTCAGATGACCAAGACATTGCTCATGGTCCATCTCTGTGTCCCATGACATTTTATGTAGCTTCAATCTAGGTCTATCCTTCTATCAATTGTATGTTATGGATCTGGTGATATTTTTCCTGAGCTGATGATGTTTGAAAAGAGAGAATAGTTGTGTGTATGTGTGGACTATCACTAGGGACTCTATATAGGAACACTGTCACTGATGTCCCTTGTGGGGAACTTAAAATAGCATTTCTCAATCTTTTTTCCGATGGTGGCCTTGTCCATCTTATTTTTTTCCTTTTTCACAACTTCTATCCTACAGACAGGCCTCCTGGTTTCATGCTGTGCTTTCTCACCCCACATATTGATTCAATTTTTATCTATGGTCCTCTTGCTATATCCTAGGGACACACATATAGGCTCATATGGAAAGCCCCAGGGATGATGTATATTCTGCATTCTCTATAATAGCTGGGAGTGCACCCAAGGCATGGCAATTTACCAGAATAGAGTCTATCAGATTGGCACCTTCAATCTCCATCTAGCAGAGTTGGGTGCAGAGAACGAGGCAAACAAATACAAAGGACTGTTCAAGCTCTAAGGTTGCCTGAGCAGTCATGAGTGAGCTCATAGGTTGACCAATATATTAAATACAATATTGCTCCTCCATATTGACTCCCAACTCATGAGTCATTGCTAAATTGAAACAGACAGTAAGGACAGTTGGTGAGCACATCAACAATGCAATGGGTACATTAAGAGCAGAGGCTGGAGAGTAAAGTCAGGACAATTTTCTGTTCTGTTTTTGCTTATTCTGTTCTTCCTAGAACCACTTTTGCTGCCCTGTACTATTCTATTCTTTTCTGGGCACACATTTTTTGTCCTGTTTCCTCAAATATCTAGACTGTTATACCCAGGGGACTATCCTGATATTGGGATTTATGTTAAGTGGACAATTGTTAGAGAAACAGTTACTTATACCAGGGAAAAGCCACTTCTGTGAAGCCCTCTTCCCGAATATCTGCCTTCATGTTATCCAAATCTGAAGTTCTGGTTCTGTTGAAGACCCACTAATGCTAATCCTAAAGGCATTCCTGGTGTACCCCAGTCCCAGGTGCCAAACTTGGTTGGAGGAAGAACTGACTGGAAGTTCCTCCCCTTGATTTGAGTTCTAATGTCATGTTTCCTGATTTGATTTTTACTTCTCATTTTGCAAAATGAGAATTGAGAATGTGATGAATTCTAAGGGGTCACTGATTTACATTAACCTTAGCCCAAATAAAATATATAAAAATGACATACTGACAAAGGGTCCTGGGTAGCTTGGTACTTCAAGGCACCCATGACAGATATGAGCCGATTCCTTCCCCAACCCCCAGCACCTGCCAACTGCTTGGAAGTGATCCGAATGTCCCCTGGGGTATGGGATTCCTCTGTGTGTGTGGGTGGGTGGTGGTGGTGGAGTGGGCATTGGGAATCAAAATCCTGAAAGGTAGCTAGAGATGGCAAAGGAGTATCAGATGCCAAAGTTATATAAAGATGACTTTTTTAATATAATTTTCTTCATTTCCACATCATTATCATCATACTTTTCTTTTTATAACTGCAAGAAATGCAGAGTAAATGCTCCACCATCCTTCTTCCCCTCTCATTCTCTCTCACTCAAATTTTCTTTTACTGAGTTTCTCTTTCCCAGAATTTGTGCATGTGGCATCATTTTAATGTGTATTAAAAAAGAGATGGTTGCAAAAGAATACTGGAGGCTAAAATAGATGAGTTTTAGGAAAATAACCACATTTCAGTGTCTGACTGTGGCTGATGTAGTAGAATCTGCTACTTTGATGATAGGTAACTGAACTGGAAGTTAGGTCTATGTAAGTGGAATTGCATGGAGCACTTGAACAATATCTTCCTGCTATAACACTTCCCAACTCCTATAAGGCTGTGCGCCTACTTTTTTTTATCCAATATGTCCTTAGGAGGGGAAACCAGACAGATGTTTGACCTCACAACATGATCTTGTCTTAGAGCGGAAGGGCATGGGGAGAGAGGTGGATCCTAAAAAACTATCCACTGTATGTTTTCTCATGCTTAGCTCTTCAACAAATCCTAAAGGTGAAAGAGAGATAGTGGCAGAGACAAGAGGTGTGGAACACGTTTTAGATGTTTAACAGACCAAGGAGAGTCTGATCTCTTCATTATCCAACATGGGTATTTACAACATGAATTGGAAAAAAAAATGATGGTGGATGGAAACAATCCCAACAAGACATAGGCAGCATTTAACCCTGGTATTTATTGCTCATTTTAACTATAGTGCCTAGCAAGCACTTTCTAAGCCTATACGGCAAAGAGTATAATTCATATGCCTAATATTCTGCCCCAGCTTTCCTTGCATATTTTACAGTGTTTGAGACTGTTTGTGTGTTTGCTATATATCAGTTGACACCTCTGTAAAATCTTTATATCAAATGCCTTTGGCAACTATATGCCAAATAATAGCATTACCATTTGCAATGTTTGTAGCTCCAGTCTTCCTGCAAACTTTGCTCCATGCATTACAAGTAGAAAGGATTGAAAAAGCCTTCTTGATACTTTTCCTAAATTACCTTCTTTAGTGGTAGGAGTAACAATAATTATTCCAACCTTGTTCTTGTCCATAAAAGGTCTTAATCAATTAAAAGAAATCTCTCTCTCTTATCATTGCCAACAGTAGTACTTACACTATTCTCCAAGATTCCTTCTGTGTATTCCTGTTTCTAGCTGCCAAACTCATTCACTTTTATTTAAGATTCTTCCTGTTTTCCTAAAAAAGAATTTGAGGTCGATTGTAATAGATAATTAAACACTAAAATAGATGAAGTTCCATAGAAAAGGAGATCCCAAATCATAAGGGAGATTGAGACTCACTATATTCTTATAAAATGTAGTCGGTGTATGTCTAGGGATTGTCTCAAAGAGAAGCTACATAATATCTAAGATCTTACCCACTGCTGTATTCCCAGTATGGAGGTCAGTGTCTAGACTTCAGTTCATGCCCATATATTATTGTTCTGTGTTGAATCAACATGAAACTCAGTTTGGATTTTCCCAGGAGCTCTAACAGGAAGGAGACTGAGAGGGATATGTAAGTCATTGTCAAGTCCTGTGCACTTGAAGGCACTTGAAAGCTCTTCTGGTCATGAAACACTCCAGATGAGAGATGAGAAAATGGAGACATGAAAGAACTTCCCAAAAGAAGGTTCTGTAACTGAGAACCAACTGAGAACTTTCTTTTCTTTTCCCATGCCAGGGAGCATCCCACTGCAGACTATTCTAGCATCTAAATAGTATTAGAGTATTAAAAGCTTTCTTTGTTTGTTTTTCTGGCCACACCCAGCAATGCTCAGAGCTTACTCTTGGCTTTGCACTCAGATATTACTCTTGGTGGTGCTTGGGGGATCATATGGGGCGCTGGGGATCGAACCTGGGTTGGCCACATGCAAGGCACATATTCAAGCTAAGAATGAACTACTGAGATGGGGTTGATAAAGTAGATGTGTTTGTATTGAAAAAATAAAAACAAAAATCTTCTTTCTGCTCTGATTCATGTCTGTCTACACCCGGTCCCATTGTCTTTGGAAATGACTTTGGTACGTGCTTGTCAAGGGGCCTGGGGTACTTAAACGTTGTCTTTATCCATGCCTGGGAGCCCAAGAACAGACATGATGAAGCAACTGGGCAGAGAGAGTGCTGCCAGCAATTAATAATTTACTCTGGTGCTACAAAGTTACCGATCTTGGAATTCCATTGGTTTGGAACATTTGTGACCAATTTACAGATAGAACATAACTCTTTGTTTTACTCTGATGTACATACTGGCCTAACAGGAAGTTCTGCAACAAAATAGTAGAGAAATGCATACAAATAATAAATTTGAGGGGTAATTATCGCATTAATTAGTTGCGTGCATCTGTTCTCTCTCTTTTTTGGAGGTCTCTTAGGTTTTCACTTTTGGGAATCAGCATTTCATCAGCCCTTACCCCAACCAGCTCAACCATGAGAGGCCCTTACCAATTCAGTTCAGTTTATCTCCCATATATTAAGTAGCTATACTTGAGGTCTTTAAAGTGATTACTGACATGATATATATATATCATGTCAGTATATATATATACAGTATATATATTACTCCTGGTGGTGCTTGGGGGATCATATGGGGTGCAAAATATATATCATGATATAAAATAATATAATAATGAATGATAATTTAGAGGCACGTTGGAAATTTTTTAATTATTGGACAAAATTCAAGAGTAATTTGTAGTAAACATTTTAATGTCCACACTTCTCAGAACAATTCTCAATTAAAAAAAATTTTTAAAGGTTTCTTTTTCTGTTTAACTAAATCCTTTAATCAACCTGCATTTCAATTCCATTTGGAGACCAATTCAAATAGTTTTGATTGTTGAAAATATTCAAGGATTTTACCTTTTGGAAAAAAAATAAAATTATCTGATGAAAAACGTCCTTCAAAAGGAGAAATTTTAAAATATTATTTAAGAAACAGGTTGGGGGGCAGGGAATAGTTCAAAAGATTGGTGACCGGGGGCTGGAGTGATAGCACAGCGGGTAGGGCGTTTGCCTTGCACGCGGCCAACCCGGGTTCGAATCCCAGCATCCCATATGGTCCCCTGAGCACTGCCAGGGGTAATTCCTGAGTGCAGAGCCAGGAGTAACCCCTGTGCATCGCCAGGTGTGACCCAAAAAGCAAAAAAAAAAAAAAAAAAAAAAAAAAAAAGATTGGTGACCTTGCCTTATATTCAAGATTCCTGGTTTTGATCCCCAGAAGCACATTGTCCCTAAGCATGGCTGAAAGTAAACTCCTTCTCCCCCTAAAGAAATAGTTTGTCAAAATTGATAAATATGTAAGGGAGATAGGTTCTCTTCAGGCTTAACATTTTTATAATGATAATTTAGCAATTAGATAATTAATTAAGAAAAATTTTAATTCCTACACAATTGCTCTAATGCTTTGTGTAGCCAATACTTTTTTCTCTATTATAACATTTTCCAGTTTGCTGTGCAAATAAATAAAAGTGGATTGAATGATCAAGTAATTAAAATAAAATCCATTAGTGTATCTAGGATTTGCTTCCGAAACTCTAAACGTGGAGAATAAATTTTCAATAATTTGCACTTTCTGGACTGGAGCTATAGCACAGCAGGTAGGGCATTTGCCTTACACGCAGCCGACCTGGGTTCGATTCCTCCAAATACGGAGAATGACCTGTCGGAGAGGATGGCAAGCTACCGAGAGTATCCCGTTCTCGCCACAGAGCCTAGCAAGCTACCTGTGGTGTATTTGCTATGCCAAAAATAGTAAAAACAAGTCTCACAATGGAGACGTTACTGGTGCCCGCTCGAGCAAATCCATGAACAACAGGATGACAGTGTGACAGTGCTACAGCACTTATGAAAAATTTTCTAAATCATTTGACATATATACATACTGCTATATATCTCATCTGAATATACACATTTACACATATATGTTTAAAGCACATGTCTCAAGGCTGATATTCTAAGAAATACACCTTAGGGCACTGTTCTTTGTTCACATGAGTCTAAACATTAAGAGGAGCTTGAATCTTTTTGCCATCTTACTAGTTACCAGCTTTGTACAGCATACAAATTCATTACACTTTGCAATAATATAGAAACATTTGCATTACAGGCCTTCTCCTCCCTTCCAAACTTGAATGATCAATATCCACTTTTGAACCACTGTTCAGATTACTCTGAACAGGAGAAGTTTGTGAAACTCATTTAAAAATATTTTAAACTCATTTTTGTGTGTGCAAAGTTGAAAAGTAAATGGTCATTCTTTCTTTCTCAGTTATGGTTTTGGATCTCTGGGTCAGCAGTCTTCTGTAAGCTGGTAAAATTTCTCCAAATGGCTGCTTTGGTCTCTAAATGATGATGAGTCAGACAAGAAAACTTGACCCCAAATAAGTGATGAAAACTAACTAACATATATTCACATATACAAACAATATACATCTTACCCTATTTTCAATAAATATGAAAATATTGGTTTTTCATATTTTGGAAAATATTGTTTATTATTTACACTTATTATTTTGAAATATTGTACAAGAAGGCCAATAGCATTTAATAACTGACAAAATGCTCATTTAGACCTCTGCTTTCAAATGGCAATGGGGCGTTAATGAGTGACGGAGATCTGGCAGAACTGGGTTGCATATTATATTAAGCATCATAATGTGATCATTTCAGCATTCCAATTCCAGATTAGGAATTTGACATTTTAAAAATTCCACTGAAATTGGACTACAAAATATAATAGTTTGAGGCACCTGCTCTAATAAGATTGCATAAAAATATCCCGACAGCCTTACCATAAACATATTTTACAATATCAGAGTCAAATTTTATTACATCATTATGAGAATGTTCCATGGGGCCCTGGGATTGGCTATTGAAGCCAAGCTGAATGCTGATCCTGTAGCACAAACATGCCATCACACTTCCCTAATAAAAGTTTTATTGGATCTCCATGCACATTAAAAACAACAGTAACTGCATTAATACATTGTAATTTACTTTGGGTTATAGAGCAAATAACAAACCTGGTGCTAATGAGATCATATTTTCCATTATCCCAAAGCAACCTGTTAGTGTATGGAGTCCCTTTGAGATATACCTAAAAAAAAAAATGAAACTCTCTCTATTGTACGACAGAGTGCACTAGTCTAGAATGTTTTATTTCCTCCCTCATGTAGAGACATCACATCATGTTTGAAACATCTGTGTTTGTTTGAATGACAGAGTTATAAAATATAGTGGTTGATTTTCATGGTATTAGACTTTTCATCAAACAAGAATAAACAAAATTCTTTTGTTAAAATTGTCTTTTCCATTGATAGCTTTTTCATGTTCCAATAAACAGAGGTGTATTTGCAGCTAAAATACATATCCAACCACTCAGCACTGACTTTTCCCTTTGGCTGTCATCTGAGCTGTTGTAAGTTTTTAGCACACAGTTTCAATTTAGCATGTAGAAAGTACCAGAAAGAAATCAATTTCGTCCAAGCCATGAATGATTTTTTTTTCAATAACATCTCCTGTTGTGGTTTCAATGAAACGATGAGAAGATTACATTTTTTACTTTTATAAATTAAGTCCCTAATAGCGACATGGGGACTTGCTTGCTTTAATTCACTGGACATAAAATGACTTATCACTCAGCCTCTCACCAACGCAAACATTCTCCTACTTATCGAAGTTCCTGGGCGTTTGTTTGGAATTGTGGCGATGGTGGGGTGGGTGAAAGGAGTAAACGAGAGATTGCATTTGAGGGGAAGAGATTTCAGAAATCAGAGAAGGAAAAGAGGAGTCCCCTAGAAGCACTGCTTATTCTGAGATAGTATGCTTCTTTACTGTAAACTTCAAACTGCTTATCTGGCACCATTTTTGTTCCTGTGGGTGTCTTTGTTGCTCCCCGAATGGACAGGCTGCACTGTTTGCATGGCGGGCAGCTGCGTTTCCATGGGATAAGATAGGAAGAGCATTTCTGGAAAATATGATTTTGAGAGTGTTTTCTGTTAAGGTTTCTGGTGCTCAAATATGTGGCTATTTTATTACCTCTGCTGCCATTGTGTATATTTCCAACAGTTTTAAAGTTTAAAATTATGGTGTACAATACAGGCATGTACACCACACACACACACACACACACACACACACACACACACACACACACACCCCCTTGCATACACATACACTGAGCTTTAGCAGAGGTTCCTAGTGATTGTTGAATAACCGGTTTCTTCAATTTTATTTTTTTCCCAAAAAGATAAGGAAATTGCTAAAGTTTATTTGAATCTGTTCATCATGAAGTTGTTCCAGATTCAAAATGAGATTATCCTGATGATGCAATCTTGACAGGTACAGAAACCATGCCTTTTCTATGTGATCTGTGTTATAGTAACAATCTTAGGAAATTTTAGCATAACCTCAGAATAATTATGTTATACCTCCTCTCATCATAAATTACAAATTGTATTTGGTAATTTAAAAGATAATATATATATTTCATGTTTTTATGAAAGTGTAATTTTGTGTTTATACCAGAAGAAATGCTTAAACAGATTGGGATGTCTTGTCCACACCACTTACTTCACAGCGACAGGAAACTGAAGTTCCCACCTGAATAATCAGCCTCTGGAGCCCTTATTCTTCACCTCTAATTAAAGTGCTCACTTGTAGAATGCCTTTGGCATAAAAGGACAAATTGTTGGTCTCAGAAGTATGGGATGTCTTGTCCACACCACTTACTTTGACTTTATGAATCTCCCATGTCTTCCATAATGATACAGCTTATCTGGATGCTGTGGGATGCTGAAATAGCTATACGCTAAGCCAAACTAATGGTCTCTCAAGCAAAGACAGACATTTTGTCAGGCTGATAAATGGCCTTGAAGACTGTTAATTCGTTCATTCATCCATCCATCAATTCATTCATCTTTCTTCCAGCTTTTCTTCCTTGTTCCTTCCTGTCGCTTCTGAGTGAGAAAGTCTCAAGACTATTTTACAATTACAAGCACCATCCTCTTCCTATTTTGATTTTAAAACGCACATTTAAATTTGTATCTCAATTCAGCAACTTGCAGGCTCTTAGGCTGAGAGCAGGTCCCAATTTTTTATCTATGACAAAAATGTCTTAGCAGTCATTTTACTTGTCTTTTTATTTTTTAAATAAATCAGATAATGTAGCTACATCCCCAAGAACACATTATTAATACTTCTGTTAATATTTTTCTTAAAAGGAAAACTGAACTCAAGTTCCAGTAACCCTTGAAATTATACCCTAAAATAATAGAATATAGTGTCAATGAACATATTGTCTCTTTTAAAGTACAAATACAAAATGACAATGTATAAACCAGTTATATTTAGCTCTAAGTATGTCAAATTTCTTTTTGACAACATATGAATTAAGAAGCAATTGCATTAGAAATCATGATCTCTAATGGGTAGATGATAGATGATGGATAAAACCAAGTAGATGAATCCAATAGAACAGGGAAAAGTGACATGTATTGATAACCTGAAAAATGTCTGCAATTTGCAAATGGAAATAAGAAATATTTTTGCTGAGAATGGTAATTAAGGAAGTAAAAATCGCTTATATTGAAGAAGAAAATGTGAAGTCTCTACTATCTCTAATCTTTTACACATCAAAATTGCAAAGTTTTATTTGGCAATTTAAAAGATAATATATATCTCATTTTTTATTAAAGTGCAAATTCGTATTTATTACAGAAGAAATGCTTAAACAGAATTTTTAAAAAATACCTTGAAAACGTGCACACATTTTACTAAGTGATTTTCAAGACAATCCTGAGGAAAGAAAATGCAAATGATATCATACAATTTATGGATATGCATTCCACTGATGCTTTATTTGAAGTGGTAAAAATATGGAATGAATTTATTGTGGCACAATCAGAAAATGATTAACTTCGATTTATTACACTGAAATTGTAAGAAATAAAAAAATACAGTGTCATTAAATGAATATTAACAGACAGGAGAAATACGCTATACACAATATGAACTTGGAAAATGTATGTTAGAAAAATTATGCACTAGAGCAGTGTTCTAATTCAAAAAGTTTCTGGATATTGATTGTTTCACTGAATCGTAAACTTGTTAGAGATGAATGAGGGACAAGAAAAGTAAAATATTGGGGCCGGAGCGATAGCACAGCGGGTAGGGCGTTTGCCTTGCACGCGGCCGACCCGGGTTCGATCCTCGGCATCCCATATGGTTCCCCCAAGCACCGCCAGGAGTAATTCCTGAGTGCAAAGCCAGGAGTAACCCCTGAGCATCGCTGGGTGTGACCCAAAAAAGCAAAAAAGAAAAGAAAAGAAAAGTAAAGTAAAGTAAAATACTCAGTGCTGATATGAATATTTGGTACATCTCCAAGGATTACATGGATGGAGATCCTAACTCCAAAGGTTACTGCATTAGGAGGTGGAGGGGGGGGACTGTACAGAGCTGTGTAGGTTAAGGAGGAAGCCAAGAAAAAGAGATCTAGCACATACACTACATGGGCTGCAAGGAAAAAAGAAGTTACCCTTGGAGAGGGCCCTCTTCTAACATGCTGACCCCCTCCAAAGAATTCTGTTTTGTCTCAGGCATCCAATCTTTGAATATTAGTGATAGCTGGACAGAGCAGAAAATCTTCCAAGTCCTGCCTCTGAAAGTAAATGCTAACCTTATCATGTTAGACCTAGAACAGATGCCATTGACCATCAGGACTCAAGAGTGAGCTCTCATCAAGTGCAGAAAAGCAGATACCCCTCTCTTGGTGGATGGCAGTGAATCAGCTGGTATTGCTTTTCTCCTTTCTATAACTATATTTCCTGTCTACCTGCCTATCACAGATCAGATTCCCCCACTGAAATAAAAAACACCACCACAGAAAATAGATCCCATTCAAGGAAGTTTTGATTCTTTCCTGTCATCCTTTCAAAGTCCCGGGGAAGTGACTCACTTCACCGTTATGAAGATGAAGTGGCTTTGTCAGAGAAGCACTAAACTTTCTAAGAGTTTTGCAAAGAATCAGGGCATTGTGTACTGTGGGAAGTAAGGGTGTATTTTTGGCCAATCTCTAATGAACACCTTCCTCTTACACTCAGAGAGAATCAGATATTAGTCTCCCAAATAAAGTATCCCAAGGCCCTGAAGTAAGTCTCCCAAAGTTGAGAAAGAAAGAAAGAAAGAAAGAAAGAAAGGAAGGAAGGAAGGAAGGAAGGAAGGAAGGAAGGAAGGAAGGAAGGAAGGAAGGAGGGAGGGAGGGAGGAAGGAAGGAAGGAAGGAAGGAAGGAAGGAAGGAAGGAAGGAGGAAGGAAGGAAGGAAGGAAGGAAGGAAGAAAAAAAGGAAGAAGGAAGGAAAGAAAGAAAGAAGGAAAGAAAGAAAGAAAGAAAAAAGTGGTGCAACAAAGTAAAGCTACCTTGGTCCGGATGCTGGATCCCAATTTCGTCTACTAACCCCAGGTGGGTATCAAAGCCTGGAGGGAAAGCAATTACGTGCAAATCCTTTGACTTAATGAAAAATAAAATTAAGCAGACTACTACCCAGCAGGTACTTAAACATCACCCACTATTATGAAAGCCAGTGTTTTAAGGAGGGGAAATGTCTCAGGAGAAACTCAGGACCCCGGAAGAAATTTTCTGTGTGCTGGGGTCTCTTTTTCACAGCATGCCTGAAATCACCAAGCAGTTCCTCTCATAAATTACTCACTTGTCTGCAGAGGCCAAAGCACTGATTCAGACCTCAAAGCAAAAGCTTTTGTTCATGACTAATGGTACTTAAATTCAGGTTCTGCTGTGTTCTGGGAATGGAGGGAAGGAGGTGCAAAGGAACATTTGTTGAAATGCTTTATTTGTTTACAAGACACTCTTGGATTTTATCTGCCTTGACTCATCTGATTTTTTTTTTTTTTTGGCAAGAGCCCAGGGGCAAGATGTTACTATTTACCCCCTATTTTTACAACCCTCAGAGTTTATATAGTTGAACCAGAGTCCCTGACTGTATCACTCAAAAAATGTCGGTGCAGAGAATTACATGCATTTTCTGGAAAGCATCTCTGGAGAATGATCCTTTCTCCCATGTCTTAGCCCTTTGGGTGCTGATGGTGCCCTAGTCATTTAAGAGAAAACTCATTCCTGACATCCAATGGTCCTATTTAAAAATAAAATTAGTGTGGAACTGCCAAGGGGATCACAGGATAGCGACAGTCAGGGTAGAAAGACCCTAAGCTGTCTGGGGTTAGGAGAGACCTTCCTGAGTCTAGAGCCAAACATCCCAAAACAATCTTCACCCTCCTGCCCTCTTACCTAACTTCTGCTGACCCCTCTAGACTCTCTCATTAAGTCCTGGTGAAGTCTTTGAACAGATTTTCAAACAAACTTGGTGGTGATAGGGAATGGAGCATGATGTGGGAGCATCAGTCAGTATTGGTGGATGATCCACAACACTGGTATTCTTCAAGGGAACAATGAACCATTGGATGGTCCAAGGGACAACTGGACCATTTTCCAAGAGAAAGTCACATGTTTGGAAATTGCTGGGGTGATCTTGGGAATGACCTCTGAGTTATCCCTTTTTTGCTCTTTTTCACTTCCTTTTCACCTCTATTTCTCTTTTAATCTAACCCCCCACTCTTCTACATTCCTTGTCTATTTCCTTTTCTCTGAGAGTCTTAGTTCTCTGCTCAATGCAGGGTCCTCTCTCACACGTCCCTAACCCCCATCTTCGCCCGGAAGCACCCAGGGATCATTCATGGACTAGCGAAGGTTAGATCTAGATTATTCTCTAAATGATCCAAGAGTCATTTCTGCCTCAGATCAGTGACTTGAGTTTTGGGGAACTCTTGAGTTATATGAAATTTCTGTGGAGTTTTTCATGTGAAATGAATGGATTTACTTTCCTTCAGTCTCGAAAGACCCAGCCAGTAATGGGAGCAAAATGTGGCCTGTTGGACTCTTCCCCCTCCCAAAGCTGAAGAGACTGATGAAATCTTGGCCCATCTGTTATCTCCAAAAGCTTGAAAGGTCTTGGACAGGGAGATTAGAACAAGGTTACAGCGACAATTTGTTTACACGCAGGGAGAGATTAAGATCTCGTTGAAAAGGAATAAAAATAACATCATCGAGAACTGTCACAGCATGAGCCCATTGTAATCAACACTGGTCTGATTTCAGGGATAATTTAAGACCAATTTATTATCTTAATTAAAAAAAAAAACGGGAAGAGAGAACTCAGTGTTTCAAATGCCAATCAGATCTCTGGTCTGGGATCCCCTGCAGCTCCCACGTACAAAAATACACAGTTCCCCAAATTCCTGACCTGGATCTCCTGGAGGCAAAAATAGAAAACTTTCTTTCTCTTCCCTTTATAATTGTTTGCAAGTATTAGAGACCAAAATTAATTTAATGGTTAAAGTACTTTAATTCACTGGTGTGTGTATGTATGTGTGTGTGTGTGTGTGTGTGTGTGTGTGTGTATGTGTGTGTGTTAGTGTGCTGGTTTGTTGGTTTTTAAAAACAAATGACCCAGAGGCCAAAGCAAGTGACTTTCACCCATGCTCTTTGCTTCCTAACAGCCACAGTTTACTAATTCCTCAAGTCGGTCTGAAACCATGAAAACTTCACTTGAGGTTAGCAGACCACTGCCCCCCATCCACACCCACTCACACACCCCCTGATCTGTCCCTATCAGAGAGCTCTCTTCTGGCTTGGCTAGCACTGTTATAAAAAGGCACTAGGATAAGCTCCCAACCAGCAGAATATACTTGGCCATAGAGCTCCCTTGGAGATCCAGCATAGAAGACAGGTTGACAGCAAACGCTCACTATTCCCTTACAAATAAGTTCAGACTCAGTCCACCCTAGTGATGTCTCAGCACCCCTAAAGCCCCACCCAACCCAAACCTCCTCCTTGAAAAGCTGCCTAAGTTTCTTAGTTTTACCACCCCCCCCCCACCCACACCCGTCGCTGTTTACAAACACATTTACAAGTGTTTGATAGGTGACCTTATTTACTTAGTAACCTGTGGATTCATTTATCTTGAAATTAGTAGGTAATGAGGTGGAAAAACCCAACAGCCCTCCCACTAATTAACATGATAATAAGATTGTTTTGCTACAGAGGTACAATTAGCATGTATGAGCGAAAGGGGGAGAAAGATCAATAAAATGTCTAAAGGGTCTCCCAGATTCTGCCCAGGAGAACAAAAGCAAGAAAATGGCAGATTTTTAAGAACCCTCCATTGAAATGATTCTAAAGGAAGGAGTGTCTCAGCACTCCAGGAGGAGGGGAGGTGTGAGGAGGAGGAGAAGGAGGGAAAGGAATTAATTATAAAACACACTTTTGGGGGCAGCTGAAGTGCTTTGAAAAAGAAAAGGGGAAATTGTGGAACATTTCAGATGAGGGTCTTAAATATGCTTTGATGGGGCTGGGGGTGCAGGGTGTGAAGAATGTGGGCAGGTAATTACACCCATAAAAATGGTCCCATTTGCTCCTTTTTTTTTTTTTTGGTCTGTCCCCCAAAGTCAAACGGCCCAGATATAAAACTTGGAAGATACTCCTCTTACACATCTAGTGTTAACATACATTTTCATGAGGTGCTTTTAACACAGAAAGTGCACAGCTCAAATATTTATTTATTCCACATACGAGGTGTGTAGAGTAAATAAATATGACTTTAAAAATTGCCTCAATATGTATTTACCCAGTAGACTCACTTCTTGGATAAATTACATGCATTTGCTAACCTTCCGTGACATTTCCCCTTGATTTTAAACATACACAAACAAAGAATTTAAATGTCCGAAGTGTCTAAATAACCTAATTGAACTTATGACACAGACCAGGAAGACTGGATTGTGGAGGGAAAATGCACTGTTTGGGAGAGAGAGTAAAGGAGGCAACCCAGAGCTCATATGGACTAGTCCTGCCTCTGTTGCCCTCTGTTTACTGGGTTCTGGATATTGCCTGGTACCCTTCGCTGCTGATACTTTACTGGTCTCACGTAGGAATGGACTTTCTTACCTTGGGGACCTTCTCTATCTGGTAGTGCTTAGGGGTGTCTAGGGATACCCAGAGATTCTCTGAAAGCATTTGGGGATTAAGACCAGGTGTACACGTGCCGTATGTGCTCCCTAACTCCTGGCTAGCACTTGTTTTGTTGATGACATGAAAGGGAACTTTTGGAGAAAAAAACCCTTTTTCTTCTTTTCTTTTCTATTTTTTTTAAAAATTTGTTTTTGGCTTTTAATTTTCACCTTCTAAAGATTTTGGGGAAACACTAACAGTCTGTAGGTGACATACTAATTATACCTGGGAAATTCAATAGCTAGTGCATTTGGAGACCTGAGTACCAAGGGCCTGCAAAAGGAGAGAAGCATTATTTGAAGGAGATTCGAACGAAGTTGTACTGTAAGCCATCTTTCTAATGGCCTTTGGGGTAACCACCAGCACATACAACTCAGGTGTTTCTGGTTGATAAACTCTCCTTGGCAAAGGAGAGTTTTGGAAGCAGGACAATGCAATGAGAGTTGAGTTTGGTACAGCTATGTGCTTTCACAAGTGCACATTGGTTAGCAAAACCCCACTGTAGAAATCGACCAGACAATCATCCACAATTGTGGGAAAAACAGACCTTTCCAGCTTCTAAACTTACATGGAGACATTAGCCCTTGACTTTCTCTGACTTTCTTAACACCTTTAACTTTTTATTTATTGGAATGAAGAATATAGACAGTCTTACATTGAGAAATCAAGAAAGCAATTAAGAGCCAGATGTTCACAGGATCCCCAATCTCATGGCACTTGGACACCCTGATTTTTTGCTAAGTTCCTTAGCAGCAGCCCCCAACTAATATTCAGGGCCATCTAGGATATGGGCTAATTCTAAATCTTAAGTAAACTTATGAAGACAATTATTTTTATTTGAGAATAGTTTGAGAATTTTAAACATCTCTAGAGATTTTCTGAGACACTCTTGAGTTTTATGAAAACTCGCTTGGGTCTAGGTGTCTTGGTGGAAGGAGCAGCGGCGGGAGAGGCATATTTAATAATCAGAACCAATGCCTTCCAGGAAGAATCCCCTCTGGGTTCTGTAACCAAGCTTCAACTCCAAATTCTCATCTGTGAATGGATAGAACAACATAATGCAGCCCCAGAGAATCAGAATTCAGTTCAGTTTAGAGAAATGGACACATCGTAGAGAAAAAGTAATAATCTTCACTTGTGAAATGTAGTATCCACCCCAAGGAAGACCTGAGAAATGTGTCATGGTTGCAGCAAGTGGGGTGGAGGGTTGGCGGTGGGGGATCCTTCTCTGTTCTTTGTCATGAGTCCTTTTGAAGCAGGACTGTCTCCAGAAAGCACTTCAAAGAGGGCCAGAGTGCCAGAAAGCACAAACATGGACATTCGCAGTCTTGGAGACAATGATGCGATTCCCCAACATGCATGTGAGTTGAGAGTCTGTGGCTGAAGCAGGAGATCCTGACTCTTGGGCAGCTCTTCTGGAATTATCAGCTCCTCTAAAGCCATACTGAGTTCTTTCTCCATCCCTTTCCAGAAGCAGTTGAGTAAAGAACCAACCCTGCCTTTTGGGGTCCTGACTAGGTCGAAAGTCATTCATTCATTACTCATTTCACTCATGCAGGTACTTGAGTGAGTGATGACTTTGGGATATCAACTACATGCCTTACTGGGTGGTACAGCTGTAAGGAATGAGAAGGCCAACTAAGGATGGAGATGATGGTTGAAAGCTATGAACACAAGTGGCAAGGTGAGAGGTAGGGGGATGTACATACAATGAAGCAACTGGGTAAGAGATAAGTTGACAGTCTTAGGTGGTACTCAAATTTGGCTTATACAAAGCAAGGATATGCTGCATCCCATATGAAGCTGCAGGAGAAAGAATATTCCAGAGAAAAGGGATGGCATCGAGGAAAGAAGTGTCTTCTTAAGAACAGGAAGAGGGTCAGCCAGGCTTAAGTTTCAAGGATTACAGGTTTAGATAAGCAGATAAACTTGATGGAGACAGGAGATAAGATGCTCCCTGCTCTCTCTTTTCTTTTTTTCCAGACAGCAAGTTTTTTCCAGAAAACTGGAGGCTGGTTTGATAAATGTTTCCCAACTCCACACAAACTCACATTTGGGGAAGATTGTTCTTTTCTGACAATTTGGAGAAATAAGTCTGGAACAGGACAGACGTCTGCTGCAGTGCCAGTCAGGAAAGGGGTTCAGAGCAGCTGTGGGAAGCAATGGAAGATTAGGACAGTTCCACGGAGGCAACCCACCACTGTGCACCACTGTGCAGCACTGTGCACTTTTGCTTGGGTCTGTAATGCCTTTGTCTCTTCCCTAGACTCACACAGTGGAGTGTTGAGGAAGCGTCCATCATCTCCTGATTTGAAAGAATTCAGGGACTGTTCCAGTTGCTCTCTCCACAGGCCTAGCAACATATGTTTGAGCCCACTGGGATGATCAAATTCAGCAGGGGGCGGAGGGGGAAGAAGCATGCGGAGTGAGTGTCATTGTGTGAAAAACACTCATACAAACAGGAAAGTAAAGTGAAATAGAGCAATGGATCAAGAAATAGCTTGGGAAAGAAATAGAACATCTCTTAACCTTCCACCCCCAACTCCAAAAAAAGAAAAAAAAGAGAGAGAGAAAAATACACCTCAGGAGTGGAGGCAAATAATTATAAAGGCTACTTTTTTAAAAAAAAAATTGGAACCCATTTTTAATGTGCTCACAGTAGTGCTATGCCCAAGTTGTGTTTGTTAGTCACTTAGTTTGTCTGATTTGGTGGTCCTCAGGAACTATTCCTGACTCTGTGCTTAGATGTGATACTTGGTAGTTCTCAGGGTACTGTGTGTGGGCCCGGTGATTTGGACCATGGTTAAGGCAATTGTAACCACGTGCAAGGCAAGAGCCAAACTTCCTGCACTATCTCTCTGACCCTGATTTGTGTCCACAGTGAGATTCATTGATAAATTGATTGCCGTTGTTTTCCTTGGAATCCCACGAAGGAGGATGCCTTCACTACTTTTGGAACACACAGGCTCCTTCACAAAGTAATCCTTTGGAACCTCACGGCCTCCAACTCTTTTGGACAGTGAGCTGGAAATAAATTAGAATGAAATTTCTAAGCACACAAATGGCACTGCATTTTCAAGGGAAGGTATTTTTAATCTTTGGACATGTCACCAAATTGTGGAGATGGAAGAGGTCATTGAAAGGAAAATGCTGGAACTCTGGCTTATAACCCTGTTTTCTGCATGTAAATATGAATATTTAGTCCAAATGTCTCCTTGTTCCTAGAAAACTCTTCTTGGTGCATGTGCAAAATCAACACTGACTTCTCTGAGTTATATCTAACCAGTTTCAGTTCACTTAATTGCCCCCACCCTCCCAGACTATTCATCTAAATAACGCCCCCTCCCCCACGCCTCCAAGCCTAGGACCCTTTCCTCTCCTAGGAAATACTCAGCAGAAAGGTGAATGGGAACGTCCCCATCCACCAGTCCATGCTTGTAACAAACACCTAATTTACGGCTTGTCTTGCAAGAGGAAAACAGGTTCCGTCACAAATCTTTCTCCTTCCTTCTCCATTTGATAAACCCTCTACTCTTTTGTCAGGTCAGACCAACTCCAGTTGACTCCTGACTCCAAAAAAGCCTTACAAATGGGTTTTCAGTCACCAGGCAAGGGAGCTGGTTTGACAGAGTGCTACAAAATCCTTCTGGAGGGAGTCAGGCTTTTAACTTGATTGATGAAATTATATCTAAATCTAGTAGATTTGGGACTTCAAAAGCATTTTTCCCTACTTAGGGCATCCTGGATGAAGGGCGTATGCTATTTGTACCAAACTCCCAGGCTCAAGTGATTCTCAAATTGACCCCTTTGTAATAGGTGAAAGGTTTCTTGCTAGATAACAGTGGTTCATTTTGATTAATTATGTCAGGGAATTAATGTATGACTACTAACTTTTAGCAGGCCCCGCTCCTTCTGACCCCAGGCTGCTTGTTTGTGCGACTGGTTGTAATTTTCTACCGATGGGCAAGGAGGGGTCACTGTGTGGTCAGCATGTTTTAAACAAAGGGAGAGAAAGAGAAGCAGAGGCCCCCAGAGTGGACACTGCACTTGGAGGCCTTGGCAGAGGAGATCTGTTGAGTGTTTTAACAGTGGGCTTTTATATATTTACTCGTGCTAATAAAAAATGGTTGGCCAGAGCAGAGAGGAACCTGGGAAGAGTTGGAGAATAATTTAACACTCCAATGTGAGCCCATAAATTTCGATTTGAAATGTTTTCCATGGCCTGAGCCCCTATTAAAAATGAAATGAAGGGTTGTGTTTTGACGTTTGATATGTCAAGGCAATCAGAATGAAGGGACCTTGTTAATAATGAGATTCTGGGCTTTTGAGATTAAGGACTAATGCTTAGAAGGAAGGTAATAATAATATTACTACACGTCCCTTCAACTTATTTTTATACTGTGTGAGTGCATGTGTATACATGTATACAACACAATATCTCTAATTCAAAGGCTTTCATTCTTTGGCATTAACTGAAAACTCCCTGGCGATCTGCCTGTCCTATTGATCAACTCAAAATGCTTATATGACAGTCAAAATAAGACCAGTTTTCCTGGCATTTAGGGGTTCCTGGGAACTAAGCATGTTTTTTCATCATTAGAATCTTGAGAAAGATTCAAGGGGTTTGTTCTGAAAATGAGAACTTTTATTTTCCTTCTCCTCCTGCATGCTCTTTCTTAAATTCTAAAACAGGGAACACAGGACAGAGAAATAATAGAAGTGTTAAGGCACTTCCATTGCAAGCAGCTAACTCTGCTTAGTCGCCTGCCAGGAGTGGCCCTTGAGCACAGAGCATGGAGTAAATCCGTCAGGTGTGGCCTTAGGAAACTTAGCCTGATAAAGTAAACAAGTAAATAAGACAATGAAACAGGGAACTCTTCATGACATTAAACTTTGAAGAGTGGGCCCGAACAATAGCAGTGTGTATGGTGCTTGCTTTGCATACGACTGGTCCAAGTTTGATCACATACAGTTCTGTCAGTCCTCTCAGGAGTGATCCCTGAGTGCAGAGCCAGGAGTAAACCCTGAGAACTGCCAGGTGTGGCCCAAACACAGAACAACAAAACTTGGAAGAATTCTCTTTGCAAATGCTGGGAGCTGTTGTCAATGTTTTCCTTGTAGGACTGTTGGAGCCTAGTGACTGGATTCAGAGGAAGACAGATAGGACCTCAGTAGGTAGAGCAGAAGCATCCAGAGCAAATGATCAGGAGACTTCCAGGGATGTGATGTCAAAGGGCTGGACTCAGCTCTTGGATGAAGAAGAGCTTGGGAGCAAATGCTCTGTATTAAAGAATCTAAAAGCAGAGAAAAAAATATTGTATTAAAAATCAGAGAGAAATTGTTACAAACGGAAAGTGTTCCTTAGATACTGTATTGAACTTTTAAACATTGTAAAACACCGTTTTTATCAGGTTATTCGGAACTCAATGGTGCGTGCATGGTCAGATATAGTTTGTTCTGCTCAGACAGATATTGGAAGGCGCTGGGAATGCCGGCAATTGCTGATCACCCTTCGCCTTTCTGGACAACATAATCACAATTACTGTATTTCAAACAAGCCCCTTTCAAAAATTAGAGGTGTTGATGACTTTAATGGGGACATAGAGCATTTGTCTGTTCCATTATTGCAATTACTGTCTGGCTGGTATCTTCTCTCTGACAGTGGCTAATGCTGTGTACTTCAAAGGAAGATATAAACCCCCAATAATGCACTTATGGTCCAATTCACATCTAGCTCTCCATCTCCCTCAGTGATGCCCTACCTCCTACACACTCACGGA
The DNA here is from genome assembly GCF_027595985.1 of Sorex araneus. Classification (NCBI taxonomy): domain Eukaryota; kingdom Metazoa; phylum Chordata; class Mammalia; order Eulipotyphla; family Soricidae; genus Sorex; species Sorex araneus. The sequence continues at coordinate 50,858,860 of NC_073307.1, read as the reverse complement.
TATGCCCCATTCTAAGTTGGCAATTCTGGTGAGAAGGAAGGTGAGCATTTGCATGAGAGTTATAGGAGCAGACAGCAGCAGATGGCAGAAGCCACAGGCATCTGTGATGTAGGGTGGTGGGAAGGTGTTCTAGAGTTATTACTAACTCAGCTCCCCACCTAAAGGCAGCACCCCTTCTTCCAGAGATCCCAGGGAAAAATAGTTTGGGGCTATATCTTTCACCCCTTTAGGGAATTTTGAAACATGAACTCATTCAAATAGTCAAATTCTCAGCTCAACCTCTTATTCTCAATGATGGCAAAGAATTATGTATCACTTATTATACGGTATCTATCTCACTGATACCTCCAAATTATGTCATCATATAACTGGTAGGGATTTAGCATGTAATATGCACTGTAGCACTGTCATCCCATTGTTCATTGATTTGCAAGAGTGGGCACTGGTAATATCTCCATTGTGAGACTTGTTACTGTTTTTAGCATATCAAATACACCACAGGTAGCTTGTCAGGATTTGCCCTGCGGGCGGGACACTCTCAGTAGCTTGCTGGGCTCTCTGAGAGGGACAGAGAAATCAAACCCAGGATGGCCGTGTGCAAGGCAAACACCCTACCCTCTGTAATATCGCTCCATCATTTTGTATATAAGAAATCACCAAAAGATACTTATTTTCTTGATTTTCAGATCATATGACTTGGAACTAAACTAATTTGACTTTAATTTTGGGAAGGGGGGTTCATACTCAGTTGTGCTCAAGATTCACTCCTGGCAGTGCTCAGGAGACTGTATGTGTTGCCAGGGACTAAGCTGAATAACTAACTGTAGTTAGCTGCATGCAAGGTAAGTACCCTACCTACTATACTATCTCTCTGTCCTCAAAATCAATTTTTTGTTTGTTTAGAGCCACAACTGACAATTCTCATGGGGTTACTCCTGGTTCTGTATTTAGAAATTACTCCAGGTAAGGTTCGGGGGACCATAGGGATGCCAGCAGTTGAAACTGGATTAGCAAGGCAAATGCCTTACCTGCTACACTCTCTCTTTATCTCCCACAATCAATTCCTAATACAGGTGAGGGTGCATTCTTACTCTGAAAGACCTGGAAGGGATGCCATAAGTTAGTTGTATATTATTTTCAGAGTAGTTTCTCCAAAACAGCAATTACCATCAGCAACGAGACCCAGTGAGGCAAATTTCCACCTGCTCTGTTGTCTTGCGAAGTCTCCTTAGTCTAAGAAATCATTAACTTGCATATGAATTGAACTCTTTTCAAAAAAATTAAAACCGGTGATTGCTAAATAAACCTCCATACTTCTCCCAACTAAAATTAAACTATGCATCCAATGTTATTAACCATCTGGAAACCTTATTCGGCTGTTGTTGAAGATTGCCCAAATCTTTAAGAACTAAATCTCTAATTCACTAGGAAGACCAACCTTCTAAAATCAGAGAGGAAAATAAAGATCTGCTATGAAATTTAAAAGAGAATATTTTAAATATCCAAAATTTGGGATTTTTTTTTTAAGTTCAGAGGTGACTTTCAACAGAACTTCAAAACCAAATTGGGGAACAATGCGCATAGAACTGTTCTTTTTAATCATGAACAAAATCTATCACATATGTTCTTTCAAGTAAAGTTTATTAGAAAAAAAAGGCTACCAGAGAACCACATGTTAACTCTGACTTGGCAAGGTCAGGGCAGGGCAATAAACCCTTGAACTTTACAAATATGCAAAGCTGACATAAATAACAAATTAAATCCAGCCAGGTATCACACTTTGGCGCGTTGGATGTGAGGCAGATCCCAATTGCAGGAACAAGAGCCTGTTGATTTGTAAGGAAAACCCGGTCTTACCCTCTTTGTTCACTACCATTAGGTTTACATCTGGGTGTCACTCTGCTTCTTCCTGCTGAGGAAAAACCTCATAAAAAGGATTGGGCTGGGTTCATGGCCAGCCGCCCCGTGTTACAGCTCAGGCATTGTTGGTATGGTGGATGGCAGTAATAATGCAGCATGATTTTATGAAGGAACAGAGGGTCCTGCAAGGTGTTTGTGGATTTTTAAAACCATTTGTAAATGATGGGGCTCAGGATGTTCTCCAGGAAGAGGTCGGCTTGGGGATAAGTAGGAAATCAGTACAATGAAAGGGTGATATGACTCAGTCAGTGATGGGGAACAGATTATACAATTGCAAAGGAGAAAGCACAAAGACTTAATTTGTGATTAAAATCAAATTAGTTTAAAAACCTGTACCTATTTTTTTATTCAGGGGACACATCCAACAGTGCTCAGGAAGAACTGCTATGAAATCAAGTGTCTCTCCTCAGCCCCGTGCTCAAAGATCACTCCTGGCAATGTTCAGAGGACCACATATAGTGCCAAGAATTGAAATAGGGTTGGCCACCTGCAAGGCAAGTGTCTTAACCTCAGTCTTATTTCTCCAGTTCCCAAGTCTTTATTTTTAATATAAAGTTTATTAAAGGAACTCGATGCTAGGGGTATTGAAGAAGCAAAGAAGAAAAGAAACATCTCCAAACGTGTCTGTAATCATACTAGAAAATACCATTGGCATGGCAATGTATAATAAAGACAGGCATTTTTGTTTGTTGAACACATACCTTTGTTTAATGAGTAATGTAGGAGTTTCTAGGATTATTATTAAACTCCTATGCTCAGTTATTCTGCCATCCCTTTTCCAAAGGAATATAGTTTTGATAGATCTAATTCATAATGCATTTAATAAAGCATCTATTGAACTCAATGAGGTGGAACTTGGAAGAGGGGTTTTATACTCTTCTTAAACTTCGTATGGTCACTCTATGATGCCCACAAGCCTGGCAGCACTCAGGGGACCAAATGCAGTGTTGAGGATCAAACTAGGGTTGGATGCCTGCAAGACAGGCACCCTAATTATTTTACTTTCTCTGCAGCCCCCAATTTTGTTCTTTTGTTTTTGTTTTGGAGCCACATACATTAGTGCTTAGGAACTATTCCTGGATTGGTTCTCAGAAGTTGTCACCAGCATTACTCAGGAGATCACATGGTGCTAGAGATTGAACTTGGGATTCTTGCATGCAAAGCATTGTGCTCCAGTCTGTAACTGTTGACTAAATGTAAATCCAGATTCGGTCTGGCCTCTGCTCCCCTTTTAGCATTGTATGTATGAAAGTGTGAAAGCACAAAAAAGCAGGTAATCAATGGTATGCAGTTATAACTCATTTTGTCCTCTGCATTGCTCATATTAAACATTCATAGTTTTGTGGCTTGGGGTTGAACCAATAGACTGTATCTTACAGACACTGGTTTAGCTCTTGTTCCTCACAAAGATCAGGGTGACCTACAGGCAGACCATATTCTGTCTTTTCCTCTTGTTTGGTTGGTGGTTATTTTGAACTAAGAATCTGAGTGTGGTTTGGGGGATGGGAGAACATGAGCATTCCAATTGCTCCCTTCTTTTCTGCTTTCCCTGTTCTCTAACCCTTGTTGGCTATTTTACGTTGTGATCATCCTCATTGTCCTCTGTAGACACATTACTTAATCCTTCACTCTTCCCTTAACCCAGGTAGGTCTTGATTCTGCAAACACCAGATGCCTGGCAAGTCTCTGAGTTTCAATGTTAAGTTAATCTCAAGTTATTTTGGAAAAAATAAAGGAAGAAGAACCTTGCTTCTCTGATGATGCTCCATGTGGGAATTACTAAAGAGAGAATCGAGAGAGGCAATTAAGAGATTCAACTTGCACAGGAAGCATAATCATAAGGGCTATGACTACCTTATTTATTTTTGGATTTTTTTGTGGATCCAAGACTGTTGCCAATAAGACTCAAGGACTAAAGGATTAGGAAATATATATCTGTATATATAGATATAGATATATACACAAATATGTATATATATTTATTAGGAGAAAGACTTAGTCCTCTTCTGTTCATCTTTGGCCTCAGGGCACATACTCTTGAATTGTATTAAATATTATATGAAAATGTTTATTTAAAATCTTTTCAACTGACAGGTTATTAAATGTTAGATCAAATGACAAGAAAGTTCAACATCAGACCTGTTAGTGGGTGAGTCATGGGTGGGATACGCTGATTCCTGTATAAACAAACAGTCGTGGCTATATCCTCAACTCCATTTAACCTGTTGAGCAGTGGTTCCAATAAAGAAAAAGTGAGAGCTGCCATCAGACCTTCGGAGTTCATATGCTTCTGAATGAGAGGGAGGAAAGAAATAAATGTAGCTTTTAAAACAGAGGTTGAGCAGTCAGCCGAAGATTCATTAGTGTATGACCCACGTAAGTTCCCCCAGATCTCAGAATCTTGAAAACCAAGAGTGTTCTAAAAAAATATAAAAAGCAAGTAAGGATTCCACAAGGAGTATTTCCATGACTTCTTTCTACAGAGCCACAAGTAGGTCTGTGCCTCTTGATCCCAAGTCCTTTTTATGCAAAAACCAAACAAACAAACACACAAATAAATGGAAAAAAAAAGTTCCAAGCTGTTTTTGCGCAAATAATTTGAGTTTTGGGAAAGACACTGACTTTTGTTCAAGAATAGGTCAGGAGAAGTGGCTTGGTGGATGGAGACTGCCAAAAAGCTGTCTCCTAGCAGAAGGTCAAAAAAGAAGTGTAATCAGTTCAGAGCTGGATGTGGTAACTTACTTGAGCAAAAGACTTTTCTTAAGGTGACATTAAGATGAAATATTTAAGATAAACTGAAGATTTGACTGGAAATTCACAATGACTCTCTGAAATAGTCTGTCCTGATTTACAGATCCTCAATTTTCAATTTATGAGCTGAGACCGGAGTTTACCACAGGAGGATGAGAATAGAGTAGTCATTTCAGACGCTGCTCATATATCCTAAAGACAGACTTTGGAAGAATTAGAAAGTATAATAAAGTACCTGTCCCTTTAAGACAGACCTGGCTCCCTGCCAATTTCCAACCTAAAGCATTAGATATTTTTAAAGCCCTTAAAACTGTCACTTTCCCCCTAGACTTTTTGTCATCTCTAAATGAAAAAACAGTACCAGGGAGATTTGCCCATATTGTTTCAAGTCTCCTCGGGATATTTTTGAAAAGTAAATATTTATTGCTGACAATAATTTTTTGCAAAGGTTAACTAGCACTCGAAGTACAAAGCAGGGCATCTAAAAGACAGAGAAACTATTCACTCTTTCATGTCACACCTATTCACGGGGACTCTTGCAAACAGGACTGCTCAAAATGCAAACAATTAAAAATTTGCCATCGTTTTCCAAAGGAGGCACTAGAAACTATCTTTGAAGATACCAGTGAGAGGCTGTTTGATGTTCAAAGTCGTCTGAATGTGGGTGAGAGGCAACAGGATTTCAGATGAAGAATTAGTAACATTAAGGCTTTTTCTCAGGCTTTCCCCTTCAGTTCTTCAGTGTGGATTTTGACAGGTAGGCAAGTGCCTCAGGACCCTTCATTGAACATCCTCTTCTTTGTGCTTTGGGAGAGAAACTTCCAGAACATCATATACTCACCGTGTGCTTCCTGCTTTCCCCAAAGACATTCAGGGCTATAGGTCTAGGTATCTAATCCCACAGAGTCTGCTGCCAGCCTGATTTGTTTAAGGATTCTGTCTGCTCTTTTTCTCTCTCTCCCTCTCTCCCCACTCTCTTCCATACAAACATACACTCACATACAACCATACATGCTTTACAGTCAAGGAAAAATTAATCACTTTTTAACTTCATTATTCTACTCAAATGTTTTTCCACCTATGCCATGAGCTTCAAATCTTAGGAAGCCATTTGAAAAACTATTGACTTAGTAACCAAGGAATTTGCTTTTATCAAATGTTGGCTGAGGGAATAAGGAAAGAAAACTACTAAGGTCCCTTCTGAATTATGCCCTTTTCTTTTTTTCTTCTTTTTTTTTTTTGTCTTTTGGGTCATGCCCTTTTCTAATAATCAACTAATTAATTAGATACATGGCAAGAGTCACTATACAGTGACTATACAGTATCCATATACAATGATACAGGAAAAGGTATCATTATGGTGTCTTCTTTATTTTTGGGTAGACATATAGGACATTTGAGAAAGAGAATAGACTGACTCTATTGTTCTATCATATTTAACATCCATCAATCCACCTATCCTCCCCTATAGCCATCCACCCATTGTTGGTCTATTTATCTTTATATGCTATAGTAATTCATTTATATGTTACATCATATACACAGACAAATAGACATACTAATTGTATCAGTTAGGGATTTTTCTTGGTTTCAAGTAACAGAACTCAAGTATTCAGTGGCTTAAACAATGCCTATTTGTTTTTGCCCTCTTGCAACATGGGGCCTCTGTAAAATCTCCAAAAGGGTTATGGCTCAGCCTTCCTGTAGCATGTCTTTAGCACAGGGCAGTTCCCTGCTTGTGAAATCTGCAGCTATAAACTCACCTGGTGGGCATCCTCCTCCCATGCAGGAGGCATGGAGAGGAAGAGATGCAGGCCCATTGAGTGAGACTCGCCACCAAGTCCTTCTCAGCAATTTGCATTATGATGTTTACTAGGGAGGACTTGCATTCATGACTACCTACTTTTCAAAAGACCAAATTTCTTGAATTGAGGACTTCACTATCAGGACTGAGAGCACAGTGGTTGGGCGTTCGCCTTTCACGCGGCCTACCCGAGTTCCTCTGCCCCTGTCGGAGAGCCCGGCAAGCTACCAAGAGTATCCTGGCAAGCTACCCGTGCGTATTGGATATGCCAAAAACAGTAACAATAAGTCTCTCATTGAGCAACGGGATGACAGTGACAGTGACTATCAGAACTTCAGAGCGGTGCTGGTAAGGAATGGAGAGAAGAAATATTCTAATGGTGTCTAATGGAGTAATTGCTATATGACTTTCTGTAGTTTTCCTGGGTTTGGTAGAGGATGCTCCAGATACAGGAGTTTGTGTAAGCATCCAATTAACAGCTTAGTATGGAAAGGACACATCTAGAGCTGTTGCTGTTTAGTAGAGATTGGCAAGGGTCACAGAACTGTATCCCCAGATTTTCAAACACCAAAAAAGCTTTAGGGTCAACTGTTGGGAAAACTATTAAGTGCAAGACAAAACTGTGCATGTTCTCAGATGCTTTTGATTTGAAGGAAGGAAGACAATAAGTCTGACATGGCTAAAAGTATGCGAGGGTATTTCTTTAAAAAGAACTAAATAGCAAACAGAAGAGATTCCATCTGAGGTTGGTTTTTATTTCTTTCATCTTAAATCAATGCTGCGATACTGCAAGTATCTGTATAGCTTATAAAGTTTAGCAATTTTAAGCTAAGAGGTCAGTAAATTCGTATGTATGTATGTGTGTATTTTACAAAACGCATGCGCGATTTAAAGATTTTAGATGAACCTTCATTTATCATTATCAAAATATACCTTTTGCACTAAACCATTGAAATCTGTAGTGCCATCTAGTGGGTATTATCTTGACTTGTAGGTACGAGATCCTTGGGGGTTGGAAATCAGAAATGACAGAATATTAATATCAGCCCATGTTACAATTGCCAGGATTCCAAGTTACTTAGTTATTTGATTTCTTACTCAATTATTTTTCCTTTCTTTTTCATGGTCTTAATTATGTCTATCCCCCCCACCCTCGCCCTCCCCCCCACTCCCCCACTCAATTTTTTGGCTTTGGAATTACCTGGTGATGCTCAAAAGTCCCAGGTTGTTATTCAGAAATCCCTCCCAGTGATGCTCAGGAGCCCAAGCCAAAGAATAAAAAGATTGCCCTAGAGGGGCTAGGGGCTAACTTACAGGCTCAGAGCACCCACAGAGAAAACCCAAGGTCACAAGTTCAATCCCTGGTGCCACCACATGTTCCAATCATGAAGCTGGTTGGTAGCTCTGTTGTTGCTGATCCCCAATATCGCAAATGACTCCCAGACTCACTGACATAGATGCATATGAGCACATAGGAAAGAGGTGCAACAACTGAATAAAAGATGTGTAAAAACCATAGCCAGGAAGTGCAACCTCTGGCCAACTCAAGTGTGAGCACTGCACCTAAAGTGTGAATGTCCAGATAAGCAGGTATGCAAGCAGCACACTAAATGAATGGCAAGTCTCATGGCTGAGTGCCACAGAACAGAAAAGAACATTGCTCTGTACTATTTTCCTTTCTGGGATGGAGCATTCTCTCCCTCCCTCGCTCCCTCCCTCCCTCCCTCTCTCACTCCCTCCCTCCCTCCCTCTCTCACTCCCTCCCAATCTCCCCTCCTCTCCCTCCCACTCTCCTTCCTTCCTTCCTTCCTTCCTTCCTTCCTTCCTTCCTTCCTTCCTTCCTTCCTTCCTTCCTTCCTTCCTTCCTTCCTTCCTTCCTTCCTTCCTTCCTTCTTCTTCCTTCCCTCCTTCCTTCCCTCCTTCCTTCCCTCCTTCCTTCTCTCCCTCCCTCCCTCCCTCCCTCCCTCCTTCCTTCCTTCCTTCCTTCCTTCCTTCCTTCCTTCCTTCCTTCCTTCCTTCCTTCCTTCCTCCCTTCCTTCCTTCCTCCCTCCCTCCCTCCCTCCCTCCCTCCCTCCCTCCCTCCCTCCCTCCCTCCCTCCTTCCTTCCTTCCTTCCTTCCTTCCTTCCTTCCTTCCTTCCTTCCTTCCTTCCTTCCTTCCTTCCTTCCTTCCTTCCTCCCTTTCTATCTTCCTCCCTCCCTGCCTCCCTTCCTCCCCTCCCCTCCCTCCCTCTTTCTCTCCCTCCCTCCCTCTTTCTCTCCCTCCCTCCCTCCCTCCCTCCCTCCCTCCCTCCTTCCTTCCTTCCTTCCTTCCTTCCTTCCTTCCTTCCTTCCTTCCTTCCTTCCTTCCTCCCTATCTTCCTCCCTCCCTGCCTCTCTTCCTCCCCTCCCCTCCCTCCCTCTTTCTCTCCCTCCCTCCCTCCCTCCCTCCCTCCCTCCCTCCCTCCCTCCCTCCCTCCCTCCCTCCCTCCTTCCTTCCTTCCTTCCTTCCTTCCTTCCTTCCTTCCTTCCTTCCTTCCTTCCTCCCTTTCTATCTTCCTCCTCCCTTCCTCCCCTCCCCTCCCTCCCTCTCTCCCTCCCTCCCTCCCTCCCTCCCTCCTTCCTTCCTTCCTTCCTTCCTTCCTTCCTTCCTTCCTTCCTTCCTTCCTTCCTTCCTTCCTCCCTTTCTATCTTCCTCCCTCCCTGCCTCCCTTCCTCCCCTCCCCTCCCTCCCTCTCTCCCTCCCTCCCTCCCTCCCTCCCTCCCTCCCTCCTTCCTTCCTTCCTTCCTTCCTTCCTTCCTTCCTCCCTTTCTATCTTCCTTCCTCCCTTCCTCCCCTCCCCTCCCTCCCTCTCTCCTTCCCTCCCTCCCTCCCTCCCTCCCTCCCTCCCTCCCTCCCTCCCTTCCTCCCTCCCTCCCTCCCTCCTTCCTTCCTTCCTTCCTTCCTTCCTTCCTTCCTTCCTTCCTTCCTTCCTTCCTTCCTTCCTTCCTTCCTTCCTTCCTCCCTTTCTATCTTCCTCCCTCCCTGCCTCCCTTCCTCCCCTCCCCTCCCTCCCTCTTTCTCTCCCTCCCTCCCTCCCTCCCTCCCTCCCTTCCTTCCTTCCTTCCTTCCTTCCTTCCTTCCTTCCTTCCTTCCTTCCTTCCTTCCTTCCTTCCTTCCTTCCTTCCTCCCTTTCTATCTTCCTCCCTCCCTGCCTCCCTTCCTCCCCTCCCCTCCCTCCCTCCCTCTTTCTCTCCCTCCCTCCCTCCCTCCCTCCCTTCCTTCCTTCCTTCCTTCCTTCCTTCCTTCCTTCCTTCCTTCCTTCCTTCCTTCCTTCCTTCCTTCCTTCCTTCCTTCCTTTCTTCCTTCCTTTCTTCCTTCCTTCCTTACTCCCTTCCCTTTTCTTTCTTTCATGTTTTTTGCCCACAGCAGCAATGTTCAGGGGTTATGCCTAGCTCTGCATTCCAGAGTTACTCCTGGTATTGCTCAGGGGATGATATAGGATATAAAGGATTAATCCCTGGTAGGCCGTGTGCAAAGCCAGAACCAGCACCCTACCCACTGTGCTCTCTCTCCAGCCCTGACTTTTGTTTTAAATAACTCAGAGAATAATCCTATTTAGGGGAAATTTCTATCTTTACTTTGCAATGTCAGCAGAGCACAAGAGAAATTCTGACTCTTGTACTGTCACAAGAGGTGATGAAGTTGGTGGGGGAGTGGGGTGTGGATGTTCCTTCCCAGGCACAGTGCTGGTTAGACAGAGCTATTCCCCTCCATTCAAGGAAGGTACTTGCTTGATCCTTGGTCAATGAACCTCTTCCTGATGATTAGGAGAAAGTGCATCTGGAAGACCATGAGCTCATCCCAGTTTGTGGTTTATCTGAACATCAGATCCTGGTTCTCTCATCATTCCTCTGGCACCACATGAGCATGTGAGTCAAGTTTTAACGTCCATGGTGACACCTTGTACTCCACGTGCAGAATAGACCAGGAAAGTTCTGTTTGAAGCCTCACATTCCATAGCTCTAGGTACTGTGTTTTCCTTTTAGCAGCCGAGAGTGTGCTGTTGGCAGAAGGCTCTTAACTGTGTTTGTTTCTGTCTGTGATCTTGTGTACTCAGCAGGCCCTTGTAAATGTGAACAGAATCCAGACTTAGTCTGTGTCCTGAGGATGCAAGAAAGCAAAAGAGTGATAACATGCATGAAGGGATGAGTGGATGAACTGTTCAACATCCATTCCAATGAAAGCATCACATTTCTAACCAGAAGTCCATTTGTGGAAAAGTCAAAGAACATTGGTGAAACCAAGTGTTGGGTGTTCAGTGGCCAGAGAGTGATCCATCTAAGACAGAAGCAGGAAGTTTTGGGGCCTGGAGTTTGAAGGAAAACAGATCACAGTTCAAGGCCATACTTTGATCCAGGGGAAAGAGTCTAACTTTGAACAGGCTACTTGCCCTCCCTCTGCATTCACAAGGGGGGTGAGGACCAATAACACATCATGGGATTCTGGTAAGCCTCATGTCAATGATGTATGTGAAGTCGACAGACAACATGCAGTCTACTAAGGAACAAGCATGTAATAAATAACCGTTGATCAAACAGAATGGTTGGCCTATCCCATTGAGAACATCTTTTGGAAATCTGTCAGATTCTTACTAAACACAAATAAGAACAAACAAAACAATGCACAACTGTTCCCAGAAATATGGTCCATACTACTATTCTATAGGCTAATCAGAAGCTTTTCTTTGTTTGTTAGAGAAATTTTTTGAGTACCCAGATGTTCAGTTAGTACATAGGGTCATTTTCTCTTCCAGTTCATGCTATCTTCATGTTTTGTGTAGGAGATACTGCTATATTCACTTTCTAGAATGTTTCTCACTGAAGTCATGATAAGTTTAATGGGAAAATATAAAAACTCACAATAGCACGACTATTTGACCATGGTGTAGAAGTCAGGTCTTCATGAGTTTTTGAGAGTAATTTGGTGCTTCATGTGCTTAGAAAATAAATGATTTAGTTTTGTTGTAGAATTGAAGAGATCCAAACACAAAACAAATAAGCACACCAACTTTGAACCATCTCTTTTATGCCCGTATCACATAAATCAAAACAAAACATCTTGGCCAGGGATTATAGGAAATGATTCTGGACCTTCAATGCACAATCTAGATATGTACTAAGTACTTATTTATTCTAATATTCATTGTGTCACATGAATTTACATGATTCAAATGATTTTAGAAAGTCCATGTGAGTATAACTGCAATATTAAGGCATCAATAATAGGCTATTAAAGTCTTAAAGTCAGGTGAACTTTTAAAAAAGCACACTAATGTGAAAAAAATATATATACTTGTGTGTTAGAATTGTTTTCCAGTATTGTGTAGGCTTTAACAAAAATAAATTTTTATTATCTAGGTTTAGTACATATCTTTCTCTTAAATGTAAAGTTTATGTCAGGATTCACAAACAAAAAGTCAACAATACCTGGTATAGCAAATAAGCCTGTGAGGACAAAAAATAAACTAGAGAATTAATCCCTGTAGTAAAGGAAATGAAGATACCTATCTTTCTCTGACCTTCCATTGCCATGTGCCACATCTTGGTTTCTAGAAAGGTCTAAAATCTAAAAGTATTCAAAAATTTAAATGTTGGCAGCTGATTTTAAAATTTATAAACTATATATAATTTCTGATAACTGCCAGAAACTGCCCCCGGAGCCATGTAATCCCATCAACGGCCAACATCCAGAGACTATAAAACCAAGCTCCCAGAAGGCTGCACGACACCTGATAGCCTAGTTGTCCCTCTTGGAGAACCTGGCAAGCTACCGAGAGTTTACTGCCCGCACAGGGAAGAGCCTGGCAAGCTCCCCGTGGCGTATTCATATGCCAAATACAGTAACAATGATGGGTCTCATTCCCCTGATCTTGAAGAGCCTCTAATGTGTCATCATTGGGAAGGACAAGTAAAGATAGGCTGCTAAAATCTCAGGGCTAGGATGAATGGAGATGTTACTGGGCCTGCTCGAGCAAATCGATGATCAACGGGATGACAGTGACAGTGATACAGTGATTCGTTGTCTAGCTACTGGTTTTAAAAGATGAAGCTTTGAGCATTAGCCACCCTAGTAAGGATTCTCACTTGATTGTTTATTATGTTTTTTGGCCAATTACCAAACCCATACTTGCTTTGTGTGCAGAATAACCTTTAATTAAGTTTCTAGAATCCCATGAAGATAAAATATAAATAAACACAAGCTTCTCTGGATCACCATTTGCAAGACACCTAAGGACTTTCAGATACTGCATGCCAAAAATGGCAAATGGTGTTGATTAATATTATGGCCAATGTTCTATAGTATTCCATAAATGGACCCCAGCCCTACAGTACCTAAACCAGCTTCATTAGATTTTGTCTCAAATTTGTAGAGATTTTGTGACTCTTGGGAGACTCAGGTGGAGGGGTAGGCACTGTGTTAATCTGAGTCACGCCCCACTCCAGGGCCTTTGGAGATGCCTGACTTAGATTCCAGCAGATTTTGGACTGGCATTGCATTGGGTCAGCCTGCTCTATTTTCCAGATTGCCCAAAAAAATCCCGAAGCTTCACAGAAACATCCTGCTGTCTCCTGGGTTTGATTTTGGAGGATCTCAGACAATTCCTCACTTTGTTGATGTGAGAGCAGTTTTGAGACTCTGAGCAGAGCTTGACCTCCGACCTTTGACCTGTACCTTCCTGACCTGGTGTGCCAACAGATCACAAGAGCAATGTTTGAAGCCCTGAGGGGCAAGCCAGGAGCCGCAAACAACAGAAATTCCCAACGGAAAACCAGTTGTGGCCTAACAACGAAATATTATTCATTGAGCATGTTGGCATAACCAGTAATGCTAAGGGAACTTGATGAGCTCTCATCTTTTTGTGTGTGTGTGTGGCTATTTATTTTTTGTTATTTTTTAATATATTGAATCACCATGATGTACACTATTACAAAACTATTCAGGATTTGGTTTCAGTCATACAATGTTCTAACACCTGTTCCTCTACCAGTGTACATTTCCCACCACCAATGTCCCTAGTTTCCCTCCCACCACCCAATCCCCCCCAACCCCACCACCACCAGTCTAACTCTATGGCAGACTTCTCTTTTTTTTAGCATTATGGTTTGCAATACAGATTCTGAGAGGTCATTGTGTTTATTCCTTTACCTACTTTCAGCGCACAGATCTTGTAGAGTAATTTCTACCTATCTTTGTCCTAGTGGTCCCTTCTCTATCCCAGCTATCTTGTCACCCAGCACTTGAGGCAGGCTTCAAACCATAGACCAATAAATTGTTATATCTCATCCTGAAGACATTAAGTCCTGGTATGAGAGATGACTAAGATGTTGTTTAGGTTAAGCCTTCTGTGTTTATGTGTTGTTAATTGAGATTGGTTACCTTCTCCCATTTGTTGTAGCATTTGACATGTCATCTTATAGAAGCAAATGAGGAAAGGAAGAGTCTATCACTGCTAGGCGCAAACCAATAATATTCCTTGGGGATCCCAAGGCAGCTTATAGTTTGCCTTGTTATAATGCTCCTTTCCGCAAGCCCTAGTGACTAGATGTTTGCCACCATGTTCCAGGTTAGTGGCGAGTCAAGAGCATGTGCCTCAGGCTGCTCTTGCAGAAAGACAGGGATTGTCTCCAGGACCCAGAGTTCTTGCTCCATCCTAGCGGCTGGCTGGCCTTGAGCAGCTCTGCAGAGCAGCATCTTGGCTGTAAAGTGGAGGAGCTGGCATTCTTTAGGACCTGGGGGAGTTGGTGTGTTGCACTGGAATGTGTTGAATGGCTTGTAAATTAGAGTCCCTAATGAAAACTTGCTGGTGTCCAACTGCAGCAATCATCTGGTTAAAATCAGGCAGTAATTCCACTAATTTTACTGCCCTTCTCCCAGCCCTCAACGCCTCATTTAGGAAAAAATGTTTATGTTTCCCCCTCAAAACACCTGCGTTTTCACTTCCATCCCCAAAGCAATTATTTTATTTATTTTTCTTGTGTTTATTTATTTTTAATTTTATTTCATTTCACTTCCCTTCCTGTCACTTTGTATTTGAGTCTCCCATAGGAAGGATGCATGCATTCCTTTGGTGAAATGGATGTAAAGAAGACCAACCCTGAAATCTTCCAAGTTGTCATGTTGGGTTTTTTGGGGGTGTTTGTTTTGATTAGTTTTGTTTTTCTGCACTTTTTTTTTTGCAATTGTAGCTTTGGATCCTTCTTCCAGAGGATTATTTTCAGAAAATGATAGAGAAGTTTACATTGTAGGTTAAATGACTTCAGGGTTGAAGACTTAAAGGTGTGACTGTCATTTACCCAGCTCAAAACACTTCCACACAGACTGTGCCTTTTATCAACATTTAGTCCCATCGAGACCCTCCATTCACTCTTTGATCCATTTAACATTACTCAAACAAAAAAAAAAAAGAAAGAAAGAAGGTTTTTTGATCACCAAGGAAAAGTTACTTGGCAAATATTGGAAATATTTGTGCAGAATCTGTATGTTCTATATGTACTCTTTTATCTGAACAAATTAAGAGAGCATCATAACTTGCTGGTTCCCTTTTAAAATAATCACCATTTGTTTACATTAATTTTTTTTTTTTTACTTTTCAGGTTAGGTAACAATTCACCACTTTGTACTGCACTTTGTTTCTTGACGCAAAGCAGAGGGCAAAGAATTCTCAGTAACATAGACAGGCATTTCTGTTTGTTTCCAAAGCCTCACCTTCTTCCTTCCCTTTCCCCAACTCATCGTCTGGGAAACATCTGTGCATTGGGTAGGAATTCTGGGTAATGACATGCAAATGAGCCCACCGGTTAACAGAATTTCCTTGTCCAATAATGGAATTGAACCAACATGTAGGTTTGTAAATTGGAGCCAGGCTTACCCAGTCCAGATGTGCAAACAAGAACACGTGTTCTTGGTTTTAGAGATCTGACTTGCCATGGCCCAGCAGGGAGGGGAGGAAGAGAAAACCATGTGGTTGACCATTGAATGAAGTAACAAGAGATGACTGGAGAGATGCTCTGGGTTAGTGTTTGCTCACTGGGGAACTCATCCAGCTTGGCTGACCCATGGTGCTTGGTCCTGGTTATCAGAGTCTTAATTCTTTACTAGATTATTCACTTTTCAGGTCCTTATAGTTGTTCAGTCCCTTAGACATTCCTCCTTCCCTCATTTTCCTTAAGAATTATTCCTACCCATACATAGAGGCAAGGAGCAAACCTGACATCGACAGTCATACACCACCCGTGGGCATCCTTAGAAAAATGTAGTTTGAATAACTTAGAGAAACAAAATTTCTATGTCAATAAAAGGCAAAGCGGTGGTTGAAAGATCTAGAGCAACTGAACATAAGAAATCCAGTGAGCGTAAATCAAAATTTGAGAAATGGGCTTAAGAAGGATTTCAAAACATTCCTTTTGAAAAAGGATAAAAGTGGAAAAGACACCATGCCATTCTTTGAAAAAATGAAATTCAAAAAGTATTACATTATATATGTCACAACTAATGATCATCACCTGACCAAGGCTCACTGAGGATTGTAAAATGAACAAACATTTGGGTATATTTATCAAGGATGATGGATATATTTAACTGATGGCTATTGAATTTATCAGGGTCAGTTAGCATAATGAAAACATAGTTTATTAGGCTGTTAAAGGGATAAATTGTTTTCATATTTATTCATCTGTTCCCAAGGCTAATTTTGGGTTTTTTTTCAAATGTGCTTTTCATGTCCTTAAAATGCACAGCTAAATAAATAAAGCATTAGTTTTGAACAGAAGTATCCACCATAGAAATAATATAGTAGTTCTCAGTACAGCCTTAGTGATGATTTTCTGGCTTGATGGTCATTAGTCATAGAAATACTCACCAGAATTCCCATGGTATTCACAAAAAATAAAAATAGCAATAAACATCAGTAAGAAAAGAAGAAATTAAACTCAGGATAGATTGATGTTTGCTAAAAGCAACACAAACCTCATATATTTTATAATTTAAGCTGACAACACTTTTGTTTTACTTCATTGTTGGTTGTATTCCCAAGAACCGATTACATGAATAGTCTGGAAAACCCCCATTTCTAAATTTTGCTTATTGAAAAGCCAACATTCCCAGTAAAAGTAGGAACTTTCAGATACAGGCTCACAAAACATGTTTTGGGTTGCATAAGCTTTAAAAAGAAAAGAAAAACTCAGAAGAGACAGTGCTGCTTAGCAGTGCAGCCAACCTACATTAATTTTGCAGCTTACACCTGGTTCCTCATCTGGCAAGTTTACTATCAGGTTCTTATATCAAGTATGTGCCGCCCTGATATTCTCTCAAGCTAAGTTAGTCCATCATTGATTCACTCCCAGCTCTTTGCTCTGGGGATGGTTAGGCTGATTCTGACCCTAGTTCCATTTACCTGACCTGTTCTACGAAGGTAATTTCAATAGTTCTTATGCTTTGATGATCATCTTTATTTTTTTTCATCCCTGACTCCACTATGCAAAGCAAGTATGTGTTTTCAACTATCAGTAAGAAGCCTATCTTGGAGAATTCATAGTATTTCAAAGTCATTGAAACTGTAACCAAGTATGGCTACTGTGTGGCAGTAGTTATTAGTTTTCCTGCATTTTTTTAAATTTAAGAAGGCATTATGTGGTGAGCTTAAGCCTTTCTTTCTCACATATCATCAACAGAACTAAGTTGGCCTCACACACTGGGGGAAAGTCATACCAAATGGAGAAGGGAACATCAAGTAAAATGTGATTGGAGATCCCGCGTGGGAAGGGAAATGCGTGCTGAAAGTGGACTAGTGACCGAACATGATGGCCACTCAATACCCCTATTGCAGACCACAACACTCAAAAGGAGAGAGAGAAAGAACAAATTGGAATGCCCTGCCACAGAGGCGGGGTGGGGTTGGGGGGGGAATGGGATTGGGGGGTGGGAGGGATACTGGGTTCATTGGTGGTGGAGAATGGACACTGGTAGAGGGATGGGCTCCCAAACGCTGCATGAGGGAAAAACAAGCACAAAATGTGTGAATCTGTA
Source organism: Sorex araneus (assembly GCF_027595985.1). Taxonomy (NCBI): domain Eukaryota; kingdom Metazoa; phylum Chordata; class Mammalia; order Eulipotyphla; family Soricidae; genus Sorex; species Sorex araneus. Next base: position 50,841,340 of record NC_073307.1, on the reverse strand, counting down.
ACTGTACCCTCACTGTGACTCACTAATTACAAAATAAAAAAAAACAAAATAAAGAAATATCTGTCCCTCCATTTCCATCCATCTATCCATCTTGCTGTTCATCTACCCACCCACTCATCTACTCATCATCCTTCCACACATCCACACATCTACTTATCCATCCATCCATCCATCCATCCATCCATCCATCCATCCATCCATCCATCCATCCATCCATCCATCCATCCATCCACCCACCCACCCACTCACCGATCCATCCACCCATCCATCCTTGCATACACTTATCCCTTTGCCCCTGAAATGGCACCAAAATAATTATTCTTTTGTTCATTCACAAATTGCAACTGCCTTAAACCAGGGCACATAATCTCTTGTTCTCATTGTTGCCATAGCTTTCCTTCACTCATTTCCTTTTTTCCTCTGTTAACTATATGACACTACCGAACTACTTTTTTTTTTCTTCTAAAAAACTCGTTTTAATTTTGGAGAGATGGCTGGAACTTATGTTTGACATCTAGGAGCCATTGGCTAAATGTTTGGCTCTGCATGGGCCCTTCCAGCATGACTGGAAGTGATGCCCATGCATCATGCCAGAAGTAGCTCCTGCAGAGCTCTGGATATGACCCACAGCACCGTCTCACTCCCCAAAATTGAGCTGGAGAGTGTCTGCATAAAGAAAAACTACTTTTTTCCCTCACCACTGCATTCTGGATAAAATCTAAATTCTCAGTGCTTAAGAGTCATCAAATTGGAATATAATAGCTTGTTTGAGCCTGTGTCTTTCTCCTGCACTATCCACTTGCTACAAAGATCTCATCCTTTTGCATGCAGATGAATGTCTGAGCATTGGCAAGTACCCTTCTTTCTCTTTCTATTTAACAGTACCCTTAACATTCAGCTCGACTGAATCATGATGTTTCTTTTTTCTTTTTCTGGGTGTATGTTTGGGGGAGGTTGGGCTGCATCTGGTGGTGCTCAGGTCTTATTTCTGGCTTTACGCTCAGGGGTCATTCCTCACAGGGCTCAGGAAAGTGTGGTACTCGCTGTACAATTTTTCCAGCCCTTTGAATCCTGCTTTTGATAAAAAAGGACAAGGATGGAAATAAGTTGAGTATATTCTCACGATGAATCAGAACAATTTGGGGATTACACAGTGAGAAAGATGATCATTACTAGAGGGATATATTAGCTGAATCATCCTTTAGGCTTTGAAATGGAGGAGAAGGAAATGCCAGTGTAAGTTGGCCAGGGGGTCTCGAATGTAGAGACATTTTGTTCCTTGCCAAGAAAAACACATGTAAATTAGTATGGGAAATGTACACCAACGGCTATAGGACAAAGGCTGGCTAGGAAGCTGAAGAGGAATGTGATGGATAAGAGAAAAGTTTGTCAGTGTGCAGAATGGGGGCGTTGATCCTCGCACATCTTGGCTGTTACAGAATCTGGTGCCTCTCTCCACACTTCAGTGGCAGCAATGTAGGCTGCAATTTACATTTTACATTTGTGTTAGCACTTGAAATTGGGTAGTGGAAGTGTTAGGGGCGGTAGATTAGAGAGAAACAGACCGAACAGGAGCTCGGGAGGAACAGGCAGGCATGCAAAATGTGCAACAAAGGGCAGCTAGAAGTATTTGCTTCAGCTTTAAACCAATGTGTGTGTAATTAACAGCTCCAACTCATGATTTAATTTCCCCCAACATATTACTCTTTATTGCAAACCCTTCATGGAACATTGTGAGTTGGCTGTGAATCAGAAAGATGCTTCAAGATGGGGCTGACATAGTTTCCTTGGGTTTCTTGGGATTAAATTTGGTACCGGGGACAGACAGCAAGCCCTGTGAGAGCAAAGCTGAGATTCGCTGCCCCCCCACCTTACCCCCATCCTTTACTTTAGTACCAGGTATAGCCAGGAAATTAACTGAACAATCCAGTGCATTCCTGTTACTGTGACACAGCTTAGGGAGAAGCAGGTCTACTTTGGGAATTGTGACTTCTTTCTCATTCAATTATTAGTCTCTCTACCAAGACCACCTACAATTGCCAATTAGCACACATTGGAAAGGAATTCATGTTAAATGAATCTCTTGATTTGCCTTCACTTTCCCATTTGTATTTCAAACCTTTAGGTGGTTACAGCTTCCAGTTCCATTCTAGGAAAGCGAGAGAGGGAACAGAAACAGAAATTAAATTCCCCATCTCTCAAAGGAAAGGGCAAACAGTGCGCCTGCGCGCACATAGAGTAAAGCCACCCACCAAGAAACCCGAATTTCCTTCCACCCTACCAAGTTTTATGGTACAAGTTTTATGGTACAGACGTGATAGAGGCCGATAAAGAAAATACCTCGTTCAGAGAGGAAAGAATGAAAAGGCTTGTATGTTATGAAATTCACTAAATGAGTCTTAAATTTTCACAGTTTTCAGGTTGCAGATAGTAATCAGCACTAAAATTCATCTGAGCAAAGGATGTCATAAGGAAATGTGGATTATTTAGATGACCCTAAACATGCAACAATGAAATTAACAGTACAGGGTGGGGTGGTGGGGGATGGGGTGGGGGTGGTGGGAGGGATACTGGGAACATTGGTGGAGGAGAATGGGCACTGGTGGAGGGATGTAAATGATCACTGTATGACTGAAATGCAAACACAAAAGAACGTTCATAAGTTTCTAACTGTACCTCATGGTGATTCACTAATAAAAATTTAAACACAAACACAAAAACTAAAACTAAAACAACACAGTTACTTTAATATTCAAACACAATTTGCCACTATCCTTTCATCAACTGCCTTTCTGAAATAATGTATTTTTTCTACCAAAATATGCTAGCAAATCCTTCCATTGTCCACTTTGTATACACAGCAGTTGACACACATTTGTGAATACTCCATAACTGATTTTGAAGTGAAGTGAAAAAAAGTGATGCCTACTTAAGCAGTGAGTATGTTATCAGTGGGATGGGAAACTCATTCACAAATTATAAGTAAATATTCTCTCTCTCTCTCTCTATCTCTCCACAAACACCCATATTGTGAAAATAGGAAAAGATATTTTTCATTTGTAAAGAGGATTTTTCGTATGTAGTATATCTGCAGACATTAAAGAGGTTACAAATTTGATCAGGAGCTAGTTCAAATTTCATCAGGCTACATACAGGTCTTCATATATTTTCTCTCTCCTCTTGTATGTCTGAAAAACATACTCTCGTTTGGGGTTGAATTTTTAACAGTAAAGCAAAGGAAAAGTCATTCTCCGATAAAATATTATACCATCTGTTCTTGTATGTAAGAAAATTTGGCTGCACTGATCCAATTTATAGCAAGTTAAAATGGCTTGGTCTAGAATCTCTCTATCTCACCCTTCACTGCTTCAGACTGTGTAAGAAAAATACAATTAGAAAAAGAGGGAAAAATGTAGCAATTCTATTTTAAATTTGTGGCACACTTCCTACTTAGTGACATGCCCTGGTATGATCTGGGAGACCTTTATATGTTTGTCTGTTTCTAGAAAGACCTCACTTTCCTATCTTAATTTAAATGGCTACCCAAATCCAAGGCTACACAGACGCTTTCATTTTAATCTAGAAGTAGTTTTTGCACTAGAAATACTCAAAGGCAGAACATTCAAAAGGCAAAGAGTTGTTTAAAGTCCTAAATATCTATGCTTCTAAAACTGAGTAATGCTTTTAAGATTGTGTGCAATTACTGTTTTATTTTGCATAAAACATATGCTGGGTGTTGCAACTTCCTGGCTTTGATTATAGTTACACTCAATTTTTGAAGCACACATGAGTATTAAATCTCCACAGTATTTATCAGTGCATTTTGATCTTCTACAAGCCACCTTCAGAGTTCAAGAAGTATTAAAATTCACCTATATAATTATCTTATGTCAAATCTAGAACATATCAAGAAAGAAAAATATACAAGTAGACAATTAAAGGCTATGTGAAGGTGAATATAATAATGATGATGGCCTTGAAAGGAATTTGCTCAAGTGTTTTGAGCCACACCTGGCTGTGCTCAGAGCTTACTTCTGGCTCTACTTTTAGGGATCACTCTTTGTGGACTCCAGGGACCATATGGAGTGTCAGGGATGGAACCCTGGGTTGGGGACATGCAAGGTAAGTGTCTTACCCTCTGAAATGTCTCCCTTGTCTGGGAATTCACTTAAATTTTACAACTTTAGTTCTACCCATTTTCTCTCTCTTCTCATATTGTTTTGTATTTGATTTTGAAAAACCTTCCATTTTGAAAAGGTATTTAAAAATAGAAGATTCTGCCTGCATTTTAGGTGAATACCCTTTCAAAAAAAAAGACTCTAATTTGTTTTTTTTTAATTAATTTATTTTTTAATTAGTGAATCACTGTGAGGGTACAGTTACAGATTTATACATTTTCGTGCTCGTGTTTCCCTCATACAATATTCGAGAACCCATCCCTTCACCAGTGCCCATTCTCCACCACCAACAACCCCAGCATCCCTCCTACCACCCAATCCCTTCTCCCCCCACCCCACCCTGCCTCTGTGACAGGTTATTCCCTTTTGTTCTCTCTCTCCAATTGGGCGATGTGGTATGCAATAGGGGTGTTGAGTGGCCATCATGTTAAGTCTCTAATCTACTTTCAGCACGCATCACCCTTCCCCCATGTGACCTCCAACCACATTTTACTTGGTGTTTCCTTCTGAGCTGAAAGGACCCTAATTTGTTTTAGCAGAACTTCACATGCCAAATCTCACTAACACATTAAGTGTTTTAGGATCCTGAAACAATCCTATATCTAAGCTTACCCAGAGTCTTTTGACTCAATGCACTAAATATCTGATACTTTATATTCCCCCTTAGAAGGTCACTGATCGAATTTTAAAACTGGGAAAACTTTTGTTCCACCTCCTCCCAAGTCCACAGAGGGCATAGAACAACAGAGCAAACACTCATAATTTTGTGTTAGTTAGATTGTCCCGTGGTGAATGAGTCCCCATGACAAAAGGCAAAGAAAAATGGGGCTATTCCTTTAGTGTTGGGATAATTTGAAAGACAATGTGAATAATTTAGATCTGAATTATCTGGTTGTGCCTTTGTGCCAATTAAGTTAACAGAATAAATTATCTGAGGACTGATAATTTATAGTGAACAAAGAGAAGCTGAGAGTTCAAATAAATACCTGAAGGATTCATTTACAAACTCAGTTAATAATGTTTTCAGACCTAATTACTGAGTTTGGCTATATAAATAGTTGATCTATTTGCTGTATAATTATATAATTGCTTAATTCTCCACTTCAGGTTGTTGAGAGGATTAAATGAAATAATATATTTAAAGCATTTATTAGCACTTAATCCACATCTCTCTTCTTTCCTCCATACCATCCTTTCCATAACCAGTTACTGAATGGACAGGCCTTTTGTGAGACAAAGTTCACCATGGTACTCTCTGGCTCTGGACTGTCTTATTCTATATACATTCTAGGGTTCCAGATAGGTTACGTCTGGCAAAGCAAAGATGGAAAATGAGTTTTCCTCAAGCATCTAAGAGTTAAGATAGTTGGCAAAGGATTGGACAGAGGGGTTAACATTGTATGGCAATGTTAGCCTTAGAGTACTGTTAGCAATGCTAGCATTGTCTATGCTAATTGAATCATCATAGAAATTCTCTAAGATTAAAGGGACAGTTTTATAGAAGAAGATACTAAATGTCAAGGAGGTGAATTAGCCTGCCCCTAAATGGGCATAATCATTAGATGTTATAAAGGAGACATTTACCCCACTTTTCCTTGCCATCAAGTCTATTCTCTGTAATACTCTATGCTTGTTGTTATGTTTATTGTTAGTCACAAGATGGACATAATACATGTGTCAACTGATAAGACGTGTATTTGACTAAATTTTATTGCTTGTCTGGCTTAATTTGGATTTTATTGACAGAGTGATAGATACCATTTGATACTGGATTTTTTCCAATATAAATGTGCCGTTTAAATCATGCATGTAAATTTAAATGAGATTTGCTTTTGAGTTTTGAAACAACTATTAATTGGTGAATTGAGTGCTATCATGTGGGTGGCATAGGGTTCAGTCTCAAACCAGTCATTTGTGACCCCAGATCCAGTAGAGTTCTGCACTCTTAGTTTGGAGACACGCACAGAAGCTGGCGTGCCAGGACAGCAGAATCCCTGGAGAGAACAAGAAAAGGGAGAAAAGATAACAGTGTAGTTGTTCCATGTTTGAATCTTGGTGGAAAATCCTTTGGTCTAAGAGTCAGAAAATAGGTTTAAATTTCTATAGTTATCTTTACTAATTGTTAGCTAAGGGATAATACTAATAATCCCTTTGTCAAGTCCCTCAATTCTTTTAACCTTGGTTTCATCACTAATAATAGCAGCCTGTTCTGCCAGGCTTATGATAAAGACTGCATGGAAAAATATATGTGAAATTTCCTAGAGACATAATATAAAAATGCACTGTACAAACATAAGGATTATTAGCAGCCTGTCTGTTCCATTCCAGTTGCCAGGCAAAATCCTTGGCCACTTGCCTTAACCACAACATCCTCAAGACAGGCATGGGGCATGGCAGAGACCGGAAACAGACCACTTTCACATTATTTTAAAATTTGTTATGAAATTTTGCCAAAACTTTATAAATACCAGCTCGGGCAATGGGGTGTTGGCTACATTCTTTCCACCTCATGAACCATTGTTTTTTGTTCTGAACTTGTAGGCTAAAACGCATTGGGCGGCAGTTGCTTAGCTGGGTCAGTTTATGAAATGCCTGATATGTAATGCTTGATTCTAGCCAATTATCTTTAGTTCCTCTCTTTTATTAGTGTTAAATTTGAATTATGGGGGTGGGGTGTGGACTACCCCCTAAATCTTTAAGACAGTGAGTTCATTTGTATTATTTTCTTATCTGTCCCTTGCACCATCACTGGTTTTCCTTCTCTGCTGACTCTAGGACCCCAAACTCATCTTTCCCCATCCTGGTGCTTTCAATTTGTTTTCTAAAAGCAGAAGATGAACTTTCTTGCCGTAAAGTTTGAAAGAGAAAAAAAAAGCTCACAACAATCTTAAACTTGTAGTTAACAAAATAAACTGCAGATAAAGGCCCTGAAGGCCTTGGCAGTGAATGTTTCCCACTAAAATGGGACTCTGCACTCCTAGTCTGAAACAAATTAGGAAGGGGGGGAAAAATCAACAGCTCTGGGGTGAAACTGGGGTTGGTGCTGCCTCATCATTTTTTAACCAAAAATAAAACAAGCAAATTTTGTTTAACTGCAGGTCAAAATAAAAAAAAAATAAAAAAGTTCCTCATCTGTTCAATGTAATTACTAACAGAGAGCAGTCTTAACCAGCTGCAAAGTTCATGGATAAATGGAGAGAACTATAATTTTCTCTCCCTGGGGTTAAACCTCCAAACTTTAAGTCTGAGAGTCTAAAGTGTGTGTTTAATATACCATGAGAAGCTAAGTCAGAGCAGCTTGGAGTATATCTCTATCTTGTTTTTAACCAAAATGAAAGAATTGTGCGTATGCATAAGCATTCAGGTTTTGAAAATGGGGGTGGGGGGGCAAAGTACTTATTTCTTCAATATCTTCACTCAGGACACTCACTCTCTCCTCTAATAATTAAACAATGGTTTTTTTGTCACCAAGAACTATGTGAAACTGACTACAGTTTAGGTCTGTCGACCACTGTCAATTTCTTCCCAAGTGTTCTAATTTTGGAACCAACCTGAGAAAGCTTTTTCCTAATGCATATCTCTTAATTTTTAATCCCAAGTGTATAATAAGGAAAATTTGACCCATATGTTTCTGATTCATTTAAACTTAACTTACTGTGCTTTTTTTTAAAAATAAATCTTTTTGGTGTCCCCAAGCCCCAATGAATGTTCATAAAAATACATCTTTTAGCTTTTATTTTACTTGCATAGGGATGTCAGAGTTTGGCTGACAGGAAATGAATTTGAGCTTAAAAGTCTCAGTTTTGATTTGAGATTGAGCTTTTCAGGTTCATGTGGATCAAAATAAAAGTAGAGAGACTATGTTTTGGGTGGGTTTTTTTTTTCACCTCTAGTTAAGCTTTCCTTAATGGGTAATTTCACCTTGTCATCAGGATCTAATCATTGAAACTCAGTTGAACTGCAAGGGTACAATTATTCATTTCATAATGTTGATGGTAAATTGAACTTGCAGAGTAACAGAAACGGTCAAAAACTCATTGAGGGTATCATATAGTTGCTTAACTCCCATACCTTGATTATGATGATTCAGAAAAAAGGATTTGTATGTTTGGTGGTGGTGGTGACGCAGGGGATGGGGGTGAGGGGCGCAGATAGCTTGCTAGAAGATAGGATGGAGGTTTAGCAAGCAGAAGTGATACTGAGAGAAACTCATGAAAAATTCACAATGCTCCCTATCTGACCACACTATGTTCACCTCTTTCTGGAAATGAGAACTACTAAGGAGCATGTCCTGGGATTTAGACCAAGGTCATCTCTGCAGAAATGAACATTATATTTTAGGTCTACAATTTGCATTAGCGTTGCAATAAATTTCCAATGAGAAAAATCAGATCATAAGATCTGTGCCGGGTTCAGTTGGGAAATATGACGGTCTCCCCCTTACAGAGAGATGAAAATCATACATAAACGCAGATCATGGGTTTTAAATATTATTTCCAGTTTGGTCCATTAGACTATAATTATTCAATACCCTTAAATTTTGCTTTGCCACCTGTAAATGGCTTGTACTGATTTCTCCCTTGGCTATGTAATGTTTAAAAGCTGGACATTGTCAAGACTAGGATCATAGTTTTGTACTGATATTTTTGCTTTGGACAAGGTGTTATTATTTTTTTCCTCTCTGTGAGGTGGAGGCAGTAATAACACCTATATGAGATCTCAATAAGGACTGAATGAGTTAATACATAATTATTACCCATATCTGCCACAAGCAGTAACTAAATAAACATTACTACCACATTTATTTGATTCCAAGTTTTCTCCACATTCCCCTCATTTTAATATTCTTGAAATTGGATTGTGTCTTATCATAGTTATTGTCTGGGATATTTGTTGTGATATAAATTTCATGAGATAGAGAAGGGAACACCTAGTAGAGAATGTTGGGAGGACCCACTCGGGTTGAAAGCTGTGTGCCTAAAGTAGACTAGAGACCGAACATGATGGCCACTCAATACCTCCGTTGCAAACTACAACATCCAACAGGAGAGAGAACAAAAAGGAATGCCCTGCCGCAGAGGCAGGGTGGGATGGTGGGGGTTGGGCTGGGGGTGGTGGGAGGGATACTGGGAACATTGGTGGAGGAGAATGGGCACTGGTGGAGGGATGTAAACGATCACTGTATGACTGAAATGCAAGCATGAAAGTTCATAAGTTTGTAACTGTACCTCATGGTGATTCACTAATAAAAAAAAAAAAAGAAAGAAAATGAAAGAGAGTGATTATTCAAGAATTTAAAAAGATCCCAGGGAGTATAGAGAACTCTTTCCAAAATATCCAAATAATGTCGTTTTATAACATATAGATATCAGGTGTGGAGTGCTTGAGTTTGAGCATATATATATATATAATATATATATATTACATATGTAATAGACTATGTAATAGACATATATATTGTCTATATATATGTCTATTATTATATTGTCTATATATATTGTCTATATATGTCTATATATATATTAGACATATATAGACATATATATGTCTATATATATGTCTATATATATGTAATAGACATATATATATGTCTATGTAATAGACACATATATAATATATATATTACATATAGTCTCCACCAAAAGTTGCTTCCATGAATAGCAATTGATGCCATTTACCCAGGCCCACTAGTTGCCTTCTCCCCAGCAATCACTAGCTTGTTCTCATCAGCTAAAAGGTGTATTGAACACACCTCTCCTATAAAAACAAAAATTCCTGAAGTGGAAGTCTAGTTCCATAATTGCAGAACTGGCCTAGCAGTTCAATAATAAGACTTTTGGTTTATTTCTTAAAAGATTTCTTCACTCTCAATCTTGATATCATCAAGAACAATACCAGAAATGCAAAGTAAGATAATAACAAACCTCAAGGATATGGAGTGAACACTAGATTTACTAGAGTTGTGCTATAAATGTAAATAGAATTAGGCATTTTACAGTTCCTCTGTTACACATTTAGTTACAGGTACACACAGAGAAAAAAAAAACAATAGAAAACCATGTTTGACTTAGGTCTAAAAGTCATGTCCCAATAAGAAGAAAGAAAATAATATCTGATATTGGCTGAGTTTTACTGGTAGGGATGTGAAGTTCTCTTTGTAACACCTCAAATAACCTCGATCGGTAATATTATTGACAAGAAGACCTAGAAATGAAAAGCAAAACATCACCATCAAAACCCTCTTGGATTTGCTTCCTTTTTCAGCCCTTGTGTTTTCACATGGAGCTGAACCTTTGCCACAAATAGTTTTGCTGTGTCCTTTCAACAATAATATCTTAAAGTTTTATAGTGCCTTATAGCTAAGCATCTCTAGACTTTTTACAATGGCATTAAAGTGAGAGCCTGTTCTTCTCCTGGATTGCCACAGGGTCCAAGCTTTTACAGTAAAAGCTGATCATTTGCAACTTTATCTTCAAAATAAGAGAAGGTTAGTGTGCTGATGGCATGAAGGATAGTACCAGTCGGTGACTTGAACCTAACATTCTCAGGATGAGGTGAGTGGGGAGAGTATAGAAACACTAGGGCCACAGAATACCAGGGTGAACAGATATGTGGTCAGCACAGAAATTGCATAAATTCCCAGTTCCCTTCTTTACACATGCTTACACACACACAAACACACACACACACACACACACCACACTTATGTGTGCACACATGTACTTATACCTGGATGCACATTTCCAGCACAACGCTAGGTTATTCTGAAGTGCAATCAAATACTTAGATGGCTAAAGACTAATTTTTTTATTGAAGCAACCACAGACTTTGTGCTTGGAAATGGGAAACTATTTTTTCCTTGGAAATTTTTTTCCCAAATATATGACCTATTATCTGAAGTATATGCTATATATCTTTATATAAAATTTACATGATTTTATATTTTTTTCATCCTATAATTAAACATACATGTATGTATACATTTTCATATAGGTCCACACTCTTCACAATATTGTTTGGGAAACCTTGGAGTCTTTAGATTGTACATAACCAAACTTCTCCCTGAGACACACACACACACACACACACACACACACACACACACAACCAATTACAATGATCAAATAGCTACAGCCGAAGATTCAAAACCTGCACTACATTAGCAAAGTGAAGAGAGAATTAAGGCAATTATCTCAGTAATTAAAGGGACCAGCCAAATCTTTTTTGCTGAGATGTCTAAATAAGTTGAGGAAAATGTGGGCTGGGAGAGGCAGAAACACTTTCATTTTCTGAACAAAAGCCTCATTTGGTCAATTCACTTTGATAATCCCAGTCCTGCATTTTAACTTTTTTTTTTCCCTTTTGACCACAGTGCTGAGTGGACTTTTGGTTGTGAATAATTGATCGTTTAGGCAAATCTTTCTCTGGGCAGCTGTGGAAGAAGGTTTGCTGGAGACAAACTTGTTTAACCACCTCTGCTCTTTCAAACATACCATCACATTCCATGACGCTCTGCCATCTGGAATAATAAAGCTTACCTTTCTTTCCCACGGGGTTGTTGGCAGCCCTGGGCACAGGCGCTTTGGGTAAGCCCCTTGCCCTAGGAACCACCCGATGGCATTTCTTAAATCCCGGCAGGTTGCTGTGCACACCCCCCAATTCACAGGGCAGACGGTCCAGGCTCACGTTGGTGCCCCATGTGGAGGGACCAAGCGCTTTCCTCGCCTCCCTTTGTACTGCGGAGCGTAACTTTCGTTGTCGCAGCCTTTAAAACACGACAAATGGTTTCTAATTTTAGAGCATCATAGCAATAATTGTTTTTATTTCGGTGGTGAGTAAAAGTGAAGGAAAAACAGCTTGGGACTTAATAACCAGCTTCGCCCGCAGCCTTCCACTTTATTCATGAGATTTTTTATCTCCCTTCTTCCCTCTCGGAACATGTTCTCCAAGGCACAATCTTAAATTACCTTTGCAAAGGTTCTATGTTTATTTACCAAGAGCTGGCTATGAAGGGCCGAGAAGAGCTGCTTCCGGCAATAAACCTCTTCGCTCTTTTTACCACGAGACCAAGTGCAGTGCGTGCCTGATGTTCAGTGCTCCAGACACAGTTGTTTCTGCGTTCACTAACTGCCCAGCCGGCATTGTGTGCAAATTTCATGGAAATACGATGCAGATTGATATCCTCCTTTGGTTGCTCGGTTGGTCACTCCCTCTTACAGGGAAACTGTGATCATTTAATAATTGTCAAAGTAAGGGTTTTCCTGTTCAGAGAGCAAATCCAAAATTCATACAGAGGCCATGTGTTTGCAGAGTAGAGTTCTCAGAGCTAATTATCTCATGCCACAGATGTCTCACCTTAGTTCATAGATGTTTAAGTGTGTGTGGGGGGGTGGGGTGGGGGAAGGAAGATAAGCCAGCTCAGAAAAATGCTGATTTTTATTGGGGTTTCACGTATTTCAGTGGGCTTTTTAGACAAAAAGCTCCGTACCTGTATTTTTCCTTTTTAAAGGTCAAGATTTCTGGTCAGTCCTTGAATTGATTTAGCTAAATATAAAGTGGGAAAAAAGGAGATCTGATTAGTAGTTTTGGCCTTGCAAAGAGACAAAAGTGAAAACCAAAAGGTTCTGTGGTTTTTGTTTTGGTTTTTGGTCCAAATGAGGCCGAACATGTCCCTGGAAAGAAAAACGGCAAATAACTTTAGGTGTGGAGGGAAAATGGGGAGAGGGAGGCATGAAAATGGGAAGTCTGTGTTTAGAATTTGTTGATGTAGATAAATATGTGTGAAATGGTGATCGCAATAAGCATTAGTCTTAGTGTGTTCTAACTTTCCAAATGACTTGAGCCTCTTGGGGAAAATACACTTTCTTGGTAAAGGATGTTCACTGAGTCTTAGCTGGTTTCCTTCAAAGTTCTCAAACATGGAAACTTTCTAATTTGGCCAATTCATCCTTCTTGGCCCCTTCTGACTCCTGTCAATAATTATTGCTTGCTAGCCTATTAATTGATTGTTTTATTTTTCTATCTATGTCTTTTCATTTCTTATTTCTCCACTCTGATAAGCTGGTGGGGGGCAATAAAGTATCTTTCTGTTATGTTCTTTCACGGTGTTGATTTAACGTACCTTCCTTCAGAATAGGGTCTAAATAACGATCGATGTACTAATATTAAATCAAACCATGGTTAGCATGTGCTCATTACAGTCTTAGTAAATATACAGTGTCACTTAAGTTTCAGAAATGTTAGGGATTTAAGCAAGTCATGAAAAAAGCATTTCCATATTTTCCTCGAAACTCACTTGCCAAAGGGAATTTGATAGCAAGCCTGGCCTGGCTTTTGAAAATAGAATGACCCCTTTATCTTTCCCGTGCATTTGCTTTTCCCTTTATTATGAAACACTGAGAACTTCTTTAGCAAACCGAAGCCTCTGCGATCCATACAGTGCTCTTGAGTGATCTCTGAGGACAGACCATACATTCTCCAGATTGCTGTCACTTTTTCAATCGCCCACAGCTGTACATGGTGCGGCAGTCTCTCAACGGGAGGCACTGCTCCCTGATGCTTCCCAGCTGCAGGAGACCCCACTGGAGTCCTCTTTTGGAGACTTTTATGCCACAGACTTTCAGTTGCTGAGGCTCTCTTTAATGACACCTTCCTAATCATGGCAATTAAAAAAAAATCATTACAACCTTACAACCTTCCCGCCACAGCTGGACTGTGGACAATGCCAACATGTGCAATACCCGGAACAAAATGCAAAGTTTTACAGACTTGATTTAACTTTCTGTGTTGGAGCACTTTTCCTCTTTTCACTGTCAACTCATGTAGGAAAGTGTATAGTGAGGCCCGACCAAATGCCCTACCGATGATTTGAACCAATGGGAATACTTCTAGCAGTTTTCTATCCAGAGGAAGGTTTGCACCAGACAAATGGGAAATAGATTTTCCTTGCAACCTTGCATGATACAAGCCAGATAATCCAAGCCTGTTTCTTTCCCTTTTCTGCTAATGTAACAGAAACAAGTTTGTTTTTCAAAATTTCATCATGCTTTCCTTTTTTGCTTGGGCTCTAGACTTTGGCTGACATTAGATTATTAGATTATCTTTGAGTTATTAATAACATAACTCCCTGTGAAATCTTGGGCTCAGAGACACCAAAAATAATTTTTGTGTGGGTAGAAAAATGGGCGACTGCATATCACAGTACTGTGTTGGCTTTTCAAAAGAGTGCAGAAGATATGAGATAGACACCCCTGATAGCTCTAAGACATCTGTACTCAAGCTTCCTTGCAAGACTTACTCCTCCATGAGCCAGGGATTACAAGAAGAAATAAGCCCAGAAAGACATCATAAAGGAAAGCTAGACTTTGCTTTGTTACTCCATATCACTAGACTTTTGCATGATGCAGGTTGTACCTAAGGAAATTTAGAGGATGCTACTCATGTTAATCAAGTTAAGTTGTGTGACTTCTGTACATTGACAGTTCCACCACAATTTACCGCTCTCTTTTATGTTTTGTTTGGGGGCTGCCCCCAGTGCTGCTCAGGGTTTATTTATGGCTCACTTCTGGTGGGGCTCAGGGGACCATATGAAGTTTCAGGGATTGAACCATGGTTGGCTGCATGCAAGGCTAGAACCTTACCCTGAATGTGAAGCTAGTTTGAAAATGTCTTAAAATGCATAGATCTGCGATTTCTATCAATGCTGAGTTCTTACTGCTTCCTCTAATTTGGGATTTGTGATTATGCTTCTTGGATGGAAAAACCTAATCATTTCTTCAAAGACCACTTGGGACAAATTTTAGTTGTTTTTTGCAAAAATAAGTTCTTTCTTTCTTGAGTTGTTGCACCTTACAGTGCTCAGGGTTTATTCCTGGCATCAGGAATTACTACTGATGGGGCTCAGGGGACCATATAGGGTGCTGGGAATTCAAGCTGGGTGAGCTATATAAAAGGCAAATGCCCTCCCTGCTGTATTATTGCTCCAGCCCATTTTTTTTTGTTTTGGGATCACATCTGGTGGTACTCAGAGTTTATTTCTGGCTCTGAACTCAGGAATTACTCCTGATGGTGCTCAGGAGACCATATAGGACGCCAAAATTGAACCCAGATTGATCACACACAAGGCAAATGTCCTCCTCACTGTACTATTGCTCCAGTTCCTCCGGTCCAGCTTTTGCAAAAAAGAGTTCTATATGATTGGCTTTCAGATTCATATCCAAGTGGAATGTACAGAAATATAATGATGGGCCTCTCTCTTGCCTTTAAAAATACATTGTGGATCAAGGAGTATGTGTGATTTCTCTCAATGGTAGAAAATCTCACAAAATGTTTCCATTTTTTTTCCCCCAAATAACTCTGAAATGGCAAATGCTTCTGTATCACTGTGCTCACCACACTTAAACCAAACATTCTGGAAATGTGCTCAGGCTAACATGGATGTACCTGCCATTTCTGTGTTTTCTGAACACACTTCATTCCCCCTCCCTTGGGAGCATTAGATAGCAGAGCAACCTTGCTAGGGAGAAGAAAACGTGATGTCTTTTTTTTTTTTTTTTCAATTTCCACCTGGACTCTGTTTGACACAGAATAAGTATGGCTACAGGACAAGCAAACTGAAGGCACAATGCAGAGAAGATGCTGTTCTACCTAATTTATAATTA
The DNA here is from genome assembly GCF_027595985.1 of Sorex araneus. NCBI lineage: Eukaryota > Metazoa > Chordata > Mammalia > Eulipotyphla > Soricidae > Sorex > Sorex araneus. The sequence goes on along the minus strand of NC_073307.1, from coordinate 50,825,502 downwards.
GCAGGAGAACAAGTCATTGACATGAAACAGTGAAGCCTGATGGAAGAATTCTCCTATTCTAGTGCCCACCCTTTTGGACTTCCCACTCTCTGTTGTCCACCTGCTGGACACTGACCTGCTGTGCTTTGAGCCAGTGGGAGATGCAGTGGAAGTGAAATGCATGATTACAGACGTCCCACACCACCGTATACTCTTCAGAAGTCGCAGGTGCATGGTTGACTTGACACTCTATGCAAAGATCCATAATGTGGTTCCTGCAGTTATCAACCACAATATCCCAGGACCCTAGGACTACCACATTCTACTTTCTTCACTTTGAAGTGCTTTTTGTTTCTCTTGGTGCTGCTCAGAACATTCACATCCATTCACTGCTGCCACCATTTGCAAAAGTAGTTTCTTTAACCAGAGGGTTTTTTCCTGTCTTCCTTTTATTTGGGGAGGGGGTCTGTCCCCCAACCCTCCTTCTCCTTCCCTTTCTCTCATTTCTTCTTTCTTCCCTTCTTACTCTATGAGCACGTGAGAAGTTACATTTCTTCTTCATAGATTCATGATTTGGTGTTGTTTCTGAAGGCGACCTCCCCAAGGGGTACAAAGGGGCTTAAGAGCCACAGGGAGTGATGCTTCGCATTTCAATGCAAGGGTCCCAAAGATGTGGGGTCCTGTTAACTGTGGGGTGCCCTAGTCTATCAGGGCACAATCCATGATGACCAAGGAGTTTCCAAGGCCACACCTGGTACTACTGTGGAGCCAATATGGTGCCTGGGATCAAACTCAGGTCAGATGGAAGCTCTGGGCCCTCATGGACTCGTATTTCAAGCTTACCTTGTTGGATGACTTCAGATTGGCATTTATGTGTGTCACACCACAGCCAATTACAACCTGCCATTTCTGTGGGCTCCATTAGAAGTGTTGTGCCCAGTCTGTGGATCAGTTTTTCTGCTGGTTTCACATGCACCCCACATCTGCCATGGTGGGCTTAGAATGTTTTATTCAAATTCCACCAGCTCCCCTTCTTCTGGAACTCCCTGGAAAAAAATGCAAGTTGAGCAAAGTAAAAGCCTGCTCCTCGGGCTCCCAGGTCAAATGCTTCCCACACACCTAGGAAAGAGTTCCACTTGATAACATGCCAGCAAGTTATACATTTCATTAAACATGGGGTTTGCTGCCATCTCTGCAAATCATCAAGCCTCAGATAATTGGAGAGACACACGCACTCTCCTGTTGTATCACTGCTCTTCAGCAGAGAAATCAGATTTGTCTATGTCCTGTTGAGTTGCAACACCTTTTTCAGAAACCAAATGCATGCTAGGCACAGGTGCTGCTTGTGAAAGGAAGGGCCAGACCTTCCTATTTATTCCTTTTTGGTTTTGGTGGTGATCAGGGCTGATGCCTAGCTCTGCACTCAGGGTTCACTCCTAGCAAGACTCAGGAGAACTTAGGTGGTACTGGGGATAGCCCCTGGGTTGGCCAGAAGCAAGGAAAACACCCTAATTGCTGTTCTATCACTCTAACCCCATTATCTTTCTTTTCGTTAGTGAAGGTTCCATTGTTGGGCATGGTGCTTAGAGAACAGATGGTGGTGTCAGATAGTCTGAAGTCCTTCTGTTCGGCATGTGTGTCTTTGGCCACTCAGCAATATTGCGACAATATTGTGTTCTCCCATGTCCCATCTCTGTGTGGTCTGATGCTGGACATGTCTAGCTGAAAAGTGCATCCCCTGAGCCCCGGAGCGCTCTCTTGGCTAGAGCTATTGCCTGCAGGTGCACGTGTCAGTCAACTACTTGGCAGGCTCGAACCATTCAGGATTTGAAAGTTCTTAAGTGACTTTGTGGATGTCAAGTTGTATTTTGGTTTGGTGCTGTTTGAAAGGCAGGAGTCCAAGTTCCCTTTCTGTTCTATAAAACACTCATGAAGCTAACTCTGGTCTGATGTTATTGTCGATTCTTTAAATCATATATAAGATTGTTGTCTTTATCCTTGGGCACATGTTTGGTTGAAAATACTGAACTTTAGGGAACTGGAGAGTTACTACATGGATGAAAGCATCAATTCTGCATGCAGCTAACCACTGTTTTTTGATCTGTGCCCTATGTAGTTCCATGGGTGTAGAATAGCATAGCCTCAGGTAGTTTAGGTTTATTGGGTTACTCCCATTACAGTGCTCCCACTCCTCTGTGTTTATTTGTAATTTCTTTCTTAGTGTTCTGTTGACTTGCAAATACTGTTTTTCTCTTCTCCTTGAATCCTTTGCATAGTTTATTCAGAGCAATGTCCTTTTTGTATGGACACAGGAAGACTTAGCAAATGCTATGCTTTTGTAACCTGGGAGTCATTTGACTCTACATGATATTTTCCTCCTGGGCATCTGTTCTCTCCACCTAAGACCTAAGCCTCAGCTGCTCTTACTTCCTAGCATCCCCAAAAGCAGGGTCCCAAAGAGGGATGAGACGGACCCAGGGCAAGCGGTGAGTTGTGTGCTACCCTGGCATCGAGATGGGCCTGGCCAAAGTGCCTAATGCTTAACTATAAGTTAAGAGCTTGATCATGGACAAATGTTGTCATGATCCAAACAGTGATAACTAGATTTGGACCCTGCTAGGGTGAGGAGTGATTAATCTGGCCTGAGTGCTGTGGTCTGAGTCTGTGGCAAGATGTTGCCAGGAGAGCTGCCTTGCAAACCTCAATGTATCTCTTGCTGTGTCCATACAAAAATAACTAGTATTAAGATGTTAATGAGTGTTTGGACTAAAGAAAGGAAAAAAAAAAACTTAAGAGTCAGGAAGGGCTTTGGAATGCCCTGCCCTCAGGAAGGGCTTTCTTATGTTGATTTGGCTACCTGGCTGGGCATAGCCTAGAGGGCAAGGTGGGAGAGACAAGTTGGAGGAGAGATGAGAGAAGCGAGAGAGGCTGCAGTAGATTGAGAAAGAGGATGGAGCTGGGAATGCGGGAGATGAGAAAGATGGAAGATTGAATAAACGGTAACTAATCAGCAACCAGCTTGGTCTTCTTGCTTCCGTCCCTTGCCCTTGACCGACAGCACACACAGAGGTTCCAGGGCACTGAACGTGGGCGGTGAGACAGAGCCGCCCGGAGAGCCCGCGGGTGCACGCACCCTTCGGCGAGCCTTAGTTTTTTACACATGGGCATTGTTTGGTGCAGTTCTGGAGGCCCTCAAGCACTTCTGGGGTGACCTGGGTACCCTCGACTCTACGAGGCCAAGGCAACACTGCATCCCTGGGGCCTCACATTAAACCTTTAGCCAGTTGGCTAAGAATCATTGGGAGGTGATTCAAGGTCTGAATACTGCTTTTAGGGAGATACACCCCCCCCCACCCAAACACGTCTGAACTCTTATCATTAATATATACTAAGACTCAAGGCCCAAAATCAAGTAAGGCATATTTCTGCTCTAAACCAGCTCTTAGACCTAAATGTGACTTGTTAAAGGGGAGGAAAAACACAAGTGTGAATATTTCACAATGAAGTAAAAATGTGGATTAAGAAAAAAAGTATCAAATATAACTTTAGAAAGCTCCTTAAAATCTCTGGGTGCACTGCAACAGTCTGTAACTAAACAAAAGAGTCCCCCACCCCATTTTTATCTTGCATATTTAGGCTGATACTCAAAGGAAAAGCCAACTCCTAGCTTATATATCCTGTCCCACTGTGCACCAGATTATGACAGTGTATTTGATGAGTGGAAATGATGTTGTTGTGTAACTTGAGTTCATTTAATTATCTTACAGTTGAGACTGGCCACTGGCTGGCCTTAGTCTAACCACATGTAGAAGTTAGCACAGCTGAAGAACATCTGGTGCTTAAACCCATAAATGTACATACCTGGGTCAGTTGAACTTGGACCATCCCATTCTCTATCCATTTTAACCTTGATAGTGTTCATGTAATACATTTTATAGCCCAGTTTTACACAACCCAAAGCATGAACTTTCTTTGAACTCTAAGGTCTACTTCCATGCAACCATCTGAAATAAATCCTCTTCTGACATTCATTCATTCTACAGGGCCATTTCATTCGTGGATGCTACGTTTTGCACCTTGAACTCTAATACAGTTGGAAGCCTCACTTAGTAGTTGTTGAGTAAATGGGTTAATGGATTTATCAGCACCAAATTTCTTCTTTTCTTCTATGCAAGAACCGAGAAGTTCTTAATTTCTTTCCTTGCCATATGACTCTCTCATAATAAGCTAGTTATGTTTCATTTATAAGTCATAGGGAGGCCATCAAGTCATTGAAAACAGATTGAGCAAAAAAAAGTATTTTCCTTCTTTGCCAAATCCTCAAGGAGGAAAAGAAGAGGGGAAAAAGTCTAAATAGCACAGTAAATAGTTACGTTCTTTCTCTTTCTCAGCACACAGAAACATAAAAAATCATATTTGAGGTTGACTTTTCTTAAAACGTGGATGAGTAACATCTGTTTTAATCTGGAGTGGTCCAATTTGCTTCTTAAAAATTACACTTACAGAATTAATTTGGTTATAAATATGAGAACAAATTTAGGCTACAATTTTAACTCCATTTTCCCCTAAGGCAAGCTAATTTATAAAATCTGAAATATTATTTTGGCCACGAAGCAAAGTTTCCTCTAACTTCAGTAAATGAAAGGAGAGATATTATAAAAAGCAAACCCCCAGCAGCTAAAAAGTTAACGCCTTTGTGATGAAGAATTGAAATAAGAGAGAATTAACTGTTGCCAGCAGGCAAAAGGTCCCAAACCTGTTAAACCTCTTTTTCAAAGCTCTAATGCTCTTCTTTTAAGTTATTCAACCTTTCCCCTAATAGGTCCTTTTCTATGACCCTTGAACTATACTTATTTGTTTAGCATTGTGGTAATAGAGTTTGGAAATCTGAAAAACATTAAGTCAAATGCAAGGGTGTTGAGAAGGTGGAATTCCTTAAGTGAGCTGAAGAAATTCTATCTGGAAGAGTTAAACATGTTTTCCTCATAGGAATTGAAATAAGAAAAATATTGGGAACCTTTAGAAACATTATCAAAGTATTTTTAAGTAAAAAGTAGAGAATATTACTGACAGCATGCTTGGGTGAAGAGTAAAGAAAAGTAATGTTCTCATTAACAGCTAATTATATTTTTAATTAGTTCACAGGTAAACATTTCACAGGTCAATCCAAATTTTAATTGATTTTAGATATATTGCCAAAACACCTACATCTGAAAAATATATTTATTTTTTCATGTGAGTATCATTTCTAGTCTACAATATTACTTAATAGAGTACAAAATTCTTACCAAAGTTTTTTTCCCTTCCATGTGCTTACTTTGATGAATTTGTTATTTCTTCAAATGCATTAAGTAGAAGAAAACAGGACATGATATTTTTTACTTCCTTATACTGATTTTAAAAATATGTAAAACCTCAGTACTAATTTAATTCCAAACCTTTAAAATTTTAAAATATTAAGAGTACAGATTAATAGTCCCAAAATATGATTAAAAATGGTAAAACTTGAATCCATGACAATACTACAGTTATGGGGAATGTTTTCCTTTTAGTCACATTCTTAACTTTACATGTCTGCAACCTTCTTCTGCCAACAGGTTTCAGTGCTGAGACTTTTCTGGATTATCCTGGAGGAATTGGAATTAATATTTAGCTGATAAGAGAAGAACTAGGTTTTTTTTTTTTTTTTTTTTTTTTGCTTTTTGGGTCACACCCGGCGATGCACAGGGGTCACTCCTGGCTCATGCACTCAGGAATCACCCCTGGCGGTGCTCAGGGGACCATATGGGATGCTGGGATTCGAACCCGGGTCGGCCGCGTGCAAGGCAAACGCCCTACCCGCTGTGCTATCACTCCAGCCCCAGAACTAGTTTTTTTACTTGGCCAAGGAGGAGCGACAACATGGATTAAAATCAAATGCTATAATATGACTGTTAGGAATGGTAATTAAATAAAACTAAAATGGATAAATTATTTTTTTAAATTAAAGCTCAAAGTCCCCTAGATTCAGTTTTATCTACCTTCTCATGCCCCCCCTCACCTACATGACATAGTCTATGCATTAATTTATCCTTCAAACAAAAATGTGATGATTAGTAGTATGCAAAATGCTGGTGGAATGATGTACAAGCAAACTTCAGAGGTCTTTGGATTGAGACGTTAAAAACTTTGGTTCGGGGCCTGGAGCGATAGCACAGCGGGTAGGGCGTTTGCCCTGCACGTGGCTGACCCAGGTTCAATTCCCAGCATCCCATATGATCCCCTGAGCACTGCCAGGGGTGATTCCTGAATGCAGAGCCAGGAGTTACCCTTGTGCATCGCCAGGTGTAACCCAAAAAACAAACAAACAAACAAACAAACAAAAATCCAAAAAACTTTGGTTCAGGGGCTGGAGCAATAGCACAGTGGGCAGGGCGTTTGCCTGGCGCAGCTGACCCAGGTTCGATTCCTCGCATCCCAGATGGTCCCCTGAATACCGCCATGGGTAATTCCTGAGTGCAGAGCCAGCAGTAACCCCTGTGCATAGCCAGGTGTGATCCTAAAAGCCAGAAAAAAAATCCTATTGGGTTCCTCAGGTTTGAGTTTATGTTGGCTATGGCTGCAGCACTGGGTTTGGAGTAGATAGGGAACCAAGACTTCCTTTTTTAAAATACCTCTGATGGGTTTATTCACTTTCCTCTCTTCTACCCACCATCCTTTATTGCTCTGTTCCATAAAAAGTCCAAAAGAAGGACCATAAATCCTGGCACTCCTTTTCTTTCTCTGAAATTCCACAAAAGCTCATAGGCATGTAGTCGACAAGTTAGGCATTATCCCATTTGCCTCTTTCCAACTCTAATGCCATACGAACAATGCAGGAGATGACAATCAACATTTGAATGCATGAATCGAGGTAACAAGAGAAATAGAGAAGAATGAATGGTGAAGACCAAAAACAATATGAATCTGTCCATAAATATAAGCTCACTTAAAATATAAGCTTCCTTAAAAATGTTTTATGTACTTTGTGGGGCTGGAGCAATAGTACAGTGGGTAGGGCATTTGCCTTGCACACGGCCGACCCGGGTTCGATTCCCAGCTTCCCATATGGTTCTCTGAGCACTGCCAGGTGATTCTTAAGTGCAAAGCCAGGAGTAACCCCTGTGCATTGTCTATGTGATCCTAAAAGAAAAAAAAATGTTTTATGTACTTTGCATATTTTATTATGTTGAACTTTTTTTTTTTTTTTTTTGTTTCTTGGGTCAACCCCAGCAATGTATAGGGGTTACACCTGGCTCTGCACTCAGGAATTACTCCTAGTGGTGCTCAGGGGACCATATGGGATTCTGGGAATCAAACCTGGGTCGGCTGCATGCAAGGCAAACGCCGTACCTGCTGTGCTATCACTCCAGCCCCCATGTAGAACTCTTTTTCGAGTGCAGTGCAAGCCACGTGGCAATGCTCCTGGAATACTCCTGGCTTTGCACTCAGGAATTACTCCTGGTGGTGCTTGGGGGATTGAATCTGAGTTGGAGTGCCAGGGATCAAACCTGGATTGGCCAAGTGCAAGACAAAAGCCATAACCACTGAACTATTTCTCCAGCCTCTATATAGTAGAACTCTTCAGTGTTATAGGGATTTCCAACAGAAGGCAACTTCTACCTGCTATGTTGAGCTTTACACCTATTGGAGTATATTGTACAAATGAAATGATTAGGGAAAATGTCAAGACAGAGAAGTATTGCAACTCACCCAATTTCCAATGCCATGTTCACAAACAACTTTCTAGGCTTTCACTTTTCAGTTAATTCACTGACACATTTTATCAGATGCCTGCAGGACAAAAAATAATCGGAAACTTCTTTGGTCATCTAGATAAAAAAGCCCCACATCATTATGCCGCTAGCTGACATTGAACAGCTAAGTCTTTTCAGCTATTGATTATCTTGCTATTTCTACATACATGATTAGTTGAACCACTTTTACAAATCCCTGTGGTGACTTTGGTCAAACAGCCAGGTAAGTCGTCTAAGAGATTAATTTGCCTGATGTGTTTATAGGATATATCCCATAAATATTTATTGCATTAGTGTTTTTAGTGAGTTAATGAATTAGAATAGCCTAGGAAGTCTCTGAATATTAAGAAAGTTTTGAAAGAAATGGCTGGGTTGCTGTCTGGTCACAAAGGAACAATATCCCCGTGCAAGTCAACTTAGCAATTCATAATTGAAAGATATTAATCACAAATTCCTAAGGACACTTTGGATGCATTTAAGAGTTGTGTAGATCAGGTTAGAGTGAGAGCACAGCGAGTAGGGTATTTACCTTCCATGCGCCTGACCCAGGTTCCATCCCAGGCATCCCAAATGGTCCCCTGAGCACTGCCAGAAATAATTCCTGAGTGTAGAGCCAGGAAAAACCCCTGAGCATTGTTGGGTGTGGCCCAAAAAGACAAAATAAAATAAAATTAAAACTGTGCAGATCTTTGCCTATTATAGGAAGACATAGCCCTTTTTAACCCTAAACTTTTATTTATTTTATGAGGTTTTTTTTTTTAATGATTTTGATTGGCTGGATAGAATCAGACTAATTTTTAAATGCCATCACAACTTTAGAAATTAATGTCTTTGAAATGGAAACATTGCTCCTTCTCTATTATATTTACAAGGAGGTTCTCAATAGATTATGTTGGCATTATGCAAAATTTTATATATTTCTACTTAATAAAATTAAATCCATTCATAAAGCTACTGAGGAGACATTTCATTATTATTGAATAAACTTTATCTAATTGTTATCTTATACTTTTTTATTCAGATGAGTTGGAAAAACAAAGCAAGTGGATGTATATATGTGCATTAGGATGATACTCAAGAAGCAAAAATTTAAATGTGTTGTTTTAGTAAAAGGCACACGGGATTCTATTTCTGGATCTCTTGAGGGTAAACTAAGGGTAAGTGTGGTTTTTCTTTTCTTAGATGATTAAAAAAAAGTTCATCCTATGCTTTCAAGAACCATCTGTCTATTACCCTTTCCTCTTGGGGTTTTAAAAATGTAATACCAAGGAATTTCATTGATCCTATTTTCTATCCCCAAGGACATACTTTTCTGTCCTTTCCCAAGTATTTGCCATTTCTCATGAAGTTATATCCAACTTTCAAGTACTGAGTGTCTCTTTCTTGCTTAATCCCTACTGCAGGCCCCCCTACCCCCGCCTCCGTCTCACATCTAAAACTATTCTTAGCTACAGTTGGGTTTTATTCTGATGACTGAGATTATACTTCCACCCATAAATCAGCAATATTACTGATTATAACCAAGGGTCTATCTAAGGATTTGTATAGCTGTGGAAGGTTAGTTCCTGGTGGTAGTTTTAAAAAGTGTTTAATTCTAATCCTAAACAGGATGCCTCTGCACCCAAACTTCCTAGTCATTTTTTTTTAGATCAGTTTTCACCCTTATTTTATTTTCTTTGCGTTTAGTCTCAAAGGTCCCTTTTGTTGCCTATCTATGTCTTAGTCCCATTATTGCTACCTTTTCGATTCTTATCAATAACACCATGGCAACTTGCTTTCGGTTGTCATATATCACCTAGATGGTTTGGGTTCAGTCCCACAAGATCACTCCACTGTTTATTCTAATCTCTTCGTTGACTCCTTAACATCTTCCCTTTCCTAAGCAATTCTCTTCCTCTTAGAGTTTGAGCTGGTATAAAGATTTGACCTAACTGTTGAATTCTTAATCAATAGTTCTGCTCCCACATTGTGACACTGGAATGTTCAGCCAAAAACAAGGTTTGGGGGGGATATTTTTCTTGGGGAAAAAAGAGCCATCTGCTATCAGTTGAGCAATTGAAGCCAGTGTTGGCATTCAGGGTGCTGGCTTTCCAACTGAGTTGTTATAAGAATGCCCTGGAGGGGTGGAGGGCTAGTGCAGAGGTTAGGGTTCTTGCCTTACATGTGACTGTCCAGGGTTTTAACCTCTGGCACCCCATATGGTCCCTGGAGCCTGGCAGGAGCAATTCCTAAATGCAAAGCCAGGACGAAGCCCTGAGCACCCTTGAGCATGCCCATCACAAACCAAACAAACTAAAAATTGCCCGGATAATGAACAAACGTTCATTATCCCCACCTCCACCCCTCCCCACTCCACTCCCATCCATGGCTGCTCCTCCTCTGAAAAATACACAGATATTCTTTTATTTTTATTCTTTTGCTTTTTGGGTCACATCCCAGCGATGCTCAGGGGTTACTCCTGGCTTTACACTCAGGAATTACTCCTGGCGGTGCTTGGGGGACCATATGAGATGCCGGGGATCAAACCTGGGTCGGCCGCGTGCAAGGCAAATGCCCTACCCGCTGTGCTATCGCTCCGGCCCCAAAATACACAGATATTCTATAAAAAAAAAAAAAAAAAGGATCCTAATTAGAGCATCTGCATTGTGGTGGGGTGGGGCTGGGGGGTTGAGGACATGTGTCCCATACAGTGCTCAAAGGCCACTCCCAGCAATTCTCGGCCTGGTTGTACAGTGTTTCTCCAGGGACCTTGAGGTGCCAAGGATAGAACTTGGGGACTGCATGCAAGCCCTTCTGTGGTGCCTTGCACCATCTTCCCTGCCCCAGCATTCTACTGCTTTTAATAAGATTTCCGGAACACAGCAGTCTGTTTCCAGATTAACAAGTGAAAACTTGGTCACCCTGGACAGCATAGGGCAATGAAAACTAAAGGAGTTTTGGGGGATTCCAGCCCACCATCCAACCTGCCCTACCTATCCTCTGTCTCCCTGATCTCCTCCTTTTGGGAAGGTGAGTGGGAGGCAAGTTCTCTGTGAAAAGTTCAAATCCATGTGCTCTCCAAAGAGTGAGCAAGAGAATTCGGAACAAGCACAACAAGTGTTTGCCTTGACCCAAACAGAAATCTTTGGAGTTTGGATTATTAATTTGTTTGTTGGCTTGTTTGTGCAAAAGAGTCTGGGGATACATTGAAATCTGGGCATGGATTGTGTGTGTGTGTGTGTGTGTGTGTGTGTGTGTGTGTGTGTGTGCATGTGTGCTCATAGTTTAACATGCCTACATAGCTCTGACACAACACATGCTCTCAACGCCCTCTCTCTTTCCTTTGTTCCCTTTTTCCTTCTCTCTTACCTGTCATCTCTCTCCTTTTTCTCTGTCTCTCCCTCTCTACTCTTTCTCTTTTCCTTTCTTTCTCTTTCTCTCTTTCCCTGTCTCTTCCTCTTATTCCCTCTCTTCTCTGTTCTTTTTCTCTCTCCCCTTCCTCTCTTTTTTCCTCTCTCCCATTGTCTCTTCTTTGTCTCTCTCCTCTCCCTCTCTTCTTTTCCTCTCTTCACTCCCCCTATCCTCCCTCTCTCCCCTCCCTCTGTGTTCTCTACTGCTTTTCTCTCTGCTCTCCTCTCATCCCTCCCTCTATTTCTCTCCTCTCTCTCTTCTCTCCCCTCCTCTCTCTGTTCTTTAATCACCTTGTCCTGAAACCTGGCATCTTGTTCTTGTTCTTTCCTTCTTACACATTCCCTCCCTGTCTGGGAGCCCTTCCCACCCCTTCCCTGCTTTCAGTGGTTCCCAGGAGGAGCTACGACTTTTCAAAGTGTCAGACGGGGCAAAGGCTGATATGTTGGTCTCAGTTGTTTTTTGCTCAAAAGGCTGCCTTTCACCCCTCCCGCGCTCACCCCTTCCCTCTGTTCCCTTCAAGTTGGGAATGATTCATCAGCTGGCCTTTAGCAAGAAAAGAGACCGGCCGAGGTCTCAGGCCTTTGACCCCAGTGAAGCAAAGGGTCATTCTAAGCTCAACTGTGGCCCTGCAGCCAGGCCAGAGCCACAGGCCTGGAAACCCCAGGCAGCGCCCAGCCTGGTGGAGGGGGATGGTGGGAAAGTGAGAGGATGGAGCCAAGTGGAGAGTATATTTCTAAGAGACTCAGTGGATCAGCTGACAGCTGGGGTCAGAGGTCATATTGATGCTTGATCCCTTGACCATGTTACAGTAACATCTGCTTGTTAAGGGTCTTTAGGGAACAGACGTAGGGACCCAACTCTGACCTTCTTCTACAAAGGCTGAGAAGCTCCAGGCTCCTTAGTAATGTTTGTGTGAACCTTCGCCCCTCTCCCCCAGCCTCTTTTGAATCTTGTGGCTCAACTTCACCCCATGTCTCTTGAACACCTTGCTAAATATCAGTGAGAGAGAGCTTGGAACTAGGAAAGGAAGTGAAATGCCGATGGCATGGGGGATTCTGGGGGATGTGGAATGAGGGAAGAGTAGAGGCAGCAGAAAGAGGAAGAGAGGGGAAAAAGAGAACCAAAAGGAACCAAGAGATTCTTCCTGGGCTAGAGTGGGAGGGTCTCTTAGGGACTTTTCTGTTTTGGAATTCAGAAATGGAGTCTTAAAAGTTGTTGTCACATTCGGGCTGGCACAATAGACCTTGCAAGAGGCTGAACTGGGTTCCATCCCTGGTATCCTATATGGTTCCCTAGGCACCACCAGGAGTGATTCCTGAGTGTAGAGCCAAGAGTAACCCCTGAGCAGTCTGGGTGTGGTCCCCAAACAACAAACAAAAAGTTGTTGTCAAATTCCCCCATCGTATCTACACCACAAAAATCTCCTCCCAGGAGACAAGAAGGGGTCTTTAAATGACCCCATCACTTTAAGGGAAGAAATGTTCTTGAAGGAAAGAAGTTTTTCTGGCTGTTGTTGCATCAGAGTCTTAGGAGATCCATTTAAGTGAGTACAAAGTTCACCAGAAAGGCCAAGTTTGGGCACTGAACATTCATGCATTGTTCGCTGTTCACTAAGTCAAATTCCCTTTTAGAAATACCTCCATTCCACACACTCCCCCCACACCCCACTCCAAAGAATTAGAGCTTTCATGTGGTAATATATCCCAATCCAGTGTATCTAGCCCAAAAAACAAAGTAATTTCTGGAAAACTGATTGAAATAGATAATGTGAAAGATGGCTAAACTATTTAGTTTTTTAAAAAAATTTCTCAAAGAGGAATTTTTAAGTGTCTCCTAACTCAGAAAAGATTTGTTCTGCATGCATTTTAATATTTCAGACTTCTGTGAGCTCAAGTGCCATCTTTTTTGCTTAGAAATTTCTTGAAGGACCTAGCTAAGTTTTAGAAAAAAATCCTTGGAGTGTTGGGATGTTGGCAGTTCATAAGCATACAGAGATGGTCTGGTCAAGATTTTAATCATACTTGATTTTAACTGGCAGCCTGGAGTAAAGGAACAAAATTTGGAAATTTATGGGAGGAGGTGAGGGATGGCACATCTTATTTTAGCAAGGAAAAAAATGTAACTGTCTTGTAAAACATTCCCCATGAGACTTCACATTCAAGGCAAAGTTCACCCTGTCCCAACTTCCATGTAAACGGTATGAGAACAACATATTGGCTATTTATAGGGGAATTCCTGGGGGAACAAGCTCCGAGGATGAAAATAGATAATTCCAGGGAAAACCAGAGGTGAGCCTTCAAAAGGATGGATGTGGATTGTGTGTGTGTGTGTGTGTGTGTGTGTGTGTTTGTGTGCGTGCGCATGCATGCATGCCTGTGTTTGTGCATGGGTGTCTAGGTTGTGATGGTATGAGTGCTAGGAGCTATTTCAAACCACTTTGCCTTATAAATAATAATAATAATGATAATTTCAATCGGAAGTGGATTCTGCCAGACTTGACAATAAACCTCCTAGCAAGGCATTGAGATTTTCTAAATCAGGGTCAAACCCACAAACCTGAGGCCAGTTAGTTCAGTGGGAAAAACGACCCTTATTCCCCATTTCCCCCCACCCCTCCTTTTCCTTTTTTCTTTCATTGGGAAGGACTCTCTCATAAACATGCAGAGCAATTTTCCAGTACATTAACCCAGGAGGGATCCTCTCTCTGGCGGCTTAAGAGACGGAAAAGTTGAGAGACAGGGCGAGGGGAAGATGGATGGGCCTGGGATATAAGAGAGGGTAGTTTTTCTACTGTTCTGCCCTGTACACCTCGGACAAAGACTTCATTGACTGAAATGCTTGACATCAGCCTCATAAACTAGTAGTCCAGCACAAAAGATCTGACACTTAAAAGTTCTAGTCCCTGCCTTCTCTCTATTACAGCTGCGGCAAGGAAGGAGGGGGGTTGGGCCTAATAGTGGTGCCTCTTTGTCCACCCTTAGGACAAGAGGTGAAGATAAATAGTATTGACTTTAATGTAATCACAGAATTTTGCTACTTTCCAAAGACAACACTTCCTCCCAGCCCTTCCATCCTTTAGCCCCAGGAGATAAAACTTGCTTCTCTTTGGCCAGAGAACCAGGATAATGTTGGCTAGACAGAATCAGTGCTGAGTGGACACTGAGTCGAGGGCAGGGGACCAGGCTTGGGACAAGGACAAGAGTCGTGGGATCTACTCTGGAACTCTTGGAGGAGATGGCATGGTTTTCATGCACTACAGCTCCATCAACAGTGGTTTTATTTGTTTGCTTGACATCCCTGGAAATGATCCTCCGGAAAAAAATGAAGGCAGGAAGCAAGACTGAAAATATGGATGCTGACATGATTTAAAAGACTTTGGAATTGGTTTCAGACTATCTTTGAGTCTTTTTTTGGGTTATCCTAGGGACACAAAGTAAAATATTCTCCCGGGAGCATTTTGGTGATAAGATTTCAAATGAGCCCTTAAGTAGAAAGCAAGAATTGGAGGATTCCACGTGTGTAGTAAAGCAGGAACACAATGGCCCTGCGGTCTGTTGCCTTTGATTGTTGTTGTTATTAGCTTCTATTAGATGGAGTGTCAGAGTGGGCGAGCTCTTTGTGTGGTTTCCTTCTATGGTAGGGAAGAATGCGGTGGAAAGACAGACAAGGAAGTCACTGCGACTTAATAGATGAAGACTACATTGAATTGGCATTGGAGAGTGAGGCTCTACTTGCCTGAATGTTATCCCAAACCTGCAGATTTAATGGAGCCATTTTGGATTTGTCTTTTCACCTTCTATAGAGATTTATTGCAAGAAAATATCTGAACCATTCCCAGTGACCAGTATTTGTTTTCTGAGGGACTCCTCTATCTTCTTCGTTAAGACTTTAAGACTCTTGGAGTCTTTTCCAAGAGCCTTAACACACCCAATTTCTAACCAGATATACCCAGCCGAATTTATGTTCAATGATTAAAGAGCGCTGTTCTGATGCCTATAGGTTCTGTGTACACCTTGAATAAAATGGAGGAAGATTCTACTTAAATACCAACAGTGGAATGCAGATCAATTATGCCTTGGCTAATTTTTTGGTCTCCAGCTAAAGTTTCCTTCCCATTTCTCTAATAAGTTTCCTAGTCTAGAGTTTCTTTCTGCTTTGGACACACCTCTTTTTTTTAATTTTAATTTTTTTATTTTATTGAATCACCATGAGATAGTTACAAGCTTTCATGTTTGGGTTATATTCTCACAATGATCAAACACCCATCCCTCCACCAGTGCACATTCCCCACCACCGATATCTGGCTTACACCCAAGGACAGTAGATACAAGGGCCAGGAGAATTGCCCCATAGCTGGAAGACTGTTTCATGAGTGGAGGGGAGAAGGAAGATGGAATAGAGAAGGGATAACTAAGAAAATGATGGCTGTACACACCTCTTGTCTTAGAAGTCACTCGTCCTAATTATTTCATGCAATTCAGCTATAATATTACTTTTAAAAGAACTTTAGTGAAGGCTAAGATTTAAAGATACATTTATTGATAGGAAAATAAGATGAGACCCATTTAATGAATTTTTGCTTGTTTGTTTATTTTATTTATTTATTTATTTATTTATTTTTTACCTCCACTACCCAGCCACCACCATGCTCTAGGCCACTTTCCGGACACTCGGGCCAAACCTCACACATGAGTGAAGCCCCATAGAACCAGGTAAGCAGAGCTTTGCGATCTTGGACTCCACAGGCTCAACAAGACCCGAAAACAATCCTCTGTCTGTCTCCTCCAATCTCTGGCACTCCAGGGATCAAACCCAGACGTCCCACCCTAATGGAGCCAGATGAATACCTCACTGGTCAACCTCCACTACCTCCACTACCCAGCCACCGCCATGCTCCAGGCAGCTTTCCGGACCATAAGACAAATCATAAAACACTTAATACCAATTTTCCATAATTTCCACACCTTATTTGATGGGTTTCAAATATGGTATGAACCATGTGAACACCTGTAAGGGCAATTGGAGACCACCCAAGAAGCCTCCATCCATCTCGGAGAGCCCAGCAAGCTACCGAGAGTACCCTGCCCACATGATAGAGCCTGGCAAGCTACCCATGGCATATTCGATATGCCAAAAACAGTAAGAACAATGGGCTTCATCCACCTGATACCAAAAGAGACCCCAATACATCAGCATTAAGAAGGATGAGCAAAAAGAGGCTGATAAAATCTCAAGGACCTCCTGGTCCTTATCTAGACTATTTTTGGGTGTTGGTCTCCCACTCTGTTATTTTATATTCCACAGATGAGTGTGATCTTTCTATGTCTGTCTCTCTCTTTCTAATTTCACTTAACATGATACTTCCCAGGTGAATGGGCACTGGTGGAGGGATGGGTAAACGATCACTGTATGAGTGAAATGCAAACACAAAAGTTTATAAGTTTGTAACTGTATATCACAGTGATTCTCTAATAAAAAATTTAAAAAGAAAAAATCTCAGGGATGAACTAGACTGCCAAACTGAAAAACTAAAATGTTTAAAATGAAAGTAAACTCCTGTACTTTCAACTGCAGGTACGCTGGCATGGGAAGCATTCATTGAGGACCTGATGGTGCAATTGGAGAAGATCAAGTATGACATCATTGGTCTGACCAAAACAAGAAGGCATTGATCACATCACACCATTTTCAACAATGGAGAGCTGTTCCTCGGAACATGCGACAACAGAGGTGTCGGTGGCATCAGTGTCCTTGTCAACATGAACTTGGCCATGAGCATTGATTCATTCGAATGCCTAAAAATCTGAATCGGATGATTACGCTTGAATAGATGTGGCTCACTGCCGGCAGTTTCTATCTTTGTCGTCTATGCACCAAAGGCTAACTATGAAGAAGAAATTGAGAAGTTCTACATGGAGCTGGAGAGGTTCTATAAAGAAGACCACACCCTCTACAAGATCATTGTCAGTGATTTTAATGCCAAGATAGGACCGAGAAGGTTGCCCAAAGAACTCCACATTGGGATTCATGGCCTAGAATGGAATGAACAGGGTGAAAGACTGTCTGAGTTTATCATGTTGACCAAGACCATCCATTGTAATTCACAGTTCCAGAAGGCCAAATATAAATGCTGGACATGGGAGTCTCCAGGTGCACAGTTCCACAATGAAATTGACCACATCACATTCAACTGAAGGTTTTACCTGACCGATGTCACTGTTGTCCCAAAATTCCAAAGGGGGTCATACCACCATCTCATTCATGCGAAATTCTACTTCATAGAGCAAGGAGAAAGGGCTGAAAAGTTTAAGAAGAGAACTCCCAGACGACCACCAACTGGAGCTCTTTGGCACTATTGCGACAATATGAGAAGATGCTATTGTTGATGACATCAATAAGGAATACAATCGACTGGTTCAGTACCTCCATGATTGTGCGAGGAACGCCAAGAGAGAGAAAACCACAAACAGACCCCTGTCTTTGGAAACTCTCAAGCTCATTCGCCAACATGGTTTGGCGTGAGCCTCAGGCAATCACAAACTAACATCCAAAATCGCAAAGCTTTGCAGAGATGCGATAAAGGAAGATCTCAAAGAGAGAAGAGCAGCAGGGTTGCCAAAGTGGCAGAAGCCGGGAAAATTATTCACAATGCCCACCTGTCCTTTGCCAACTATAAGACCAAGATGACTGCCCTCTGATGTCCTGATGGATCTAACACATCTTCCAGAAGGGCAATGGAAAAGGTTATCCATGACTTCTACTCAGATCTCTTCGATGGCCACTTCCACCTGCCCACATACCAAATTTCGCAGGATGGATATGTTGTTCCCAGTTTTCTCCCTTCCAAAATCCATCACACCATTTTGTCGGTAAAGAAGTATACAGCACCCTATCCAGACAAGGTCAGATCCGAATACATGAAGAATCTACGACCAATCTATTGACCAGTACTCGTCAATACACTGGCTTGACTCTTCTCTTCACATGCTACCTGTCTGAATGCAAGGTTCTGTTCCAGTGGAAAACCAGCAGGACTGTTCTGATGTACAATCCACGACATTGGCAACTATTGCCTGATCTGCCTGTTGTCCCTCGTCTACAAGTTACTCACTTGAAGCATTCTAAATAGGATTAGCAGAACACTAGACAAAGGACAACCATTCGAGCAAGCCGGATTCCGAAAAGGATTCAACACAATCGACCATAACCACCGGTGACCAAGCTTATTGAGGTTTTGCGAGAGTTCAAGATGCCATTCTGCCTAACGTTCATTGATTTAAAGAAGGCCTTTGATTTTGTTGAGACTGGAGCAGTCATTGAAGTCCTAGCCAAACAGGACGTTCAAACTCAGTTCATCAGGATCCTCCGTGAGGTGTATTACGGATTCATCTCCAGGATCTCACCATTTTACTTGGAAGTGATCATCAATGTAAAGAGAGGGATTTGGCAGAGCGATACCATTTCACCGAAACTCATCAGTGCCACCCTGATATATATATATATATATATATATATATATATAGTGTATATATAACCATATCTTCATAATGCATTCATTGATATGGATAATGAAGATGAGTAATGGTGTGCATATGACCTTTTGAGAGAGTGTTTTTATGTCCTAGGGAGAGATGCCCCAAAGTGAAATTGTTGGGTCATATGGCAATTCAAGCCTACGTTTACTGAGAACTCTCCATACTGTTAAGAACTCTAGTCTTATCTGTACTCTCTTGCTTTGAACTTGGACAACCATTTTTTGCTCCTTTAGTCTTCTTACAGGCACAATGAACCAACCACACACTTCTATGTGATGGTTTATCTTTTTCTTTTGTTTCCTGTGTAGAGAGTCAATTCTTGAATTATAATTTAAACAATTCATTTTCAGGAAACCAGACAATGCTTCAGAAAACAGTTGAACTCTGGACAGTGCAAACTCATTTTTAGGTACTGTTGGTATCAAATCTAGAAAGGTTTCTGAATCTGATGTGTGCACATCACCAAGCATCTCCTTGATTCTATATTTAGACTCATGTTGTGGAATTGTAGTGGAACTATCTTTGGAGTTTTCTTAGTTCTACTTGAGGACACAGAGTTTTGTAAACTGACTTTCCAGGCAGAAACCATGGAATATGGCAGCCCCTATGAGATTTAGAGACTGATTCATCCTAGTTGGAGTCTTAAATTTTTTTTAAGTACACATTGGTGTCCTGGCTTGGAGAAAACTTCACATTCTGAGAAAAGTCCATTTTTATTGCATGTCATAAAATCTGAGTTTTTTGTCCAAAGAGTATTTCAATCCATTTGTGAGGATGCCCCTCCAAGCATTAAGATGCCAAGGAACTGTGTATGTGTTGGTAACTAGGCAAAGCCATCTCTTGTCCCTTGCTTTCTCTCCCACAGATGGACTATTGATGCAGAGAAAATGAAAAGATGTGTCACTTTTGTCCACATAACCTCTTCTGTGTAAATTACAGTAGCAGTTGCCCTCATGCCCTACATCCTTGAAGAAGCAAGGTCATGGGCAAATGGTCAGAGAAACAATGGTGCTACTGGTTCTATCTTGCATCCCATTGATGCTAGCACCATAACACCTCTGAGGAGCCTCTATGAGTGTTTATACACCTTGAGGCCACATTTTCAAAGGTGGAAATTTAGGATTTTCCCTCTTCTAATTTCCTACCTCTTCCCCAACCCTCACTCAGTGATTTAACCTCAGCAAATAATAACTCAACAAAAGTGCATTGAATAACCTATGAACCTAGGCTTGACAAATCTCAAGCATCATTACTTTCTCCCCTGAGAAAAATTGTCTTTCTCATTCATTTTTTAAATTTTTAAAAATTTTATTGAATCACCATGAGATAGTTACAAACTTTCACGTTTGGGTTACAATCTCACAATGATCAAACACCCATCCCTCCACCAGTGCACATTCCTCACCACCAATATCCCGAGTATACCCCCTTTCCCACCCTCCCCCTGCCTCTAAGGCAGACAATATTCCCCATACTCTCTCTCTACTTTTGGGATTTATAGCTTGCAACGCAGACACTGAGAAGTCATCATGTTTGGTCCATTATCTACTTTTGGCATGCATCTCCCATCTCAACTGGTTCCTCCACCCATCATTTTCTTAGTGATCCCTTCTCTATTCCATCTGCCTTCTCCCCTCCGCTCATGAAACAGTCTTCCAGCTATGGGGCAATCCCCCTGGCCATTGTATCTACTGTCCTTGGGTGTCAGCCTCATGTGATGCTACCCCACACTCCACAAATGAGTGCAGTCCCTCTATGTCTGTCCCTCTCTTTCTGACTCATTTCACTTAGCATGATACTCTCCATGTCTATCCATTTATAAGAAAATTTCATGACTTCATCTCTCCTAACAGCTGCATAGTATTCCATTGTGTAGATGTACCAAAGTTTCTTTAACCAGTCATCTGTTTTAGGGCACTCGGGTTGTTTCCAGATTTTGGCTATTGAGAACATTGCTGCAATGAATATATAGGTACAGATGTAATTTCTACTGTGCTCTTTTGAATCCTTGGGATATATTCCCAGAAATGGTATTGCGGGGTCATATGGAAGCTCAATTTCTAGTTTTTGAAGGACTGTCCATATGTTTTCCAGAAAGGTTGGACAAGTAGGCATTCCCACCAACAGTGAAGGAACGTCCCTTTTTCCCCACATCCATGCCAGCATTGGTTGCTTTTGTTCTTTTGAATGTGTGCCAGTCTCTGTGTTGTGAGATGATATCTTATTGTTGTTTTGATTTGCATCTCCCTGATGACTAATGATGTGGAGCTTTTTTTCATGTGCCTTTTGGCCATTTGTATTTCTTTCTTGAGGAAACTTCTGTCACCCAATCCAGGTACCAGCCCGGGTCAAGGCTCCTGCCCGGGGCCGCGTTCTTCTCATTCATTTTTTTCAATCTGCATGATCATCTGTGTCCCTTATTCAAATAAAAACATTTATCTGAAACTCTGAATGATTTTTTGCCTTTCTCCCTACTCCTTATGTGAGCATATGATCATGTTCCACCAAATGTTTCTAATCTTTCCGGCTTTAATGTTCTGATTCCATCTTTTTCATTTCAGTTGCTCTGTTTAGAGGAGACTCAGATCTTTTTTTTAAAATTCTTTTTAAATTTTATTTTATTTTATTAGTGAATCACCATGAGACAAAGTTACAGACTTACAGGTTTTCATGCTTACGTTTCAGTCATACAATGATTGAGTGCCCATCCCTCCACCAGTGCCTATTTTCCACCACCAATGGTCCTAGAATCCCTCCCACCACCCCCACCCTGTTCCCTTCGCCCCACCCTACCTCTGTGGCAGGGCATTCCCATTTGCTCGCTCTCTCTTTTTGGGTGTGGTGGTTTGCTACAGAGGTATTAAGTAGGCATATTGTTTGGTCTATAGTCTATTTTCAACTATATCTCCCCTCCCTAGTGGGCCCGCCTAGCATCCTTTGCTTGGTGATCCCTTTTCTATCAGAGCTGCTTTTTCACCTACCGTGTGAGGTCAGCTTCCAAGCTGTGGAGTACTCCTCTTGATACTTATCTCTACTATTCTTGGGTGATAGTCTCCCATTTTCTTACTCTATATTCCACAAATAAGTGCAATCTTTCTATGTTTGTCCCTCTCTTTCTGACTCATTTCACTTAACATGATACTTTCCATGTTGATCCACCTATATGCGGATTTCATGACTTTATCTTTTCTAACAGCTGCATTGTGTAGATATACCGAAGTTTCTTTAGCCAGTCTTCTGTTCTCGGGCACTCGGGTTTTTTCCAGATTCTGGCTATTGTGAACAGTGCTGCAATGAACATATAGGTGCAGATGTCACTTTTACTATACTTTTCTGCATCTCTGGGATATATTCCCAGAAGTAGTATTGCTGGGTCAAATGGGAGCTCAATTTCTAATTTTTGGAGAAGTGTCCATACTGTTTTCCAAGAGGGCTGAACCAGTCAGCATTCCCATCAGCAGTGTAGGAGGGTTCCTTTCTCCCCACATTCGTGCCAACACTGGTAACTTTTGTTCTTTTGGATGTGGGGAGACTCAGATCTTTATACCTACATTCCTGCATCTTAGAACATGGTAGTTTTATGTGTTAAATTCCACCGTTCACCACCATCTTCTTCCTTCCCACTCCCATCATCATCAAAATCACTGTCACCACTACAACCATCATCTTTCTCACAATCACCATCATCATTGCAATCCTCATCCTCGTCTACACTCTTTGTATTCATGTCTTTGGTTATCAGTAATAAAAACCATGATTGCTCTATTAACGTTAATAGCACCCTCAGTTGTATGGTCTTAGAGGATTTATACTTTAAAAAAATAAAAGACTTCGTCTTTCAGAGTAGGGACTCTGTGGTAGTTCTTTAATATCCCGATGGAAATTATTGTTTCTCATGTATGTATCCAAAGCAACATTATTTTGGTGGAATGAAGCTGTAAAGTCCTCTTCTTGGATTTCATGTAGTTTATTTCTTACACACACCTCTCCTTAGCTCTACCCCATCTCACAACCAATTTGGTCTTTGACTATGTGTATGTCATTCAACAAACATACTTAATTAAAAATTCTTTTTAGGTGCCAGAGTGTTAGTACAACTGGTAGGACGCTTGCCTTTCATGCAGCCAACCTGGGTTCAATTGCCAGCACCCCATATGGTCCCCTGAATTCACCAGGAGTGATCTCTAAGTGCAGAGCCAGGAGTAATCCCTGAGTACTGCCAGGTATGGCCCCAAAACAAAAAATTATTTTTAACTAACATTTTATAATTAACTAACACTTTATAATTCTAAAATGTTAATTTTAAACAGTACTCCAAAATATCTGAGCTAACACTAAATTTATGTTGACCAGCCATTTATTTACAGCATTTGTCTTTTAACTTAAATATAGTTAAAAACCATGCAAAAAGAAACCTTACAAAATATTTGTGATTAAATTGAAAAACAAAGTTAGGTAGAATGTATTTTTCTGGGGATGAATTTGTCCTTCCAAAGGACAAATGACATATTTAAATAGAGAGCCCTGACCATTTGAATTAAAACTATTAACTCAGTCCTATAGAGAGAACTGCATGTTCAGAAATATTGATTTGACTTATTTTCTCAATTCTTGTAAAGCAAAAATTATAAAAAGTTTGAAATGTGCAGTTGTTGTCATATAGGGCAAGCTAGGGCCTCTAAAATTCACATTGTTTTATGATATTAATTATCATAGAACAATTTTTATAAAAATTTTAATACAAACATGAAGCTTAATATGCTAGCACTAGATATGTTTATTTCTATATTTTATTTGTTCTGATATTCAATTATATACATTTACCCAATAAGTTATCTGTATTAAAGTAAATGCCCATTTAGCTAACTAACTGCACTTAAGAAAAAGGTTTAAAATTATGTTTGAAGCACTGACCATGCAAGTGGAAGGAAACATAAACAAATGGGACTACATTAAATTAAGAAGCTTCTGCACCTCAAGAGAAACAGTGAACAAAATGCAGAAAGAGCCCATAGAATGGGAAAGAATATTTACCCAATACCCATCTGATAAGGGATTAATATCAAGGATATACAAGACACGAGTAGAATTGTACAAGAAAAAAAACCTCCAACCCCTCAAAAATGGGGGAAAAATGGGGAGAAGAAATGAACAGAAGTTTCCTCAAAAAAAGAAACAAATACAAATGGCCAAAAGGCACATGAAAAAATGCTCCACATGGCTAGTCATCAGGGAGATGCAAATCAAAACAACAACGAGATATCATCTCACAACACAAAGACTGGCACACACTCAAAGGAACAAAAGCAACCAGTGCTGGCATGGATGTGGGGGAAAAGGGATGCTCCTTCAGTGTTGGTGGGAATGCCGACTGGTCCAGCCTTCCTGGAAAACAATATGGACAGTCCTTCAAAAACTAGAAATTGAGCTTCCATATGACCCCGAAATATTATTTCTGGGAATATATCCTGAGGATTCAAAAGAGCACAGTAGAAATGACATATGTACCTATATATTCAATGCAGCACTGTTCACAATAGCCCAAATCTGGAAACAACCCGAGTGTCCAAAAACAGATTACTGGTTAAAGAAACTTTGGTACATCCACGCCCTTGGCCAAGATGAGATCCAGAGCAGCCGCACATGACACGGCTCCTCTGCTCCTTAAAGACTATGATCCAGGAGGGCTACTAACCCATTTTGGCACCCAGAGACTTATAGGAATGCATCTAGACTGTGAGCTGAGCTACGACCCCATGCCGCCTGGGGAGGGGGAAGGATTTTTGTCTCCCAATGCTTTCTTTCTACGGGGAAGAGAGCAGCGGCAGCAGCACCGCCCACGTGGCGTCCACCATTTTCTAGGACTCATAACCCAGAGGTACAGCTTGTAGTGGCATAACGCATGAGAGATCATGGGAAGGGGGTGTTTTACTGGCACACCCTCGGCCCAGATGAGATCCCGGAGCAGCCGCGCATGACACGGTTCCTCTGTTCCTTAAAGACTATGATCTAGGTGGTCTACTAACCCATTTTGGCACCCAGAGACTTACAGAAATGCATCTAGGCTGTAAACTGAGCTAAAACAACAGAAATCCAAAACCACGCAACCGCAATAGCAGCCGCACGAGATCCTATAATCTTTATTCTCAGCAATGGAAAACAAACTATCAAATGATTCCTTTTTTTGCAGGTTTGATTGTTGGGGGAAAATTCCAAATAATATTAGTCAGTTCTCTGTTGAAATATTGAATGTATGCAAAGTATAGAGAGAATAAAGTGAAGATCATTGGCCAGTCAGATGCAAGGGTGATGGGAGGGAGATATATTGGGGTTCTTGGTGTGGGAACAGGTGCACTGGTGAAGGAATGGGTGTTTGATCATTATATGGTTGAGACTTAAACCTGAAAGTTTTGTAACTTATCACAGTGATTCAATAAAATAAGATTTAAAAAAAAACCTTTGGTACATCTACACAATGGGAACACTATGCAGCTGTTAGGAGAGATGAAGTCATGAAATTTGCTTAAAAATGGATAGACATGGAGAGTATCATGCTAAGTGAAATGAGTCATAAAGAAAGGACAGACATAGAAGAACTGCACTCATCTGTGGCGTATAGAATAACGTCACATGAGGCTGACGCCCAAGGACAGTAGATACAAGGGTCAGGGGGATTGCCCCCTAGCTGGAAGACTGCTTCATGAATGGAGGAGAGAAGGTAGATGGAATAGAGAAGGGATCACTAAGAAAATGATGGGTGGAGGAACCAGTTGTTATGGGAGATGCATGCCGAAAGTAGATAATGGACCAAACATGATGACCTCTCAGTGTCTGTTGCAAGTCATAATGACCAAAAGTAGAGAGAGAGTTGGGGTACATTGTCTGCCATAGAGGCAGGAGGAGGGTGGGAAAGGGGGAGTATACCGGGGATATTGGTGGTGAGGAATGTGCACTGGTGGAGGGATGGGTGTTTGATCTTTGTGAGATTGTAACCCAAACATGAAAGCTTGTAATTATCTCACGGTGATTCAATAAAATTAAAAAAACAAACAAACAAACAAATAAATAAAATAACTGCTCTCTTCTCTATCCTAACTTTCCTTCACCACACATACAACTATGGCAGGCTTCAACCATTGTCCAGTCCTTCTGAGCCTCCAAGGTCTGTTTTCCCTGATCTTGGATGTTAGTCTCTTACCTTTTTTTTCAAACAGATTTTGAATTTCATGCAGAAGTAAAGTAACTAAGGGATAGCATGATTTTTTATTATATATTTTTAATGAAAACTCAAGGGTTGGAGCGATAGCACAGCAGTAGGGCATTTGCCTTGCATGCGGCCAACCCAGGTTTGATTCCTCAGTCCCTCTCAGAGAGCCCGGCAAGCTACTGAGAATATCTTGCCCACATGGCAGAGCCTGGCAAGCTACCCGTGGCATATTTGATATGCCAAAAAAGCAGTAACAAGTCTCAAAATAGAGACGTTACTGGTACCTGCTCTAGCAAATTGATGCGCAAAGGAGTGACGGTGACAGTGAAATTAAAACTCAGCACTGCAGCACTGTCATCCCATTGTTCACTGACTTGCTTGAGTGGGCACCAGTAATGTCTCCATTGTGAGACTTCTTCTTACTGTTTTTGGTATATTGAATGCGCCATGGGTAGTTTGCCAGGCTCTGCCATGCGGGCAGGATACTCTTGGTAGCTTGCTGGACTCTCTGAGAGGGATGGAGGAATCAAACCCGGGTTGGCTGCGAGCAAGACAAACGTCATACCTGCTGTGCTATCGCTCCAGTCCAATTAAAACTCAGAAAAAGATAAAAGTAATATCGTGTCTGAATAAAAATTTAATTTAGTAAATATATGATGTATGGTAAAACTTAAAATTATTCAATATATTTTAAATAATTCCCTTTCTTCCTCATATTGCCGCTCCTTTTTTTAGGAATAGTGCCACTGGGGCTGGAAAGACAGTTCAAGTGTTTATTGCTCATGCTTTGCATGTGGGAATTCATGAATCAATTCCCAATATCATGATTCTCAGAACTTCTACGAGTAACCTACAGGCACTAAGGTTACAGTAAACCCTTGATATCTCAGAATGTGACCCCAAACAAAAACTTAGAGTTATACTTAAAATATATATATGTATATATAGTGATTATCCAGCTATTCTATGAATGTATTGATGTGAATTGACTATTTCTCATTTTGTCAGTGTGATCAAGTTTTACAGCATCTACAACAATATATCATAAAAATTTCAATAATAGATTTGACCATGGATAAATATCTTAACACTGAAATTGTTTCTCTGTGATTTTCAAATGTAACAACTCCTCCTCCTCCTCCCCCCCTCCTCCTCCCCCTCCTCCTCCCCCCTCCTCCTCCTCCTCCTCCTCCTCCTCCTCCTTCTTCTTCTTCTTCTTCTTCTTCTTCTTCTTCTTCTTCTTCTTCTTCTTCTTCTTCTTCTTCTTCTTCTTCTTCTCCTCCTCCCCCTCCTCCTCCTCCCCCCCCTCCTCCTCCTCCTCCTCCTCCTCCTCCTCCTTCTTCTTCTTCTTCTTCTTCTCCTTCTTCTTCTTCTCCTCCTCCTCCTCCTCCTTCTTCTTCTCCTCCTCCTTCTTTCTTCTTCTTCTCCTCCTCCTTCTTCTCCTCCTCCTCCTCCATCTCCCCTTACTCCTCCTCCTCTTACTCCTCCTCCTCCTCCTCCTTATCTTTCTCCTTCTGTTTCTCCTTCTCCTCTGTCTTCTTCTTCTTCTCCTCCTCCTCATCTTCCTCCTCCTATTCTTCCTCCTCCTCCTTCGTGATATGTATTGGACTAGAGAGATAATCATACTGCCTAGAGTACATGATTTCATGCAGGATGCCTTGGTTCAGTCCTTGGCCCATGTGGTCCCCCAAGTAGTACTAGGAGTGACCCCTGAGCATTGCCAAGTGTGACACAAGCAAAAAGCAAAGATTTATAGATTCTACAAAAATGTATTTGCAAAGTCCACAAAAGAGAATTCATTTATGAGAAAAACACTAAAAGGCAAACTTGCTTAGCATTGTCTTATATCTTCTGGTAGGTGTACTGAGGCAACAGAAATGAGATTTAACAGCCAGATTTGCATAGGCACTAGACACTGGAAAGCAAGTTAGGCACAAATGGCCAACATGAGAAAATGGTCATATTTTGTTGACAATCATTTCTGTAACGTGTATACAATATATGGCCACAAATAAAATACACATTTGTAAGCTTTTGTATTGCTTACAGTGCATGCATATGCATTCATAAGGGTCTACATTTTGAATATTGTAGTCTTTCTGTTTTGTCGATTTCAAGTATTATTTGTCTCTGATTAATTTTTTTTAAATAAACTAGTTGAAGACCACTTAGAGAGTAGTAAATATAATCATTGGGGGTTGTTTAGTAGCCATTTCTTGGCAATTAAACAAACACCTTCAAACCAGTGATTTATTAGCCAGGACTATGAGAACATAGAAATTATTCTGAACAAAGCCAAGGATGCTGAAGGAAGAACTTCAGTAGGGCAATATTTATCTTGTCACTGATGGATTTTAAAATAATCTGCATAGCTTTTAAAGCTATTTGTACTCTTCATCAAATAATTCTCTCTCTTTTTTCTTTAGCACAATCCCCCACTGGGCTGGAGCGATAGCACAGCAGGTAGAGCATTTGCCTTTCATGCAGGTGACCCAGGTTTGATTCTTCCGCCCCTCTCAGAGAGCCTGGCAAGCTACCGAGAATATCTCACCTGCATGGCAGAGCCTGGCAAGCTACCCGTGGTGTATTCAATATGCCAAAAACAGTAACAACAATTCTCACAATGGGAGACGTTACTGGTGCCCACTTGAGCAAATCGATGAGCAATGGGTGACAGTGACAGCGACTATCCCCCAGCAATTAGATCTAAGAAGAAAATGTTTTACAGTATTTAAATTTCATTTCATTTTCCACCTTCATTGCTTGAAAACAAAATTGATTATAGGTGGAATAAATTTTAGCAAACACTCTTGAAGAACATTGTATTCTGGGTGCAATCAGTTCACACTAAGTAACTATGTTTTACACACTCTCCGTGTGCCATTAAGTTCACCTTGAAGTTTGCAAATTAAAATATTCTCCCTTAAATAGATAATCATTAACCTGTACATCCATGAGGTAGTTTCAAAGTATTTTTGAGGCATTGGGGGAAGCAAAGGAACACCATTTTTCTACTAAGTGGTAGACTTGGGAAATCAGGATGGATTCTTACAAGAAAGCTATGGACTTACGTCAATGGTTGTCTCTTTGTTGGTGGTGTGCTTGCATTAGTGAAGATTTCTTTGTTAGAACACCTACACTGTTTGGTTATTGCAAAACATACATACCTGAGCAGTCATTGAGATGTAAAAGCTTAATAAAGTATCAACTGAAAATTAGATGTGAACACAAGCATACACTTCAACACACACACTAGCAGAACTCAGAGAGTGCTTTGTAGAATGGTTTCACCTCACATTTGATGGGAAGGTATTACGAGAGCACACACTTTTGCATTTATCCACACCCCCCAAATGTCCTGTATCAAGGAATTCACTTCATTGAGAAGAGCGATTTCAGTCCTCATTTGTGTTTAAAACATGCAAACACCATAACAGCTGCATGCTGCATTGAATAAGGAAGATACACATGCATTTAAATCACTTATATCTTACTTTTTTATGATGCAATTGTGAATTATGTTCTTTTTGCATCTGTAATTAGAGGGCAGAACAGATGGTGGAGGCTTCGTTTAAAGTGATGTGTCCATTAAAATAACCTATGCTGCCAAATGATTGTTCAGTATAACAGGGAATTCATTCACGATGGCAGGCACTTTGCAGTTCTGAAATATGTCGCAAAGGCCCCTGGACTATACATGACGCTTATTATTTTTAAGGGCTTTCCAATAAAAGGGTTCACTCTAGCACAGCTAGCTTTGTACCTCATTTATCTTCTGAGCATATGTTTTACTATATTGTTCTAATTAAAAAGTGACCTTGTATATAATGATCAGAACTCGGTGCTGAAAATGATTCATATTGGAGCTGGGCTAAGAGAGGACAATCCACCATATTAAACGGGGCAGCGAGGTGGGGGTAACTTGGGGGGATAAAAAAATATTTTCCCTTACAGCAGAATGCAAAGGGTTCAGGAGACTCTGCTCATCTCTGGGCACATGTGTCTCCTATTACGCATCATTTGAGAAGGTTTTTTGAAGAACAAAATACAAAAACAGCAGGGTAGAAAGGTCATCATAAAATTTACTTCAAAGGTATTCATCTGCAAGTTTGCTATTTCACATTTAGCCAAAGCATACTAATTTCTGTGCTGTTTGGAACAACTAAGGTGCATCTTTATTTGTTTAATTCACTCAAGATATGGTGAAACTTTTTAGTATATCAGATTCTGAGAATTTTAATAATATGTAAGGCTGAAATTTCCATTTTCAAATCATCTCTGAAGAAAAAGAGATTTTTAATATCATCGTATAGTATGTCCACAACATTGCAAAATAGTCTTTATAATTTTTGCTCAAGAAGAAAACAGCACTTTCGGAGGTGTTAGGAATAAAGCCCTATTCATCCAACTTGTAAAGAGTCTTTTAAAGTAACACTGAAAAAGACAGAGAAAATGTGCATGAATTCTTTACAGAATTTCTTGAGAATAAATTTTTGAAGTCGAAATTGGCAAAAAAATTTCTATTTTTCCAAAAGGACTTGAAAGAGGTCCACAAACAAAATTAAACCACAAGCATCTAAAAACAAAAAGCATTTCAACTGACATGAAAGGAGCTGTCAGTCGATATTCAAAAGGGCTCACAAAAATCAACAAACAAGAATCTACTGATATTCCTAACTGGAAAATGCAATATGAGCAAAAGCAATTAGTTTACAGGAGGATAAAACATATCTCTAATTAAAATCATACATGTGCTCAATCTTATTTGCTAATCAAATTATTAAAAATAAATATTTCCAAGGAAAGCATTAAAATCATTTTTTAAATATCGATATTTTTGGTAGAGATGTAGTAAGTATGTCCTGGTGCAAAGGGAATGCATACTGAAGCCATTTTTTTCTAAACAGTAAACAATCTGTATCAAGAGCATTTAAAAAGTGTACATATTTTATCCATCAATTCTAACTTTACTAGTCAGTAGTAAGCAGAAGCATGAACTAAACTTGGTGCAGTTGAATACTAATCAGTTTTATTTATTAAGTTTAAAAGTAACTTGAAAATTACCTAGCTACCAACATCTGGATAATGGTTGGGTAACTTTTGATATTTCCCTATAGTGCCCAAATCCTTCAACATTGAAAATAATGCTCTTGATATTTGAATTATTTGCATGCTGGGGAGAAATCCTACCTAAGATTAACTTGCATGCAAAGATTTATCCCCAAATTCTTTCTGAAAATTCATTTTTTGGGCAGACCAAATTTCACCTTTCACATGTCCATCTCTTAAATTTTGGTTAATCAATAGGAGAGCGCCAGACTCAGGCAGTTTCCCTGCACCAGCCTTTTTGTGAGTAGTTAATGATCTGTAAACACCATTTAAATGCACCGGGGGAGTTCGCCATTTAGAAGAATTCTATAGGGAACCCTTTTGTAGAAGGAAAAGTCTTTGGATTGTACAAATATCCACCCCTAAACAATTTTTTATTAGCTTTAAATTGTATTTTAAAATCCTTTAGGTGGCATTTTCAGCCATCCGAAGAGCATTTTTATTTCTTCGAAGAATCACTCCCATTTGACCGGAGTAAAAGTTTCCTTCACTTTCCTTTGCGGACTTTAATTTGGCATTCTAATGAGAGGATGAACTGAAATGAAAAGAAATTCTGGATGACAAGGGCTTGATCTTCAGCTTTGTTG
The DNA here is from genome assembly GCF_027595985.1 of Sorex araneus. NCBI lineage: Eukaryota > Metazoa > Chordata > Mammalia > Eulipotyphla > Soricidae > Sorex > Sorex araneus. Next base: position 50,793,920 of record NC_073307.1, on the reverse strand, counting down.
AATCGGTGTTATGGAATTCCATAAAGATTTTCCCAACCTTTTGATGAGCCTTTGCCACTCTGGTGTGGGACTGAGAGCTGATGTCATAGAAAGCACAAATTAAGGAGTTTTGCGTGCATCTTGCTTTCTTACTGGAGAAAAGAGGAAATATTCACAGGGCTGTATCTGCCTATAGAAATACCCTAGAAACTTAGAGTTGACCCAGGAACACTCAGCCTGGACTTAAGTGTCTATATTTCCCATTTAACTGTGGAATAAATATCTCCAATTTCTCCATGTCAACTAAGAGAAGGATGAACAACCAATTTTGTAGAAAATCATGAGAATGGTGATAACATTAGTCATATAATGGATAGTAGATTGAATATTCTGTATTCCAATTGATTTTTTTTTGCAGACCCTTATCTAGAATTATTTGATTCTGTGGGAGAGATGTGAGGTTTTATGCATCTTTTTCTCCCTGAGAATTGCCCCACTTTTCCTTATGTTATAAATGGGTGTTATCTTCTCTTTTACTGGACTGCACAGTCATTTCTGAGTGGAGTCTTATTTTATTTAAAACTCTTTGGAGTTCTAGCTCCCAATGATCAATAGTTCTTCCAGTGCTTCGTTATTTACATTATGTCAGTATCTTTTTCATCATTATGGACCACTTTACACAAATCCTGGCAAAGAATTAAAGATACGTTCCCCATCCATTAGACTTTTACAAGCAAGTTTCTTCACGATACAATATAATTAATCCCTAATAAAGAAATTTAGCATTGGGCATTCAAGACTCAGACTTCACAAATATACAATAGTCCAAAGATATTCTTGATGAATTTAAAAGGGAATCCAGGCCTAACGGGAGTACAAGACTAATAGAGAATAAAGAATAGCTGACTAGACATTAAAATATGGTTGCCAAACATACCGGGAGAAAATGGTTCTTATGTGTGTGTTTTTTATTATGAAAACTCAATTTTAAAATATCAATATTTTATGTTTTAATTTTTGATCTCTGACCAAGCTATTTGTCACTGTTGGAGTGTGTTCTGAAGTCATGACTTGTATGCTTTTTCATTGTGAAATGGGTCTTTGGTGATCGTTTTTTCTCAAAGACTCCATCTGTCTTTCTAGGTTAAAACTTTCAGTTTTTTCTTCCCCAAAGGTTACATCTATAATAATTGTGTTACACTACCTGCCAGTGACCATTTCTCAATTATTCTAACTCAAGGATTTGTAGCTTCCAGAATATTTGCTGGCCATTTCTTCCCTTACACAGATGTTTGCTTAATGAATGCCCCTGGTCTGTTTCCTCTGCCCCAGAAAATTAAGAGGCCATCGATCAGAGGAGAGAGCTCTCATTTAATGGGGGTGCATGGTAGAACTTAAAGCTTTTGTTAGCCAGGTGAGATGGTTTAGAATTCTATATTTTTTTCAGGGAATTTCTTGAGCAAAAGCTAGAAAGGCAGATTTCAAGTCTTCATTAAGTTCAATGGAAGAAACTTGGCATCTTTTACATATATATGTGCATATATATATATATATATATATATAGCACTGTCACTGTATCACTGTCATCTCCTTGCTCATCGATTTGTTCAAGTGGGCATCAGTAACGTCTCCATTGTGAGACTTGTTGTTACTGTTTTTGGCATATCAAATATGCCATGGGTAGCTTGTAGCTTGCTAGGCTCTGCGGTGATGGTGAGATACTCTCGGTAGCTTGCCGGGCTCTCTGAGAGGGGTATAAAAGGGGTGGAGGAATTGAACTCGGGTCAGCCACATGCAAGGCAAATGCCCTACAAGCTGTGCTATTGCTCCAGCCCATATATATATATGGGCTGGATATATATATATATATATACACACAGCTGTATACATATATATATATATAAATACATACAGCTGTCATTCCATAGCTCATCGATTTGTTCTAGCAGGCACCAGTAACGTCTCTCATTGAGAGACTTATTGTTACTGTTTTTGGCATATCCAATATGCACGGGTAGCTTGCCAGGCTCTGCCGCTCGGGCTCTATACTCTTGGTAGCTTGCTGGGCTCTCCGAGAGGGGCGGAGGAATCGAATTTGGGTCGGCAGCGTGAAAGGTGAAAGCCCAACTGCTGTGCTATTGCTCCAGCCCATATATATATATGCCAAAAACTGTAACAGAAACATGCTCTTCATGTTCCTGGAGTGAGCAGACACATTTGGGCTGCACTATCACAAGACATGGACAAATGAAGATGTTACTGGTGCCTGCTTAAACAAATCAATGAACAATGGGATGACAGTGATACAGTGATATACACACACACAAACACACACACACATATAAATAAATAAATAAATAAATAAATAAATATATATATATATATATGAGGCTGAGCCTTAGACTCTGTGTGTGTGCACACTCAATAAGAAAGACCTTGAGCATTGTTAATTCCAATTGTGAGTAAAGGTGATGACTGACATATTCTCACAGAGGACAGTTTTCAGGTCTCTCTGAGACTGTTGGCATAATCACATTCAAGATAATAGTGTTGGGCAGGACAAAAGCGACCTCATTGTGGAAATGCCTTCAACCCCAAACATTCTGATGGAGCTATGCATCGAGAATGGGCACAAACAGCCTAATGTGATATGTAAAGACAGCAATAACCTTTAATGGCAGTGGCAAAATGAAGCATTATGTTAGCCAGCAGAAAGGAAAATGCAAATTGATTCTCTTTTTGTTTAGATGTAAGTGCTTACTAAAGTTAGTAGGTATTCAAGGTCTGTGACACCAGAATGATTTGCTTTATTACAATACATGGAAAAGGAGAGAGAGTGCTTGGGGCTTTCTGAGTGACTCAGAGGATCAGATAAAATTCTCCAATATGCGTTCCTAACAGTCTCATTGCCACGTATCTCACACTCTGTCTGAGAGGGAGAAAGTAGGTCCTGAAAGGAAGTCTTTTCAAAAATGAAGTAATGAAACAAATTGTTATAATGGATGGTAGCTTCAAAGATTCCATTTCTTGATAAGTTTTACAGGATTATCACTCACAATTTGATCTTGAATCATTTTGCATTTGCCATAAAGCTAAGGCTTTCCAAACTCTTTATCTCAGGTTCCTGGATGCTAGTGAGATGCTTATTGTAGCTTCTTCCCAATTACTGAGGATTTGGGGGTAGCAGAGACACACATATAAAACATATGTGAATCCATTGGATGGAATAGAAACACACTCAACCCAGCAACTGTATCTCAATACTGAATCTAGAATCCCCAGGACATTTGGACATTTTTATTCTGGTCTTATCAACACAGTAGGGGTAACCACTTAATCTTTGGATGCTGTCACATAGTGATACCTATTGTTCAAGAAAACAATTTTTGGCAATGTCTTGCTGCATCGCCACCCAGATGATGGCTCAGGAAGAGGCAAGACAGGAGAGCAGAAGGCATTATCTAATGGGCAAAGCTTTTCGTTTGGAATACCCAGTCACAGTGAGAACTGCTGAATATCTTCCCTGGGTTCAAATTCTCTCTAAGGACAAGACTAATATACAGATATTTGAGTCCTGGCAAATATGGCTACTGAGAATTTTATCATGGCAACAAAGGAGATGCAAAATTCAGCAACTTATTCTAAATATGAATAAAAGCCTGCTTCCCATCAGTGAGCTTGAATCATAAAATGGATACCCCTCTCTATTTCTTACACAGGATTTTAGTATTTGGTTCTTTATCCCCCCAGCACTTTAATGACCCAATCTTAATGAAAACAAAGTGAGCTTTTCATTCAGTGAGTTGTTAAATTATGGGGATTGCTGGTTAGTTACTAGCCTGGCAACTTGTATGGTTGGCATTCCAAAATTAGATAAGCTATGGCCACTTTCCTCAGGGAACTTGCAATTGTACTTTTAAGTGACTGTATGCTGGGTATTTTTTCTGAAAATAAATGGAACATTTTTTTCCTTTAAGAATAAGTCATTGTCTCTCAAGAAGAAATCAGAAAATGGTTTCTATTCATTAAAAGAGTCATAAAATATTAGACCCCAAATAAACTATGTGAGTGGTTCCACCGGTTTGCAGCAGAAACAGCAGAAACTAACTTGCATTCAATGACCAAGAAATGCTTTCATTGGACCAAAAAGGAAAGTGTTATGGAATGCTCAAATCCATAGTCTACAGGGAGTGTGGAAGACCTCAAATAGTAGTCACCCTTCATAATCCTTCTGCAGACCTACAATGAGTTGACATGTGGCCAGTAATTTTCTGTTAAAGTCAAAAAGTTCATGAATGAAAGAACCTTAGAGGCCCAGATTGGAACTGGGGTCTGGTAATGGTGCAAATGATGGTTTCAGGAGCAGACCTGTAAAATATAGGCATAGCGGGAAAGTGAGGAAGGAAGAGAAAAATAACAGGTCAACAGACACCCCAAAGATGTCAATCACAATGTTAGAATAAGCAAAGTATCAATCCACTCACAATATTTACAAATATCAAATCATTATGTTGTAGAACTGAAATGCATAAAATATTATATCTTAGTGATATCCTAATAAAAAGAATTTTTTAAAAAAGAAAGGTTCTCCTTTCCTGCAAATGTTAATTCCACTTGAGAAAAACAAATGCTGGCAGAGTGGAAGTTCCAGAATTATGTCAAGTTTACATTTATAGAAAGAAATGATTTGGAATGTGATGGCAGTTTGGACGAAGACAGCATGCGTTCATTTTTCACTGCTATTTTCTCTCCCAATCTGTTGTTTCCCTCTCTCTTTGCTGGTCAGGCTACTCATTCCATGAGTGGTGAAAATGGATCATTAGTAGTCTCCTGATCCAGTGATGAGCGGATTCCAAATATCTAAGATAAACTCCACGTATCTTATCATGGCCCTGGAAACTTTCAATCCAACTGCCTTCCATTTGTCTGACCCCATAGTAGTCTATACTTTGCCGTTCATATGCCACACAGGCAAATTTACAGTCACATGTGGAATATATTACAGTTCATGTGCATGCACCATATTCTCTCTGCTGTAACTTTCTTGTTGAAGCCATTTTCCTACTGAGTTGACACAGAATACAATCTTTCCCCTCTACCTTTAAGATTCTTTAGAAAGTATGAATCTCACCTTCTCTAGAATGACCCTGTCTCTCTCCAGTACCCTTTAGGTTCTTGATAGTCTGTGGTGTGTAAAAACACAAAAAAGAAAAAAGAAAGGGCACCATACTGGGGAGGTTGATGGCGATGATGAGGCAGGTGAAGAAAGGAACGGAGGCCAGGCTGGTTGGTCTCAGTTGCAGTTTATTCCATTCCCATCTCCATTCTCCTCTGATTCTCCTCCTGCTTCTTCCTCCCCCATGCTACTTCATTCTCCTTCTCCTCTGGATCTGGATCTTGGCCTGGCTTCTCCAGATCTTGCCCTGGGACTGGCCCTGGGACTGGCCCTGGGGCTCGCTGGCACTCGCCCCCAGCCCACTCTCACAGCCTAGTTAAATCCCTAAGAATGAGGGGTTGGGGCTTACACATAGGTGTGGTCATGATCAATGGGGTAAATTCTTTCCCTCAGGGGATGCTTCTAGTAGGACAGATACTTTCAGCAGGACACCCGCCCAAGAGCGGAATCCCATGGGTGTGTTTCTCTTCTTGTCCAACTAACATATAAGTATTCATATTATTAATCATTTTGCATGGACATAGCAAGAGATGCATTAAGCTTATAGAATTGCTTTCCTGGGGTCATCTTGATCTCAGACTACAGTGCTCAGGCCAGATTAGTCTTTCCTATCCCTAGCAGGGTCCTAGTCTCGTCGTTACTTTTGGATCATGACATGACATGTCCATGACCAAGCTCTTAACATATAGTTAAGCATTAGGCACTTTGGCCAGGCCCATCTCGATGCCAGGGTAGCACACAACTCACTGCTTGCCCTGGGTCCATCCTGTCCCTCGTCGGGACCCTGCTTTTGGGGGTGCTAGGAAGTAAGGGCAGCTGAGGCTTAAGTCGAGAAAGCAGATGCTCAGGAGTGAATAATATTTGAAGCCAATTAAATCCCATGTTACCAAAGCATATTAACAATTATCTTTCTTTGTCCATACAAAAAGGATATTGTTTTAAAGTAAACTATTCAAAAGACATAAGAGAGGAGAAAGACAATATTAACTTACAATACAAGTTCACTGTCCTACCAAGTTCTGACCTTACAAATTAACAGAGTCTGATTAGGGGAAGAGCTGAATGACTAGTTGGGGAAGGGAGCATAGAAGTCATTACAGATAAACAAAGGAATGGGAGTGACTCGGGAGCACTTTGATGGGTGTGACTGATATACCTAAGCTCCTAGTGGCAAGGGGAGCAGGACATACCAATGTAGTTTAGAATTGTCTAGAGATTATTGCCAGATAAGCCCAAACTCTGTGGCAAGGGAGAAAGGACAAACCAATGATATCCAACATGTGGTTTCTCTCCAATCCTTAAAATATGTGCTCACAAAGAGGAGTAATAGATTTCTTTTTTCATATCTTTATCTCCTGTCTCAACTGGATTAAACTTCTGATCCAGTTTCTTGAGGATATGTCACCAGGATTGGCCTTCCTGTTCTCCTGAGCATTGCTTAGAGGTGCTAAAATAAATGTTTTAAAGAACAAATGAGTCCATAAATGCAAATACTAGATGAGAGCCACAAAAATACTCTGTTGCCTTTCCTAGCACCCAGGCTGACACGGGGGCTCCATGTGTAGCCTGTAGGTGGCAAAGAGAGGTTTCTCCATCATCTTTGATTTTCTCTGAGTATGATAGTAATAACAGATCATTCAGAAGCATGCTGTGTTTGGAATGATACCAACTGAGCAATGGTGTTATATACACTTCAATCCCTGTCATGCTTGACAGGAGTTTTATATGGGGATTTTATGGCAAAGAGTTTCATATCCCATCACACCTTTCCTGAACCATCTACTCTCAGGGAAATGTTTGTTTACTATGGAACTCCCCAAAAGTCACAAAAGTCAACCGTGTATTCCCATTTCCAAATGTAAGCAGATTGAGTTACTAGCTCTTGGGACCCACATCTTATTTCATTATGATTTAGCCAAATTATGTGTGTATAATATGTGTATATATATACATACACATATATATGCTCTTATATTTATATATTCACTTAGACAAATTAAACAACTGGATGCACACATACAACAATTTTTCTGGAAATACACACACACAGAGAGGAAGAGAGAGGAAAAGAAAGAATAATACTGTTTCACTGCTTTACAGACAAGTGTCATTTAAATCTCAAAAGTGGGTGACACAGAATCCAAAGGAGAGCTCAAACACTCTGAATATTTACATCTCTCCTCTTTCCCATGTTCATTTTGTCAATGAGCTTACCTCCCCACCCCCCTCACATATACCTACCCTCTTCAAGACCCATGTGGGTGCTGATTTACCTAATTTGGAATTAGAGAGAAGGGGAACTGATTTTTTTTCACTATCCAGAGGACTGACCATCTGTTTAGGATTAATGGGTTGCACAAATCCCTTTCGGGTCATTCTCTCTGACAACGATGTGGGAGAGTAACTGGTCAACCAAGGCTCTCTTCGTCACTCACAGTTAGAAATATACTTCACTCACAGTTAGAAATATACTTTCCCCCCGCGAAGCCCATCCGTTCATATTAACAAAGAACGAAAGCAAGAGTCTCTTGGCAGGGAGCTCTGAATTTTGCTCAGATTCAAGTCCAGTGATCTTCAGGGAAGGAGTCTGGCTGTAAAGTAAGCCCCTTCTCTGATGGGAGTGACAAGGGGGGTGAGTTTAAGCCTGTTCTCCTTTGGCAAACAAACACCCACTCTGGTAAGTGCTTTTTAATGCGCATCCTGGAGTCCTTGCTCAAGAAAAGGAGCTGTAAGGAGATAGCTTTGACATGCTGATAAAGCTTCTTGGTTTACTTTGGACTGGACTCTATCATTTACTGAAGGATTTGGTTAGCATGGAGATGGGAGCCATTCTCTCACTTGTCCCAGGAGAGGGGGTGAAATGTATAGGAACCAAAGGTCTGGCACAGAGAAGTGAATTTGTTCAGCGACTGGGGGATCCTAATCAGACAAGGTATCAGAGACACATGCCCCAAGCAAGGGAGTGGGAGGCACTAACCCAGTTTGAGGGGGCCCCCAGGAAGGCAAGTGAAAGTCACTTCTGTTCTAAATGTCAGCTGGTCCAGTTCAGACCGTGCATATATGTATCATTTTCCCTGACTGCAAACTTGATAGTTATAAAAATAGCTTTACTCTGAGGAGCCAGATGGTACACAGCACTTCTAAAGTTAAATCCAATCTTAATCCGGACAATGACCATCATCTACAAGGAACTGCATGGAGTGGAATGTTAAAACTTACACTATTGGTGAAGGCAAGCTATTGAGAGTATCCTACCCCAGAGCAGAGCCTGGCAAGCTACCCATGGCATATTCAATATGTCAAAAACAGTAACAACCAGTCTCACAATGGAGATGTTACTGGTGCCCGCACGAGCAAATTGATGAACAACGGACGACAGTGCTACAGTGCTACATTGGTCAAGGCAGAACTTCTGAAATTTTCTGAGTGCCAAACTACATACCTACCCCTGAAAACAACATGACTATTATTGTTGGTGTGGTTTCTCTCAGTGGTTATAAAGAATTAAGAAACAATAATGTTCTTCTGGCCATTAATGAAAGCTGATTGCTCTACTATAGAATTTGGCAGCTCCTTATTTTTGATAGTTTGATTGATTGATTGATTGGTGCGGCTATTCAGTTGGCCAAGTCTACAATCATCTATAAGGAAGCTTATACAATCTAAAGTCAGAAGTTGTATGTTGAGGTCATTGAGATATGAAATCTAGAAGCTATGACAGCTAAAGTTATGACATCTAACTTTATTTATGAAATTGAGAAGTTATGACAAATAAATCTGTTATAATGTCTAAAGTCATGACATTATGAAATTTTCTTAGACCTGGATTCCCTATTTACTTACTTTCAAGGTAATAATAGTAATTGCACCAAAAATAATTGTATGCATTTTATAAACTACAAAATGCTATGCAAGAAATTTTTATTTTTGAAGGCTAGAACAATGAGCATGAATTTTTATTTTTGAAGGCTAGAATAATACTGTATGGATTATGTGAATAAGTTTATTCTAAGCATCTAAAGTTTGAAACACATGAGGAATTTTGTAGATAAGAAGATCAACTTGACTAAGATTCTATACTCAACAAGGTTAATGTCTACAATGTTAAAAATATACTTGTCTCTCTAAGATACAGATTTAGTCAAATTTTTAAAATTTTCTATGCATGTAATTTAGTTGTCTGTCTAGGTCAACTTTGGGGTTCTCTATAATTGCAGCCTGATTTTGCAAGAAGGTGAACTCTAAGGCAATCCCTATTATTTTAAAATATGTCCCCCTTAAACCCAACAAATGATTTACTTTTATTTAATAATATTCTGCCTGCTAACTCATTTCTCAGCTTTGTGAAACTTGGAAATAGCAGCTGAATCTGAGCACTTCATTTAAAAAAATTAAATAAACCGACATGGTTTCAACCAACAACTGTGAAAATAATTTTATTTTCACTGCTAAGAACAAATATTAAATTGTCTCAACAATTTGCAATCACAATCCTCCCAGAAAAAAAAGGGGTGTGCATAAGAAGGTGATTTAAGAGGGTCACTTACCATTTCCTTGCAAATGAGAATAAACCATTGGATTCTGAGGACAAAACTAAGGATACCAGAGAGAAGTGGAAGAGGGTAGCTAATCGGAGACAGATGGGACTCAATGGACTATAGTGATTGGATATCAGAGGGTTGAAATTGTACCCCTAAAATATGCATTGCATCAATTAAAAATATTAATTCAAACAACTTAAGGAACAACTTAATATTTTGACATTCTACTTCCTATTGTGTCACATAGGATAATACAATCCTATTTTATTTCTTTATTTTGGGGGGGTTGGAGTCCATACTATTTGGTGCTCATGGCTTACTCCTAACTCTGTGCTCAAGCAGAACTCCTGATGGGACTCAGGAGACCTTATTTGGTGTGAACCCAAGTCAGTCACATGCAAAGTCAGTGCCTTAACTCCTGCATTTTCTGGCAATACTCCCCAAAGCTTTATGAACATTCAATGCAATTCCTATAAGGATACCTGTAGGATGACATTACTTTGTCCTTTCCCCGCTTTGCCTCAAGGAGCTCATCCCAGTTTTTCCCGGAGTTTAGGCTTACCCCAGTCACACCCATCAAGGTGTTCCCTAGTATCTCCCATCCTTTTGTTTAGCTATAATCACTTCTCTATGCTCTCTTCCCCAAAACAGTTAATCCGCTTTCCCTTAATCTGACTCTGCTAATTTGTAAGGTCAGACCTTCCTAGGATACTGAACTTTTATTATAAGTTAATATTGCCTTTCTCTATTTCTTACGCCTTTTGAATAATTTACTTTAAAGCAATGTCCTTTTTGTATAGACACAAGAAGACAATATTATGCTTTTGTAACTTGGGACTTAATTGGCTTCGAATATTATTCATTCCCAGGGAATCTGCTTTCTCCACTTAAGCCTCAGTTGCCCTCAGTTCCTAGCACCCCAAAAGCAGGGTCCCGACGAGGGACGGAATGGATCCAGGACAAGCGGTGAGTTATGTGCTACCCTGGTGTAGAGATGGGCCTGGCCAAAGTGCCTGATTCTTAACTATAAGTTAAGAGCTTGATCATGGACAAATGCTGTCATGATCCAAAAGTAATGATGAGACTAGGACCCTGCTAGGGATAGGAAAGACTGATCTGGCCTGAGCACTGTACTCTGAGATTGAGATGGCCCCAGGAGAGCAATTCTATAAGCTTTAATGCATCTCTTATTGTGTCCATACAAAATGATTAATATTATGAATGCTTATATGTTTGTTGGATGAGAAGAGGAGAAATACACTCATGGGATTCCGCCGTTGGGTGGATCCTCCTGCTGAAAGAGAGTTAAGTCCTAGGAGAAGCATCCCCTGAGGGAAAGGAACCTTACCCTATTGATGGTGACCACACCTATGTGTACACCCCAACCCCCTCATGCTGGGGGGAATTAACTAGGCTGTAAGAGTGGGTTGGGGGCCCAGATCCAGAGATCCAGAGAGAGATCGAGAGCCGGGAGAGAAGCAGAGAGAGAGAATGAAATAAATTGATCGAGCAACCAGTTTGGATTTTGTCCTTCCGTCGCCTGCCCTTGACCAACAGCCACATACAGCGGTTCCAGAGCACTGAACGCGGGCGGTGAGACAGAGCCGCCCGCAGAGCCCGCGAGTGCACATGCCCCTTGGCGTGCTTTAGTTTTTTACAGATACCTATGACATTCTTCAAAGAAGTGGATCAAGCACTCCTGAAATTCATATGGAACAACAACCCCCCACGACTAGCTAATGCTTTTTCTGTGGAAAAAGAAGATGGGAGGCATTACCTTCCCCAATCTCAAACTCTACTACAAAGCAGTAATAATTAAAACAGCATGGTACTGGAACAAAGTCAGAACAGTAGACCAATGGAACAGGGTTGAATGTCCTTACACACACCCTCAAATATTTGATCATCTAATCTTTGATAAGGGAGCAAGAAATGTGAAGTGGAGCAAGGAAAGCCTCTTTAACAAATGGTGCTGGCAAAACTGGACAGCTACATGCAAAAAAATGGGCTCGGACCTCTACCTAACACCATGTACAAAAGTCAGATCAAAATGGATTAAAGACCTCAACATCAGACCAGAATCCATAAGGTACACTGAAGACAAGGTCTCAAAACCCTCTATGACATTGAAGCTAAAAGTATCTTCAAAGATGACTTGCCACTGACCAGGCAAGTGGAAACAGATAAACAAATGAGACTATCTTAAAATAAAAAGCTTCTGTACCTCTAAAGAAACAGTGACCAGAATACAAAGACAATCTACAGAATGGGAAAGGATATTCACCCAATATCCATCTGATAAAGCATTGGTATCAAGGATCTACAAGGCACTAATTGAGCTCCACAAGAAGAGAACATCCAACCCCATCAGAAAATGGAGCGATGAAATGAACAGAAACTTTCTCAAAGAAGAAATCCGAGTGGCTAAAAGGCACATGAGAAAATGCTCCTCATCACTAATCATCAGGGAGATTCAGATAAAAACAACTATGAAATATCTCACCACAGAGACTGGCCCACATCCCAAAGAACGAAAACAATCGGTGTTGGCGTGGTTGTGGGGAGAAAGGGACTCTCCTTCACTGCTGGTGGGAATGCTGACTGATTCAGCCCTTTTGGAAAACAGTATGGATGATTCTCAAAAAATTAGAAATTGAGCTCCAATTTGACCCAGCAATACCACTTCTGGGAATATATTCTGGAGAGGCAAAATAGTATAGTAAAAATTACATCTGCACTTATATGTTCATTGCAGCACTGGTTACAATAGCCAAAATCTGGAAAAAAACCCGAGTGCCCAAGAACAGATGACTGGTTAAAGAAGCTTTGGTACATCTACACAATGGCATACTATTCCGCTGTTAAAAAAGATGAAGCCATGAATTTGCATCTAAGTGTATCAACATGGAGAGTATAATGTTAAGTGAAATGAGTCAGAAAGAGAGGGACAGACATAGAAAGATTTCACTCTTCTGTGGAATATAAAGTAACAGAATAGAAGACTAACACCCCCAAAAATGGTAAAGATAAGGTCCAGGAGGCTTGCCCCATGTCTTGGAAGCTGGCCTCACATGCTGGGGGAAAAGGCAACTCAGATAGAGAAAGGAAAAAGGAATACCAAATAAAGGGTGTCAGGAGGACCTGCTTGGGCTGAGAGATATGAGCCGAAGGTAGACTATAGACCAAACATGATGGCCACTCCATATATCTATCACGACCCACAACACCCAAAAAGAGAGAGAGAGAGAACAAAAGGGAATGCCCTGCCACAGAAGTGGGGTGGGATGGGGTAGGGGAGGGGGTGAGGGTGGTGGGAGGACTCCTGGGATTATTGGTGGTGGAGAATGGGCACTGGTGGAGGTATGGATACTCGATCATTGTATGACTAAAACGCAAACACAAAAACTTGTAAGTATGTAACTGTACACTGATTCACTAATAAAAATAAATAAATATAAAAAAAACCCTCCTGTATCTCAGGATCCAATATCCCATTTTATCTTGCATGAGTGTCTGGGCTTCATAGCTGTGAAACCAAGTCTACGACTAAGTTATGCTACCGCACTTACTCAGGCCCCACTCTGAAGATGAAGTGTAATCACATATGAAAGTCTGCATTCCTCATTTGTATGTTAGGTTTCAGGAACAGACCTTAAAAAATAGTAGCCAACTTCCATCTATGGGCAATCATGAGCGGAAGGGAGAAGGCAGATGGAATAGAGAAGGGATCACTAAGAAAATGATGGCTGATGGAATCACTCAGGATGGGAGATGTGTGCCGAAAGTAGATAGTGGACCAAACATGATGACCTCTCAGTGTCTGTGTTGCAAGCCATAATGCCCCAAAGTAGAGAGAGAGTATAGGGAACATTGTCTGCCACAGAGGCAGGAGGAGGGTGGGAAAGGTGGGGTATACCGGGGATATTGGTGGTGGGGAATGTGCACTGGTGGAGGGATGGGTGTCTGATCATTGTGAGATTGTAACCCAAACATGAAAGCTTGTAACTATCTCATGGTGATAAAAAAAAATAGTAGCCAGTTGGGGGCCAGAGTGATAATACAGTGGGTAGGGCATTTCCCTTGCATGCAGTCAACCTGGGTTGGATCCCTGGCATCCCATATGGTCTTCAAGCACTGCCAGGAGTAATTCCTGAGCATTACAAGGTGTGATCACAACCCCCCCCAAATAAAACCCACCCAAATCCCCCAAGTAGCCATAACCAGCATACCTTTCTTCCTTCCTCACATAGCTTCTTGGGTGTGGGTGTTTAGTCCCATGCATTTATCCTGGTGCCCATAGGACACGGACATCAGGTTGACTGGGAAGACTAAAACTTGAGAAGCCAGCTAGGGGTCTGCAGAGCCCAAGGATCTGCTGAGAAGGGGCCACCTCTATTTTGTGAGCACCCAGCAGGATTTCTTAAGTTTTCTCTCCTGGGATTCCGGGACATGGTCCTGATTTAGCAATCATGGTGTGGATGGTGACCAACAATCCCCCCCCATGATTATAAGGACAAGGCCTTACACCTTGAAACAGAGGTTGAGCCATGTGAGAACATTGCAAGTGGGATGCATCTGTGTGCTCGTGTGTGCCTATGAAAGGTAGGGACTGATTTATCCAGCCCGGGAGGAGGGGTAGTGATCCAGGCAGAGGGCTTAGAGCCTGTCCGTAGATTCCTCTAAGACTGCCTGGTGCGGTTTTAGGGACCAGAAGTTGCCTTGGCTCTTTCCAAGCTGACTTGGGGTCACCAGAGTGACCAAGGAGGTTTCTCCTGTTCCCAGAGTCCACCAAAGTCCCCGACTGAGTTGGTGTCACAGATGGCACGGCAGGTAAGTGTCAGATGGCGAAGCAGCATGCGCCTTCGTCACCTTCTCTCTGTAGAAGCCACTTCCCAGAGCTGATGCATACTGCCAGCCGGGGCTCAGATGCCTGGCTGGCTGCCTGCTGGTGGAGCTCTCTTTGAAATTGCAGCTTGCATGCCCCGTCACATGGAGGGCAAGAAATCACAGGCCACAGAAGCTGCTGAAAACACTTCTGAGTGGGGCGTGCTGGCCTGAGTTTCATTGACATCCCTTTTCGCTCTAGTTTACCTTGCAGCGGGAGCGTTGTGACAAGTCAATGTCTGATTGCCTGGACCGCTCTTGGCCCCAGAGACAGTGGAGCCACAGCCAATCCTGACTTATTGAGGGAAGCCGAGCCTGTCTCAGTGGAGTTTAGCTTAATGGTTTGAAATGAAAGGAGGCAGGGAGAGGAGAGCATCAAAATCACTGAAACTGCTTCCCAGAACCTGGAGTCAGGTCAACTCCAGGGCATGGGTGGAGGTTCAGGGCATTCTGGGTCACTCCCAAGTTTGGGGATAGCTGGTTGAGTTAGCAAAACAGGATACAGGCTTCATTGCTTATGGGATCATTCTTATTTCCACCTGTGAATAAATAACTCATACATTAACAATCCAATTGGGTGTGTGTGCATTTGGGGGAGAACCCAAGGATGACCTGGAGGCCTGGGGTCTCTCACCAGCAATCCTCAGTAATTTTGGCCAAGAATTGAAAGAAAAGGTGATCCAATTTAGTCCTTGTAGTGTTGGGGACCAAGGCCTTCAGGGTCAGGCCTGGCAGTGCTCAGGAGTCTGCATGGCTACTCCCTGCAGTGCTCTGGGGGACCATGCAGTGCCCGGGATTGAACACTGGTGAAGTATATCTAGGCATGCACCTCAAGTGCTATAAATAATTGTGAAAAATTTCACTTTGATTATACTTATTTATGGGATATAAAAAACATAATATGAGACTAATCTCCAAGGAGAGTAGAAAAAGGGTCCATGGTTGGAAGCCTGCCTCAGGTGCTCAAGGAAAAAGCAGTTGGGATAGAGAAAGGATCACTCTAACAAAGATATGTGGAAATGATCACTCTGGATAAGAACTGTGTGCAGACAGTAAGTAAAGAAACAAACATGATGATCTCTCAGTATCTGTATTGCAAGCCATAATGCCCAGAGAGAGAGAGAGAGAGAGAGAGAGAGAGAGAGTGAGACAGAGAGACAGATAGGGAGAGAGGGAGGGAGAAGGAGAGAGAAGAAAGAGAGAGAGAAGAGAGAGGGAGAGAGGGAGAGAGAAAGGGAGAGAGAGAGAGAGAGAGAGAGAGAGAGTACCATAGAGTCCAGCTGGGGTATGGGGTGGAGTTGGTGGGAGGGAAACTGGGGACATTGATGGTGGGAAATCTCTCCTCCATCCTGGTGGAAGGATGGTGGAGGGTGTTTGAACACTTTATGACTGAAACCTGGTCATGAACAGCTTTCTAACTCTGTATCTTATGGTGATTCAACTAAAAATAAACATAGTGTTCCTGTTGTGGATTTATGTATAGAGGGTTGTCTTACCATCTGAGATTGGGTGCCATTATTTTTATTCTGCCTAGGATAGTCCTGGCTTACCCATTGTTCAATATCATTATTTTCCCTAGCCTAAGAGGGCCCCAGTTTCAATGATAAATTGTTTGGCCAATTTAGGACAATGTTTATACTTCCATGTTGTGTGACATTTTCCCACACTCTCCAGTGATTCAGTAAATGCTCTGACAAAATAAAAATATGACACTGGGCTTGAGTGATAATATAGAGGTTAGGGTGCTTTCTTTGCATATGGTTGACCTAGGTTCCATCCTTAGCATCCCAAGCCCATCTCAGAGTGATTCCTGAACACAGGGACAGGAATAAGTCCTGAATACTGCTGGGTGTGATCCATAAACCAAAATATAAATAAATAGAATAAAAATATGATGTCAGAAGTCATCATTGGAGGTACATTTGACAGGAATCTTGAGAAAAAACAAAGGAGTGACATGAAATGCTCTACTTTTATTCTGAACTTGATAGTTCCTATCCCAAAATCTCAATTTCCTAAAAGTACTGAAACCAAACAATGCTGGTCATATCATTACCTTCTTATCTTGACTCAGGATCAAAGAGATCTAAAGAATGAAAAATCTACATGTTATCTTCAACTGTCAGAGCCTAATCAGGACCCATTCTGAAAATCTTTCATATTTGAGTCTGGAACATTTTCCCATCCAGGAGCCAACGGGGAAGTCATCCAAAGCGTAACGTGTCCCAATGGCAAATATTTCTCAGACATTTTTTTCCAGAATGTTCCATGTGACAGCTGACCTCACCTGGGACATCTTGCAAAACCAGGTTTTCCTCCCAACTCAGCAGTGCCCTGAATTCACTCAGGGACTCTGAGCTTTCCCTGGGCCTTTCACATTCAGGGAAAAGAAACTGTTGGCCTAAAATAGAATGTCAGACATCTTAAGTAGAAAGCGCCCATCAGTCCCTTTCTTCTTCAACATGTGGGTAAAATATTTAGGGTTTTAGTACCTTTTTCAGTTCTAGTTGTCATTTCTAAGAGAGACACAAGCCATTTTATGTTATTTCATATGTATTTGAGGGAGGGGTTGTGAGCTGAGTTCTTCCTAACTTCGGGAAAGCATGACAGCAACTGAATTTTCCAGCAGGTCATAACCCCCAGGTTCTATCCCTGCTCTTTATAAACACTGACTAGATGTGAAATTCTTTACCACTGGAAAGAAATTTAATATTTAAAGGTAATTTGACCTGTACATGTGTGTGCCATGAATATTTAATGAAATCTATAGCAAATGTATTTATATAGCATTAATCTGAGATATTTATGTCTCGTTCATTTTCAGGGATATTATTTCCTTGGCAAGTGGGAAGCTGCTTTCCGTAAAAATTCTTAGTCCTAAAGGTGGACTTAAAAATTGGAGAGAGGAGCTATTTGTCTTCCTGCTACAACTGCTGATGTAGCCCTGCCCCCTTAACAAGAAAAAGGACAATTCTAATGGGCAGATGTGTCCTAAAGGCATTATGGCTGACGGGTTATTCATAAGGAACACCCTTTGACCTTTTATTCTATTTTCTATAATGTTTAAAGATAGAGACAGCAGAATCCAACTTTTTGACTTTTCTTTCAAACAGCTAACTTCACTTCTTTTTATATTTCAACTTTTGGTGCTTTAAATGGAAAGATTCAACTTAGTTGTATAAATTTCACTTGTATACTATGACTTATATACTGACACAGAGATGGAAAAATATGTTTTAGGAAATAGATTAGGGGGCCACCATCAAATGGAAGCAATTTGTCTATTGTAACTTGAAATTTGGGATTAAAAAAGAATAACATCAATAAACACAACTGCTTAATATATCCAGCTAGAATTTGATGTCAGATTGGTTTGTTCTCCCCAAGTCAGAAGCAATAATAGAGGGAGAAAAAGTATACAGTGCTCTCTGAATACTTTGTATAATAAAAACTTGCCAACATATTTGACAGAAAAAAATTATAGAAAAAATTATCAAATCCTTTCTTATCCTATCAGAAAAGATAACCTAACCCAAATGATCAAGGTTTACTCAAAGAGCTATAATTCTATGGCAAACTCTTTTGATGTTTTGAATTGTCTCCATCTTATAAATAACTATGTTAGCTTTTCAAATGTCCCCCTAGTAAAGAAAACAAAATCAATATTTATAGTTCGCCTGCCCTTTTAACTTGGCGCTACCAAACACCCACATCTTGCTATCTAATGGAAGGGAAATAAAACTTAAGATGGAAATGTAAGCTGCTTAACTAATGCCAGAGCATAGAAGTCCACACGAATGTTTTGGAAGAGAGATTGTGGCCCAGAGGTATGGATAATGTGTAATGTGTTCACAGGGAATGAGGAATGTGTATATGGTAGAAAAAGTGCTTGTAATTAATGGGGAAGGAGGGGTGTTCACACGAAACTTCACTAGAATAGTCATCTAGTTTTTCCCTAACTTTCCTCAACCTTCATATTTTAATGGATCTCGACCATAAAGCTTGGGACTCTATTGCCTGCGGTTTAAGAATGCTTTGAATGTGTGTCCGTCCTTGCCATCAGCCACCTTAATGTCTTTAGCTAGAGACCATTTTGGGTTCTCCATTAAAGATGCCCATGGTCACATAGTAAATGGATGGATGACAGGATCGTAGGTTTTCAGATTCTCTGAGAATTTGCTGTGGGCGAACTACTGTAGTCTGTTCTTCGGGTTGACTGCAGAGGAATTTCCACTGTCAGTCTTCAAGGCTTAGTCAGTTGACACAAATATAGCAAATAAAGACTGGAAGCAGATTTCACAACATATTTATTCTTACCACGTGGAATTACCAGATCACATTTCTTCCCCTTCCACTTCATTCCAAAACAAGAAGGACAAAAACAAAGACACAAACCCCCACTTTAGCGACAGAGATTATAAAAATTTATTTCTCTGCCCACGAACAGTACTTGAGCTAGGAAGGATTTGGGTCTAGATGGTGAATGAATAATATTGAAGAAAATAATTTCCATTTCTGCATGCTGTAGTTGACTTTGAAAGTGAATATTGTCGTCATTTTACTTATATCCTATCTTAATTTTTAATTTATTTTTTATTTACCTTTGGGCCACACTTAACAGTGCTTACTCCTTGCTTTGTACTCAGGGATCATTCCTGGTAACCATATGGGGTGGCAGAGATTGTGCTATTGCTTAGACCCCTATATTCTGTGTTTTTTTTTTAAAAATATTTAATTATGTTTTGAAACTGAGATACATAGTTACAAGGTAGTTCATGATTGGGTTTCAGTCATATACTGTTCCAAGACCTATCCCTTCACCAGTGGACATTTCCCACTACCAATGTCCCTAGTTTCCCTCCCACCCCCACAACTCTCCCCCATCCCTGCCTGCCCCTGCCTCTATGGCAAGCACTTTCCTTCTTTCTCTCTCTCTTTCTCTCTCTCTGTCTCTCTCTCTCCATTATGGTTTGCAATACACATACTGAAAGATTATCATGTATATCCCTTTACCTACTTTCAACACTCAGTTCTTGTCCAGAGTGATCATTTCCAAGTATTTTTATCATACTGGTCCCTTCACTCTCCTGCCCTCCCTCCCCCCTCCCCCCATACACTCGTGGCAAGCTTTCAAGTATTGACTAGTCCTTCTTGCCCCTGTTTTTAAAATAACATTGCATTATAGCCTGCAAAAAAGTAAATGCTTTGTACCTAAGACACAGTGTGAACCATATGTGATTTTGAGTATTTTGCTCACTGTTCTGTCAATGAGCTAATTATCCTTGAAAAAATGAGAAGGCTACCCAGGGACCTACCATTTCCTCAGTGGTTTCTCCTAACTGGGAAAATTTTGTTGGTTCTGCAGGACCAAGAAGATTTTACTTTTCATGTGCAAGAAGTTTGCTGATCTCTCCTAGATTCCCTGTCACTTCTAACCCAAACTGTGCTATGCCCCGCCCTGGCTGTACTGGCCAATCCAGACCATGGCAGGCTGTGTCACAGCTCAATGTTTTCTGAGCACTGTTGGGCTCCTCTTTCAGTTTTCACTCGGGAGCGCCTTGCTGATTTTTCCATGCTTTATCAGCTCTGCGTCGTCACAATCCAGAGGTTCTCATGCCAAATCTTGCCATTTACCTCATAATTTTTCACAGATTTAGCCCTCAATAAAGCATGTGATCCTTAGGAGGTGGCTTGTCTCTCCTAAGATTAATCTGGCTTTCCCCATTTGTGGGAAGATTCTGCTGAGTTCTCTTTTCTTCGAAAGCAGATTCCCCTTGATTCCTGGCTGCCAAGTCAAACACTAAAGTTAAGATATACATGTGGAGTGGGTATTAAGCCTGATGAGAATACTATGGGAAGGGACCTTAGGAAAATTCGTGTATTTAGAAGACAAACATGGAAGTAACTGTGAATGGGATTTTGAGGTTACTTGTCTATAACACAAGACTAAGTGATGAGAGCGGATCACCCAACTAAGATATGTAATTTAAGGAAACAAAATACCCTTCTAAATATGTATACAAGTGCCTCCAAATAAATCCTCCTTGCAAATATTTGGAGAATTAGAGAGAGAGTATGAGATCAATTAGTATCAATGTAATACGATGAAGCAAAGATTATCAAGAAAAATCTAGAATCTCAAAAATGGAATTTTTTTCATCAGCTTGGGAAGTGGAATAAAAACTCTTAATTTTAAGGCCTTTGATACAACAGAATGTCACATTGTAGATAATTTTAGATGATCTTTAAATTTATATGCATGAAATATAAAATGTATAAAAATTTTATTAGACCTCCCAGATGTAATAGGCCTTTGGTGAGAAGTTTGACAATGTCAATTCAAAGAAAAGCATGTATTCATACTGACATCAGATCTTTATATAATTGATTGTGATTTTAGAAAATTCTGAAATATCTGGTTATTAGTTGTTTATTAGTTAAATAAATTGAAGTACTTTATTGATTTGATGAAGTACAAATATTGATGTGATATTGCATAGCTATTTATACAAATAAGAAATAACCAACTGAAAAATATATACTGAAGATTTAATATAGTAAAATCTTTATCTGTAAAGGTAAATGTGGGAAATATGTGAAAGGAGGAGTAAATTAATAAAATACTAAGTGAGACAATATTTGTGACTCCCTGGCATTAAAAAACTTAGGAGGAGGAAATTCAAATGTCAAGTTTATAAGAAAAAAGCATTTCATTATATTGAAAATAAGGATTTGTGATTAATAAACAACTTGCCTTAAGTTCCTATGAACAAACATGAGAGTAGATATTTGAAATATCACAAACTCTGAAGAAACTAGTATGTTGAATATGTAAGAAGTTCCTGAAGATGATCAAGAAAAAAGACTGAAATCATGTAGTGTTATAGATCTTAAGAAAGGAAAGTGTTAAAACACACATACAGAACAATGAGACATCACTACCTATAAACTTGCCACATCAGCTGGGTAGGTATTTACAAATGTGAGTAGTAACAGTGCACTCCGAGGAGAGATCAGGAGATATTTAAATAAATTAAATATATGCAAACTAGATGAGTGGGTGGTTCTGCTTGTAGCCATTTATCTCCCCCAAATTTTTATCCTGAGAATATATGGACTTAGCTCAGATTAGCTGTTGTTATATTTTAGTATTATTTGTGGTGTGAAATCTTGGAAGACGAAGGAAACTCAGCATCATAAGGACAAATGGCACAAATGTGACATATATAGACCATTAATACCATGTTTGTGGTGGCTGGCAGACAGAAGAGATGATGTGTGTACAAAACACGTAATCAGCTGAATGGCCTGTATAGAAAATACTAATATAATGTATTTATTTGACCAATGAGCATCATAAACACCAAGAAAACTATTTGTTCTTAATGCCAAGAGTCAATCAGTAAAAGTGAAAATCAAGAGAACCTCAGTTGACATAAAGAATTGAGGGTGAGGTTGGCCACAGCTCAGTGGTATTTGGTGGCTATTCCTGACCCTGTACTCAAGAGTAACCCTAGGTAACATCAGGTGTGAGGGACTGAACCATGGTCAGTTTCATGCAAGGCAAGCGCCTTACCTCCTATACTAGCTCTCTGACCCCAGATATTAAAAAATAAACAAACAAGCAATAAACCATTAAGTTGGGGCTAGAAGGATAATACAAGTAATAGAGCATTTGCCGTGCATACTACCAACTCAAGCTCAGTCCCCAGCATCCCATATGTTCTCCAGAGCATCGCTGGGAGTAATTCCCAAGTTTAGAACCATAAATAAGTCCTGAGTACCAATGGGTGTGGCCCTCAAACAAAAATACTTTAAGTTGAGTTTAAAGAAAGTTCCAAATGACAGGAGAGAGTAAGACGTATTCTTATACCATATGGATATACATCTTTCAGTGTATCACTTGTGTATCTATATATGTGTTTATCTGAATATGAATATATATTCATTTGTGGATGGATATATATATATATATATGTATATACCTAAAGTCAGGTAGTTGGATTAGATATATCCATCCATCTTATGCATATCAATACATACATATATACTTTTACAAAAACAGACATGGTAATACACACATTTATTATATATGTGTATTTTGGGAGAGGGGCATGCTTGGATTATATACACATGTATAATTTTGAATATTACAGATTTTTCTGCAATATATTTATATTAAATTTATGGTAATTTTAAAAATTATCATGAAAATATATGACTAAGACTGATGAAAGAATAAAGAGTATGCTTTTTGTCTAATAAGAGGATTCATTTTGGACTGCAAGCTAATTCTTTTGATAAAAACAAGTTCCAGATCTAAAATAGATGAGCAATGGGATGACAGTGATACAGTGATACAGTGAAGTAATTGTTTAATGTATATCATACATAATGCTTAGTATACGTATATTCTTTTAGGCTGGAAAATAAGTAGGTATTCTCTATGCAGTTGTAAAATACTCTGTAAAGTTATCAGTTTCAATTATTTTAAAATAGCATTCTTATTTAAAGATTTAAATATAACCGATTTAAATATAACTGATATAAAACTATCTTAATCTTTTTAGATTTTAAAGATGCTTCCCAAAGCATAAAGACATTATTGGTGGATGGGTCTGCTGAATAAATAATTAATAAACCAAACTGAGTTATTAAAATATCCATAACATCCTACTTTAAACTTATTATCACTACTTTTCCATAGGGTGTTTAATTGAAACATAAAAATAACACTAAATATGAACTTAATCAATTTAACCTAATAAAAGGTTTTGCAAAAGTAATTTTAAAATAAATACAAACCAGAATAAAAGTAATTAGAAAGTAATTTGGCTTTCTAAAGTTGCATTTTCCATTTTCCTACAGTGCACTTTTTTATTGGGGATGTTGATGTTTTGGCTGTGTCACTAAATGTGAATAGTGAGAAAAGTGAATGAGCAGATAATTCGGACTTAAAAATAAAGCGTTTAGCTATTGGCAGATGTCAGAACAACTTGAGACTTAATGATTAGTAAGAGGCATACCTGACATCCTTATCTGTCTCCAGCACAGTTGACAAAACAAGGTAGTCTTGATGTCAAAACAAATTGGGAAGGAAGAAAGAAAGACAGAAACTTGGGCAGAGTTAAGAAGTCTTGCCTTTTCTTTGTTTTTGTTCTAAATTATCTCCTAAACAGACTCATAGGTGCGCCCAAAATAAAGCACTTACTAAACCACAGAAAAATAATCAAAAAGCATTCTGTAACACTAGCTACAACAATTTGGCAGATAAAATCCTATTGATCCACTTCCCACCACCCTCCCACCTCCAGTTAAAATCAAGGATCTTCATAGTCCTTATTTGAGAGACAGCTGCTGTATGTAACAATGGCAACCTATGTCCTCACTCAAGCTCTCTTGAATTGATTCCCAGCATATTTTCTTCTCTTGGATTCTTTTTTAACTGCTAGACTGCCTGCCTTCCTGCCATTTTTCCTCCCTCCTTCCCTCCTTCCCTCCCTCCCTCCCTCCCTCCCTCCCTCCCTCCCTCCCTCCCTTCCTCCCTCCCTTCCTCCCTCCCTTCCTTCCTCCCTTCCTTCCTTCCTTCCTTCCTTCCTTCCTTCCTTCCTTCCTTCCTTCCTTCCTTCCTTCCTTCCTTCCTTCCTTCCTTCTTCCCTTCCTTCCTTCCTTCCTTCCTTCCTTCCTTCCTTCCTTCCTTCCTTCCTTCCTTCCTTCCTTCCTTCCTTCCTTCCTCCTTCCTCCCTCCCTCCCTCCCTCTCTCCCTCTCTCCCTCCCTCCCTCCCTCTCTCCTTCCCTCCCTACTCTCTCTTTCTTTCTTTCTTTCTTTCTTTCTTTCTTTCTTTCTTTCTTTCTTTCTTTCTTTCTTTCTTTCTTTCTTTCTTTCTTTCTTTCTTTCTTTCTTTCTTTCTTTCTTTCTTTCCTTTCTTTCTTTCTTTCTTTCTTTCTTTCTTTCTTTCTTTCTTTCTTTCTTTCTTTCTTTCTTTCTTTCTTTCTTTCTTTCTTTCTCTCTTTCTCTCTTTCTCTCTCTCTCTCTTTCTTTCTTTCTTTCTTTCTTTCTTTCTTTCTTTCTTTCTTTCTTTCTTTCTTTCTTTCTTTCTTTCTTTCTTTCTTTCTTTCTTATAAAAATCCAGGCTATTCCTATTATTTCTATTCAAGATTGCTCATCGTCTTGTTTCCCTACCCTTTCATTCTCTCACTGCTTTTACGACCATCTATTGGCTATTTATATCTAGTTTAGACTCATAGACTCAGTTTTTCTAAATGTTTCTAAATTTTGCTTTTCAAATTATTTCTTTCTACAAAACAAAATGATATAAACTCACTTTAAGCACCAATCTATGAGGTGGTTCATCTCAAAGTATTTAATGCACTCTAGCCTCCACTGGATAAAGTACAAATTTCCAAAGTCTTGCTAAGACATGATCCATCCTACCCCTTACTGACCTCGTTTGTTGTCTGTCCGGTTTCTTCAATTGTTCTAAGCATGGTTTCTGCTAATTACTCTGGACTGCTGTGTGAGAAGAAACCTAACTGGTGTGGACATAGAAAGGTATTAAACACATAGAAGAAAATCATAAACTGAGATAGAGAAAATGCAAAAAACACATTTGCAGAAATTTAACACAGGGGAGGTGGGAAATATTTTGCTGAGCAAAAGGCATATGATTGCATCTATAAAGGATGAACAGATCTTATTAAGGAGGGTAATAAATGGAAAAGATGAGAGAAGCATCCAAGAGCATCTTGTGCTTAAAGCAGTAAGGGGAGGCTGGTGTAATGAGGACAAAGTGATGTGATATCATAAATAGAGGACAAAAAGAGGAAATAAAGAGTAGACCTCTATTTTGATTTTTTTGTGCTCGAAGCTAAGAGTTTCATGCTTAAGGATGCTGGTAGGGGGTATCAGTATTCTTGTGGTGTGTGGGGTGTTGTAGCATTGTAGGCATAAACAATCAT
The DNA here is from genome assembly GCF_027595985.1 of Sorex araneus. Classification (NCBI taxonomy): domain Eukaryota; kingdom Metazoa; phylum Chordata; class Mammalia; order Eulipotyphla; family Soricidae; genus Sorex; species Sorex araneus. The sequence goes on along the minus strand of NC_073307.1, from coordinate 50,768,381 downwards.
GATATTAAACCATGATAAACCACTCAAAAGACTTGATTCAAGAAGAGAGAGAGGGCCAGAGAGAGGAGAGGGGTTTAGGTTCTTGCCTTGGCCAAACCCAATTTATTCCCGGAGCCTTTTTGAACGAACTGATATTGATTCATTGACCTGCCATATTCGCTCCTCCAGCAAGACCCTTTATCATTGGCTTCTGTGTATTCTGCACAAGAACATAGAATGAGTCAAAGAAATGGCTTATTCTTACAGATCTATTTGTGTAAGTGAAGTATGTGATGGGCACTCTTGTCTTTCTTGGTTATGATTTCTAATTTACACCATTAAATAGCAAGAAATTTAACTGAATATCAAGACAGCGTCCTTTTCCTGTTTTCTTCTAAATCCACATTTTGTTAAGCATAGGTCTAGTTCAAAGTTTATTTTTTTATTATCATACATGACCAAACTACCCTTCATAATTGGACTTTACACAATGGTCTTTATATTTTAGACATTATGCCTTTGAGAGCTAAATCTCTCTAAGTCAGGCATCAAGATAATGATTTAGTTATTTATTCCTTTGAACCAGCTACTTCAGTGACTCATTTTTCTCCTTAACCCATGCTTTTATACACTAATCCATACATTACTTCCCTTCAATACAGATGACACAGACTGTTTACTCAAAGTGATTTTGCAATATGCATAATAACAAAGACTTTGTGAGCAGGAAGAATACCATTTATTCAAGTGACTTCAAGAAAACAGCTGAGTGGTAGACCAGCTTAAGCAGGGTGTTAAACATCCATTAATAATGGCAGAGTGACAAACTTGAAGGTTTTGATTTGAGTTTAGATAAGCACTCTAAATTCAGGGCTAGGCTAAATGTCTTTTTAGGATTCAGTTAGAGAAAACCTGGTCTCATTCTACAAAGGTGTTCTACCACCTGGCTTTCGGAAGCAGGAATTTTTTTTATAGTTTGGTATATAATAATTATTAAGTTGTCACATTCAAATTATTATCAAAGTTGCACTTTGCAGGATGGGCAAATATTTGACAGTTTTCCCCTTTGCCTATATTTCACAGGAAACTCAGATTTACATTTGGTTCAGAAAATATCATCACTGATGTCTAAAGCTTGCATTCCTATTTAGAAGTCTAGATAAATGAATGCTATTCTGAGTGGGAAAAACAAAAAACCTCTTTAACTCCCATTGATATATTGTACCCACAACTATCTTTTTTACTTATCTGTAAGTTTTGTTTATTTTCTATTCTATTAGCACTTCCATTTTGAGTGTTCAACTAACATTGGTAAGACTATGTTATAAAAAATTAGACAAATATTCTACCAATTGTTTGGAACCTTCTGAGTTGAATCACACACACAAAGACCTAAGGCTCAGCGTAGCTTCCTGAGGTAGTAGTATTAGGAAAACTGAAATTTATTGTTGCAAATGGAAATAGCTACCAAAGGAGGAAAACCTACTTTTGTTCTTTTGTGACTTTCTCTTTCTTTTTCAAATTGCTCGATGCAACTGTTTTAAAAGGAAGTTTAAATTTTTAAACATTTTTTTACAGTGTGCTGTATTCTAATAATTCAGTTGCTATGTTACTTTCCTGTGAATTTCATACAAAAATACTGCCAACACATAGGAGGTGGGCAATAGGAGGGTGATTACAGCATTAGCCCAGATTAAACACCTGGCACCACTCACCCCCTGTCTCCACTGGGTGGGAGCCCGAAAGGTTTCTGAAAGAATTTTAAAATATCAATATTACATTCTTGTTTCTCTAATTTAAGCTATTTTCCAAATCAGTAAAGGTGTGTGCTTATCCTCATTTTAAGATTTTTCAATGTGTTATATGAGCAAGCTTCTACAGCATTGACCCTCAAGAGACAGAATATCAAAGATTGTACAAAATAGGAAGAATAGTCACTCTCATAAATAATTTCTTATTTCTCTACCTAACATAAAGGAAAATGATCAGAGAATGAAGAGCCTGGCAAGCTACCCATGTCGTATTTTATTTAGCTTGAAATTAAAATGTTTGCTTGTTTAGGGGCCAGACCTGAGGTGCATGGGAAGTATTCCTGATATCCTGGTAAAGTGTGTGAGAGATCATGCCACGCAGGGAAATAAAAACCTCTTGAATGCAAAGCATGTGCATAGCATGTACATTTTTGGGGGGGCATTTCCCCAGGCTTAGGATACTTTTCTAAGGAGGAAAGGAATGAGATGCTTTTAAGACAGACATTTGGTAGAAACAATCACTGTATCACTGTCATCCCATTGCTCATCGATTTGCTCGAGCGGGCACCAATAACGTCTCCATTGTGAGACTTGTTGTTACTTTTTTGGCATATTGAATACGACATGGGTAGCTTGCCAGGCTCTTCCAGGCGGGTGAGATACTCTCGGTAGCTTGCTGTCCTCTCCAAGAAGGGCGGAGGAATTGAACCTGGGTCAGCCACGTGCATGGCAAACACCCTACCCACTGTGCTATCAGTCCAGCCCATGGTAAGAACAAAATCAAAATAATGTTTGGGCTCTTGAATAGTGAAATATTTGGTACTCAAAAAATCAACACTCACCTGCGCTGCTGAAGGATGGAAATGCATTGAACTTCAGCAACACTTACAATATCTTAATTTCTCAGAAACATTTCGAGATCCTTTGACCCTGCGACATGAAATACATGGATCCCTTGACCTACAACCTCAGAATTTCTCCAGGTCGAGGAGATGGGTGTCTGCAAAGGGTTGAGTCGCCTTCTCCACAACCTTATCTCTTGTTTCTGTACAGAACTTGTATGATTAAAATCAAGCAGGACCCTGTCTGCCTTCCCCATGAAGATGGTAAATTTATCAAAAGTTAGAATTAGGGCTGTTTTGTCCTCTGGGACATTGTGTTAGAGTCTAGTAACTACATTTAAATAGCCTTTCGATTAATATTAATTGAATCAATAACTGACCTATCAAATTATACCTTAAATATTTGACTTAGAGTTTTCACCTGCAACAATTAAGGAAGTTAATTGTTAAGGAAGTAGTTCAATTTGAATAATTCACCCATGCTTAGGTGAACAGGTTTATACAGTTTCAAAATATCCGAGATGAGTTGCGGGAGAATAGGGGAGGATGAGGACAGGTTAACACAAGTTCAAGACACAAAGTTTTTCCAAAGGACTTCACATAAATAAGTAATTTATCTCTAATTATTGCATGTATTGCTGCTTTATACATGACTCCAGGATGGGAAGGAGTTCATTTGCTGACATGAAAGTCACACTCAGTGGATGTACAACCTTTGGAGGTCAATGCTGACAATATTTGCAAAGCGCCTCTAGCTTCGCTTCTGAAAATTGAAGCCACTTAATGTATATATTTTTTTTGCTGCAAATGGAAGGCAACTTGATTTCTTTTTTCAGCCTCCAGTACTCCTCAGAAGCCATCAGGAGAAGTTTCTCAGACTAAAGTGTGCAAAAGGATACTAAATCTTCCATCTCCTGGAGGCCAGTGAGGAAATGAAAAGGTATCATCGTCACTGTCTGTCACAGCAAAAGATCCCGGAAATAATCCAATCCGTTTGCTCCCTTCCAAAGTAGCCAGCGTGTCACTGTGAGCCCTGCCTCCACTGTTCCTAAGGTTTATATAGTACTGTGTCAGAGAGGCAAAACATCTGTTGATGAAGACAGGGGAGAAGCAGATTCTTTATTTTCCTTAGAAACATTCACAGAGAAATTCCAGGGAATTCACTGCAGGTGGAAAGTGGCAATTTGTCAGTTTCCACCACCCCCAGCTTTGAGGACACTCCAAAAGGTTTCTGACAACCAGCAAACCCAGTGTTCATGCTCTGCCTTATGGAACTGCACCAGATGTCAGATTTGGCAATGTGGACATCGAAGGGATGATTTACCAGGAGTATAAAATCAGCACATTTTTATTCCTGTCGTTCAGTGCAGTAACAATAGCCGAACTCAGCTTACTAGATAAGAAGAGCTGTTTTCTCAGATTCCACTGAGATTCCAAGAGATTCCACTGAGATTCACAAGTCTTTCCCCTTACCGTGATTTGGGTTCCTAGAACTAGCCAAATCCTGTCAGTTCTTTAAGAAGTCCAAGATACATGAAGATCTATTTCCTACCTTCAACCGGAGTCCCCACATTGACAGAATTAAAATGAATTCTGAATTAACCTGATTGTAAATCTTAGGTCAGTATTACATCAAGCTCGGCCTTGCAAAATCCAAAAGGAGAGACAAGTAAAGTGTTGGCTGAATCCACGATCTTAATTTCCCAGGGCTCTCAGGAGCAAAGTCCTTTATTGTTCACAGGTTTGTAGCTGGAGGTTTCATGAGGTCTCTGAGTCATCTGTAGCTTCTGGCAGTTTACAACTCATTTACCAAGCACTCTGTCTTCGCTTTAGAGTTTGGGTTTTCAAGTAACTTTTTCATATTGTTGGCACTGGGTTGGACATTTTCCTCACTTTTAATTAGGCATAAAACAAGTAGGTGACAGGTCCAAATCTATGCAGGTTTTTCTTAGAGTTTTGAGACAGAAATAATGGTTTGCTTTGTATTGAAAATCAAGGGAAGAAGAAAAATACTGGAAGAAATGATTTCTCTCATTCTTTTGGACATTATTTCTTCCCTTTTTTCACACCTTGCCATTCTATAAAGAAGTCAGAGGCTGTGGCAAACAAAACACAGTGCATTTCTCTAAATGGGATGCAGAAACTAGCCCCCAAAGCAGTCCCAAATATGCCAAGAAAAGCACCATTTCAAAGTCGTATAATAGACGCAGGCAGTTGGTGTATTTAGTATCTAAGAAACAGCTTTTCCTTTTAAATTTTTTTTCTCTTTTCCTTCAGTAGAAGCTAAAACTTTATTATGAAACCACAGATAAGTGTATCAGCAGCTAGAAGGCTGGCACAGCAGAATACAAGGAAATAAGAGATAAGGGAATTTGGTCAAATACAAAAAGTACTGTGGAATTTAAACCAAACGACAGTAGATAAGGCTCTCCCTGAGTTTCTATTAAAAATGTAATAAATAAGAAATCCAAAAATATTTCTTTCCCCGGCCCAGTACTTTTGTTCACCTATTACTCATCATAAATGTATAGAATCTTCATCAGTCCTCAGCCAGCTTCAATTCACAATGGCAAAAAATAAACTTGGTTGGTGTCATGCTACAGATATTACAGCTTCAGATGGAAGGCTTCTGAGTTTGTCATTTGAATCAATAGACCTATTTGCACACTGACAGAAATAACCACCATTACCCCCTCCAACCCCCGCCTCTCCCACCAACCAGCAGGGAAGCCTAGTGGTAAGACACAGCAGGAATAGCTTGAAAAGAAATGATCTGGAATCAATCTGTATTAAAATTCAGACTAACAAAATGGTAGCAGAGACTCTGCCTAAGATGCTCTTTAGGGAAAATCTATAGTGTGTTTTGATCTCAGCATTTTATTTTTATTTTAAATGTGTACTCTTCTCAAGGGGATTGGGGAGTAAATACTTCGTGGTATTTCATGTTTCACGGTGGGACTGAAAGTGATCTAAAGCAGATATGTTAGATTATGTCTCTTCCCCCAAAGAGAATTTGCTTCCTTTTCAATGCCTTGGGTTTTTTTTTTTTTTTTTGGCCTCAGGAAGGGGGACAACAATTTGGATCTGGGCAAAAAGGGCCTCTAGAGGTCCCCTGGGATGACAGTACCTTTGGGGTTTGCAACTTGAGTGTGATCCACGTTCTCAGGTGAAGTGGTCCATGGGGTCTGTTTCCTCTCTCGAGAGCTGTGTAGCTCTACATCATAAAACGTCCCTCCTGCATAATACCATACATCTGTCAACTTAGCATCCCTCACACTCAATTTATATCTGTCTTGGGATGGTCCATGGGAGGAATGATCACCCTGTTTGGATAGCAGATATTCTAAGAGATTTCATTTGAATCTATTCTTTGGATATATATAATATGTTATATACATGTATAACACATATACATATATATGACAGATCTTAGACTACATATATAATCTAAGATCTGTATAAAAATTTGTATGACATACAAAACAAACCAACAAACACATATATTTACAAAAAACAAATATATTTAAAAATTTATTTACTATTCAATTAGAGCATTTACTTACAGGTCATTTCAGGGTACACTATTTATGTGCATTGGTATTCTAAAATAATACACTAAGCCTTGTTCTTTACACTGGGATTCTGGTCTACCAGAGAGAGAGGAATTAAGTCAATATTATCAACTTTCAATAATAGTTTCTGTTGCATGTGGCAACAGCTCTTCTTAAGCTTAGTAAGCTCAGTACCACAAATAGGTCACATTCTCTTAAGAGCTCAGAACATATAATCATGAATGAGTGTAACTGTCAGTGAGCAAAAATAGAGTCCATCAGGAATCAGTGTGCAGGCAATTGTGACATTCAAAACATCACAATTCAATAACCACTTTAAAAATATAGTTCAAGTTTTATATGATCAAATATGAAGGTTTTTTTTTCTGAGCCTCTGGTACTGATCCGAAGATACAAAATTCCATATTTGTTTTGAATATGAAGGATGAAGATTAATCAAATCTCACAAAATAAATTATTAAAATGCTTGAAAGATCATTATAGCTAGAAAAATCTTATGCTGACCACTTTTTTTTTGCCAATTTTTGATCTGTCTAGTTCTCTGACTGAAATGAGTTATAATTTGGTATCAAAAGAACATTTCCATCCATTTTTAAAAAGAATTCTCACTAATTTTTGTAAGTTCTGTGGTATGACCCAGAATAAGAAATTAATCTGGTTTTGTAGAGTGGGTGAACACCTTGTTCTAAGTATGTCCTATTTATGTGAAAATCTACTTAGCTTTACCTTTGTATTTGTATCACTGTATCACTGTCATCCCGTTGTTGTTCGTCTATTTACTCAAGTGGGCACCAGTAACATCTCTATTACACTCGGCCCTTATATATTAGCAACCTCTCCTTACTCGTCTTTCCCAATGATGGAGGCTCTTTCAGGGTCAGGGGAATGAGACCTATCATTACTGTTTTTGGCATATTGAATATGACACGGGTAGCTTGCCAGGCTTTGCTGTTTGGGTAGGATACTCTCAGTAGCTTGCTGAGCTCTCTGAGAGGTATGTATATATCTTTTACTGTATTTGGGATACAAATACACCATGAGGAGCTTGTCAGGCTCTCCCAAGCAGGCAACAGACTCTCGATATCTTGTCAGGTTCTCCAAGAGGGAGAACTAGGCTATTAGATGCTGAGAGCTTGGTTTTATAGTCTCTGGATGTTGGCCGTTGATGGGATTACACTGCGCCAGGGACAGTTTCTGGGTGTGACTGCCTAGCTACTGGAAAATGGCGGATCTGGGTGGAAGAGGCCCAGTCTTGATCTGAGCAACCTTGGAGATCTCGGCTTTTGATCCTGTACACCTAGGTTCCTCTGCCGGTTCCTTCATGCTTGAGGCTCGTCCAAACAATACCTTTGTATAGTCCAATAAAATTCCATCCAACCTCATGCAAGGAGATTTGACTAATGAATCACGACAGTCAAATGAGTTTCTATTTCAAATAGTTACTGGTACATAGTTTAATTCTGCTAGTCATGCATGTTGTTATTGTTGTCCATTCTGATGGCTAGATTTGAATCCAAATATTAGGACAATTTCAATGCTCTGGACCTCCCAGCCAAACATAATCTATTAAGGACCTGGTACTCACAACAAAAGTAGGAATATAAGTCTTGATCTGCTTACTTAAATTTCTGGGGCCACTGATTTTGAACTTTAAAAAGTATTACTCATCACATTAGACTATACAAGAAATGAATTTTTGAGCAAAAAGAGAAGACCTCTGTCACCCTGAGAATTAATACTAAAATAATTTCATCTAGCAGTTTTTGATTGATAAAGCTAAGCCAAGATGTGATAACATCTTGAGTTTCACTTACAGCCATAACCTCATTTGGGAGAGTATGGGGACATATGGATGTCATCATCCATCCAGATCCTATGTGTCTAAATCCAAAATGTTCTTTAGGTTAACTCCAATCCTTCCTTTGTGTGTTACAAACCCTAAGTTCTGTTCTGAGATTCTCTATATGATCAATTAATTCACTAATGTATCAAACTTATTTTTTGACTTTCACTCATGGAAAATGAAGTTCTCTAGAGTCATATTAGTATGTATTATATATGTCTTGTATGTTTGATATAGATATGTAGCAAAACATTCCATTTATACTTTAGTCTGTTATTATAGGAGTTCTTTTGCGATTAATTTTAGCTGTACTGGATTAAACAAAATTGTAATTTTTTAGAGGAATAAGTTTATTGACTATTTTGAGACATTAGCATGCTATTGATTAGTCATATACAATTCATTAAGATACCTTCAAAAATAATGCCATTATGTTTTTTAAAAATAGATAAAAGTATGAGGAAGAAGTATGGGTACTTAATTTTTTTAATTAATTAATTTTAATTTGGGGATCATACCCAGTGGTGCTCAAGGGTCACCACTCATGGTTCTTGGGAGGCCAAGGTGGCTCTGAAGATTTAAGCTAGGACTGGTGGGATGAAAAATAAGCACTTTAACCCTGGAGGGCCAACGTGGGTGTTTAATATTTTATTGGGGATTTTTTTTTGTTTTGTTTTATGGAGGGTTGCTTTAATCTTTGTATTTACCTATGACATCCATTCAGACATAGTTAAAACTCTACATACAGTAAATAACAATTGCCTAGGAATGATACTGATTTTGAACATTGTTAATTAGCAAACAAAAATAATTAGTATTTTTCTCAATAGCCATGCATTTAGTTTTAGGTAGAAATCAGACCTAAACTTTTGGTCAGTGGGGAGGTGGTAACTGACCACTTAAGAAAGTCCTGAAATATTTAGTTATCCAAAACAAATCAGTTAGCAACATTTTTGTGGCTTTTATGTTATTAAATTATCTTAATGACAAAGTGGAAAGGGCAGAATTAATCAAGCACTTAATTGTAAAATTGTTAAGAGATATTTCATAGAATAATTATGCCCTAAATTTATTACAACTGCGTGTTGTTTTCCCCCACCCATCTTGATAGTTTCCATATTTTGACAATTTTACATTTATTTAGTGAATACTTTCTTGTGCTTAAACATTAGAAGAAAGTAGGTATGATTTATATATTCAGTAGAATTATTCCTGTAAAAATCACAACTTTCACTAATATCTGAAATGACTGAAATTCAGGCCTAAGGACACACACACACCTTTCATCTAGCTGTTATATTGTCAACGTGTATGTGTTTTTGTGTACATAATACCCTCTAAATTCAAGTGGCCTCAAGCTGTGCCACATCATTCTAGCCTCAATTAAACTTTTCAAGGTCAACTATACCATGTTAAACATAAATAAGATAAAGAGCAGTTCTAATGAATCTTTATTTGGTTTTGTTTTGGAGCTACATCCGGCAATGCTCAAGCCTACCTATGGGCTTTGTGCTCTGGAATTACTCCTGGTGGGCTTGGGGGACCACATGGGGTGCCAGGAATCAAACCTGAGTTGTCTGAGTGCAAAGCAAGCATCCTAGTAGCAGCTATTACTCTGACCCTCATATTAATTCCTTAACCCACTATTTGTGGCTATTAGATGAAGTCTAACAGACATGAAAGGCAGGGAGAACAGTGTATTTTTACCAGGTGTTTTACTTAGGTGTAACCATTGTTGAAAACAAAAATTAGTTTATGGTTCATTCAAGATATAATGAGTTAATGGCACGTGTGGGTTCATGTGTGTGAGCACCATCTAAGTACACAGATTTCTGTTTTTGAAGATTCTTTTATTGAGTCACTGTGAGATAGACCCTTTCAAAGCTATTCCTGATTAAATTTCCATCGTACAGTATTTCAACACTCCTTCCTCCACCAGTGTACATTTCCCAGGGCTGGTGTCCCCAGTTTTCTCTCCCATCACCTCTCATACCCTGCAAACTCCCTCTATGGCAGGCACTTCTCTCCTCTCTCTCTCTCTCTCTCTCTCTCTCTCTCTCTCTCTCTTCCCTCCCCTGACTTTGGACATTGTGGTTTGCAATACAGATACTGAAAGATTATCATGCATATCCCACCCCTTTACCTACTTTTAACACTCAGTTCTTGTCTAGCATAGTCATTTCAAGCTATTATTGTCACAGTGGTTCCTTCTTTATTTTACCTACACTCTACCCCACACATACTTGTGGTTGATTCCATAAGCATACAACTTTAACCACAACCCAGCATAGAATTTGTTGCTCTGATTTAAAATTATTTGCCCATAAATTAAGACACCTGATTTCCAATTTCCTTCTGATTACCACTTAACCTATAGAGGAGCCTTAGATGAAGAATTTACCACCCTCAGTTTCCTCTTCCATAAAGTTAGAAGTTTAAAATAGATAAACCAAAACCACATAAAATTTAAAAATAAAGTAGACAACCCTAATCTAAATTTTATCTTATATGAACTGGTAAAACAAAGATTCAGTTAACTTACAGATAAAGGCATGACTGAGAGAATATATTTCTTCCAATGTAAGTTACAAAATTTAGTATTTATAACAGGTAAAGAACTACTAGAACAATAAAAAATAAACATTTTTAAAAATTGTACAAGGAAAATCAACAGATAATTCACCAAAGAGGAAATAAATCCATAATAGGGTTCATAAATTGCTGAAAAGATCATTCCTTAATAATTTGAGAATGTGAATTAAACACCCTAGGATGCCATTTTTACAACACTGTTTGGTAAATTCATCTTTCATGTTGAGGGTGGTAGGTATGAGATTGCCAGAATGGATGTAGTTTTGCCAGACTGGGACAGCAAAACAAGAGTGCTGCAGTATACTAAAAATCTAGAGGGAACACAAGACTGTTTACTAGTGCATATCTTAGCTTTGGCTTCATCCAGGTTCAAATCCAGGTGTGTTCTCTCCTCTTGTGTGAAGCCAGATATTTGCAAAGCTACCTGTGGATGGGTACCTGCAATAAAAGTAAAGAACCATATGACCAACAGGAAGTGATCAATGTTGTTGGGAAGAAATCCATCTCAATACTCTCCCTGGATCACTGTGTGGAAGTATCATTTGATACTTCCTTTTAGAATGAGTCAACAAATTCACTTGTAGATTCTTCCCAGGAGACTTTTGAAAAATTTCTGTCAGTGAAGGATGAACAGAACCAGAATGAAATGCTTAGCAGAGTTCAAATAACTGATTCACTATTCCTCCCCCAGGAGAAAGCAAGTTACCTAAGAAAGAAATGCTACAGGCCCCACAGGAGAAAAGGGAAGAAGATAAGAATTCTTGACTCAGTGAATAGAGTTGGTGAGACAGAAACAGACGACTGAATGTGTAAGAAAAATGTACTATTAAGAAATAGTTCTCTATGTTGAAAAGATAATGTAAGAAAGCTGTAAGAAGGGTCTCTCTGATGAACTCAGCAGCCCCATAGTTTGAGGGAGGCAAAGATACACTTGAATAGAGCTCAAAAGCAGAGGCGGATCAAAATAATGACGACTACAATGGGAATTTTCAGATACTAAGTGAATTTCTTTGAATGAACTTTGATGCCAGAAAATGTTAAATTATGAAAAAAATCCTTTATCATTATAATTTAAGTCACTTCTAGATCATGTGAACATAAATTGATAATTAGGAGAGGAATGGGAATAAAAGGTACAAAATTAAGCTAAATTTTTGAGTTTGTCCTTGACCAAACTGGAAATGTAAATTAAAGAAAGTTGACTGTAAAAGTGCTGTAGCACTGTAGCACTGTCATCCCATTGCTCATCGATTTGCTCTAGCGGGCACCAGTAACATTTTCATTGTGAAACTTGTTGTTACTGTTTTTGGCATATTGAATACACAACCGGTAGCTTGCCAGGCTCTGCTGTGTGGGCGGGATACTCTCGATAGCTTGCCAGGCTCTCTGAGAGGGACGGAGGAATAGAACCCGGGTTGGCCGCATGCAAGGCAAATGCCTTGCCCATTGTGCTATCGCTCCAATCCAGCCAAATCTAATAGCAATGAAAAAATACAGCAGAAAAACAGTTAACAAAATGAGGATATATTTTACATCTAAAAAACATTTTATCAGGGCCAGAGATAGCATGCTGCTGGTTCAATCTCTGGCATTGCATATTGTTGTGTCCTCCCCACACCTCCACTCTTCTTCCCCACTCCTGTCAGGGATGACTCTTGAACAGAACCAGGAACAGCACCTGAGCACAGCCAGGAGGGGCCAACATCACACCCACCCCAATGCAATTTTTATCAATAAACTTTTCAATATATACTCTATGGTGTTAAACTAGTTTTGGAAATTGTTGTACTATGTATAGACACTAATCACTGTCTCCAATTTAACTTGTAATGTTTTTTAGTTTTCAGTTTAAATATAGGTTACAGTCCAGTACACACAGCTAAAGGAGTCACACTCTATTGTCAAAAATTTTTTAAAAAAATAAAAAATAATTTCCCAAAGATATACAGATGTTTTTCTAACTCATAATCTTTTCTGTCAAAAGAAATATGAGATGTTTCTATCAAAAAATGACTATTACATCTTCTGATGAACAAACTGTTCAAGACTGGGGTCTCAAGTGTAAAACAGATTTCTTATTTTATCCATAGCCCCCCCGCCTACCCCCCTTAAATTAAGATTGTTGTGAGTTCAGATGTCACATACAGTTCAGTTCTGTTAGCACATTACTGTTCTGCATAGATTCTGAAATAAATTCTTGCTAGGATGAAAGCATAGTAATAGTCTGCTGGATTCAGTGAGGGCAACAACAATCATACAATCATACAGATTAAAGCAGAATGCTATTGAAAATAAAGTAGTACTGTAGGAATGTAGCACTGTTGTCCCGTTGCTCATCGATTTGCTCGAGCAGACACCAGTAATATCACCATTGTGAAACTTCTTGTCACTATTTTTGGCATGTCGAAAATGCCATGGATAGCTTGCAAGGCTCTGCTGTGGAGGGACAGAGGAATCAAACCTGGGTCAGCCGCATGCAAGGCAAATGACCTACGCTCTGCAAGACTGTATTTAACTATCCCTTGTGGGAGTGTAAGAAAATGAGAAACAAAAATCAACAGGTTTAGAAGACTATTGTAACCACCAATATAATTTAACTAACTTGAGTGCCTTCAATTTTACCAATAAGTGACAAATATTTTAATTTTTCAACTTAAAATATAAGTTGACTTTTATACTATTTAATGGAACACTGATTTCAAAATTCAAATGGGAAGAATCTCAGAAGGTGTAGGTTCCTCATTTGTCTATAAGACTAAAAAAATTGTTTTTTGTTTTTGGGGAATTCTCAGGGCTTACTCCTGGTGCTGCACTCAGGCATCATTCTTAGATGGGCGAGGGGGACTATATGGAGTGCTGACACTGAACCTAGGTTGGCCATGTGCAAGGCAGCAACCCAACCCTCTGTGCTATCTTTCCAGAACAGAGACTCTAGAAATTTTAATTAAAAATAAAAAGTGAGAGGCTGAGATATAACTCAGTGTCAAAGCACATACCTTCTGTCTGAAGAACTAGGTTAGATCCTCAGAACTTCCAAAGAAAATCAATTAACTAATAAAAGGATAAAATATGCAATGTTACATGTGGATCAAGCGATACAAAACTTTGGGGAATATTCATAAAAGAGTATACATTTAAGTTTTATTAATTTTAGTACTTTTAAAGCCTCATGTAACAGAAACTTTTTAAAAAATTTTTTATTTTATCACCATGTAGAAAGTTACAAAGTTCTCAGGTTTATGTCTCAGTTATACAATATTCAAACACCATCCCTTCACCAGTGCCCATATCCCACCACCAAAATCCCCAGTATATCCCCCGCCCCTGCCCCCACCCCCAACTGTATAACTGATGAATTTCACTTCATTTTCTCTTTACCTTGATTACGTTCCATATTTCAACACGAAACTCACTATTGTTGTTGGAGTTTCCCCCCAAGAAAGACAGCCCTACTAAGGAAGCATTTGATAATTAGTTTTCCATTAAAAGATTGTATGTTTTCAGTGTTTAGAAAAGGTTCGGATGTGTTCCAGTCTCGCATCCCAGAGCCGTGTTAGTTGCTGCTCAGTGTCACCAGGGCTCCATCTGGAGAAGGTGTGGTGACTGCACCTCCTCCGTCTGGATCCCGGGTGTTGCTGGCCTCGTTTCGGGTCCAGAGCATTCTCCGGCTGCGTTGCTCACCAGAACGCCTGGCTTCTTCTCTGTTGAATGTGGCAAGATGGCGCCGAGGGTGGGTCGAGTGTAACAGAAACTTTTAAGGAAGTGAATATTGAACCAAAATTGCTAAGTACGAACGTATCGATAACTTTAGAACAGAGTTGCAGGATTCTGAAAAGGCACTTGGTCAAGATGGTTTGAAAGTCAACTTCTTTCAAATTTATTAAGGAAAATATAAAACTCATGATCTTTAAGTGAGTACAGCAATTAGATAAAAAGATGGAAAAATTCTCATCTCATTTCTGAATATAGATTAGCTTGATAATGCCAAATTCAGCATTCGTGCACACACACCCACACATGCACACACACTGAAGAGTAACACTTTGAATGCCATATTTTAGTACTTAATACATTTCCTTTTATTTAGCTAATAACATAGTACTTACAGATAGTGCATTTTAAAATTAATTTTAGAAGCAATTAGAAGATATTTAGAAGCAAAATTATGAAATTAAATCCCAACACATTACCCTTATCAATATAAATGTACTGTATATTTTTGTATATTATATATTTTTGTATATTTACAAAGCTATTATGCAATATGTCTGAGTGAAACTTAAGTATAAATACATGAAAGATCACATAGTAGAAGCGTATTAATATGATCAAAAAAGAGTTGAAATGAAAAAAAAAACTATGTTGCTCAAAGCCAAAAACTCACAACATTGCATGTAATAAAATACCATCCACATTTTACAAGAGCTTGGCAAATTTGGAGTAGAAGTATTTTATAAAATATCATTAAGAATATCTGTTTCGTGTGTGAGGTTCTGAGCTTGATTCCCCAGGGTAACAAAAGCAAAAGAGAATATCTGTGTCAGACTCCAAATGTCTATGCAGCTAAATCACAAGATGAGGTACACAGTTTGGTCTGGATATCACTGAGCTCAAAAGGCCATAATTGTAAGCAGGTAGGAGTTATAGTTGGTGGTGTTCAGGGTGGGCCAGTTTTATATTGGATTGGCTTCTTCCATCCCATCCATGCTGCCAGGTGGTTCTGACAGATATTTTGTCTTTGTATGTTCTTCTCTAAAGGAATTCCAAATGAAGCTCAGAAAAAAATTAAAAGACTTAACAACTCAGACATCTTTTTAAAAGTATTTTTTAAAGGAAATGTTTCTAGCCAATATTATATGATAAGAAAAGAGATGTTGTGGGGGGTCAAAGAGAGAGTAGAGAAAAGGGCACACAAACAACCAGGCTTCAATCCCTGGCATCTCATATGGTCCCTGGTCCCACCAGAAGTGATTCCCTGAGCACAGAGCCAGAAGTAAGATGGGCACTACCAGGTGTGGCCCAAAAACCAAAAATAAAAAGGTGGCTTAACAATTTTTAACAATTTAGAAAACAAGCATAACACATTCCAGAAAATTTTTAAGCAGAAGAAAACAATCATCTTATAAACTATACAGACATGCAAAAAAGTAATCTTATATACTTCCTTATGTGCTACAACCATGTTTTGGAAATAAAAAACATATTACTAAACCTATTTTAAAAAGTAATCAAAACATAAAGAAATTAAAGAAGAAACTGATCAGATATGGACATTCAGCATGGTGGTTATTTCCAAGAGAGGTCAGAGAAGGATGGCCACAGTTAACAATATTTTAAGTGTACATGCAGTATTTTTTTACACTTAGTATCTTGTTTTTTGTTTATGCATGTTTTGTTTGTCTTGAGTCATAGCTGGTCATACTCAGGGATCACTCTTGTGGAGCCCAGGGGTTTGGAGGTTTGAGGCCAAGTTGGTTGCATGCAAGGCAAGTCCCTTACTTGCTCATCTATCTCTCTGACCACTATTATCTATAATATTTGCTTTATATTAATATTTAGGTTCCTGTTCCAAAGTGCTTACATTTACAGATGTTTGAGAACTAAAAAATGTTTTTTAGAAGGAAGTTTCTAGCAATAAAATGTAATGCCTGGCAATTTGAAAACAATTAATTAGAAAGAATAAAAGCCTTTGACATTAACTTGTATGAGAAAGCATAGATGACATTATCAATCACTCTGAGAAGCATTATTTAATGACAGAGACATACTTATATTCAATGAAAATAATCACACACACAAAAGAATACGTACTATGAACCCGATTTGTCATTAAAACACACATTGATGCATATACAAGAAAATTAAAATTATGCTTGTTTGAACGACACATTTCTCTTCAGATTCAAGTTTTTCTTTCGATTTATCAAAATGTATATGCATATTTATAATCTGTATTTGTAAGTTAGCTATAAGGAAGATGGATGGGATTGAAAATCGCATCAGGATTCAATACAATAAATCTTGCTAATCACCTACTAATACCCCAGGCACCTTACGATGTATTTAGACCACTCCATACTCAGGGTTGGAAGTATTTAAATGAGCTGAATTTGGAAAAGGATTTTTTATCTACAAAGAGTAGAGTGGTTCGTTGGGTCTTAACTTTAGTCTGCATTTCTTGGGACTCTTGATAATCACAACTGGGGGCGGAGGGAATTGCGGCAGGAGCCAAGGTTTTGCGTGGCTTAAGATTGTGTCATTTTTGTTGTAAGTTTGCTTGCGAAGTTTCTCTATCACAGTTTTTGTTCATCATCTGTAGACAGAAAATGTGCCTATCTCACAGGTGTCTTTTTATGTTCACACTAGAAATCATTAACAAAACCTTTTAGGTACTGATAGGCTTTTAATGAATGTTAATTTAATTGGAGTCTACAAATAAAAAGGCTCCATGCCTTTCAAGTGGATATTTTCTTTTAAAATATAGCCTGCACTGTTTATTCTTCACATGCTTCTGCAAAAAATGATTTTTTTTCTTCTGTCACTGCCACATCAAGTAAACCTAAATGGAATTTATATCAACCTATCTTTTCTTTTTTCTTCATCAATTCTCAAGAAGTTCAACATCTGCAATCTATCTAGGCAGCACCAAACACAATTAAAATCCACCTTGGGTCCTGTGACCAGAACTTACTCTCTCTCTTAAATATTTAATCTTTAATTCTGGAAGGGAACGCAACATGGTAACCATCCTCTACTAGTTCCTGTTCCTTTTCAATTTATTTCTATTATGTGCAATCATCTAAAACTGGGGTGAAATTTTATTTAGGGATAGAAACTCATTACTTTGGCAAATTCAGGTTACTTAAATTAGAGCATGTGCTGACTTATTAACCTATAAGAAAGAAGATGCACTTTATACTTTGGAGGTGAGGTAAGGCTGGTCTGTTTGAAATGTCTTACTGATCTTTGGAAACATCCCAAATGCCCAGAAATAGATCACTGGATTAAGAAGTTATGGTATCTATGCACAGTGATATATTACTTGGCAGTTAGGAAAGATGAAGTCATGTGATTTGCTGATAGATCTGGAAAGTAACATGCTGGAGTGAGGTGCTGAAAGGGGATAAAATGACATATTTAATACTCTCTCGCTGGAGCGATAGCACATTTGCCTTGCACGTGACCAACCTGGGTTCGATTCTTCTGTCCCTCTCGGAGAGCCCGGCAAGCTACTGAGAGTATCCCGCCCGCAAGGCAGAGCCTGGCAAGCTACCCCTGGTGTATTCAATGTGCCAAAAATAGTAACAACAAATCTCACAATGGAGACGTTACTGGTGCCAAATCGAGCAAATTGATGAATAACCAGATGACAGTGCTATGGTGCTACCCTATCAATAAGAGTAGGGTAAACTAAGTGCCTAAAAGGAAACCAAAAAAGAGAAAAAAGAAAGTCAGGTTCAGGGTAAGGAGGGAAACTGGGGACAATGGTGGAGGGAAGTGGACACTGCTGAAGAGACTGGTGTTGGAACACCATAAGTCTGAAACTCAATTATGAATAATTTGTGTAGTTCACAGTCATTCAATAAGGAATTTTAATGAAAATAAATGAAATTTATTGCTAATTGCATAATCACAAAATAAGTGTGGGGTGCTGCACTCTCTACGTGAGGTGGGTGGTTAGGCCATTTTCTCTCACTGGATGGCCAATGGTGATGGACAAAAGAAGAAAACAAAGGCCAGGCTGGTTGGTGATCAGTTGCCATTTATTCTTCCTCTGACTCCTTCCAGTCACGCTCACTGCCCATATTCCTCCTCCAGCCCACCCCCACAGCCTAGTTATAGAGAACAAACTCCAAGGATTGGGGGCTAGCAATTACACATAGGTGAGGTAGCACAATTAACATATGAAAACCTTTCCTTCAGGGGAAGTTCTTCTAGGAGATTGGCTCAAGGGCAGAATTTCATCTAAGGCCATATTTATCTTTTTCCTTAGTCCATAACCATTTAAACAGTCACCTTAAGTTTACTTCTTAATAATCTTTCTGGTCCTTTTGTATGGACACAGTAAGAGATATATTAACTTAAAGGGTAGCTCTCCCGGGAAAATCTCACTATAAATTCCAGACTACAGTCCTCAGGCCAGATTTTTCTAATCCTAGTGGGGTCCTTGTCCAGCCACTTCTTTTTGGTTTATGACAGAATTTGTCCATGACCATGCTCTTAACTTATAAATTTTATTGCAATTGACCTGTCCCATTTTGATGTCAGGGTAGCTTACAGCTTGCCCTGGGTCATTCCAGTCCTTTTGTAGGGACCTTACTTTTGGGGTAATAGGAATTTAAGGCAACTGAGGTGTAAGCTGAGTAAATATGACAGATGCCCAGGATTAAATATTATTCCAAGTCAATAAACTCCCAGGTTACAAAAGTGAAGTATTAACTGTCTTCCTGTGTCTATATAAAAAGACATTGCTCTAAAGTAAACTATGCACAGTACATCAGGAAAAGAGAAAAGCAATATGTCACTTATACATACACACAAAACCCAGAATCCTAAGATATGTCTGACTTTACAAGTCACAGGTTCTGGTTAGAGGAAATGAGTGATTAACAAACAGAGAAAGCAGATCACAGAGAAATTAAAGATGAATACTGAGCAAATGGGAGAGCTTCAGGAGAATTATGATGGTTAACTATCACTATCACTATCACTATCATCCCGTTGATTCTTGATTTGCTCGAGCAGGCCCAGTAATGTCTCCATTATCCTAGCCCTGAGATTTTAGCAGCCTCTCTTTACTCGTCCTTCCCAATGGTGCCGCATTAGAGGCTCTTTCAGGGTCAGGGGAATGAGACTCATCATTGTTTCTGGTTTTGGCATACGAATACACCACGGGGAGCTTGCCAGGCTCTTCCATGTGGGCAGTAAACTCTCGGTAGCTTGCCAGGTCCTCTGAGAGGGAGAGCTAGGCTATTAAATGTCGGGAGCTTCTAGGAGCTTGGTTTTATAAGTCTCTGGATGTTGGCTGTTGATGGGATTACAGGGCACTGGGGGAAGTTTCTGGGTGTGATCACCTAGCTACTGGAAAATGGGGGATCTGGGTAGAAGAGGCCCAGTCCGGATCCAAGCAGGCTTGGAGATCTCAGCCCTGGTTTCCGCACACCTGGGTTTCTCTGCCAGTTCCTTCATGCATGAGACTCGTCCAAATGCGTGGAGAGGGACTTTGAACATGGCTATGGCTGGGTTCCAGAGATCTTGTGATGGGTATTGCTCAGTAAATCTAAGCTCCTTGAGGGCAGAAGAGAAAGGACAAACCTGTGTTATCCTACAGCTGATCCTCTAGCTGGAGCTTTGATGCTCATGAGAAAATTCAACAGCAGGTATTTCAAAGCTTTTTTTTTTTAAGAGCTGTCAGGGAATTATACAAAAGAAAAGTGTCCTTAGGGAAGTGTCACACCCTTAGGTCATACCCTTAGGGAAATAAGGGTGGACAACAGCCCACAATAATTCTCACTTTAAGAATAGAAGAGGAAAATGTAGGAAAGGGGTCAAATTCCGAGCATAATTAAGATGTTATCATTAATAATCAGGGCTTTGTAGTAAATAAAATTATTTAATATGCTCAACTTAATTTGATTATTTTATTAATAAAATAACTTAGTTTATCTGAGCCCAAAAAGCAAAGAAGTGATAAACTTTGTTTATCACTCGCCCCAGGGGATGGAGAAGTCACAGAAGAACTTTCAGCTCATTCAGGGCAATGAGCATAAGTCCAGTGTCAGGGTTGGATGGAGCAGAAGGAAAGAGCATCTTCCAGATGGGGGAGGCCTTGTATCTCATGGATTGTTCTACTCAGGAGGGAAATGGTTTTAGAAAGACACGACTGCTTTGGAATGAGAACGTTTCACAGTAGAGTTTTAATTTCCTTCTTCCTTCCTTCCTTCCTTCCTTCCTTCCTTCCTTCCTTCCTTCCTTCCTTCCTTCCTTCCTTCCTTCCTTCCTTCCTTCCTTCCTTCCTTCCTTCCTTCCTTCCTCCTTCCTTCCTTCCTCCCTCCCTTCCTTCCTCCCATCCTTCCTTCCTTCCTTCCTTCCTTCCTTCCTTCCTTCCTTCCTTCCTTCCTTCCTTCCTTCCTTCCTTCCTTCCTTCCTTTCTCTCTCTCTTCTCCCTTCCTTCCTCCCTCCCTCCCTCCCTCCCTCCCTCCCTCCCTCCCTCCCTTCCTTCCTTCCTTCCTTCCTTCCTTCCTTCCTTCCTTCCTTCCTTCCTTCCTTCCTTCCTCCCTTCCTTCCTCCCTCCCTCCCTCCCTCCCTCCCTCCCTTCCTTCCTCCCTTCCTTCCTTCCTTCCTTCCTTCCTTCCTTCCTTCCTTCCTTCCTTCCTTCCTTCCTTCCTTCCTTCCTCCCTCCCTTCCTCCCTCCCTCCCTCCCTCCCTCCCTCCCTTCCTTCCTTCCTTCCTTCCTTCCTTCCTTCCTTCCTTCCTTCCTTCCTCCTTCCTTCCTCCCTCCCTCCCTCCCTCCCTCCCTTCCTTCCTTCCTTCCTTCCTCCTCCCTCCCTCCCTCCCTCCCTCCCTTCCTTCCTTCCTTCCTTCCTTCCTTCCTTCCTCCTTCCTTCCTTCCTCCCTCCCTTCCTTCCTCCCATCCTTCCTTCCTTCCTTCCTTCCTTCCTTCCTTCCTTCCTTCCTTCCTTCCTTCCTTCCTTCCTTTCTCTCTCTCTTCTCCCTTCCTTCCTCCCTCCCTCCCTCCCTCCCTCCCTCCCTCCCTCCCTCCCTCCCTCCCTTCCTTCCTTCCTTCCTTCCTTCCTTCCTTCCTTCCTTCCTTCCTTCCTTCCTTCCTTCCTTCCTTCCTTTCTCTCTCTCTTTCTTTCTTTCTTTCTTTCTTTCTTTCTTTCTTTCTTTCTTTCTTTCTTTCTTTCTTTCTTTCTTTCTTTCTTTCTTTCTTTCTTTCTTTCTTTCTTTCTTTCTTTCTTCTTTGCTTTTTGGGCTGGAGCAATAGCACAGCGAGTAGGGCGTTTGCCTTGCATGTGGCTGACCCCGGTTTGATTCCTCTTGGGGAACCTGGCATGCTACCTGTGGCATATTCAAAATGCCAAAAACAGTAACAACAAGTTCAAAATGGAGACATTATTGGTGCCTGCTTGACCAAATCGATGAACATCAGGATGACAGTGACAGTGCAGTGCAGTGTTGTTTTATTAATATAGCAAAGTCCAAGAGAGAACAACTGAAACCTGGGCGCTTTATGCCACTGAATACCTGGTGTGTGTTACAATGTTAGGTTTATAAGTCCAGAAACTCATGGTGAGAAGAGAGGGGTGAGATTAGAACCATAGAGTAGTTTTGAGTAATAATGTCTCAAATCTGAAGCAATGGGATCAGAACAGAGTATTATTTTAACACCTGGCCCTGAAATTCTTAGTGTTTTATTTTGTTTCTCTTTGGGGACCACACCTGGTCATGCTCAGGAATGACTCAGGGATTTCTGGAGCTATGTGCTCCCTCAATGGTTCTCCACCTCATTGTGATGAGGGGGTGGCAACAGTGCCAACTGGCAAAGAGCGAACCAACAGGTGCTGCCCAGAGATGCAGACAGGTGCAAGGCTGGACTCCTTACATCAACAGTGTTGATCTGGCCAGTACTTTCTGTACGTGAGCAGCATATCCATACACAAGGCATGTGGCATGTTTGTCAGCATGCGGATCATTACAACGTGCCACCCGCATGGCAGAGCCTGGCAAGCTACCTGTAGCATATTTGATATGCAAAATAATAGTAACAAAAATGGGCCTCATTCCCCTGACCCTGGAGGAGTCCCCAATACGGCAGCATTGAGAAGGATGAACAAGGAGGGGCTGCTAAAATCTCAGGGCTGAACTAGGTTGCCAAAGCGAAGAAAGACTAAAATAATCATCTGCACTTTTAATGCATGTACACTGGCATCAGAAGCATCCACTGAGGACCTGGTGGTGCAAGTGCAGAAGATCAAGTATGATGTCATTGGATTGACTGAGATGAGAGGCATCAATCACATCATGCTGTTTTTGACACTGGAGAAGGACTGTTCCTCGGACCATGTGACAGAAGAGGTGTCAGTGGTGATGGTGTCCTCGCCAACCCTAATTTGGTCATAGCATTGATTTATTCGAATGCCCAACAACCTAAATCAGATGCTTATGTTGGAATAGATGTGGCTCATTGCCGGCAGTTTCTACCTTTGTCGTCTACGCACCAACATCCAACTACAACAAAGAAGAAATTGAGAAGTTCTACATGGAGCTGGAGAAGTTCTATAAAGAAGACCGTACCTTCTACAAGGTCATTGTCAGTGATTTTAATGCCAAGATAGGACTGAGAAGGTTGCCCAAAGAATTCCACATCGGAACCCATGACCTATAATGGAACAAACAGGGTGATAGACTATCTGAGTTCATCATGTTGACTAAGACCATCTATGGTAACTTGCAGTTCCAGAAGGCTGGATCTAAATGTTGGACATGGGAGTCTCCCAGTAGACAGTTCCACAACAAAATTGACCACATCATATTCAACCAATGGTTTGCCTGACCAATGTTGCTGTTTTTTTATACCAAAATTCCAAACGGGATTAGACCACCATATCCTTCGTGCAAAATTCTACTTCATGGAGCGGGGAGAAAGGGCTGCAAAGTATAAGAAGAGAACTCCCAGAATGAACATCACCTGGGAGTTCATTACCTCTATTGCAGCAATATGGGAAGATGCTGTTGTTGACAACATTGATGAGGAATATGATCGACTGATTCAGCAACTCCATGACTGTGTGAGGAACACGGAGAGAGAAAGCCACAAACAGACCCCTGTCTTTGGAAACTCTCAAGCTCATTCACCAACGTGGTTCGGCGAGAGCCTCAGGCAATCACAAACTAACAACCAAGTTTGCAAAGCTGTGCAGAAATGCGATAAAGGAAGACCTCAAAGAGAGAAGAGTAGCAGTGTTGGTCGATTCGCAGAAGCTGGGAAAAGTATTCACAATGCCTGCCTATCCTTTGCCAACTATAAGACCAAGATAACTCTCCTCAAACATCCTGATGGATCTATCACATCTTCCAGAAGAGCAATGGAAAAGGTTGTCCATGACTCAGAATTCTTTGATAGCCATGTCTACCTGCCCACATACCAAATTCCGCAGGATGGATATGTCGTTCCCAGTTTTCTCCCTTCCAAAATCCAACACACCATTTTGTCGGTAAAAAAGTGTACAGCACCCTATCCAGACAAGGTCAGATCCGAATACATGAAGAATCTACGACCAATCTATTGACCAGTACTCGTCAATACACTGGCTTGACTCTTCTCTTCACATGCTACCTGTCTGAATGCAAGGATCTGTTCCAGTGGAAAACCAGCAGGACCATTCTGATGTACAATAAGGGAGACATCCACGACATTGACAACTATTGCCTGATCTGCCTGTTGTCCATCATCTACAAGCTACTCACTCAATTCATCCTAAATAGGATTGGGAGAACACTAGACAAAGGACAACCATGTGAGCAAGCTGGGTTCCGAAAAGGATTAATCACAATCGACCATATCCACACGGTGACCAAGCTCATTGAGGTTTCGCAAGAGTTCAAGATGCCACTCTGTCTAACATTTATTGATTTAAAGAAGGCTTTTGATTCTGTTGAGACTGAAGCGGTCATCGAAGCCATAGCCAAAAAGGATGTTCAAACTCAATACATCAGGATCCTCCATGAGCTGTATTACGGATTCACCACCAGGATCTCACCATTCTACAAAGAAGTGATCATCAACATAAAGAGAGGGGTTCGGCAGGGTGATACCAATTCACCAAAACTCTGCAGTGCCATCCTCGAGAATGTTATGTGATGACTGAAATGCGAAGGAACAGGAGTGAAGGTAGACGGTCAGCATCTACACCACCTCTGCTTCTCTTATGACATCATTCTAATAACACCAAACATTAGCCAAGTGGCATGAATGCTGGATGACTTCGACTGTGAGTGTGAAAAGATCAAACTGCAGCTGAATCTCACAAAGACAATGTTTATGGGAAATGGACTAGTTCCTGATGTTCCATTTGCTCTCAATGGAATAAACATCTCTGAATGCAGCAATTATGTGTTCGAGAACTCAACATGATGAACAAACTGGCACCTGATATGTGCTGGAGGAAGAGAGCATCATGAAACGCCTTCAAGTGCATCAAAGCAGCTGTGAAGAGGATGGAGAACTTCTGATTCTGGGCACATCTTTTCGACTCCATCGTTCTTTTTGCACTAACATATGCCTCAGAGACCTGGGCCATACTAAAACAGGATAAGAACGCTATTTGCTATTCAGGTCTCCCAAAGAGGGATTGAAAGAGCTATGCTTGGAATATCACATTTCACTCAAGTGAGAGAAGGAATCCGGAGTTCTGACCTCTGTCAACAATCCAGAATCAGGGACTCTTTCTTGTTTGCCAAGGCATCACAAATCAGATGGGCTGGACACCTAATGCGATTTGGAGACGATCGCTGGACTAGAGCTATTACCTACTGGATTCCACGGGATGTCTAAAGAACACCTGGTTGCCCACTTATGAGATGGTCAGAATTCTTCATCAAGGTTTGAGGCTCTTCATGTTCCTGGAGCGAGCAGATGCTATTGGGCCACACTAGCATGCAACAGGGTTGAATGGAGAATTTACTGGCACCTGCTCAAGCAAATTGATGAGCAACCAGATGACAAGTGACAAGTGACATGTGATCAGGGATTTCTCCTGGTGGTGCTCAGGGATTGAACCTGGGTTGGCCATATGTCAGTCAAATGCCTCCACTCCCCAGTAACAAAGAAATTTTGTTTATTTATTTATTTTCGTTTAAGCACCTTGACTTAGAAGAGTTTCAGACTCACAATGTTTCAACTTCAAACCAACCCTACACCAATGTGCCAGAGTTCCCTCCTACCCTCACTTCTCTCCTTAGAAAATGTAAATATGTGTACACAGTATCTCTCTTTCTTGACATATTTATTTCCATGATCCAGTGCCAGAAACTTGCCATCATTTGGTACCTTCCATTTTCTTTTCTTTTTTTTCTCTTCTCTCTCTCTCTCTCTCTCTCTCTCTCTCTCTCTCGGCTTAAATCCATCAGTATGATGTCCTTCACTTCCATCCACATTACAACAGGCTGCATGATTTGAAAAGCATTGCACCGTAGAACTGTCATCCTGTTGTTCATTAATTCGCCCCCAGTGGGCACCAGTAATGTTTCCATTGTAAGACTTGTTGTTACTGTTTTTGGCATATTGAATATGCCACGGATAGCTTGCCAGGCTCTGCTGTGTGGGCAGTATGCTCTCAGTAGCTTGCTGGGCTCTCTGAGAGGAATGAAGAAATCAAACCCGGGTTGGTCGCTTGCAAGGCAAACACCCTACCTGCTGTGCTATGACTCTACTCCATGTAAAGCACACTTATATTTTATTCATTTATTTATTTTTAATAAAATCACAGTGAGATGCATAGTTACAAGGTTGTTCATAATTGGGTTTCAGTCATATAATTTTCCAGCACCTGTCCCTCACCAGTGTACGTTTCCTACTATCAATGCCTTCAGTTTCTCTCCTGCCCCCTCACCTCTATGGCAGGCATTTTCCCTCCTTCCCTCCCTTTCCTGCTCTCTTCCCTATCCCTTTCCATCACCCCTCCAACTCTTTTCTTTTGGGCATTATGCTTTGAAATAACTTAAAGGTGACCTTGTACATCCCTTTACCTACTTTCAACACTCAGTTCTTGTCCGTAGTGATCATTTCCAACTATTATTGACATACTGGTTCCTACTTTGAAATCATTGAATTCATATGCTGATTTTATAATATAAAGCAGAACATATCTGGAGAGGGGAGAATAATGTTAGGAAGAATTCTTGGCTTTTTTTGGGAGCTTGACCTTCCAACCATCCAACCATCCTGGCAAAGAAAGAAGGAAGGGGAAATGTAACTTTTTTTGAAGGACTTTAGCTCCTTAAACATTGTTCCTAATAATCTCATTGGGTATTTGTAACATGGATATATTTATAAGAGATTATCAGTTCTGAGAACAGAGGAAACCTACTTGAAAAAATCAATAGAATACTAAGAAAGGCAGAATGGAACCCTGAAAAGACACATTCATCTTTGGTGAATCAGGAGACACCTGGGTATTTTAGAACCTTCAAACGTTTTCTTGATGAGAGTTTCTCAGTGCTACATGCCAGAGGTATGCCAGTTTGGGGATCTGCATGCTCACCCTAATCACAATATAAGCCCATTCATCCATGTTCTATTACAAAACAGAAGAAGCAACCAGAAAATTTGTTCTGATGATAATTCTTCACATTCCTTAAGAACATTAGAAAACTCTCCCTTCATTTCTTTTTTTCAGAAGAACAAAATCATCTCTTCTCCTTTTATCTTTTCTTCAAACATCCCATTTTCCCATCCTTTAATCATTTTTATTGCTTCCATCTGTACCTCTTTCCCTTTCCCCTGTGTCCTTCTCAAAATGTGTATTTGCAAATTAGCCACAGTACTACTACCAATATTGACCCAGGTCTAACATGCCAATTAATCTCTTATAAGAATAGACATTTCTGTTTGGATCAGGCAGCATAAGCAAAATGGAGATAAGGAAAATGAGGGGGGGAAGTAGAAAAAATTAATTCCACTATTTCAGGATAGTGTTAGATCCAGAAAGTAGTCTTACAGAGTGGAATGTCCCCTGAAGAGAAATGTGAAAATGCACAAAACTACGTGAAAATGATTATTCACTGTATCACTGTCATCCCATTGTTCGTTGATTTACTTGAGTGGGCACCAGTAACGTCTCTATTCCTCCCAGCCCTGAAAGATTAGCAGCCTCTCCTTACTTGTCTTTCCCAATGATTGGAGGCTCTTTCAGGGTCAGGGGAATGAGACCTATCGTTACTGTTTTTGCTAAGCTCTGCCCGTGCAGGCAGGATACTCTCAGTAGCTTTCCAGGCTCTCTGAGAGGTATGTATGTATATATATATATATATATATATATATATATATATATATATATATATACATATAATGTGTCTCACCCGCCCCTCTGGGGCGCCCTGGGTGAAAATAGCCTGGTTTGGAGTTCCGTGTGGCATAGCTATGGGGGCCTCATTTTATACTCCCAATGCTGGGAGGAGCAGTCATTCAGATCTGGAGGGTGGTCAATGAGGAGGCAGGGTGTGGAAGGGTGTGGCTTATGGGTGTGATCCCTGGGTCCTTGGAGATTGAGGGATAGATCTGACTCCCATTGAGTCCATAGTCCAAGGTCACAAAGTTCTGCATTATTATGGTTATGGTTATTATGAAAACTAAAAAAAAAAAGAAAAAAGTTCTAGCCATAAAATGATTGCAATGGTAAAAATCAATGAAGGAGAACAATGATATAAGGAGAATTTTTTTTCTTAGACTAGCATAACTTTGGGGGTTGTTTTTAACTTTAATATTCCTGATGTTCACACTACTCTGTGCTTAATACTAAAAGATAATTTTCAAAGAATATATGGAGAAAATCAGAGGGAAAACTAGAAAACCTAAATGCAATGCTACCTAAGAGTAGCTTACTTAGTACTCTAAGTAAAATCTCAAAGTGCACAAAGTCTGAATGACTACTTTTGCTATCTACTTTTCATTCAAGGATGAACAGGGGTAAAAATGGTGCTCTGAAATTCTTTAATCTATTTCTCAAACTAGAGCAACAATAAAAGTATAATTGCAAGTTAAAAGCAGATAAAAAGATGTCTATTTACAATGTTAAGCTAGCAAGGGGCCTTATGTATTTTCCGATATAAATTAATAATTTCACAGATGATGAGCTAAGGTCCCCAAAAAGAACTAGAGATTTCATTATGATGCACCAATAGAACAACACAAACTGTGGACATGTTCTATTCCAAGGCATTTGTAAGTTACACTCTATTAAACACCAAGCATGACCCCAGAGTGAGTAAATCCTTGTATGTGAGTGTTAGGACTTTGATTTCTCTGTTGGTGGAGCTCATGTTTCTTACCAGTTGATGGATGTCTTGCACAAATGTGACCAATACAAAGGGTCATTTGTGCTTGGTCTTTATGTGCTCCTCAAGAACACAGAAAACATTTAAGTCCATCATAAAGTTCTAATTTTAAAACAATTCATAGAATCTTGAACTTGGCCAGATATAATTTCTTTTCACTTATTAGGTTCAGTTCATTTATGCCCCTATATTTACCTAGTTCGTTGAATGTATATTCATGCACATAGCACAGTGGGTAGGACATTTGTCTTGCATGCAGCTGACCCGCGTTCGATTCCTCCATCCCTCTTGGAGAGCCCAGCAAGCTATCGAAAGTATCCTACCTGCACAGCAGAGCCTGGTAAGCTACCCGTGGTGTATTCAATATGCCCAATATGCCAAAAACAGTAACAAACAAGTCTCACAGTGGAGACATTACTGGTTCCCCCTAGAGCAGATCAATGAACAACAGGATGACAGTGCTAAAGTGCTACATATTTACCTGATTAATTTTAAACCAATTTTTAAAATTGAATGTTTAGTTATTTTTAATCAACTTTTTAACTGAATGTTTAGTGTTAGCTCAGAATCTTGTCAGAAACTTTCTGAAAGACCCAGTTTCTTGTGTTCTATCTTGCCCAATCATCTCTTAATTTTTTTTTTTTTGCTTTTTGGGTCACACCCAGCGATGCTCAGGGGTTACTCCTGGCTTTGCACTCAGGAACTACTCCTGGCGGTGCTTGGGGGACCATATGGGATGCCGGGGATCGAACCCGGGTCGGCCGCGTGCAAGGCAAACGCCCTACCCGCTGTGCTATCGCTCCGGCCCCTCATCTCTTAATTTTGATATTAATTCTAAAATCAAGCATCACTTTTCTGTTCTTCCCTGATTTTATCATCCCAATCAACAAAATAACCTGTGGGAGATAAAGGAAATTACTTGAAGTTTTAAGCATGGCAAAATTATTATATCTTTTATTTAAAAATGTGGATTTCACAAATAAGATACACAAGTAAGATCTGAAAATTCTTCCTCCTTGTCATAGTTAAGAAGAGTAAATTTGGGGTTTGCAGAGGTAGTACAGTGAGTAGGGCACTGACCTTGAACCCAGCCAACCTGGGTTCAGTCCCTTCCATCCTTAATGGGCTGCAAAACCCTATAAGTAGTGATCCTCTGAGCACTGCCAGCAGTAGCCCAAAAAACAAAAAGCAAAAAACAGTGGTGCGTGTGTGTGTATGTGTGTGTATGTGTGTTGTGTTTGTGTGTGATTCTATGTGAGTGACAGAGACACATTCTGAAGGTTGCAAGAATAGGAATGAACTTTTGGAAAAATAAACCTTAAAAAATACCATCATGCAGATTCTGATTTAGTAACATACCAATATTGGAAAGATTGAGTTCATCCCCATGTACCAAGAGACAATAATATCCTTTACATAAAGAGAGTTTAGGGGTTTCCCGGATATAGAGAATTCTGCTGATGTCTACCATCTTGGAAATCAGAAGTTGTGTCTGGCCTATATTAGTACCTCAATAAAAATAAGTGAGAGGCAATAAGATCTGTGTTTCTCTGTGACTGAGATTACTGTCCTGGGTAGGGTGAGGTTGGCTTTATTCCCTTCCTCTTGAGTGGCAATTTGCCTAATGAGTCTCTGGAAGATAGGT
The DNA here is from genome assembly GCF_027595985.1 of Sorex araneus. NCBI lineage: Eukaryota > Metazoa > Chordata > Mammalia > Eulipotyphla > Soricidae > Sorex > Sorex araneus. The sequence goes on along the minus strand of NC_073307.1, from coordinate 50,738,100 downwards.
TTTCCGAATAAATATTGAACCATATTGAAGTTATTTGAGTCCATTTTTTTTTAAAAAATTAAGTTTTCCAAAGGGACTCAGAAATAAGAATTCTTCAGAGTTGTCTGAGTACTTGGAACAGATGGGAACCTGCTTTTAAGAGATAGCTGTGATTTTATTTCCTTGAGGTCTGAAGAGAAATAGCTTAGCTGCCAAGTTCCCATGTTTGGTTCAAAACATTAGAAGAAATGTCCTCAGTTCAAAGGTGACAGGTCCGACTTGAAAAATGTGTTACTTTACTGTTCTTCTGTTCCAGGCCACACAGAGTTCAGGCACATACCATGTGAGTGGTTTCCCAATTCCATGTGGTGAAATTAACAACAACTCCATGGAAGCTTCAGAAAGAAGAGTTTTATGTTGAAGAAAATCTAAGAAAACTAATCTCTCTCTCTCTTTTTCTCTCTCTCATTCTTATTTGTACTCTCAAACATTTACACACACACACATACACACTTCTTTCCTTTTTTCAGAAAAAACACATTTTTCTTTTTATATTATTTAATTTTAATGAATCACCATGAGATACAGTTACAGACTTACAAACTTTTGTGTTTACATTTCGGTCATACAATGATTGAGTATCCATCCCTCCACCAGTGCCCATTCTCCACCACCAATGGTCCCAAGTATCCCTTCCCCATCCCTCCCGTCCCTTCCCCCTGCACTCACGCTTCTGTGGCAGGTGGATTCCCTGTTTACTCTCTCTCTCTCCTTTAGGGTGTTGTGGTCTGCGATGCAGGTATTAAGTGGCCATCATGTTCGGCCTATAGTCTACTCTCAGCACACGTCTCCTATCCCGAATAGGTCTTCTGAGCATCCTTTACTTGGTGGTGCCTTCTCTATCTGAACTCTCTTTCCCCAGCATAAAAAAAACAATTTTCTTGCTTAGTACATTGTTAAATTTTTTTTTTTTAAATTTTATTGAATCACCATGTGGAGGGTTACATAGTTCTCAGGATTATGTCGGTTATACAATTCTCAAACACCCTTCACTTCACCAGTGCCCATCTTCCATCACCAACCCCCCCAGTATACCTGCCGCCCCCTCCCACCTCCCCAGTCCCAACCCTTGCACATGATATGTTTCTCTTCGATTACGCCTTATTTCGATTACATTCCATGTTTCGACACACAACTCACTACCGTTGTTGGGGTTTCCCCCAAAAAAGAAAAGCAGTCCTATTGCCAAGGAGGCATTTGATAGTTCTCCATTGCTAAGAATATAGAGATATTAAGTCCCGCTGTTTGTTACATAGTTTTTCTTTTTCCCCCTTGCCCCGAGCCACCGAGTTCACGCCTGTTTTAGTAATCGCCACGCTGCCTGACAAGGGAAAAAAACCGAAAAGGATGGTTATTTCCCGTCATCAGCAGGCGTGGGGCTCTGGCTTAGTTGATAGACTAGTAGAGTGTCTCCAAGCAGTCTCTGGACCCGAAGGTCTTGCGCTGGTATCGGCTCCGGCTCGAGATTCCACCAGCGTCCCGCTGTTCCTTGTACATAATTTTTCCCCTTATATCCCATTCCCACGCCACCAGGTCTGCTTGCTTAATGGACATCACACTGTAGTTGATGACACACCGCGTTTCTTCCCGAGAAAGAAGAAAATTTCTTCTCAACCGGCGTGGGGATATAGCTTAGTTCAGTCTAGTGAGATGGCTACCACTTTGATTGCCTTCAATATTTCAGCAACAGACTTACTATTAGGATCTCCCACAAAAGTCCGCCCCATTAGAAAGGAACCATTACATATTGCTCATACTAAGATGACATTAAGTCACGCGGCCGCGGCAGCGGCCGCGCGGTTTTCGGTTTCTGTATAAAGTCCAGGGAAAGTACAACCAGAAATAACATCACTACAAACTTTTACCCTTTTATGGTGCTCATAAGATGGAGAAACCTAGAGAGAGGCTCGGCGTCTCCCTTTTGCGCTCAGGAAAACCGCGGCCCCTGCGCTGTGCTCAGGAGGGAGGAGTTGAGAGAGAGACAGGTTAAAAGAATTGGGGGATGCCCGGGTCCCACTGCTTCAGCACGCCGTGGGGTCTCTGGTCCCATGCCGGAATTAGTTCAGTGGGCTGCTTGGGGTCCGAGGGCGCTCCCTCGGGCCCCTCCATCATGCTCGCTCCACAGCCGGGTCCAAAAGCACATTGTTAAAATTTTTTAAAAAATTATCCTCTGGTTTTATTTCTACAACAAAAAAGTAAAACTAAAGACAAATGAGTTTTATAAACTTTATTAAATATTTTTTGCATCCAAGAATCAGAAATGAAACCCAAGTTAACCAATCACCTTGTATATAAATTTTATTACATATGTTTACATGATACAAGTTTATCATTTTTATCCCTGCTGCTGCTTTTATTCTGATAATGGAATTAGGTGGACTACGAAGAGAATGGTTGAGGATTTGGTATTAGAAAGTTACTTATTCTGCCACACCAGTAGCAGAAAAATCGTCTGCTTTTAATGTGATGAAGATAGATTATATGAAATAGCACAGCACTGTAGCACAGTCGTCCCATTGTTCATTGATTTGCTCCAGTAGGTACCAGTAATGTCTCCATTGTGAGACTTGACGTTACTGTTTTTGGCACATTGAATACACCACGAGTAGCTTGCCAGACTCTGCTGTGCGGGGGGGATACTCTCGGTAGCTTGCTGGGCTCTCTGAGAGGGATGGAGGAATCGAACCCAGGTCAGCCTCATGCAAGACAAATGCCCTACTGCTGGGCTATCACTCCAGCCCATTTGAAATAACATCTTCAAAATATTACCAAGAAAATATTTTGCTCATATTTATGCGATGGAGTTATTCAGATTAAAAGCACTGGCTGAAATTCTCCATCACCAGAGTATGGTTGGTTAAGGTTGTTGGATAGAAAGTCTATTTCCAACTATGTAAATCTGCAGTCCCAAATAAAATTTTCACAGTGATCTACTAGCAGAGCAAATACACCAGGAATATTAATTGATTGAGATTTGGGTGACCAGGGTAGGTGATTGTTAACACTTAAGTATCACTTATATCACTTGTATCACTTGTTATCCCGTTGCCAATCTATTTGCTCGAGCGGGTGCTAATAACATCTCCATTCCTCCCTGTCGCCTACAAGTGTAGCCCAATGGCATCTGCTCGCTCCAGGAACATGAAGAGCCTCAAACTGTTCATTCAGTGTCTTGATGAAAAAGTCTAACCATCTCATAGGTGGGTGGCCAGGCATTCCTTTGACATTCCATGGAATCCAGTCTGCAGCAGCTCTGGTCCAGTGGTCATGTCCAAATTGCATTACGTGTCTGGCCCATCTGATTTGCGACACATTAGCAAACCAGACAGCATCCCTGATTCTTGATTGTCAACAGAAGTCGGAACTCAGGATTCCTTCTCTCACTTGAGTGAAACGTGATATTCTAAGCATAGCTCTTTCGATTCCTCTTTGGGAGACCCAAATAGCATTTATATCCTGTTTTTGTAGGGCCCAGGTCTCTGAGGTGTATGTTAGTGCGGAAGAATGGTGGAGTGCCAAAGATGTGCCTGGTGCCGGACGTTCTTTGTCCTCTTAACAACTTCTTTGATGCTCTTGAAGGTGTTCCACGCCACTCTCTTCCTCCTGCGCAGCTCAGGAGCCAGGTTGTTTGTCATGTTGAGTTCTTAACCTAGGTACACATAATTGCTGCATTTAGAGATATTTATTCCATTGAGAGCAAATGGAACATCAGGAACTAATCCATTTCTCATGAACATTGTCTTCATGAGATTCAGCTGCAGTCCGACCTTTCCATACTCATAATTGAAGTCGGCCAGCATTCATGCCACTTGGCTAATGCTTGGTGTTATTAGAAGGATATCATCAGCGAAGTGGAGGTGGTGCAGTTGCCGACCATCTATCTTCACTCTCATTCCTTCTCATTCCAGTTGTAACAGGATGTCCTCTAGGGTGGCACTGAAGAGTTTTGGTGAAATGGTATCGCTCTGCCAAATCCCTCTCTTTACATTGATGATCACTTCCTTGTAGAATGGTGAGATCCTGGTGGTGAATCGTAATACAGCTCATGCATGGAGTATCCTGATGTATTGAGTTTGAACGTCCTGTTTGGCTAGGACTTCAATGACTGCTTCAGTCTCAACAGAATCAAAGGCTTTTTTTAAATCAATGAATGTTAGACAGAATGGCATCTTGAACTCTCTCGAAACCTCAGTGAGCTTGGTCACCGTGTGGATATGGTTGATTGTGCTGAATCCTTTTGGGAACCCGGCTTCCTTGCATGGTTTTCCTTTGTCTAGTGTTCTGCCAATCCTATTTAATATTACTTGAGTGAATAACCTCCAGACAATGGACAACAGGGAGATTAGGCAATAGTTGCCGATATCATGGATGTCTCCCTTGTACAACAAAACAGTCCTGCTGGTTTTCTATTGGGACAGAATCTTCCATTCAGACAGGTAGCATGTGAAGAGAAGAGCTGAGCCAGTGTACTGACAAGTACTGGTCACAGATTCTTCATGTGTTTGGGTCTAACTTTGTCTGTATGGGGTGCTGTATGCTCTTTACTGACAAAATGATGTGTTGGATTTTGGTGTTATGTAATGGGAACGACACATCCATCCTGTGAAATTTGGTATGTGGACAGGTGGACGTGGCTATCGAAGAATTCTGAGTAGAAGTCATGGATAACCTTTTCCATTGCCCTTCAAGAAGATGTGATAGATCCATCAGAATATCAGAGGGCAGTCATCTTGGTCTTAGAGTTGGCGAAAGACAGGCGGGTGTTGCAAATACTTTTCCCGGCTTCTGCCACATCGGCAACCCTGCTGCTCTTCTCTCTTTGAGGTCTTCCTTTATTGCACCTCTGCACAGCTTTTCGATCTTGGATGTTAGCTTGTGATTGCCTGAGGCTCATGCCAAACCACGTTAGTGAATGAGCTTGAGACTTTTCAAAGACAGGCGTCTATTTGTGGCTTTCTCCCTCTTGGCATTCCTTGTACAATCATGGAGGTGCTGAACCAGTTGATTGTATTCCTCATCAATATTGACAACAACGGCATCTTCTCGTATTGCTGCAATAGTGCCAAAGAGCTCCAGTTGGTGTTCATTCTGGGAGTTCTCTTCTTAAACTTTGCGGCTCTTTACCCCTGGTCTGTGAAGTAGAATTTCGCACAAAGGAGATGGTGGTATGACCTCGTTTGGAATTTGGGGATAACAGCGACATTGGTCAGGCAAAACCATCCATTGAGTATGATGTGGTCAATTTCATTGTGGAACTGTGCACCAGGAGACTCCCATGTCCAGCGTTTAGATTTGGTCTTCTGGAACTGTGAGTTACCATGGATGGTCTTGATCAACATGATGACCAAGACACTCAGACAGTCTCTCACCCTGTTCATTCCATTCTAGTCCATGGATCCTGATGGAGAGTTCTTTGGGCGACCTTCTTGGTCCTATCTTGGCATTAAAATCACCAACAATCACCTTATAGAAGGTGTGGTCTTCTTTATAGAACTTTACTAGCTCCATGTAGAACTTCTCAATTTCTTCTGCTTTGTAGTTGGATGTTGGTGCATAGACAATGAAGATAGAAGCTGCTGGCAATGACCTACATCTATTCAAATGTAAGTATCTGATTTGGGTTGTCAGGCTTTCAAACGAATCAGTGCTTATGGCCAAGTTCAGGTTGGCAAGGACATCGACACCACTGATGCCTCTACTGTCACATGTTTCGAGGAACAGTTCTTTTCCAGTTTTTTTCCAGGTGTGATGTGAGCAATGCCTTCTCATCTCGGTTAATCCAATCACATTGTACTTGATCTTCTGTGCTTGATCATCAGGTCCTCGATGCATGTTTCTGATATCAGCATATGTGCATTAAAAGTGAAGATAGCAGATAGTCATTTTAGTCTTCTTCGTTTTGGCAGCCTAGTTTGGCCCTGAAATTTTAGCAGCCTCTCCTAGCTTGTCCTTCTCAGTGCTGCTGTATGGGGGCTCTTCCAGGGTCAGGGGAATGAGACCCTTTTTAGTTACTGTTTTTGGAATATTGAATACGCTACGAGTAGCTTTCCAGACTCTGCCATGCGGGTGGCATGGTGTAACGATATGCACTCAAGTATGGAAAAAATTCAAGTTTTTAATACTCCTACTATGGAAGAAAAAGAAAAAATAAGATTTTTTTTTTTAGTGAAAACATTTTAAAAGGTTCTTACTTTCTGTTTAGTTGAATAGTTTTTAGGTCCCATTTGAGTGGGTTTCTTCTTCTTGTTATTAGAGAAATTTCTAAAGAAAGTTGGTTAGGGGCCTGGTTCAGTGGGTAGGGTGTGCTCCTTGCACACGACTTGGATTTGATCCCCAGCATCTCATCAGCATCCCATCGGGTCCCCTGAGCACTGCAGTGGCAATTCTTGAGTACAGAGTCAGGAGTGACCCCTGAGTATTTCTGAGTGTGACCCAAAAAACCAAGAAGAAGGAGAGGAGGAGGGGGGGGAGGAGGAGGAGGAGAAGGAAGTGGTTATTCTACAGGGTTTAAAAAGATTTAAACTGAAAAGCATCCTTGTATAGAAAGCCAGACTGCCAGTAACTTTGGCTTGATAGGAGCATTTCAGGTGAATAAGCAGAGAATAATGTGTGGTGTTTTGCTCTTTTATGTATGACCACTGATATTTTTATTGTAATCACTTGGAAATAGATTATCCTTTATAAATACTTCCTAGCCATTTGAGTGGGCAGTTCTGATACTGCTTGGGGGAAATTTTATTTTTTCTCTAAAAAGTATGCGTTTTGAAGCAAATGAGATCATACGCTTTGGTATCTTTTCTTCTTTAGGTATGATAGTTTATTTTATAGCAACAGAATACAAAAATGAGTTTGTTAAGTTTACTTAGAAATGATTCGAAGATATCTGTGTGAGCTCCTTGAGCTATGTCAACATTTTCTTGAAAGATACCTGAGATTATTTGATGTTTACTCTTTTAAGTAAAGTATTTGTAAGTTAAAGTGCACAGGAGCATTTTATTACATTTTAAATGTAATTCCTGATCCCCAGATGCTGTCCATATAAATCTGAACAAACCCAAGACATCCCTATCTATATTAGATCAACAAATGCTCTCAGTCCCAGGGATGGTGTTAAGAATAAGCAGCAAAAGTGAAATTCCTTGGTAATAAAACTTCTGTTTCTTGACAAGTATGATGTAAGGACATTTTATTTATTTATTTTTTGCTATGCTGCTTCCATCTTTCAAAGTGGGTCACAGTACCCAGTGTGATTATGTCTTCCTGTAACCTCTATTTCAAAAGTGCATGCTGTGTAAATAATACCCTTTCCTAACAACTGTTTTAATGGTCACTGTTTTTAAGGTCATATTCATGTAAAATTCAAAACTGCAAATTGCTAAAAATCCAATTTTGCTTCAGAGGAAGAGATGTTTTCTCTCTTATTTTTTCCTTCTCCACCCCTCCCCAGTTTCTTTTTTTCCTTTTGGTTTCTTACTCCTCTGTTTCTTAAAACAGCAATCTTAATGGGAATTGGCATACTCATACATCAAACTTCATTTGTGCCAGCGTCAGGTTAAATAATTTTTCTAAGCCCCGAGTGCTCCACAGAGTTGGCAAGACTCTGTGGGTTATGGTTGTTAACTCTTCAAGTTATTACATTACACTTCTCTTCTTGAAGCCAGATAAATGTGATATTTCCAGGGCAACAAGACACAAAATGTATCTCTCTTGATTGCCCCTATGTAGCATTTTAAGAGGCTGTGTCTCCTGATTATGTAGAGAAAAATATCCTCAACCAGTTAAAGCACACCGTAGCTGCCCACTCCAAATTCACTATAGGTTTGCTTATATATTCTGACACCATATCCATTATTTACTTTTTTTATAAATATATTTTTTAGAAATAAGCATTTATTTTTCTATAAATGCTATTGCAGACTTTTGGACATTTACATAAAATTACAGTGGGAAAAATCATTTATAATTCTGCCCAGATAATCTTGAATTATATTTTGAGCCAGAATAATCCTTTGCCAAACTCAGTTCGAGATGACACTTTTGTTTTGTGATGCCGAGATTCAAAACCCACAACCTGTTTACAGAGATGGAATTCAGTTTATCCTCCTAAAACAAGGGAATAATGATGAGATCTCTTAATGCTCCGCCCACTTAATATACAAATAAAAGTTGAGGCAAGCAAAGGTGTGATATTGTAAAGACCCACAGGTTACTTAACTTGCCCTGAAAGATCAGTGAAAACAGGAGCTAGAAGGAAATATAAGGTCAGCAACAAAACTAAAAGAAGTGAAAACAAATCCAAACTGAAATAGCAGGCATGTAATATATAATTAGTGGAATAAATTGTCTTAAGTGGATAAAGGTCACCAAAATAACATATCTCAGAAAGATTGAAGAAGACACATCAGCACTATGATTAATTATCAAAGCAGATATTTTTGATACTAAAGGTTCCTTCCTTTTTGTAGCAGATTATTCATTATGCTTGAAGTATGATGTATTTTGCTATTTTTCAGCATAACTTATTTTCTATGAATTTTCATTACAATTACAGCTTTTATATTTATTAAAGTCTCAAAAATCTAACTTCCTTATGGATGAGAAATGCATACGTATATCCTTAGTCTTTGTATTTATAGAGATTTTTATAGATTGTGGTATATGTATTATAAACCATTCACATGTCGATTAACACTGCACTGTAGCATGGTCACCTCGTTGTTCATCGATTTGCTTGAGTGGGCACCATTAATGTCTCCATTGTGAGACTTGTTACTGTTTTTGGCATATCGAATACACCACAGGTAGCTTGTCAGGCTCTGCCATGCGGGCAGGATACTCTCGGTAGCTATCCGGGCTCTCCAAGAGGGATGGAGGAATTGAACCTGGGTTGGCCGCATGCAAGGCAAACACCCTACTCACTGTGCTTCACTCCAGTCCACATATGCGCACTATGTAGATAAATTATAAGTAATACATACATCCAAAGAAAGCATATACATGTTTTTTTATTTTGCAGAAATAGAATAATTAATGTGTAACTTATTTTAACACTATGCAGTATGAATAATATATATTTCTTTTCAATGTTCATTAGATTTAGAACTAATTTTAAATGGCTACATGGAATATCATTGATGAATTAAAATTAATTTCTTTTTGGTGAGGAGGTATTTGGACCACACCCTGCAGTGCTCAGGAGCTATGCCCATGGTTTCTCTGATGGCCATGTGGTACTGAGGGTTAAAGCAGAGTCTGCCATATGCAAGGCAAATTCTTAAATCCTACCCTCTGACCCTGAAATATAACTTCTTAAAGCTTCTTAGATGTCTAGACATGGATGTTCAAATGCTGGGTATTGGTAAATATTTTTCTAATGTTATAATTTAATAAACATAAGTTGTTTTACATTTTCAGTTACAGGTATGTTGAATATTAATGTATCTAGTTTTTAAATTTATTTTAAAAATTAAGAACTTTCCTTTATTTTCACATAATTAAATTATACATTCGTGTTTGTGTGAAGTAAGATAGTTTTTATTGAATGAAATGTATTTAGAAATACATGAGAGAAGAGAGGAATATATGTGTTCAAGGGAGATCATGGGCTTATTCAGAGTGGAAAAATCAGGATTTGTATTCAAAAGAGATACATTCTTTTCAAAGAGCTTTTCCCCATATAATGGCTACTACATTGTCTTGTTTTAAATTTTCTTAAACCAGTTGTCTCACAGTTAATTTCAGAATTTTAGCTGAACTCTGGTGTCAACTATTTTCTTTTGAAGCAAAACAAGTTTTATTTAAAGAAATTTGAAGAGAGATATGTGAGGGCAGAGAAAAAGGAGAATATGTTATCAAGGGACTACATGGGCTTCTCCTAAGTGGAAAAAATCCAGAAATCAAATTTTGATATCAGTCAAATGAACAATCTTTTCTTTAGGGTCACTGCATTTGTCTTTACATAATAAAAACATGTATAGTCCTCTGAGCACATAGAATATAGATTTCACATTCATAGTCATATATTTATCTGACCCATTACTTATAAATTACTTTTGACATTTTTCCTCCATGCACTGACAGGGAACTACCAGTGACTCTGAATCAACCTCCTTATTGACTTGCGCTGTTTGTGCCTATTTTTTTCTTCTAAGTAAATTATTTCTTATTTACTTGCAAGTATTCCTCTGTTAGGCAGACCAAAAGTTTGTCAGAAATACTCCAACACACTTGAATGTATGTTCTGCCAGGTTAACACCCGGGAATGTTTGCATACTTGCTGTCCAGAGATTCTGTATGGTTCCAAATATCAGAGGGGTTCTTATGAACCTGGAAGACAGACATTCACCTGATACCTGAAATAGTCATTGTTCTGTGTCATAGTGGAATGGAGCATTTCAGTTTTGAGTGTTGGTAGGAGAAGGTAATTAACTTCTCTGTTAATTGAAGAAAATTAACAGTTCACATAACTTTTTTTGTTTGTTTTCTAAGCTCAAGATTTTTAAGATCTTAACATTTTTTAAAACTTAAATATCAAGCAATTGAAACATATGCAATTCAACATTATAAAGTATGCAGCAATAATTCTTTTTAGCCAAATTAAACCCATGACAGTAGATGAAACTCAGAATTTTCAGGAGCCCTCCTCCCTCCTGCTGCTGCTGCTGCTGCTGTTGCTGCTTTGTCGTCGTCGTAGTCATCGTAGTAGTCGTCTTCTTCTTCTTCTCTTCTTCTCCCTCTTCTTCTCCCTCCTCTTCTTCTTCCTCTTCCTTCTTCTTCTTCTTCTTCTTCTTCTTCTTCTTCTTCTTCTTCTTCTTCTTCTTCTTCTTCTTCTTCTTCTTCTTCTTCTTCTTCTTCTTCTTCTTCTTCTTCTTCTTCTTCTCCTCCTCTTCCTCCTCCTCCTCCACCTTTTTTCCTCCTCCTTCTCCTCTTTCTTCTTCTTCTCCCTCTTCTTTTTTTCTTCTTCCTCCTCCTCCTTATTCTCCTTTTTTTCAGTGATCTTAAATTAATGTTTTTAATTCTATCACTTAGAAGATTACATTATAATACAATATCAAAATGCTCTGCTTATCAAAATAAGACATTTATAAATAGTAAATTTGTGCCAAGCACAGTTTCACAAATGTTTTCTCAAATTTCAATGGCCTCATTCTCCTTTTTATTCTTCTTCCTCATCTTCTTCCCCTTCTTCTTCTTCTTTCTCTTCTCTCCCTCTTCTCTTCCTCTTCTTCTTCATCCTCCCTCTCCTCCTCCTCCTTCTTCTTTCTCTTCTTCTTCTCCTCCTGCTTCTTCTCCTTCTCCTCTCCTTCTCCTTCCTCTTATTCTTCCCCTTCTTCATTTCTTCTCCTCATTCTCCTCCTCCTCCTTCTTCTCCTCCTCCTCCTCTTTCTTCTTCTTCTTCTTCTTCTTCTTCTTCTTCTTCTTCTTCTTCTTCTTCTTCTTCTTCATCATCATCATTTTCTTCTTCTTCTTCTCCTCCTCCTTCTTATTATCCCTCTTCTTCTTTTTCTTCTTCTTCCTCCTCCTCTTCCTCCTTCTACTTCTTATTCCTTGTCTTCTTCCTCCTCCTCCTCATTCTCCTTTTTATTCTTCTTCCTCATCTTCTTCCCCTCCTTCTTCTTCCTCTTCTCTTCCTCTTCTTTTTCCTCCTTCTCCTTCTTCTTCTTTCTCTTCTTCTTCTCCTCCTGCTTCTTCTCCTTCTCCCCCTCCTCCTCCTTCCTCTTCTTCTTCCTCTTCTTCCTCTTCTTCTTCCCCTCCTTCATCTCTTCTCTTTCTTCTCATTCTCCTCCTCCTTCTTCTTCCTCTTCTTCTCCTCCTCCTCCTACTTCTTCTTCTTCTGCTGCTGCTTCTCCTTCTTCTCCTTTTCTCCCTCTACTCCTTCCTCCTCTTCCTCCTCTTCCACTTCTTCCTCTTCTCCTCCATCTCCTTCTGCTTCTCCTCCTCCTCTTTTTCCTCCTCTTCTTCCTCTTCCTCTTCTCCTCATTTTCTCCTTCTGCTTCTCCTCCTCCTCATTTTCCTCCTGCTTCTTCTCCTCCTCCCCCTACTTCTATTCCTCCTCCTCCTACTTCGTATTCTTCTTCCTCTTCTCCTTCTCCTCCTTTTCTCTTTCCTTTTGGGCATTATGATCTGTCATACAGATAATGAAAGTTTACCAAGTATATTCTTTTATCTACTTTCAGATATCAATTCAAATTGTTTTACTTTGGCCCCGTATTGTTTCTTGTTTCTCCTTAGAATGGGTTAATATTGTGTCACAGAGCCAGACCTGTAACCAGGAACATGCTTATGGTGTAAGGGTTGGTCTCAGGACCACCTCGAGTCTCTCAAGTTACAAGCCAATAAATCAGAGTCATAAAATCAGGAAAGCAGGGAGCATGTAGGTGATGTTTGACTTATTCTTGTCTTTAAGTACATTTTGGTATAAATGAAAAAAGAAAAGAAATCACAAAGATTTTCTTTGAAATGAGAAGCTGAGGCTGAGAGAGAGAATTTACAGCATCCAACTGATGACCAGGAGGAGTTACTCTAGTAACTATAATAAGTCCAAGGGGACTTATTATGACTAATTTGAAATATATAAAATGTCACTGATATTTTCTTTATTTCATGTGCTTCGTTTACGATCCTCTTTTTCGGGACATAAAAGTATTTGAAAGATTTTCTGTGAGATGTTCAAGCACAATCTCATCCCTTAAACCATGCCCTCCCCCCGTGAGTTATTAAGCTCTTTATCAGAACAGGTTACAGGTTATCCCTTTGCCACTGAGTCCCCAAATGACTTTCTGGTGCAGCCACATGCTCTCTCCATCCCCTGAAAGTTACCTGTTTTGAGGACCACCTTGAACCCTTGCTTTGGATCTGTCCTCCCCCACCTCCAGGACTCCTTGATCTCTGTCCCTTCCTCCTCAGCCATGAGACACACGGGATGAGAAAGGGGAAAAATGTCAATGGAAGACATGATCAGCGTCTTCAAGAAAACTAGAGACCCCAGACATTCCAGTTGCTTGCCCAAGAAGAGAAGACAGCTTAAAAGAGTCTTCAGGTCTCTTCCCCTAACACACAAAGCAGGATTTTTTCTTACCTTAATCAGTTGTTTTCAAAAGTGGGCTCTAAAGTGGGAGTGAACTCCCAGAAACCAGGAATCTACTGAAGACTAGGTGAGTGTCTCTATGTGGAAGGTGTGGTCCAGGGAGCTAAAATTCCATTGACTCATATTCAAAGCATAGACAGAAGTTGGAGCAACGTTATTATGTGTCTGATCTCATTCCCAGGAGCTGAGATGAGGCGGTCTCTAAGTGTTCTATTATCCTCTTGCCTCCCACACCACGATTACTATGATTATATGTCTGGACGTGGTGATTTGGGCTTGAGTCAACATTATCGATAGATGGAAGCAAGGCGCAGGCGCTCACTCTGTACTTTAATCTCACTTACATCAGACAGTGAGATATTCTCTCCTGAAAAGCAAGTGCTTGGAAGATCTCCACCCCTTCCTATTCCCCAGTCCACATTGTTCAATGAAAACGTTTTCAGGATGTGGGAGGTCTGGCCAGGAAAAGCAACAGGTGAACTCATTTCTAAGAAGACTTGCTTCTGTTTGCTTTCTGTTTGTGTGCATGGAGAGAGCACCTGGGTAAAGCCTTACCTTTGGTGAAACCATTTCTGCTGGTTTTCACAATGAATGAAGCCACATTCTGAAAATCCCTAGTCTGGGAGAGAAGGAGAATATAGAGTTAGAAATCCTGATTCAAATAGAGAGAGGGGAGGCTATTGCTATCTTGAAGCATGAAGTGTTTGCTGTGTGTGGTAGGAAAGAGACTGACACGGTGGAATGTTCAACACCACCAAATAGCATTTGGATACTTTACCAGTTACTTAAAGGTACAGGTGGGAGTAGAATTACTGAGTTGGCAACTCCATTGTACCTTTAGATCTGGAGGAGTTGAGAAGCATCTTCCATTTTAATTACATGATCTGGAATTTTCTTTTGCAAGGATCAAAAAGATAAGAGTCAGTTGAGAACTATTTCTCTGTTTTATTTCAGAAAAAAATTTGTTTGTGTGTGTGTGTGTGTGTGTGTTGTGTGCATGTGCGCCTGTGTGGCCAATATGCTAGCACCCAGTAGGGAGAAAGAGTTTTAATTTGGGGGCAATGTTAAGGTCAAATGTATTTGTGTCCTTTAGATAGCATGGCATATGCTTGCCTCTATTTATAAACTCGTGAAATCTTCTAGTTTCTTCTGACCAGTATGATCACTGGTTCACGGGTGCTGTAAAATGCATAATGAATTGCATTGTTTGAAAACCTAATAAAAAAAAGATCATTCATTGTAAAGAAGAGAGACAGACAAAATAACTCATCTGTGAAGCAGATTAATACTCACTGATTTTCAGTAAAACACTCTTTCTGTAACCTTGACTTTATTAAGGAGTCCTTAAGGTGCTTTTGAAGACAGATAATGAGTTAGGGGAATAGTCTTCTCCGCATCAAGCTAATCTTTCACAGCTTGAAAAAGAGCTAGCAGAAAGTTTTGCAATTCGAGTGACGGAGCATGTGAAGAGGGAATCCTTTCAAATGTCCTTTCACTCTGAAGACTCTGTGGCACATGGCAATGTTTTTAGCAGCATGCTTCATGAAGCAGTGGGAACCTCAAATAAATAAGAAATATAGAAAACCGTGGCATTCGGAGACTATTCTAGAGGGTCCAATGAATTGCTAGTTAAGAGAATAAAGAATTCTACTGTCCAATGCCTTTGAGTGGCACTGGGTTAATAAAAGCGAGTGAGACGTCCTGGAGGGGGGTGGGGGGAGCGAAGAAAGTGTTTCTTTCACGTTGGCTGTCTCCTTTAAAGGGAGGGACAATCCAAAGGGAGGGGTTGTGAGTGGCATGTCATTGTGGAGACAGTTCAGGACACATTGTCAGGGCTTCTATGGAGAGAAGCCCGCAGGAACCTTTCTGACCTTTGCAAGTATAACGCTGTGTGTTTGGGGAGGGTGTCTGTGAGAGGGCTGAGAGCCCAAAGAAAGAGGAATGAAAAGAAAACTAATTGAGAAGTATCTTTGCAATGAGACAGCTCATATTTATTTAGCCATGTGAAGATTTTTAAGATTTCTTCTTTGGTAAAAAATGTGAGTTCGCTTCTTTAGCATAAAAGTAGGCACATCATGAAGAGACCCTTTTTTTGTTCTGTTTTTTCCCCCCTTTTGCACCCTCTCATCCAATTTCTATGCCCAACTTACATCACACTCCCAGCTGAAACTGACTATGGTTTTCAAAGCTCCAAATATGTTCATTAGCAAAGTCTTTCAGCCTTTCCTGTTGCCGATAACCTGATTTGAAGTTTTTTTGCTCTTTGCTGGGTGAGTGGGAAGTGTTATGCTTTTTTTTCTCTAACTTCAAAGCCCTTGGATTATTCCTGACTTCTGTCTTTGTTCCTTATGATTTTTGGTGGGGAGTTGAAAATACACACACATATACACACAGACAATCCGTCCAAAAATTCAATCTGGGTCACTTGACCTGGTTTTTGAAGAGAAGGCTCAGTTTCTGTCAGTAAGGTGTGTACAAAACTTGCTCAAGAGATTTGTAATACTTCTTTCCTAATTCAGCATCAATCCCACCCTCTTCCTTCACTTCCTACCTTAACCCCCGCCCCCCCGCCCCAGCACCATCCCCAAGATCATTTCTTCATCTTCAAATGATCCATGTGGCTATTTGCAGATGTTACTAAACTGACTGATTTCTTTACAGTACTAGGAGGCAACTAATTGGAAAATGAGGACTAAGCAGCACAGGAAACTTAGTCCTGGCTGGGGCTGAGTGATTGGAGGAGATGCTTTCCCTCCCCCTCCAAGAAGCAAGAGATAATTCATCTGCAAACACACCTTTCTTTGCTCTGCTGTCAATAGAAAAGTTGTTTTGCTAATGGTTATCTAGCTGCAAGTCCTTGACCTGCTGGTAAACACATTTCTGCAGGAAAACCCTGGGCTGTGGCCTCAGGACTTTGCGTCAACAACAAGAGATAAAGTGACCACAACTTAACCTGATGGGGCCTGGAGTGCCCTCTGCTGCCCCTTGGCCGAGCGCCGCCCTAATCTCTCTGTCCCAGAGCATAAGCCCACCCCTGCTTTGACTCTCTCTCTGGTTCCTGATCCCATGCTCCCTGTTAATGATTTTATAGATCCCTGCCAGGGAGCCCATTCAAACCACCTGCCTACGGACAGAGTGCAGGGAACTTTGTGTGGGAACTTTGTGTGTGTGTTGAATTCTTTTCAGGGTTAGGAAAAATAATGTCTGAGATTTTGGGGTCACACCCAATGCCCAGGGGTTACTCTTGGCTCTGCATTCAAAAATTAGTGCTGGCGGTTCTCGGGGGGATCGTATAGAATGCTGGGGATCAAACCCCGGTTGGCCACGTGCAAGGCAAACACCCTCCTCGCTTTATCACAGCTCCCAGACTACAGCATCTATGCTTCTAAGGCTCTCCAGGAGAGATCTCTTTCAAACGGTCTCTTCCCCCAAATTCGGCTCTCTGTGTTCTGCTGTTTGACTTTGTGTTCACTTTCCTTTCTCTTCTTCTATGGGATTCCCATCACCACCCCCACCCCTTCCCCAAACACACCATCATTTCTCAGTAGATTTTATTTGGTATCATGTAACACTTTCATATTCTGAGGTCTTTTCTAATCTATTCCGATTTTTAGGTCAGACTCATCTGCTACTCAGTGTAGCAGGCAAATTCTTCTCTAAACTCATTTTCCCCCTCTTTCTCCTTGAGTTTTCTCAAGCTCACCTTGGCCTTCTTTCTCTGCTGCTACTTTAAAGATGACATCTTTAGGGGCTGGAGCAATAGCACAGAGGGTAGGGCGTTTGCCTTGCACGCAGCCGACCCGGGTTCGAATCCCAGCATCCCATATGGTCCCCTGAGCACCGCCAGGAGTAATTCCTGAGTGTAGAACCAGGAGTAACCCCTGTGCATCGCCGGGTGTGACCCAAAAAAGCCAAAAAAAAAAAAAGATGACATCTTTAGGTCACCAGGACCCAAATCGTAACTTAGAACCCAAGTAACAGATTCCTCAGCACTCAGGGTACACCAAGCAAACAAGGACCCATGGCTGAGTACCTTCAGAAGAAATATTGGGAAAATAACACTAAGTTTCAGTCCTTGAAAATCATTTTTTGTATTGTTTGTTTGTTTGGGGGCCACACCTGAGGATGCTCAGGGCTTACTCCTGGCTCTGCACTCAGGAATTACTCCTGGCAGTGCTATATATGGTATGCCAGGGATCGAATCCCGGTGGGTCAAATGCAACAGAAGTGCCTTACCCGCTGTGTTCTCACTCTAGCCCCATTTTTATTTTGAAAGAGCTAACTTGATCATTTAACTTATGAACAGGGTGCTTCATATCAAATTTACTCTTTGAAACAGAAAGGACACCTTCTATGTGATTTTCAGGTTGTTCTAAAATATGGATAAGCCACTTTATTTCATGATGGCTTTGAACTCTGGATGATTTGCTGTGGTTTTATGTACAAGCTTCATGTTCAAAGCAGGCTTCTCAGAGTTAAGGCAGGAGAAAAAATTTCTTGGTATGTTTTCAGCGGTTGAGGTCAGTGTTCTCTGAGCTGTGAAATGCCGAGAGAGTTCCAACATGGTCTTAAATAAGAATTTCACTTCCCAGAGGGTTTATGTTACACTTTCGGATGCTCCTAGGGGGATTTCCTTCTTGCTTCAGTTGTGAGATTAAGAAGAAAGAACAAAAAAGAGCTGATTTGCATTTAGTAACACAAGTCGCTATACTACAGTTTTTTTAAGTAGCTGATAGAACCTTTGTGAACTATCTCTCCTTTATGAGGGCAAAAACCTATTTGGCATAGAAAATGGTACCTGAAATTCACAGCTCAAGGATTTATCATCCTCAAATGACTGTCTGTAGAATTTTCTCCCAAAACAAGGATCTGATTTGGGTCCCAGAGCTGTCCCAAACCAGTAATGACCTCCTCTAGCTCTTTCTGAAAAGAAAAAAAAATCAATATCTTGGGAGTTTATCAGAGAAGCACCCACTGCTTAGGGCTTCCTGGCATTTCTCAGTTCCTAGAGAAAAAACTCCTTGACTAGGTGAAGTCGACCCATGTGCGATTTGAGGGGGAGATGAAATAAGGAGATACTAAACTCCTTTAAATATTTGAACAAAAAGCATAAAGTTGGTAGCTAAGAGACCAGGTTACAAACACAAACAAAAATCTTGGAAGGTAGAAATTTGAAAATGTCTTGCCTCCCATTGGGTTCTTTTAGGGAACCTCATCCAGTCCCATTTTTTACAAAATAAGTTTCCAGATGCCGGAGTGATAGTACAATGGGTAGGGCGCTTGCCTTGCATGGGGCCAACCAGGTTTGATTCCTGACATCCCATATGGAACCCTGAACATACCAGAGTGATATCTGAGTGCAAAGACAAGAATAAGCCCTGAGGACATCTGGATGTGCACCCCAGAACAATACAAAACAAAATTTTAAAAAGTAAAAAAAACTTCCAGGGAAAAGATGGATTTTCATTTTCTCCTTCATTTACTAGAAATGAACACAATATACAACAACTTTACTGAATTTGAATGTGTATTATTGGAAATTTAGAATGAATTTAAGAATTCATTTAAAAATTAGAATGAAATTTAAAAAATTTAAAGTGTATTTTATAAAATAAGATGTTTAAGGACTCAAACAAAAAATATTCCTTAAAACAAAGAAATAACTCAAGGTAAAAAACCAAAACATTGTATTTTTCCCATTAAATATGCTAACAAACCAAGATTAAGTGATAGATATTAGATCAATTAATCAGCCTAAAATATTTCAGTCAACTACAGAGACTCACGAGCTGGAGCGATAGTGCAGTGGGTAGGGAGTTCACCTTGCACGTAGCCGACCCAGGTTCGAGTCCTCCACCCCCCTCAGAGAGCCCGGCAAGCTACCGAGAGTATCTCACCATCACCGAAGAGCCTGGCAAGCTACCTGTGGTGTATTTGATATGCCAAAAACAGTAACAACAAGTCTCACAATAGAGACGTTACTGGTGCCCGCTCGAGCAAATTGATGAGCAATGGGATGACAGTGATACAGTGATTATTGGAAATAACAGCAAGATAGAAAATCAAAAACCAGACTGTTATTCTTATTTAATTTAATTTTTATAAAGTTGCTCACAATAATTCATGACATTTAATATCTGAACACCAATCCCGCCACCATTGCACCTTCCCAACACCATATTTTGAATGTTTCCACCCCAAATTCCAAACTGTGCCCCCAAAGCAGAATCTAAATAATTAATTTTATATTGCTTGTTATGAATAATCTGCTAAAAATGGTCCAAAATTTTCCTTAGAGAAAAGTGTGTGAAGATTGTTCTATTTTACCCTGGAGTCATTAAGCCCTTGTATAAGAGATTACTAACATATTTGTTAAAGGTTGAGCCTTGTGTGCTTACATATGTATTTTAACCCTGAGATTGGTTGCCTTCTACTTTAAACCCCACCAAATGTGGTGTGTTACTCTTGGTACATCAGTGATGTAGAGTATATGCGATTTATAGCCATGTGCTCCAGGAATTCTGACATTTAAAATATGGTTATACAACAGATACACTCATGGGTGAGGCTCTTCCAAGCCTGTGGAGAGCAGCAGTTGAGTTCATGGTGTCAGTTGAGTCCTAGAGGTTTTTGTCTGTTGGGGAGGGGAGGGGAACTCACCTGCCCATCCTCAGGTTGCTCCCGGATGAAGCAGCTTGCTGTAGGGGCTGGAGGCATCTCTGCAGCATGTTGTTCTCCTGAATGTGATTCTTGCAAGGCATGTTTAATCTTTAAAAAGAGCACATCAAAACAGAGAAAGGAAACGTTAGCTACTCAGGTCGAACACTTCCAGGGGTGTCCTGACTAGATTGTGAATACAAGGAATCACATGCTTGAAGAACTAATTACTTGTTTGGTACACCCGAAGTAACATTCACACATTACTATCGTTAGGTGCCTGTAGTTTACTTGTACTTGAAATGAACCTGTCTCAATATGCATACACACAGGAAAGTTGGGAAAAGGAACAGTATTTTGTTAATAAATAAGATGATGCTTTAGTCAATAAAAAAGATCACACAAACCAAGGGGAGAAGTAAATGAACCTGGGTTTAGGCTTGGCACTTTAAAAATGAATGGCTTTTTTCTTATGTCTCAAAAACCAAGAAATAGTTCTCCTCTGGAAGGAATTTTTAACTTAAGTCTGAAATCTAAACTGGGGGCTAAGGATTTGGTTCAAGGATCTAAACATTCAAGAAATAAAAGAGGACACTAAGAAATGGAGGCACATCTCCTGCTCATGGATTAGGAGGATTAGCATTGTCAAAATGGTAATATTTCCCAAAGCACTGTACAGAATCAATGCGGTTCCTATAAGGATACCTATGACATTTTTCAAAGAAATAGACAAAACACTCCTGAAATTCATATGGGGTAATAAGCCCCAACGAATAGCCAAAGCAATCCTTGGGCAAAAGGAGATGGGCGGTATCACCTTCCCCAATCTCAAACTATACTATAAAGCGATAGTAATTAAAACAGCAAGGTACTGGAACAGAAACAGACACACAGACCAATGGAACAGAGTTTAATTTTCTTACACAGCCTCTCAAGCATGTGATCACTTAATCTTTGACAAAGGAGCAAGAAATGTGAAGTGGAAAAAGGAAAGAGCTTCAACAGGTGGTGCTGGGAAAACTTGACAGCTACATGCAAAGAAATGAACTCAGACCTCTGTCAAATGCCAAGTACAAAAATCAGATCAAAATGGGTTAAAGACCTCAATATCAGATCTGAATCCTCTAGGTACATGGAGGGAAATGTAGGCAGAACCCTCTATGACACTGAAGCTAAAGGCATCTTTAAGGACGAAACACCACTGACTAAGCAAGTGGAAACAAATATAAACAAATGGAACTACATTAAACTAAGAAGCTTCTGGACCGCAAAAGAAACAGTGACTAAAATATAGAATGAGCCCATGGAGTGGGGCAAAAAATATTTACTCAATATCCAACAGATAGAGGCTTAATATCCAGGATATACAGGGCATTGTTAGAACTTTACAAGAAAAAAAACCTCTAACCCCATCAAAACATGGGGAGAAGAAATGAACAGAAACTTCCACAAAAAAACAAAAATAGCCAAAAGGCACATGAAAAAATGCTCTGTATCGCTAATCATCAGGGAGATGAAAATCAAAACAACAATGAGGTATCATCATCTTACATCACAAAAACTGGCACACATTAATAAGAACAAGAACAACCAATGCTGGCGAGGATGTGGGGAGAAAGGGACTCTCATTCATTGTTGGTGGGAATGCCGATTGGTCCAGCCTTTTTGGAAAATAATATGGACATTCCTCAAAAAACTAGAAATTGAACTTCCATATGACCCAGCAGGACCACTAATGGGAATATATCCCAGAGATGCAAAAAAGTACAGTAGAAATGATATCTGCACTTATATCTTTATTGCTGCACAGTTTACAGTAGCCAGAATCTGGAAAATACCCAAGTGTCCAAGAACAGATGACTGGTTGAAGAAACTGTTTCTTCATCTACACAATGGAATACTATGCAGCTGTTAGGAGAGATGAAATCATGAAATTAGCATATAAGTGAATGGACATGGAGAGTATCATCACTTGTATCACTTGTCATCTTGTTGCTCATCAAGTTACTCGAGCAGGCGCCAGTAGCATCTCCATTGGTCTCCATTCGTGAAATTAGTCAGAAAGAGAAGGACAGACATAGAATGACTGCACTCATTGGTGAAATATAAAGTGGCATAATATGAGACTAACACCTAAGGACAGTAGAGATAAGGGCCAGGAGGATCACACCATGGTTTGGAAGTCAGTCCCACGTGCTGGTGAAAAAGGCAGTTGGGACAGAGAGGGGACCACTAAGTATACGGTAATTGGAGGGATCGCCCAGGTTAGGGGATGTGTGCTGAAAATAGACCAAGAACCAAACACAATGACCTCTTAGTATCTGTATCGCAAATCACCAAACTTAGAGACAGAGTAAGAAGGACTGTACCTGCCACAGAGGCAGGAGTGGGGTAAGGTGGGGGTGATGGGTGGGGACACTGAGAACAATGGTGGTGGAAAATGTGCACTGGTGGAGGGATGGGTGCTCGAGCATTGTCCTAATGAAATGCAATAATGCAAGTTTGCATCTCACAGTGATCCAATAAAACTTGTTTAATAAAAATATTAAAAAATAAACACTCAAGTGTGGCTTTCACTTGTAAAGAAAAGTATATTGTTACAGTGAATTAAACTGACACGTAGTTTTCAAAATAGAAGAGCGTAATCTCATTTATTGACAACATACTTCCCGGTTTTCAACATTCCTACATGTATGCGCATAGGTACAGATTCAATGTAAGTACAGGTAAGCTATAGGCATCAAATTATAGTTATGCATGAAAGTTACTTTGGATGGGACAAACACATAGTTAGTTCTTCAAATATATGACTACCGGGTGTTAGCATGTCTCATGATAAAACATGACAGCTGGCGGAACACTAATTCATAGGCAATGATGTGCAAGTGATGCTCGTATGTGAAAAGATTGATTTCTTATTTTTTAAAAGCCCCAGGATAGTTATTTGTCCTGGCCTCTAATCAGTAAATCATCCCTTCCCTCAAAAAAAAAAAAAGGAGCTAAACTTTGGAAATTGTGATGAATCCAGATCATTTTAAGAAAAATCATGGGCCTGGAGTGATAGTACAGTGGGTAGGGCGTTCGCCTTGCACGTGGTGAACCCAGGTTCGATCCCCAGAATCTCATATGGTCCTCCAAGCACTGCCAGGAATAATTTCTGATTGCAGAGTCTGGAGAAACCCCTGTGCATCACTGGGTGTGACTGAAAAAGCCAAAAAAAAAAAAAAAAGAAAGGAAAAATCATTTTAACATTTGGGGGCTGAGGCAATAGTATAGTGGATCAAGCACAGTACCTTTCATGTGGCCGACCTGGGTTTCATCCCTGGAACCACATATCATTCCCTAAGGACCACCAAGAGTGATCCCTGAATGCAGAGCCCGGAGTCAGCCCACAGCACAGCAGGGTGTGGCCCAACAACACCAACCAAAGAGCGAAAAGAAAATGATCATTTTGCCCTTGAACTCCTAAAGGCCCTGGAATAGATTAATTCTCTTCGTTAGTGTTTTAACAAGTGTGAGGATTCAGGACAGGACATGGAGCATGGTTTATATTAGATATAAATGATAACAGTAGAAATTCATCTATGAATTTAGGGTATACGTACTCTGAACAAGTTCCTTTACCTGAATTTATTTTGTTTACAGTATATTGTGATCCCCCAGTTGCAAAACCAGGCATAACATAGGTTATTGATAAAAAAATACCTGGTATAAAGAGTGAAGTTGAATGCAGGATTTTGCTTGAGCAATTCTTTATAAAATGTTATATGAAGTAATCATGTTAAATTAATTGAATCAAATATATTGTGAAAGCAGAACACAATTTTAATTATTTCCCATATCTTTTTTCTTCTACCATTAAAATTAATCAGTCCAATGTCATCATTTTCTTATTGTTGTAAAGAAATAAAACTGGAAAAAAGCAAATCACTCCAGTTTCCCTCCACCAAGTTTAGAATTTTGTACAGGTTGTAAAACCTCTTCTTTGCTCTACATGGAAGTATAAAACACAGACCAAAGGGCTACTTCTGAGTGATCTTTTTCTAACGCATTTAGGTTGAGATACTGTTGACCTGTATGAATGATTCTTTGACATCTCTGAATGTCATTCTTGAGTGAAGAATTTGAGTTAGTTCATTCAGGTTGATGGGAGGGACTTGCCACTCATAGCCTAAAGATGCAGTCTGAATTTTCCATCCTCTGCCATCCACCCTGAGGATGAAGATTAAGTGCAAGATGGAGCAAAGAGGTTGTGGAGCTAAAGGATCGGAAAATGAAATACTGTTGATTTAGAGAAAGAATATAACATGATAAAGATTAAAGTTTTCAGTTCAATGCATCCAAGTGCATCCTTTGTTCAAGATTTTGAAAACACCATACATGGCTACATATCATACCATCACATCATACATTATCATATGGTACCTGGAGTAAGAGTACTACAATAAATGACAGTATATATTTGGGGTGAAATCAAACTCATACATTATTTTCTTTTTAAAAAGGTCTTAAATTTGGCTGAAGTTTGGAAGACACCTCGTGTGTTTCAGAAAGTGCCAAATATTGCGTGTTTCGATTTCTCTAATGTCCTGTTCTGTTCCCCTCATTCAAACAAAAAATAAGTTTTTTTTAATATTTATTTGAAATGAATTGATATTTTTGAAAGTATATATATTTTTAATTGAATAATCTTGATATTGATGATATAATATTGATATAACATTGATGATATAATCATTAGGATATAACCACAGTTATAAAGTTGTTCATGTTTGGGTTTCAGTCCTATAGTGTTCCAACAACTGTCCCTTCACCGGGGTACATTTCCTGCCAGCAATGTCCATGGTTTCCTCCTGTACCCCTCTCCCCAGTCTAACTCTATGGTAGACACTTTTTCTCTTCTCTCTCTCTATCTCTCTCTCTCTCTCTCTCTCTATCTCTCTCACCTTCCCTCTCCCCTTCTCCTTTTGTGTATTATGGTTTGCAGTACAGGACTCAAAGGTTAAAATATTTGCCCCTTCACTTATTTTCAGCATGCAATTCTTATTTGAGTGATCATTCCCAAATATCTTTGGCATAGTGGTCCCTTCTCTATTCTAGCTGCCCTGCTCCCTACCCCCCACCACACACACCACTGTGGCAGGCTTCCAACCATGAATCAGTCCTCCTGGCCCTTGTTTCTACTATCCTTGGGTAATAGTCTCATACTATTTTTTTAATATCCCACAAATGAGTGCCATCACTCTATGTCTGTCCACCTACTTCTGACTCATTTCACTCCGTATGGTACTCTTCATGTTCATCCATTTTTACACGAGTTTCATGAAAAGAAACAATGAATTTGGTTATGATCAAAATTACAAGTTGAATCTTTGCTAATATTTGAACTCAGTGGAAGCTTTAAGTATAGAACTTGGGCAACAGAATCTGACCTCATGTTATTTTAATAATACTAATGTTATTGTGGGCTGGAGCGATAGCAGAGTGGTTGGGTGTTCGCCTTTTTTTTTTCTAAAATTTGTAAGTCTTTATTGAAGTTAAAGTTAACACATAAAAATTATTATTCAGACAGTATAGAGGCAGAAAAAAATTTTGAAGTAAAATAGATTTTATTTGGAAGGATTTTGAAGGTGTGGAAGGGAAGAGAGAGAGAGAGAGAGAGAGAGAGAGAGAGAGAGAGAGAAACATGCTCAACACGGGCTTTTTTTAAAAAATTTTTTTATTGAGTCACCATGTGGAAAGTTACAAAGTTTTCAGGTTTAAGTCTCATTTATACAATGCTCAAACACCCATCCCTTCACCAGTGCACATATTCCACCACCAAGAATCACAGTATAGCTCCACCCCGTCCCCCCACACCCCTAGCACCCCCACCACCCCTAGCCCCCCCTTGCCTGTGTAACTGATAAATTTCACTTTACTTTCACTTTGATTGCATTCAATATTTCAACAAAACTCACTATTATAGTTTGGAGAGTCTACTTCAGGAAATAAAAGAAGACACGAGGAAATGGAAAAATATCCCCTGCTCATGGATTGGAAGAATTAATACTGTCAAAATGGCAATTCTCCCCAAAGCATTGTACAAATTCAATGCGATCCCTCTAGGGATACCCTTGTCATTCTTTAAATAAATGGAGCGGGTGCTCCTGAAATTCATATGGAACAATAAGCCCCCACGAATAGCTAAAGCAATTCTTGGGAAAAAGAAAATGGGAGGAATCAACCTCCCCAACTTCCAACTCTACTACAAAGCAGTAGTCATTAAAACAGCTTGGTACTGGAACAAAGGCAGAGCAGCAGACCAATGGAACAGGGTTGAATACTCTGACACGTCCCCCCAAGTATATGACCATCTAATCTTTGATAAGGGAGCCAGAAATGTGAAGTGGAGCAAGGAAAGCATGTTTAACAAATTGTGCTGGCAAAACCGGACAGCTACATGCAAAAAAATGGGCTTAGACCTCCACCTATCACCATGTATGAAAGTCAGATCAAAATGGATTAAAGACCTCAACATCAGACAGAATCCCTAAGGTACATTGAAGACAAGGTTGGCAAAACCCTCCACAACATTGAAGTCAAGGGTGTTCGCCTTTCACGCAGCCGACCTGTGTTTGATTCCTCCACCCCTCTCAGAGAGCCCGGCAAGCTACCGATAGTATGGAGCCCGCACGGCAGAGCCTGGCAAGCTACCCATGCGTATTGGATATGCCAAAAACAGTAACAATA
Source organism: Sorex araneus (assembly GCF_027595985.1). Lineage (NCBI taxonomy): Eukaryota > Metazoa > Chordata > Mammalia > Eulipotyphla > Soricidae > Sorex > Sorex araneus. The sequence continues at coordinate 50,711,585 of NC_073307.1, read as the reverse complement.
AGTCTCACAATGAGAGACTTTACTGGTGCTCGCTTGAACAAATCGATGAGCAACGGGATGACAGTGACAGTGAATGTTATTGTGGGTACTCCAGTGAATAAGTTCATAGGTCTTGGTCTCAAGTAAGATCATGGTCTCAGGTATCAAGCCTCTTGCTAAAGGTGGAAACAGAGATCCAGGCAAAACTAAAAATTGGCCTGGTGGGGAGAGAGCAGATGCAACTGAGCTTGGTAAAGAAAATTGTACTTATAACATGAGACTGTAATGTATCTTTCAGCTCCCTAAGCATCCTCAGTAGCTCCCTTCTAAATTCCCTGTCAGAGAGGGTGTCTAGCACTTCATTGCTGTTGGGATCTTCTATGTGTGCCGAAAGTAAATTAAGGACCAAACATGATGACCTCTCAGTGTCTGTGTTACAAGCCATAATGCCCAAAAGGAGAGAGAGAGATAGATAGATAGATAGAGAGAGAGAGAGAGAGAGAGAGAGAGAGAGAGAGAGAGAGAGAGAGAGAGAGAGTATGGGGAATATTGTCTGCCATGGAAGCAGGGGGAGGGTGGGAAAGGGGGGGTATACCGGGGATATTGGTGGTGAGGAATGTGCACTGGTGGAGGGATGGGTGTTTGATCATTGTGTAATTCTAACCCAAACATGAAAGCGTGTAACTATCTCATGGTGATTCAATAAAATTTAAAAAATAGAAATAAAATTTGAATTTTGTAAACAAACAAAAAAGACTGTAATGTAGTGTAATATTGGGCTATACTAAAATTGGACATCATAAACTTTCATGGGGTAAAATAGAGACATCTGAGAAGGGAGGGAGAGACAAAGAAACTGAGGTGTGGATAATCCCCAAGATGAAGAAAAACATGTGTGGGGACCAAATTTAAAGAGGAGAGTAAACTGGGCTCCTCTCCAGTACTGCTCTTTTAGAATGCTAGAACTTGATCTATATCACCTGGAATTTGAGCAGTATGATCAATTATAAAAAAATTGTAAAGTAATTTCATATTACTTCAAAATTTGAGAACCTATTCAGAAAGCAGCAGTCTCTTGCCCCAGTGCTTGGCTGTCTTCACCGGGACCCCTTGGAGCGGGGCGGGTTGAGTTTTCCTCTTCACCCCAAGAGGAGCCCTGGAATCTGAGACCTCCGGAACCCAGCCACAGCCATGCTCAAGGCCACTCTCCATACGTTCAGACAAGCCTCACACATGAAGGAACTGGCAGAGGAACCCAGGTGTGCGGGACCTGGGGCTGATATCTCCAAGTCCACTTGGATTGGGACAGGGCCTCCTCCAACCAGAACCCCCATTTTTCTGTAGCTTGGCAACCACACTCACAAACTGCCCCTTCCCTCCCCCCCCCCCCACACCATGTAATTCCATCAAGGGCCAAGATCCAGAGACTATAAAACAATGCTCCTGAAAGCGTGTGACTGCTTTTGCGGCCACGTGACCTCTTGCAGCCGAATTCCCCCTTTCAGAAAGCCTGGCAAGGTACCAAGAGCATCCTTCCCATACAGCAGAGCCTGGCAAGCTCGCCATGGCATATTCGATATGCCAAATACAGTAACAATGATGGGTCTCATTCCCCTTATCCTGAAAGAGCCTCCAATGTGTCACCGCAGGGAAGAACGGGTAATGAGAGGCTGCTAAAAGCTCAGATAGATAAGGAAACACCAAGTAAAGTGTGGTTGGAGGACCCGCTTGGGATGGAAGTTGCATGCCAAAAGTAGACTATAGATCGAACACGATGGCCGCTCAATACCCCTATTACAAACCACAACACACAAAAGGAGAAAGAGAACAAAAGGGAATGCCCTGCCACAGAGGCAGGGTGGGGTGGGGTAAGGGATTTAGGGGTGGAAGCGATACTGGGATCATCAGTGGTGGAGAATGGGCACTGGTGGAGGGATGAGTTCTCAAGCATTGTATGACAGAAACACAAGCACAAAAATAAGTAAATCTGTAACTCCACCCTTATGGAGATTCACTAATAAAAAAAAAAGAGAGAGAGGCTGCTAAAATCTCAGGGCTAGGATAAATGGAGACATTACTGATGCCTGCTTGAGCAAATCGATGGTCAACGGGATGACAGTAATGCAGTGATACAGTGATCAGAAAGCCTGTGCTGTGCTTTTGGTTATAGAGCTCATAACCAATGGTATCTCTCATTCATTATGCTATTTTAGAGTTGCTGACTTGAGCTAGGAACATTTTGACAACAGTGTGGATTTTAGTGATTCCCTTTTGAGAGTGTTTTTTTTCTAAGAATGATGTCTTGTACTTGACTAGGTCAGGTAGCCTAGGAGATGACGTGATAACAATTGGCCTCCCAATTTCATTGGCTCACAACAACAAAAAAATATTTCTCACTCTAGACTCTGTTCATTATGTAGGTTGCAGCTCTGTTCAGATTGATTTCTTTTTGGCAAAAAGTTAGAAATAAACCTCAATCTTGACATCAAGAATGAAAAAGGAAAGAAAAAGCACGTCCCAACTCTTACCATTTTTGTCTTGGAATTAATATCTGCACTTTGAAACACATTTTATTGGGAAAGCAAGTCACTTGGTCATGGCGTAGGGAAGCATAACCCTCATCCATTGAGTTGAGAGGAAATGAGTATTTATGAACAGTACTATTTGCCAAGAAGTATTTTCAATCAGTTTAATGTAACTGGAGAGTTGTGAGAGCTATTAGTTTAGTTTCTTAGAGTCAAATTCTCAACTCTCTATGGCCTCCCTACTGACTTTTTATTCTTCTTCAATAAAATCCACCAAATATGGTCATTTAGCAAAGAGAATAAAAACAAGCATTCTCCTCTTTGAGAAAAAAAAAATTTTCCCCCCAGAATTTGAATGCTATTGTTGTGAAGATGGATAGAGAAAATGTACTACTTAGTAATGTGAATTGGAGAAATCTTTAACCCTCATCAAATGCTGAAAAATGATCATAAAGAAAGATGTAATGCCCTTCCCATGGAGTTATTTAAAACTCAATACACTAGATCAGGGGGTCAACAAACTAAGCCCTTGGGCCAAATCCAGCCTGCTGACTGTTTTTATTGATACAAGTTTATTGGGACTTGCCAAGCCCATTTGTTTACAGTTTCTAAGCCCGATTTTACACTACAATAGTGGAATGAGTTGCCACAAAGACTATCATTTTGCAAAGCCTAAGGCATTTATTATTTGGCCTTTACAGAAAAAGTTTGAGTCTCCTGACCTAGTTTAAAGGTTGTTAAAATGTTCAGAGCCACACATTTATTCATTTATTATATTGGAATCTGTATTTATCATTTGTCTTAACGCTGTGAAAGAAACGTAGCATTTTTTTTTCAGTAGTAACTAACTAATGCTCTCTTCCCTATACCCTAACCTAGCTAACTCCCCATTATGTTCTTTTCCTGTTATTTTACTATAGCTTAGGTCCTTACAATAGTTTTTAAGTTTATGGTATTCATTTGCAAAATTACCACCACCAAAGCGCCAGTGACCCTCCACCACTGTCCCTATACCACTTTTTATCTGGTTATCTGTGATCCCATCCCCCATCCCCTCAACTCTCTACCCACCCACCTTTTTTTGTAGTTTATTTTGCATTCCAACCTCAAAGGTATGTCATCATTCAACACTCTCTCTTTTCTTGTTTTGTCTTTGTCTTTCTATATTCCAAGATAAATCAGATTATCTGGTATTTGTTCTTTCTTTGACTTATATTGCTGAAGATACATCCACACTGAGAAAATGGCATGATTTCACTTTTTCTTATAGCTTCGTAGTATATTCTATTCTATATATAATATATATATATCACAATTAATAATATTATATATAATATATATAGCACAATTAATAGTATAATCTGATTATTTTATCTGATATCTTATAGCCTAGTTCTCCCTCTTGGAGAACCTGGCAAGCTACTGAGTCTTTATTGCCCACACAAGAGAGAGCCTGGCAAGTTTCCCGTGGCGTATTCATATGCCAAATACAGTAACAATGATGGGTCTCATTCCCTTGACCCTGAAGAGCCTTTAATGCAGCACCGTTGGGAAGGATGAGTAAAGAGAGGCTGCTAAAATCTTAGGGCTAGGATGAATGGAGACGTTACTGGGCCCGCTCAAGCAAATCGATGATAAGTGGTAGTGATAGTGATATTTAATAGTATACATTATATTCAGTATGGTATATTATATTAATAAAATGATATATAATTATATTTATATTAATAATACATCAGCAGTCTATGTGTATTCTATGCATATATAGCACAATCTCTTTTGTTTTGGGTGGTGGTGATGATACGGGGGTGTGTGATTTGGGACACACAGTGCTGCGTTCAGGGCTTACTGCCGACTCTGAGCTCAGGGATCACTCTTGGCAGGACTTGGGAGACCATCTGGGGCACTAAGGACTGAATTTAGATCAGCTACATGTAAGGCCCTACATGTAAGTGTCCTACCCATTGTACTATTGCTCTAGCACCAATAGGGCACAAATTTTTGTTTATTCATCTGTGTTTTGGCATTTGAGTTGCTTCTATATTCTGGTTATTGTGCTAAGCACACTCACACACACTATATATATAAATGTATACAAATAAATGATATATTATATATACATTATATATATGTATATGCATAAATATATCACTTGTATCACTTGTCATCCCATTGATCTTTGATTTATTTGAGCAGGCACCAGTAACGTCTCCATTTGTCCTAGCCCTGAGATTTTAGCAGCCTCTCTTTACTTTTTACCCAATGGTCTCTGCTCACTCCAGGGTCATGAATAGCCTCAAACCATCAAAAATCAGGGTTTTGATGAAGAAGTCTGACCATCTCATAGGTGGGCAGCCATGCAGTCTTTTGACCCAAACACAAAAATATTTGTACATAAATATGTATATATATATATATATATATAAATATTCAATTTAACACTTTTGTATTTGGGGTTTTTGAGGCCAAGTAGTTGAATCACTGGATTGTATGGGAGTTCTAGTCTTACTTTTTAGAGAAGTATTCATACTGCTCTCTATAGAGGCTGAACCAGACCAGCATTCCCACCAACAGTGAATGAGACCCTTTTCATGTCATTGTTGATCCTCACATTGTTTCTTTAGGAAATCTTGAAGACAGTCATTATCCAGTCAGATTCAGCCTGTCTCCTCTGACAGAGTCTCTAAGTTCCCAGGAATCCCTGGGTACTATTTCCACTGAGATATGAAGGTGCTGAGCAGACCACAGTGTGACTGAATGTTGCCCATGTGGTTGTGATGGGGCCCACACAACCATGGTTCATCCAAACCATTGAGTGAATGAGTGGCTGAGTGAATGCATGCCTGAAAAGGTGAACTGTGGTACTATTCAGTTATCCCAAAGCAGTGAGAGTTTGAAAAGAGGGAAGGAGACAGTTCTATATTTTGTGTGATGTCTCCTATTTATTTTTGTGTGTAAGCCTCTTTCTGGTGCAGTGGTTTTAGGAGCCCACAGGGCAGGGTTGATTGGGATGCCTTGCCTCTCAGGAGGGTTAAAAGTTGGAAGGCAAGTCAATCAAAAAGGAATCTTAACAATTTTGAGAACAGAGACTTGCCTGATAGCTGAATGTACCGGTGAGCAGTCTTTGCATGTGAGTAGCCCAGGTTGGGTCCCCAGCACCACCTGGTCCATCAAATATTGCCATGAGAGACCCCTGAGCACTAAGCAGGGAGAAGCCCTTGAGAAATTGCTAGGTGTGGTGGTTCCCAAAACTGAAAAGAAAAAAAGCATTTAATAAAATATTCAAAGGTACATTTCACGCAAGTATTTCCTTCTCCACTATAGAGTCTATAAGCAGGTGAAAATCAATTTAGAGTTTTAGTGTACTTCCGTTCAGAAACAAAACTCGCCTGTTTTAAATTCTCACTCTGAGACCCAGGGCAATTTATTTAACCTTTATACACATGTAAAGGGCCAAATCTCTGCCTATCCTTTCAAGCATTCGACCTCTGAGTGTATAATACAAGGCACTTCTCTCCCTTATGTGAAAGTTAGCATAAAGGAGTCCTATGCCATGTTTCCAGAGTCTGTTTCTCTGGGAGAAAGAGATTGTATTTCCCCTATTATCTTGACCTGAAAGGGAATTGTGTGGGCTTAGCATATTCAACAGGGCTTCCAACTTTTTCCATTCTACCTGACTTGTGTGTGTGTGTGTGTGTGTGTGTGTGTGTGTGTGTGTGTAAGTAGCATATAAAAGAGATCTATCAAGTTGCCCGATCAATGTTAGTTTATTATTGCTTACCCAAGTGTTTAATAAACCCAGCACTGTCCTGGGCATCGCTTTAAATACTTCATTGAATGTAACAAAACTGCTTTTTTTTTCAGGTCATTGTGGCCATATAAACTATAATTAAGCACTAATTATGGACTTTGCTGATCAGATAAGAGAAATGGTGTCCATAATGTGACCTCCACCACAGCCTCTTTGTTTGAAAAATATTACAAAATAAACAAAACAAAGGAAACAAAGGCTGTGGAAGGTTGAGTTTTCTTTTCCTTTCCCCTGACCTAATGTGTTTTTTGGGGGGTGGGGGGGGTAGGGAGAGGCGTTGTAGAGGGTGAGGCCACATTAAGCAGTGCTCAGGGCTTACTCCTGGCTATGTGCTCAGGGTTCACTCCTGGAACTGCTCAGGGACCATGTATGGTGCTGGGGATCAAACTGGGGTCAGTCACATGCAAAGTAAGTGTCTTAATTCCTGTCTTATCTCCCTGCATCCTCTGCTCCCACCCTACATGCTCATTTCTATACCACAGTCATTGATCATCTGTAAGACTTTTGTTTCATGAAAAAAAAATAACAACAGGCAAATACTTTTTTTCAAGTAGGATTTTATTCTTTCACTCTCCACAAAACTAGCCTCTTTTGTGAATCATAATAACAGAGACTGGTTCTTTGCTTTTTAAAAAGTTCTTGCTTTAGGGATTACTCCATGTGAGTCTGAAGCATGAAAAATTAGTGTGGAAATCGCTGTTTTATAGATCTCATTGAGAATGACAGCACACATGGCTATGAGAAATTTCCATTGGTGTGCAAGAAATGATATGAGAAGTGTGGCTTAGTGTGTGCACATGCACACACATGCAAGCACACACATGGGCACACACACAACACACATGAGCACACATGCACGTGCATGCACAGGCCAGACCACCTGCATGGCCTTGTAGCTTGCAAACATCTCTGATCTCACCCTGCTACTTGTCAGGAAGAGGGTCTCAGTCATGGCCACGTGCACACTTTAATGCGTACTTTACAGGAGCTTAGCATAGAAAGGACATATTTAACAGTTTATAACTGTCTCAGTGTCAGCAAGTTCTAATTTAAAACTCCTGTGTAACACTTGTTAGGAAGTTTTAATATCAAAAGGCCAGCCAAGGTCTTCCATGAAAAATTTCTAGACAGTGAAAGGAACTAATCCTTTTTCGTGATGTTTGGCTTCCTCTCAGCAGTAAGTGATTTTGATTTCATATTTTATAGCCATGGTTTGTGAAGGCAACGTTTTCAAGACCCATCAGGAAAGGAGAGGGAAAAAAATACTACTACTCTATAATAAAGTTGAAAGAAAAGTTCGAGTGGAATGAATGCAATGATGGCCACTACTATTTTATTTTAAATTTTTTAAAAACTTAATCACACTAAGATCCACAGTTATAAAGTTGTGCACAGTTACCAAAGTTTAGTTTCAGTCATGTCCCAACACCTGTCCCTTAATTTACCACCTAAATGTCCCTAAGTTTACCTTTTTCCTGCCAATATCCTCTACCTACCTGCCTCTATGAAATGCGCTTTTGTTTCTGCTTCTGCTTCCTCTTCCTCTTCCTCTCTTCCTCCTCCTCCTCCCCTTCTTGTTCTTGTTGTTCTTCTTCCTCTTCCTCCTCCTCCTCCTCTTCTTGTTCTTGTTCTTGTTCTTGTTCGTGTTCTTCTTCTTCTTGTTCTTCTTGTTCTTGTTCTTGTTCTTCTTGTTCTTCTTGTTCTTCTTGTTCTTCTTCTCCTTCTCCTTCTTCTTCTTCTTCTTCTTCTTCTCCTTCTTCTTCTTCTTCTTCTTCTTCTTCTTCTTCTTCTTCTTCTTCTTCTTCTTCTTTTCCTTCTCCTTCTCCTTCTTCTTCCTTCTTCTCTTTCTTCTTTCTTCTTTCCTTCTCTTCTTCTCCTTCTCCATTTTCTTCTCTTCTCCTCCTTCTACTCCTCCTCCTCCTCCTCCTTCTCCCTCCTCCATCTTCCTCTCCCTCTCTCACCTCCCTCTCCCTCTCTGACCTCCCTCTCCCTCCTCCTCCTTCTCCCTTTTCCTCCTCCTCCTTTCACTCTCTCCTCCTCCTCCTCTTCCTCCTCCTCTCTCTATCTCTATTCCTCTCTGTCCTTTTCGGCATTCTGGGTTGTAATACAGATACTGAAAGTTGTCCGTATATCCCTTTACTACTTTCAGCACTAAGTTCTTGTTCAGAGTGATCACTTCCAACTGTCATTGTCACAGTGGTCCCTTCTCTATTGTAACTGCCCTTTGCCTGGACACTATAATTTTAGGGTATTTTTAAATTGCATTTTCCTTTTTTTGTGAGAATTCTGTTCATTTTTCTTGGGGAGGGGAGGTGGCACACCTGGCTATGCTCAGAGCTTACTCCTGGCTCTGTATCCTCTATACTGTCTCTCCAACCTCCAAATGTGTACTTCTATAAGACAAATGAGTCATAGATGAGGTTAACACTAGGATGCTAGTGGATTTATATCCCTTATAAAAGAAAAAAAAATAGAATGGTCCCTAGGCTCCAAGCTCCTTTCCCAAGGTAGCATTGGTCACTTCCCTTTCAAATCTCATTCCCGTGCTTGTTAGGATTATCATGGTCACTGGCGGGTCATGTTCCTCCCTTTCTTGATCAAATCTTGTTTGGAAAGAGGCCATTTATCTAGTGGTTTTTGAGATAGTACTGGATAGCATACCACATGCTCTAAGAAATGTGACTATTTCTCCCACAGCTGCATCCTGGGAAAAATCTCTGTGTTGCTACACACAAAATATGTGTGTATGTGTGTCTATGTGTGTTTATAAGAATCTAAATATCATTTGAAACATAATCATGTGTATGTGTGGATAAGTGTGACTATATAAATATGCATGCCCCTAATGGGATTAAGCATAGGCTATACTCAGGTTTTCTTATTAAGGATTATTATTATTATTATAATTGTTACACATACTGGGAAAGTTCTTTTTTTAAAAAAGAAAACTTTTTCTGAATTTTATTGTTTCTATAGCAATTTCAAATTACTTGATATCTTGATGAATATTAATCTTCCCTAAAATTAATTTTCTGTGCAATTCGAACCAGATTATTAATAGGTTGAAATCTAGAGTGCTTTTAGATCAGAGGATGAAAAACAACCAGTATTAAAGAACATAATATGTTAATTGTTTCTCTTATCAGTTATATGACATGCTCTTTTCAACATTAATATGAATCTCTGTTTTCTTTATTTTTGTTCCTTCATTGTGTGCATTTTTGTTTTCAGTCAGCTATTTCAAGTGTTTTTTGGGAGGAATTGTGTGTGCACAGGTGGAAGAGTTGCTGGAGTAGAGGTGATAAGTAAATAAATAATATTTGATTTGTTTGGTACCCTTTAATTTTTTAAAAAATGCATTTGACATCATGTCAATCCAATGCATGGCATGCATTGATATTATTATCATTTTCTTCCTTTATCTATATAATGAAAAATGGGAATAATCTTTAATACTAATGAGGTTGTGCTTAAAAATCACTATTGATTCCTTTTAGAAAAGGCATTGCATGTCTTTATAATTCATGCTTTACTAAGATTTATTAATGAGTAGAGTAGAAAATGGATTTTCCAGATAGTTATTAGTAGTTAGTTTCCTAAGAGTACACACCTCTGGACGTTTGGCTAGGAGAAGACATGATGGTTCATTTGACTTAGGGATAGACAATCCACATTTGAGAAATGAAAAAAATTGGGCTGTTGGATTATTTTACAATTTCATAGATGTGAACCACTTCTGTTGCTGAAATCGGCCTTTCATTTTCATAGCTGTGTGTCTGTGGTCAAAGTCAGTGCTTTCTTTTGATCACCTTCCTACATTTCCACTTTCTTTCTCCTTAGCATTGCCTGGGCATCCAACTCCCTGCATAACTGTAAAACTGGAATTATAGGTATGTTCATTTCCTTAAACACAGGAGGACCAATCCTAATTCCTTTTGGGCATTATGGCTTGCAATACAGGCACTGAAAGGTTATCATGTTTCTCCCTTTACCTACTTTCAGCACGCAATTCTTGTCCAGAATGATCAGCTCCAGCTATACACTGTCATACTGGACTTCTCTATCCTAATTGCCCTCCTGCCACCATCAGCTATAGTAACCCACACATGTCTTTATTAGATATCCCCGCTCATTCAGTTTTCCCCAAATCACACCTTCCTAAGCCTCCCTCAACCCTCAGCCCCCACCCCACCCCACTCCACCGCAGCATCAACACACAAAGGTACACACATAACAAAGCGACCTCAAATCTGTAGAGAATAGCCAAAGATTTGAGGTTGAGAGATCCTGTGCCAAGTGTTTACTGACTAAGCCAGGAATATAACACTGCCTTTTGACTTCCACCAAGCTTCAAGGCAAATCTTAAACCAGATACACTCCTTTTAATCCTATTATTGCCATCTTGTGTGGTGCCCAAAGTAAAGAAAGGGTGTGCTTTTATAATAGGGACTCTGGGAAGGGTTAAGCAGGAGAGGCATACAACATACTTAGAGCAATTTCCAGTGGGGTTGATGCATGATCTCTCTTCACCACCCTCTCTCCTTCCCATCTCCCCCTTCTTGTGCAGTCTTAAGTAAATAAACCAACAAGCAAAGCCCTACTCTATTTTCTTCAGTAAAAGAATGATATCACCCAAAGTTTCGTCATTTTATTTCACCAAGGAAAGCAAGTATACCTACTGTGAGTGGAATCTGAAGTGATCTCTTTCTATATATGATTCAATTTATCTTCATCATTATGCCTTTGAGGCAGGCAAGTCATGACAAACTCAGTGAGACAAATATATGGCAAAGTCGTTAGCATGTAGCTCAAGTGAGCTTTGAATTGGATTCCAAGAATTCTAATATCTTATTTTCCCACCCATTTTCCAATGATATGTTGTAAAAAAAATCAGATACATGAGTGTAGAGAAGGGTGGTGACAATAAGCCCCTCTTTTTTTAAAAGATGAGACACAGAACAAAGTTGCGGGGAAAGGGAAGTTAATGGAGATGCCTACATTAGGCACATGTGGTATTCCCATGATGCATGCTGGGATGACAGGGGCCATTTGAAAGTGGATATCTTTCGACTTTACCTGCTGTCTGATTCACTCAGGCAAATGGCTTGTGTGCAGTTCTAAATTCTTTGGCTGGGAAAAGAGTCCTTCTGGTGAGCCAAGCTGACACTCACTGAATTATTGTTTTTTATCAGCAGGAGAGCTTGGACCTCTTCATTTTAGAGGTAAATCACCCAATAAAACCTCAGTTATGCCAGGACCATGACAACACCTGGTCTACACACTAACAGAGATTTCTGGAGAGAAAGCTGGAAAGAAGGAAATAGGAAACTTGTTTCTCAAAGAACTGGAAAAAAGTAGTGGATTTTTTTTGGAAAAATTTCTTGAGCTTAACATCAGGAAGTAAACTGTGTAGAAAATCGAGAACTTGGTAAACTCTATTACCCATATTGCTAAGATGTATATGATACTTCCTTCACAAGCATCCTTCCACAATGCAATTCTTTATTGTTGTGTATATTGAACACTTAGGTGACAAAAACAGTTGCAGGTCAAATGCTCTTGTTCTGTTATACCCAGAAACTGCCTGATAATATGGAAATAAAACTTTAGATTTACTTGCACATAAACATTTCAATGAGGGATAACTAAGGTATCCAAAAAATATTTATTTTCATTCCTATATTTCTTATGGAAAAAATACACTCAGGCCATGTGCTTGATTCTTCTTTCTGGTATAGAGAACTTCGTGCAAATGTCTTGAGGGATAAGCTTTAGAGTCTAGACTTTTCCTTCTTCAACTTATGACAATCCGTTTCATGAGGCAAGAACTTCAAAATGGGAAGTGATGCCATCATGCTATGAAGTCTGAGTGATTTCTAGGATGAATGTGTCCCCAGTGTCTTCATGCCAAATGTACAGATGCTAAAATTACAACCATTGGGTCAGATATTAAAATGTACGATCTCTCCTACTCTTGTAATTCTTAGTTGATAAGCAGTTATTGTCCTGAAAGGCAGTCTTTGGAGTTGAAAGATAAATATTATTCCGTATCTTATTGAATAAAATGTATTATATCACAGGTGATGGAGACAGATTGACTCAATAAATTCTAATAGTGTATGCTGAGAAACAGTGGCAATAAAAATGCTGATGACTTGACACAGGGAGAATATTGAATGTCATTAACATGCGATTTTCTCTGCTCTGATCTCTCTGTCATGCTCTTCAAATGGTTATAATCTCTATCAGTGGATTTTTCTTGGCTTTATCGGCCTGAAAATGGCAGTCTTTTTCTTTAGAGCTTTAGGTTAGCCACTACTTGACTGATTGCTGAAATGAGGCAGCTGCCTAGATACAGAAAATTAATATAGCTCTCCTACTTAGCAAGATCATCAGCCTGTAGTTAAGACCTTTACAAATATGAATGGTGCAACTGAGCACTATAGTTTAGTTTCACCATAAAAGTTGTGTCCAGAGAACAGAGAGATAGCTTAGTGGGTATTGCACTTGCCTGGCAGATGGCAGGCCCAGGTTTGATACCTCATACCCTACATGGTCTCTGAGTCCATCAGAAGTTATTTCTGAGCACAGAACCAGGAGTAAGCCCAAAGCATGACCAGATATGACCCCCAATTCTTTTTTTTTTTTTTCATTAAATTTTTTATTTTATTTATTTATTTATTTTTTTTATTAAATTTATTTATTTTTAATTAGAGAATCACCGTGAGGGTACAGTTACAGATTTATACACTTTTGTGCTTATACTTCCCTCATACAAAGTTTGGAACCCATCCCTTCACCAGTGCCCGTTCTCCACCACCCGTAAACCCAGTGTCCCTCCCACCCTCCCCAATCCCATCTCCCCCCCACCCCACCCTGCCACTGTGGCAAGGCATTCCCTTCTGTTTTCTCTCTCTAATTAGCTGTTGTTGACCCCCAATTCTAATCTCAACAACAGCAAAGTTGTGTCCAAACTTTCTGGATTCCTTTGGTTAATTTTTATGAATGGAATCATAAAGTACAAAAAGGACATGATTTTTAACGGGATCTGTTATATGGCTCTTATTTCAAGAAATGGAGTCATGGAGCTTTTTGGATTGTGTGTTTTAATTCTACCTGCTCTGAATAGTGATTGGGAAAGACTATCAACACAAAAATGAGATGCTAATGGAATTGCACCTTCCAGTCATAACCTTTAACTCAATAGGGAAAGAAAATATTCAATCGGGAGACTGGTACTATACCATTGATGAGTGAATAGTGGGAATTTCTAACTTAAATTTCACAAGGCTCACACCTTAGATTCCCCAATTCAGTGACTTACAGAACTCTCCCTTGAGTTCTTCATGAAATGCCATGAGGAAGTATATTTCCTAAATTTTTCCACCCCCACATCCCTTGCCAGACTAAAAATGTCTTGAACTGTAAATCATCTATCTATACAAAATGATTCCTATTTATTTCAGTGATTGTCCTGACCCACCTTCTGAGCTTGGGGTCCCTCTATGGCTTCCCCTATCTATGAGCCCCCACTCTCTTCACCAGTGTTTTTTCACCAATGTTATTATTCATAGACTTACCACTTTTTGCATTATTCCAGTGCTCCGGATCCTAAGTGGTTCCCATTCTGGTTCAGGTCATTCTCATCTTGTCCTTAGATTGCTTTGAAAACTCCTGGCTCTTCTTCCTCTTCAAGTCCACCTCTTCCTCTAGCACCCCTTGAAGTCAATTTAAACTTGTTTTGCCTCTCTGGAAATCTCTTTAATGGTCGCCCTCCATTTTCAACAGCTAATCCCAGGCCTTCAAAATTTCCCAAAGAACTTTTGCCTTTTATTAAAAAACAAATTTATTGATCTCCACCGTGCTCCAGGATATTTTCCACATGCTCGGGCCAAGCCACATGCACGAGTGAGGTCCCATGGAACCCAGGTAATGTGGAACTTGGACTCTGGACTCAGCGGGACCTGGGGACAGAGATCCTCTGCCCATTTCTCCCAGTCTCCAGTGACCCAGGGGCCACACCCATAAGCCACCTCCTGCCGGAGCCAATTAGTCTCCTCATCCGCCACCCTCCAGAACTCATGGCTGCTTCTCCTGGAAGGGAGCATAAAATGAAGCCCCATAACCATGGTACCAGACTCCGCACCAGGCTCGCCCCAAGGGACCCAGCCCCAGCAGCCAACCTCCACAACCTAACTGCTGCCATGATCCAAGCCATTTTCCACACGCATGACACCTCATAAGACACTCCCTACCCATATTTCATAATTACTGCACCATATTGAAGGGGTTCATACAGTAGGCAACAAGTCATAGGGGGAAATATATATATATATATGCATATATACATATTTTCAGGTATATATACCAAAACTCACATCACCCAAACTTTAGCAACATGTTAGTGATATCCTATAGAATGTCTTAATGGCTCCTGCCAAAATAAAGCAATCTTCACACTCTTTTTTTTATATCAACACTTTTTGTAAGCATATTTAGCAGTTGTTCATAACAGATGATTCAAAATATATTCTTTCATTTGTATTTTGGGATAGGGATTGGGGCTTGGGATGGAAACATCCCAAATTTGGTGGTGGGAAGGTGCAATGGTGGCGGGATGTTTGTATGGTGTTTGAATATTAAATGTAATCAAATATTGTGAAGTAACCTATAAAATTAAAAAATTTAATAAAAAAAGAAAAAAGAAAAAATGTAACCAAATATTGTGAACTACTTTATAAAATAAAAAAAATAATTAAAAAATAAATTTATTTTAATTGAATCCCAGTAAGATACACAGTTACAAGGTTGTTCATGACTGAGTTTCAGTCACGCAATGTTCCAACACCATCCCTTCACCAGTGTACATTTCCCACAACCAATTTCCCCAGTTTTCCTCCAAACCCAACCCCATCTCTATGGCAGGCACTATTCTTCTCCCTCTTCCTCCTCCTCCTCCTCCACCTCCTCCTCCTCCTCCTCCTCCTCCTCCTCCTCCTCCTCCTCCTCTTCCTCCTCCTCCTCCTCCTCCTCCTCCTCCTCCTCCTCCTCCTTCTTCTTCTTCTCCTTCTTCTTCTTCTTCTTCTTCTTCTTCTTCTTCTTCTTCTTCTTCTTCTTCTTCTTCTTCTTCTTCTTCTTCTTCTTCTTCTTCTTCTTCTTCTTCTTCTTCTTCTTCTTCCTCTTCTTCTTCTTCTTCTCTCTTTTTCCCATTGGGCATTATGGTTTGCAGTATAGATATTAAACGTTATCATGTATATTCCTTTATCTACTTTCAACACTATGTTCTTTTTCAGAGTGATCATTTCTAACTATTATTGTTGTACCGGTCCCTTTCCTATCCTAACTGCCCTTCACTCCCCGCCACCCCCCCGCCACACACACATTTGTGACAAGCTTCCAACCATTAACCAGTCCTCCTGGCCTCTTTTTTCCATGGCCTTGGATATTAGTTTCATACTGTATTCAAGTAGTATTCAAAACACAGTCATTCTATCTATATCTGTCCCTCTCCTTCTGACTCATTTTATTCAGCATGATATTCTCCATGTTCATTAATTAATTAGTAAATAAGGTCATGAAATTTACTTATATAGCACATGTCTTTAAAAGACATGTCTGAATTTTTACTTTCTACCAAAGCCAAAACTATTCTCATATTACCCCATTTGAAACTGGAATGAAAACTGGAATTGAAAGCCTGCCAATGTGCATTGGAATTCAAGCAATTCTGGTATTGGTGGGACTCAGATCATCCTCCTGACCTATTGCTACTCAAAACTCCCAATCAGTTCCACATGTTGCCCAAAGTAGGCCACTGAACTTGCCTAGATTCTACAAGCAGCGTCATGTGCCATAGGGAGTGTTTTGTAGTTGTTTGCTTATTTTTACCCAAAACAAAGGTATCACTGCCACTCTCACTGTCATCTTGTTGTTCATTGATTTACTCGAGAGGGCATCAGTAATATCTCCATCCCTCCATCTTCAGCCCTGAGATTTTAGCAGCCTCTCCTTACTCATATTTCCCAATGATTGGAGGCTCTTTTCAGGGTCAGGAGAATAAGACCTGTTATTGTTACTGTATTTGGCATATTGAATACACCACAGGGAACTTGCCAGGCTCTTCCATGCAGGCAGGATACTCAGTAGTTTGCCGGGCTCTCCAAGAGGTACATACATACATATATATATATACATATATATGTATATATACACATATATACAAATATATATATTTGTACATATATATTTGTATATATACAAATATATATGTATGTGTATATGTACACATACATATATATACATGCATATATATGTATGTGTACATATACACATACATATATATATATTTCCCTTTATAATGATGTGTCATGCAGCCGCTTCATAACCATGTGGCCCAGGAATATGTTCACTCATGCATGAGGCTCGGCCCAAGCATGTGGAAATTGGCCTGGAGCGTGGCGGCGGTGGGATAGTGGAGGTCAGTTGCCAGGGCTGGGCCCCTTGGGGTGGAGGGTCCTCCCACCTCCTCTGGGGCACCCATGGGGCGGAGTATGGTGGCATGGATATGGGGACCTCATTTTATGATCTCTTCCGGGAGAAGTAGTCATTAGTTCTGGAGGGTGGCCGATGATGGCCAATGCAAACAAGGGAAATAATTAAAATAATTACCTGGACCCTCTGATAGACAGTGTCATAGACATGGTCGATTACTTTGGTCACTACAATAAGCAAGCTATTAATATTATTTTAAAAGTTGCTAAAATCTAATTTCCCTATGTTGATAGAGAAAGAAAATCTAAATCTCTGGTGTTAAAAATGTTCATATGCAGTATGAAAATTGTACCATGGGTTCCCATGGACTTTGGAGCTGTATTTGTCCAATCATAATTTGAAAAAAACTATAACAAGATGCATTCAAGTAATCAAAAGATGTCTCCAGTAACCTGGTAATTAAAACTGACAGTTATAAAAGGAAAATGCAGTAGAACCAATTCCATGTGTCTTTTTAAAATTTGCCTTTTAATTTATTGGTAATAAAATAGTCTAGTGGCACCCATAATATTTTATTTGTGGAATAGTGCCTACCAGCAGCATTCTGATGCTCATAGTTTAGAAGCAAATCATAAAATTTATAAAGCAAGTTAACCAGTTATGGGGTGTGTGTATGTATGTATGTATGTATGTATGTATGTGTGTGTATGTGTTTGTGTGTGGGTACATATGTGTGTGAGCATGTGTACATGTGCATGAGAACAGGGAGATAGAAAACAATGGCAAAATCCATAATTATTTGCTTTTAATCTACATTGTATTATATAGTAAAAAATTATGTCTCACATGCTAGAAATTAATTGTTAAGTTTTTGACATAATCAGTGTTGACTTTTCCAGTCTTGCAAAGAACACCCATTTTAGCATCCCATTCTCTGAGCTGTTTATTCTCTTTTAAATTGCCTACAAGGTCAGTTTTGTCACTTAACCTACAGAGAGTCATTTGTTTTTCCCCAGCTGCTAAGAAGCCTCTTAATGTGTTAGTCATCATACACAGACTATGACTGAGTAATAGATCTTTGATAGTATTTGACTTATCAATTTTTTTTTATCAATAGTCCTTATCAAACTCTACTTAAATACTCCCTACCAAATATTTGATGGTACTCATTACCTTTTGAGCCCAGACCTACTGAATATTTTGACAATGACTTCTAGTAAATTCTTTTTCTCCTTTTGCATACTTTGCAAAGTCCAGCCTCAGTATCATGAATAAGTTCATTTTGAGAGGCCCAGTATGGACTCCTAAAGGGGACACACGGATTATTCTGCAAGACAGACAATTTTGTGTTGTCTTTGTGAAGAAAGGCTCTAATTTCCAACAGCAAGTAGACATTTTCCACCAGGTTTCATTCCATCTCAATCACAGCATTAACCACTTATCTTTTTTTTTTGTAATATAGATTAAACATTCCACTTTCAACCAACTTCAGAGCTCCACTTCTCATAAGTAAGTCTTAGACCTAGTGTGAGGCTACTTGGCCCTCCCATTTCATATGAGAATCTCTCTCGTTAAGTTTCCAAAGAGATCTCCAGCACTCATTTTTGATGAATTAAAGATTCATTAAACACCATCAATATCTCAACACCTTTCTCCAAAGCATATATTGCTCTAGCTAAAGTGATCCGATTCCAGTGTTCCCATCATGACAAGATCATTCCAGCAATTGCCACATTGTTTCTGCTAGTACATTCTGTTCAGTAGGTGCTCCATCTAAGGTCATGACCAGTGTCAGAGGTCAGGAGACATCAATGACTCACCTTTCAATAATGGTGCCATCTCCAGTGTCAGCCAAAGGAGTCTGACCCAACTCCCAAACCCTACTTGAGAGTCTTCTTTTGGAATGCTCTGAGCATTCCAAAAGAACATTTCCATGCTGGCTTCACTGGGAATCAAAGAGGTGAATATTTGCATGCCGGAAGCTTGTGCCTTTCAGATCAACAACTGTGCGGAATGATGGAAACAGGATGGATAGGAGAGGGATGTTGAGCTGTGATATAAACACAATGGTACAATAACAGCCCCAGACAATACCAAACAGGAAGCTCTGGAGCAGGGATGACCCTGAAATGTTCCTTATCCTGAGTTGGGGCAAGAGGCTTTTCTACTTCATCCACTAATCCTTGATACAGGGGAAGCCTGGAAACAGAAGGTGTCCTTCAGCTGGCAGCATTTTCTGGGAAAGAAAAATTCAAATCTCAGTTGTCAACTCTCCCATCAGATTTGGCAATGAGTGCTTTTGTCCTGATGTGTAGGATAGGAGAATTTAATATGGGGGCTGATGCATAGCATGTACAACACTTTGCTAAACTGTCACCAGTATGATCCCATTTAATTCTGATACGTTCACAGGAAGTAGGCCCATTAGTATTATTCTACAAGTAAAACAAAATGGATCTCTCAGAAACTTTTCTTTGAGACAAATTTTCACACAAATAAAACAAAATGCACAGATTTTGATGGGCTATATTTAGCAAGACTTGATAATTTGTACATGTGTGTGATCATTCTAAAAACAAGACTGAGAACATTTCTGTAAATTAAAAAAGTTCCCTTGTGCCATTGTCCAATCAGTTGTCTGTTTTGCTGCTAGAAATTACTGCCTCATTTTGAGGGGGTTGCTCCAAAGTGGCGCATAGGGAGAATCACTCCCAGCAATTCTTGGTTGACTGGGCCAGATGGCACAATGCTGAGGCCCAACAAAGGGGTATTGCTTGTGTCCTGCAGGGTCAGGGACCATCAAGGCCACCAACAATGGATCCATTACCACTGTGGCACTACAACCAGTCTTGAAAAAGGTTGGTCCAATGTAATTCTTTAAAATTTGTCATCTCCACATTCAGAATCCATTTGACCATTCACTTTTTAAAAAATTTCCTGGTAGAATTTGCATCAAATACTTAGATCAATTTAGGAAGGCTTGTCATGCTACATTTTTCATTTGTTTCAGTCTTTTTTCAATTTCTCTGTTTAGTGTTATAGTTATTAGTGTAGATTTTCGTGACAGTTATTCCAGTGTATTTGCCCAAATTAATTTTTTATTATATTATACATTAGTTTCTTTTCTAATTTTATGTTCCAGTTGCTTAACGTTAGTCTAAATAAATACTTGATTCTTGTTTACTTATGCTAACCTTGGCTCTTTCAACCTTTTAAAAGTTTATTTATGAGTTAAATAAGTTTTTGTAGATTCCGTAGTATTTTCTATATAGAAAGTCAGACTATGTAAAAATAATAAGTTTTGTTGATTTTCTAGTCAAAACGACTTCATTTTCTTGCCTTATTTCATTGCTTGGACCTTTAGAACAATGGCGACTTTTGAGCTCATTTCTAACAAAGTCATACAGACAAACATATGGAGGAAGAAGACAAAACATGTAATTTTTGATTTCAGAACCATGCTGTTGGCTTCTGTAGTGGATATTAGACTATGTCACAGATCCATCGGTTAGACCCGAAGCACTCATTCCCATATCTGCTAGAATTATTGGCCACTAACAACTCACCATGGATTTTGTCTTAGAAACAGCACTTGATGAGAAATTTCACTTCTTCTCAGAGCAGTGGCGCTGATCCCTTGGCTGGTAATATAAAGGCAGCTCTCCTGCCTCAAGGAAGAGAATTTCGAAGTGATGATCCATCTCCAAAGCTCTCTGGGACTCTCGGGATCGGGTTGATGCCTTCAAAATTGCATTTCTCCCTCCATACCTTTTGACTTCTGTCCTTCTGCCAAAGGAGTTGATCCTGAGGGCAATTCTCAATAAACTTTCTGTATACAATCCCTTTCTTTTTCAGAAACCTGACCTTGTTCGGTTGCAACTCAACCTTTATTCTGAATAACATTAAAAATGGTGTTGGAGAAAATTGACCGCAACTGCAAAAAAAAAAAAATGTCTGCATCCACACTCAAATATTTAATTTGGAAATACGTTTGGCATATATCACCTGAAAAGATGATATAAAAAGAATGGAATACTTCTCTGCCTAAGAACACATGAGAATAAGTTCAAGGGAACTGTGCAAAAAAAGTGATTCTGGAGCTGAAGCGAATATGTCATACCCTCGTCCCCACCCCTGTCTACCCTCACATTCTGTCCTCTCACAACCCAAGTTATTTATTTCCCCCATAAAGGTGCCACAGGCTAGCTCCGTGGTTTGCCCTTTTATTTGCTGCACCTTCATCCTTCACATAGCAGAAGGAAGTAACAGCAGACAGGGCAGTATTTGTTCGTTAGGGTGAAGTCATTCTCTGCAAGGGGACCATTTTCGGTGAGTTAGTTAGCACAGCAGTTTCACACTAGTATAATTTTTGATAGCAGAAGTGTACCCTCTCCAGCAATCAAAGTAGGACTACACAGCTGAAAAAAAGCCAGAGTTCCAATTTGGGGAGGAAAAATGAACTGAAAAAAAGGCATGGCTGTTAACAGTGTCCCGGGCACTCGCTTGCTTATGGAGTATGTTAACTCTGCACTGTGCAGGGTTTGGTTAGCTAGTGTCTCGCAACCATAAACTTCGGAAGATCTTTACTGTGCTCATCAGGCCTGGAATGCTCACGTACCAAGATTTTTGTTCTCACCCTTTGCTCAAGAATAAGAGCATGTCCAAGTCTAAATAAATAAATCAATAAATATATGAACAGCATTAGTAAGTCTTGTAATGGATTCAGGCCTAGGGAATAGTAAGATTCGATAAAGAGTTGAGGATGAAAGAGCGTGATAATAACGAAGGGCTTTCAGCATATGGGCATGTGAGTTTCTGTGAATCTGGAATGGACAGTTTCCATGGCTGTGTTTATATGAGACTGGTCTAGCGTCACAAAGTTTTTCCATGGGGAACTCTGATGCCCGAACTCAGTGGAGTCTGTTCCTAAGTCCGTGCTGTTTGGTCCTCACTGGGCTTTAGTCTGTCCCCCACCCAACCCCTTCCACAGGGAACGTTCCAAGATCCAGAGCCCTTGTTTTTCTTCCCATGCAAGTTGCCCTCAATAAGATTTGAGATTCTTGTAATTGTGGGTCCCCCTGTCTTTGAATTTTCAGTTATGCCACGAATGATAGAAGCAGTGAGCTTGTCTGGTGTGAGAAGATTCTAGGGTGCCCTGAGAGCTTGGAGGGATCCCAGGTCTACAGGAGCAGAGATAAAGTTGTTCTCCTACTGAGCTTCCATGCTTGACAAGTGTGATTTACCCTAGCCAAGACCCCCAGCGCCAGACAGATGGGATCAGTACATAAACTCACACCTGAAGGAGGGAGATAGTGCATGACTCAGGGCTATGTGGAGGGGAAGGGATGTATGAAGAAGCAGAGGAGGGGATCCTGTCTGTATTCTTTATAATCTCAAGAGTGTGGGTAGCCCATGGGTCCCCCAGATTGGCAGGAAACAGGTGCCTGTTCATCATAGATAACATCTATTGTTCCTCATGCTTCTTAAGAAGACTGATCACCTAGACCCATCTGCCTTCAAAATCTTGGCAGTTTTGTAAATAATGGTGTCTAAATGAAAACAATTTTTATTTTCCATGATTGAGCCACCCCTGACGGTGCTCGGGGCTTACTCCTGGCTCTGCGCCCAGGGACCAGTCCTAGACCATATGGGCCAGGGATTGGACCCACTTTGGCCATGTACAAAGCAAGTGCCCTGATGTACTATTGCTCCAATCCACCTAAATAAAAGTTTGAAAAACTGTCCTGATCTCTGGGGACTGAATGATAGCATAGCAGGTAGGGCATTTGCCTTGTGTGTAGTCAATCCTGGGTTGATCGCTGGCATCCCAGCAGGAGTAATCTCTGAGTGCAGAGTCAGGAGTAAGGCCTGGACACCACTGTGTGTGTCCTCCAAACAAAACAAAACTAAACAAATTTCCTAGTACCCTCCTCCTTCTTTCCCTCACACAGAACAGTGGTACAGGAACAAGGTGAGGGCTCCTGGCAGGGAATGATGTCATGGATAGCATTCTATTTGTCAGTTTGTAAAGTTTTGTTGGAATAAGTAATAGAAAGTAAATTTATGTGCCAAAGGGAACATAAATTGGGATTGGGAGGAAAACAAGATATTGGTGAAGGTAAGGTCACACTGGTGGCATTAGAAAACTAAATGCTTGAAACAACTGTATCATGAACAACTTTGTAAATCACAATGTTTTAATAAGAATTGTCACTGTCACTGTCATCCTGTTGCTCATTGATTTGCTCCAGTGGGCACCAGTAACGTCTCCATTATGAGATTTATTGTTACTGTTTTTGGCATATCAAATATGCCACGGGAAGCTTGCCAGACTCTGCCGTGTGGGCAAGATACTCTCGGTAGCTTGCCGGGCTCTTCAAGAGGGGCGGAGGAATCGAACCTGGGTCGGCTGCGTGCAAGGCAAATGCCCTTCTTTTTAAAAAATAGAACATAAGCCATAGGAGTACCCTTCTCATATTTGACCTTTCTCTCTCTCTCTCTCTCTCTTGCTCTCTGAGAGATTCTCTGTTGTTTTTGGACCACACTCTGTAGAGCTCAGGGATTACTCATGGCTCTGTTCAGGATTCTCTCCTGTTGGGCACAGGGGACTGTATGTGGCACTGGGTATGGAACCCGGGTTAGCCTTGTGCAAGATAAGAATCTTCCCCATTGGACTAGCAGTATGGTTCTTTTACCTAACAGTGGACTGGCCCAAGATGCAAGTTTAGAAACTCAGCTATCACTGGGTCTGTTCTCTGATCTGTAGCATTTCTGCTTTAAGGTGTCATACGTGGTTTTCCCTCTGAAGCTAAGGGTGAAGAATAGCAGTGCATGGGCCTTTAGTTTTCCATCTGCTGACTCTGTCTTGCAAATTTGACTGTCTCACTGGCATGACTCAGCTTCAGGGTAGAGACCTCCTACATGGAGCCACTGACTCTAGACTATGTCCTCCTTCTTCTCAGGACGCACTCAACTCCTGCCTGCTTGACTACACCCCACAGCCTGGCTGTCTCTCCCTCCCTCCCTCCCTCCCTCCCTCCCTCCCTCCCTCCCTCCCTCCCTCCCTTCCTTCCCCTCTCCTTTTCCTCCTATTTTCCTCTATCCCTCCCTCCCTTCTTTCCTTTCTCCTTTCCTTCCCCTCCCTCCCTCCCTCCTTCCCTCCCTTCCTCCTTCCTTCCTCCCTTCCTCCATCTCTTCCTTCCCCTCTCCCTTTCTTCCTTTCTTCCTTCTTCTCTCCCTTCCTCCCTTCCCCTCTTCGTTTCTTCCTTTCTTCCTCTCTCCCTCCCTGCCTCCCTTCCTTTTTTCTTCTTTCCTTCCTCTGTCTCTCCCTTCCTCCCTCCCTCCCTCCCTCCCCCTCCCTCCCTCCCTCCTTCCTCCTTCCCTTCAATTTTTCAGGAGGCCACACTCAGCAGCAGTACTCAGGGGTTACTCCTGGCTCTAGGTCAGTAATCACTCCTGGGCATGCTTGGGAGACTGTATGGGGTGCTAGGGATCAAATCTGGGGTGCCTTGTGTGAAATAAGTGCCCTATCTGAAGCACTACCTCTCCAGCCCCACCTTTTTAGCTTCTTTTACATCTCTCAAGACTTGAAGCGAAGGAGAATTTTTAAAAGGTGCCCTTTCTTCTTCCCTAAAAAAACCTTAAAAATAAGGAAAAAAGGGGACAGAGAGAGAAATCTCAGACCACATTTCCTCTGTGATTTCTCTATTATTAGTAGACCTAAGTACTTAAATTTGATGTGTTACATTAACCTCATGCATTATTAGCATTCAATAAAACTCAATGTATTTTTAGCCCACTGTTAAATAAATTTAATATTCATCAATGTAGGTTTAAAATAAAGCACTTTATTTAACTTAGCTAACTAGATGGCATTATATTATTTTATAAAATTTAAAGGAAAACGATATTATTGCCTATACAAAAACCTCGGGTTTAGTGAGCTGTGGGTTCCTGCTACTAATGTTATTGTTTGAAAGGAATCAAAGCATTTGACATCTGATGTAAGTAAGGAAAAAAGGAGAAGCCAGTTTTCAGTCTACAGAAAAGACTGCTCCTATAGCTGAGAAAGGTGGAATCAAAGTATAATATAAATTATTTATTTACAAAGCAAAAAGTTATAAGTACCACATATTTCACTACACATGTTTCTTAGATGGAGTTACCTGAAAGCAAGTTGTAAGAAGGAATGATTGGCTCAGATAACTTGCATTGATGCCTCATTCTATGGGGACATTATATGGGTACAGATGTACAGTTTATTTTATCCCACTATTCAGTATCATGCATGCACATCCCATAATGCCAATGAGTGAGATTTACTACTTAGAATTCCTAAAATAATTTCTATGAATGATACTAAAAATAGTCTGAGATTAGGGCTCTAACTTATTTTCTATTAAGAATTGGTCAGTGTATAAGATGATTCGTTCATTGCTTCCAGTAGGTGAATCATGACTGATTTAATCACTTATCTAGGGTTTAACATAGAACTTGTTTTATTTATTCTATTTTTTTTTTGTGATATGAGAAGCAAAACCAGGTCCCACTGTGTCCTATTTTCTAGACTAGCAGAAATAACACAGCAATGAATTATTTGGTGTCCATGACTGGATACTTGAAATTCATTCTACTTTTTTCTTTATTTTGTGGATCACAACTATGGTGCTCAGACTTACTTTTAGCCCTGTGCTCGGGGTCACTCCTCTGCTCAGGGGACCTTATTCAGGGCTGGGGATTGAACTGTGTGTACAAGACGAGCACCTTAGCTCTGTTTTCCTCCTTCGCTCTGAAATTTGGTCTTTGATGTGGAGTTTGAGAATTTAAAACGCTGATCAAATAATCACTAAAACATTTTGAGTCTAATTGATAAGCCTTCTTTGTCCATTTACTTCTTCAGGATGTCTAAGAGAGTTGAGAGATATTTGAAGACAGTGATGTAGATGGAGCAAGCAGATTGAGGAGGGGAATGAAAGCATTTCTAGACTTTCCCCTCATTCCACAGTGGAATTAGTTGTCTTTCAGAAAACGGTATTGTTAAATCTACCAATGGTCAATGGTTTATTGGTGTTTACCACTGAACTCAGTTCCCAAGTGTGTTACAGAATAAAGTCAAGTCACAACCCTTGGCATTTTATTGGTACTAGATGGATATTATATTCTTGTCTTAGAAACCAAATAAAATTTATTGCACTTATAATTTTACATTGTTTAGTTCATAACTAATAACACTTTTTAATTGGAAAAAATGTCTATCTGTCATGAGGAGTTATTTCTTTCCATTCATTTATTCTTATTTTTATTCCCCTCCATCCCTTACTTCCTTCACCTCCCTCCCTCTCTTCCTTTCTTTATTCTTTATTCCTTTGCTTCATTCCATTTCTTCCTCTCTTCCTTCCTCCCTCCCTCCTTCCCTTCTTTCTTTCTCTCTTCCTCCCTTCCTTTCTTTTCTTTCTTTTCTTTATTCTTTCTTTCTTTCTTTCTTTCTTTCTTTCTTTCTTTCTTTCTTTCTTTCTTTCTTTCTTTCTTTCTTTCTTTCTTTCTTTCTTTCTTCCTTCCTTCCTTCCTTCCTTCCTTCCTTCCTTCCTTCCTTTCTTTCTTTCTTTCTTTCTTTCTTTCTTTCTTTCTTTCTTTCTTTCTTTCTTTCTTTCTTTCTTTCTTTCTTTCTGTCTGTCTTTCTTTTATGCCTACCTTCTTCTCTTCCTCCCTTCATTTAATACACACTGATTTTCTTTGTTAACACTCTGCAAAGATTGATCATCCATATATCTTGAAGAGGACATGTTTCTTGGAGGTATGAGTTCCTATGTCCATGTGTTGCTATTGAGTTTAGCCAGACTAGTCAAAGCTAGTTTGATGGTTGCTTCTGCAAATTCTAGTGCCCTCTTTTCAAAATAAAGGATACAGTCACTTAAACTTTTCTATCCCCGTTTCTTGTCTCCACAATGATATTCTGCATGCCTGGGGTAGGGGGCAGAGCCCTCTTTATTTTCCCTCTCCATAGCGCATGGTCCCAGCTGTGTGGCTCCCTTCATGAATATGCATGAAATCAGATATGACATTGCCCTGCTCCCATTAATAATCTTGTCATCTGACTGCAGTCATGACTTCCCAGAGCAAATGTAGCCTGAAGAAAAAACAAGGCACCACCAAACCAAACCAAACCAAACCAGAGGGAATTTTTCTGTGTTTTATTGGATTGGACTGGGATTAAACCTTTCCAACACTGGGGCCAGGGATTGGGAGGGGAACCGAAGAACAAGGGAATGCGGGAAGAAGAGAAGTGAGCCCCTGTGAATGGTGTGGCTTGTTGGAAACCCCAAGCAGTGGGTGTAATGGTATGCCCAGTGACCTTGAATATAAGCGCTGTGGGTAGCCCCAGCTTTTTTGTAAAAGCAGCACTTGCAGGGGTGGTTTGGGTTTCAGAGTTCCAAGTCATCAATCATTTCAGCCCATTCTTCTCTTTGACAGCTCAGTACAAGGCCTGACATTTGACACTCAAGACCCCAGAACTTGTGCATAGACACAAACTGAGCCCTCAGGGAGAGGAGGAGGTGGGGGAAGGGGGAAAGGAACACATTTAAGAGAGCTGCTGTGTTGTTTTTTTTTTTCTTTTCTTTTCTGAAGCCTCAAACAGCAGCATCTCCCCAATGCATTCTATCCCAGAGCATTTCTGTAGGCGAGTGCCGTGGTAAGTTCTGCGGCTGGTTTGTGGCCTCTGGTGCTGATCAGGTGGTTTAAAATAGCTCTAGGCAGACAGGCGAGGGCAAATGTCTGAGCCCGGTTGGCCACTTTCCATTTGGCTAGATTGAATCCAACCTCTGCCTCGAAGAATGGATGGGTGGATAAGGGGGTTATCGCTTTCTGGACAATGGCTCATGACACCGTGACCTGAGTGTCATTACATCATGCTGTCACCTCACAGGAAGGCCACCCTCAGGGTCTTTCCCCCCTTGGAAAATTGAAAAAAAGTGGAAGGGCAAAAAAAGAAAAAAGGCTAATAATTCAGGTTCAGATATGAGCTCATTCCAGTTCGGGGTCAACTAATGCAAGTGTTGCAAGGATCAAATCATGGTGATTGGTGTTAAGAAGGATGAGGTAATTTATGGTTCTAACATGGAAGGAATCTAAAAGGTTTATAACATGCAAGGTCCGGGATTTGAAGGGGAAAGTGTGAGATGTCTCTGCCTCAAATCCCTAATCATCTATGGCCAGTTAAAGTGAGTGCCAGGCTTTAGCATGTGATTAAATTATTACTCTAGTCTAAGGCTCAGCGGATCAATCTATCATGCATTTTTAGGCACTGACTGTAAGCCCAGCTTTAGACGCACATCACAGGATACGCAGATACCTTTGGAGCTCATCCTAGCCCACACTGACATTTTATTTGGCAAGATAAAGCATCCCTTGATAAGATACTGCCTAATGGACTAGTAAAACAAATGTATTCTGATTCATCAACCAGGTTGTCTCTAGAAAGAGTTTTGTTCAGCCTTGGCACCCCCTCAGAGACATTTTTTTTTAATCACATGATTCATCCAGTGGAAATGTGATGGAAGAAATATCGGGGGCAACTTTTGAACAGGAAAAACTTTTGCTAAGAACTTCAGATTGTAGGCCCCAAAAGACTAAGGTCGAGAGGTGTGGTTGAGAAACACTGGTTGCAGGAGACACTCACTATTAGCCCTGTCTGGGGTGCCTGAATTAGAAAGCGAATTTTACGCTTAATTCTTTTCCCAATAATCAATGATGATCCTGTATAACAGCACTGAACAATGACAAGCCCTTGGTCTTAGATTACAAAACTGATTACCTGCCAGTAAAGATGGGGGAGAAAGCATGTGGCAGCAGAAGTGACTAAGGGGCAGAGATGGAAGGTCATTCCTTAATGCTTTGGGGGCAGTTGGGTGCAGTTCATCAAGATTTACTTGCAGTACATTTTCAGCAGTATTGTAATCGTGCTAGTTAAACTATGGTCATTTTTAAAAGTATTTAGTTTTTCCTCTTGGGTTCTAAGTGGACTGATTCAATTAGCCCAAACTAGAGCCCAGTAATATACATAAACTAACAAGTTTCTTCCAATGATGGGCTGTCCCGGCAGTATTCAGGACTTATTCCTGGATCTGTGCTCAGGGATCACTGCTGGCTGGCGGTGGATCGAACCCAGATTGGTCCAATGGACCATCTATGGTGCCAGGCATGGTTCCCGGGCACTTGCAATGCCTTACTAGCTGTACTATCCCTATGGCTCTTAAAGTATTATAAAATAAGCTCATTATGACAGCGTAAAAAATACATGTTATAAATGAAAAAGATATATGGCTGTTCAGTAGTTACTTGTAATTGTACTGCAGTTCCACTCCATAGTTCATCTGCACAAAGTCTGGATGTAGCCCAGTCAGTGGTAAAGTACATAACTGTCACTCTCGAGTCTGAATCACAGCATCAAAAACAAATATAAATAGTAGCATTGTAGTAGCACTGTCATCCCATTGTTCATCCACTTGCTGGAGCAGGCAACAGTAACGTCTCCATTGTGAGACTTGTTACTGTTTGGGGAATATTAAATACACCACATAGCTTCCCAGGCTCTGTCAGGCAGGCGGGATATTCTTGGTAACTTGCCGGGCTCTCTGAGAGGGATGGAGGAATCGAATGGTTCTAAAAGGAATCTAAAAGGTTTATAACATGCAAGGTCCGGGATTTGAAGGGGAAAGTGTGAGATGTCTCTGCCTCAAACCCCTAATACTGACCCTAGTCGGCTGCATGCAAGGCAAATGCCCTACCTCTGGGGCTGGAATGATAGTACAGTGCCCAAAGAGCTTGTCTTGTGTGTGGCCAACCCAAGTTTCATCCGTAACCTGCCACAACTGATCCCTGAGTGCAGAGCCAGGAGCAGGTCCTGAGCACAGGTTTTCAAAAGAAAACCCAACAAAAATGCTCTTTTTATTACCCTTCCAGTGGTTTGAGAACTCATACTTCTACAAGCAAAGGTGAATTGGGTTTGTGTAAGGTTGTCTTAGGTAGAGATATTATCACATGCCCTCTGTTATATTATAGACCAGGCAGACAGGCTATATTAATTGGCATTAGTTAACTTTTCTTTTTCTATTTTTATGGTTCTTGCAGATTTTAATTAATTATATATTCATTTAAACTTCTTGTTTTCATTGAATCACTATGAGATACACAATTACAAAGCTGTTCATAATTGGGTTTCAGCCATACAATGTCCCATCAGCAATCCTCTCCATCAGAGTACATTTCCCACCACCAATGTCCTGAGTATACCTCCTGCAACTGCCCCACCCACAGTCTCCTCCCCTCCCCTCCCCTCCCCTCCCCTCCTCTCCCCTCCCCTCCCCTCCCCTCCCCTCCCCTCCCCTCTCCTCCCCTCCCCTCCCCTTCCCTCTCCTCTCCTCTCCTCTCTCCCCCTCACTTTAGGGCACTATGCTTTGCAATACAGATACTGAGAGTTTATCATGCTTGGTCTTTTACCTACTTTCAGCACACAGTTTTTATCCAGAATGATCATTTCCAACTATCACTATCATAGTGGTCCCTTCTATATCTCAACTTCCTTCTATCCCACCACTTGAGGCATTCTTCCAACCATGGACCAATCTTCCTGGCCCTTGTTTCTACTGTCCTTGGGTATTAGTCTCATACTATGTTATATTTTTAATATACCACAAATGAATGCCATTATTCTATGTCTGTCCCTCTCCTGACTCATTTCACTCAGCATGAAACTTTCAAAGTCTATCTATTTATAAGTGAAATTCATGACTTTATTTATCTTAACAGCTGCATAATATTTCATTGTGTAGAAGTACTATAGTTTCTTTAACATATCATCTGTTCTTGGAACTCAAGCTGTTTCCAGACTCTGGCTATTGTGAATAGTGGCAGTAAATTTTATATCTTACCCACTATACTACAAGCTCCTTGAAGGCCAGCTTATGCATTGTTTCAAAGCAGCTTGTGCAATTTTACATCTCTTGGGGAGGTTCTTGCCTTATAGAAGGAGGGACTTAATACCTGGTTGAAGGATTAGCAAGTATACAAATAAATACCTGCTTCCTGGTCTCATTAGACAAATATAATGGTGTTTCAGGGGATAATACTTCAGGCACATTTAATATATACTCATTATTAGACAATGAACTTTACTTTCTTATCACTTTTTGACAATCATTCCTCTGAATTTTCACAAAATTCTTGTCTCTAAGAATTCTTAATGGATCTGAACTTCCTCATAACTTTCTATTGAAAATTTCTTGAACTCTTTGTGTTTCTCTCTGAGCTGCTTTTGCTCTTTGTTCCCTGCTGTTTATTTGCCTTCATTGTTCTTATAGTCTATAACCTCTCCAAGAAAAAAGATTGTATTTTTGGCTTTCAATTCTTTGAAATGAGTATGTTATTAAAAAACAGTAAATTACTATCTGTTGGATATCATTGGTTTGTCCTTTCCCCCTTGCCACTAGGAGCTTAGGTTTATCAGTCACACCCATCAAAGTGCTCCCGAGTCACTCCCATTCTTTTGTTTATCTGTAACCAATTCTACCAGTTTATCTGCTCTTCCCTTAATCAAACTCTGTTAATTGGTAAGGTCAGAACTTCCTAGGACACTGAATATTATAACATTGCCTTTCTCTCCTCTTTATGCCTTTTGAATAATTTACTTTAAAGCTATGTCTTTTTTGTATAGACACAAGAAGACAATATTATGTTTTTATAACT
Organism: Sorex araneus; assembly: GCF_027595985.1. Lineage (NCBI taxonomy): Eukaryota > Metazoa > Chordata > Mammalia > Eulipotyphla > Soricidae > Sorex > Sorex araneus. Next base: position 50,680,037 of record NC_073307.1, on the reverse strand, counting down.
TAAGACTTAATTGGCCTCGATATTCCCTCCTGGGCATCTGCTCTCTCCACTTAAGCCTCAGTTGCCCTCAGTTCCTAGCACCCCAAAGTAGGGTCCCCGACGTGGGACGGGAAGGATCCAGGGCAAGCGGTGAGTTATGTGCTACCCTGGCATCGAGATGGGCCTGGCCAAAGTGCCTAATTCTTAACTATAAGTTAAGAGCTTGATCATAGACAAATGCTGTCATGATCCAATAGTAATTATGAGACTGGGACCCTGCCAGGGATAGGAAAGACTGATCTGACCTGAGCACTGTAGTCTGAGATTGAGATGGCCCCAGGAGAGCAATTCTATAAGCTTTAATGCATCTCTTATTGTTTCCATACAAAATAATTAATATTATGAATTCTTATATGTTTGCTGGCTGAGGAGAAGAGAAACACACTCATGGGACTCTGCCCTTGGGTGGATCCTCCTGCTGAAAGAGAATTAAGTCCTAGGAGAAGCATCCCCTGAGGGAAAAGAACCTTACCCTATTGCTGACCACACCTATGTGTATGCCCCAACCCCCTCATGCGGTGGAGATTTAACTAGGCTGGAAGAGTGGGTTGGGGGCCAGATCCAGATCCACAGGGGCCAGATCCACGGAGCCAGATTCATGGGGGCCAGATCCACGGGGGCCAGATCCACTGATCGAGAGAGAGACCGAGAGCCGGGAGAGAGGCAGAGAGAGAGAGAATGAAGTAGGATGGGGGAGAAAGAAGCAGGAGGAGAATCAGAGGAGAATGGAGATGGACATGAAATAAACCGATCGAGCAACCAGTTTGGCCTTGTTCCTTCCTTCACCTGCCTCGCCGCCTGCGCGCCCTTTTCTTTTCTTTTTATTTTTACACAACTATCTAAAATAGTCCTTTTTAAAAATTATTTTCTTTTTCAGATAGTTGGCTTTCTTTGTCAGGCCACTCATCTATGTTGGGAGATATTTATGGTACTTTAATGCTTCACATTTTGTTTTTACCTGGGAAAAACAACACCCTCTGTTTTGGAGCATTCTAAGTATAAATCATAGCTTTGCTTCCTCATGGGGGTAGAACTACAGAATCTGTGATACCACAAAATGAAAGGTCTTAATCTTGAGCAAAATCCTTTGATCCATAAAATAAGTTATGCTTAGCCATGAGTGTTTTGAAACAAAATATTCATTTTTGTGCAAAAGATCTGTCATCAGAACTTTGAAAATGTTACATGGTAGAAACGATCAGTCTTAATATAAATAAAAGGATGTCATTGAAGGCAAAACTCAAAACAAGTCCTTCATTTTGTTTTAGAACTTGATTATTTCCTACTATTTGCAAAATTACATAATATGCATTTGTAATTAACAATGTTGAATATCATCATTATGACACTTTCAAAATATGGAACCCCCTACTCTTTAGTACGCTGATCTGAAGAAATTATGGCTAGATTGAGAAATTTTGTGGTTGTTTTTCTCCCTGAGGTGCACAGAATTGGAATTCAAGAGATAAGCATGAATTTCTAATCATGTTGCTATTTCCCATGTAGTTACTTGGTCAGCTTCTTGGATTCGTCATGCAACTATCAAAGGTCATCAATTATAGGGACCTTATGTAAATATGGAGCTATTTTGTGATTCTATTTTGAGTAACATTTATATACATCTGTTCAAATAAATTAATTTTCTTGTCCCAAATGATTCATTTAGTGGAACAAGAAGTTCTCATCCTAATGCAAATAGAGAAGATGACAGAGGGCACAAGGAAATGGAGAGGGTGGGAATTCATTGTCTCATCTACCAATGGATGAATGCTGGCATGTACTTTGTAAACAGAACAGCACCAAGAAAATATTTCTATGGAGAAGGAGAGAAGAAAAAACTGTGACTCCTACCTTCTCGGGTAGAATCTAACCTTCTATGGGTTACATCTTCAGAGATATCTACTTTGAAGCTCATTTAAAGTTTTTTCTGGTTGGATGATCTGACTCCCTTTCGTTAACTTCTCAAAGTATTTTTCCCCTACATCTGCAAAATTATCATCTGGTTTCCTAAATTGTGATAATTGACAGAGAAATTGCAGAGTTTTTCCTCTTCTCTAAGTACTGGTGCCACCTCCATACATATCAGATGTATCAGAGTGGTGAATTAAGTCTTGCAGATGCTGCTCGTAAGCAAAAGTGTCTGACTGGTGGTCCAAATTTTACCTGAGACCCAGAATCACAGCCTCATGACTTAAATTAGCAGCTCCTTCCTTTCCAAGAAAGTGGCTTTACATGACTTCCATTGTATTTCCATCAAATCCATTGCATATTTCCCATATCTTGCTGAAGCTCAATGACCTCACTCCTTAACATTTATATCCTCTTATAATCGACAGCATCAATTATTCTATTTTTTATAAATATTTATTGGAATTTTCATGATTCCATCATTCCAAACCTTACTGTCAAATGCTTTACCATCACAGGGGATGTCTATAGTCTGGCACATGACCTTATCATGGCATTGACTTTCTTTCTTTTCTCTCTGACTTTCGTACATAATTTTCTTAAAAATTCAGTTCAGGGCGGAGCTGGAGTGGTAGCACAGTGGGCAGGGCATTTGCCTTGAACGCAGCCAACCCGGGTTCAATTCCCAATATCCCATATGGTCCCCCAAGCACCTCCAGGAGTAATTCCTGAGTCCAGATCCAGAAGTAACCCCCGTGCATCAATTACCAGGTATGACCCAAAAATTAAAAAAAAAAATTCAGTTGATCTTTTTTCACTCAAGAAACAGAACTGTCTTTCAACTCTTATTCCTTGCATGTTCTTTAACTTTGTTTCAGATAAGACCTGTTCATATTTTTCTCCTTATTCTCTCTGTAATGTCTTTTTCTTCCTTTTCTACTGAGTGGAAACTCTTCCAGAGGTGGAATTTAAACATTTAAAAAAATTTTTTTTGCAGCAATTATAACACTTTATTGAGTTCCTAACTGTGATGAAAGTTTTAGTAATTGCTCTTTGAATAAAATTATGATGAGTTAAATGATACCACCAAATCCCTTTTTATTTATTATTATTCTTTATGAATGAATTTTACTTGATTTATCTCCTTTGTCTGACTAGACAGGTTAATTCACTGGGTATGGGTTGTTAAAGTCAGCTGTGTATTTTTTTATTATAGTATGGCAATGTCCTTGAACTAAAGGCTCATATTTGATCTCTACATGTCTTGGTCGTACTATATAGCAAGTAACCTTGTTTTTTTTAATTTTTAATTTTTTTTACTTCTTAATTTATTTTATTTTTTATTGAATCACCATGTAGAAAGTTACAAAGCTTTCAGTCTTAAGTCTCAGCTACACAATGCTCAAACACCCATTCCTTCACCAGTGCACATATTCCACCACCAAGAACCACGGTAAACCTCCCCCCCACCCCCCCACCTCCCCAGCCCCTCACCCCACCTGTGTAGCTGATAAATGTCACTTTGGGGGGGACTCCAAACAATAATAGTGAGCTTTTTGTTGAAATATTGAAAGCAAGTAACCTTGTTTTTAAAATTTCTTTTTTATTAAATCACGGCAATATACACAGTCACAAAGTTGTTCACGATTGGGTTTCAGTTATATAATGTTCCAATACCTGCCCCTTCACTAGGGCACATTTCCCACCACCAATGGTTTCAGTTTCTCTTCCCCCTTCTCCCCCCACCCATCAGTCTGCCTCTATGGTATGCACTTTACTTCTCTCTGTCTGTCTGTCTCTGTCTGTCTCTGTCTCTTTGTCTCTCTCTTCCTCTGTATCTTTATCTTTGTCTCTCTGTTTCTCTCTCTTTCTCTCTTCTTTTGAGCCTTATGGTTTGCAATACAGATAATGAAAGGTTATGAGGTATATCCCTTTATCTAGCAAGTAACCTTTTTCATAAAAATTAATTTGAGCCATTTCCTACTAGTACTCAGTTTCACTTCTTTGTCACCTTTGAAATCTAGTGTTGGACACCAAGGTATCATATACTTCTCAGTACCTGTCCAGCGAGATCTGGCTAGGCAAAGGTATGAAACCAGGAGGAAGTATTTCATTTGTATTCTTCTTGTTTTTTGAAAAGTTCTCTGTTCTTAGACAGATCCTCCTCTTACTTGCTTTCTATCCCACTTATAAAGTAGGTCATAGATGAAGTGGCAGAGGCCCACCTGTTCCTTGAGTCAGATCACGCTGTGTTTGGAGATTCAAACACATTATATTCCCATGATAATGAGGAAGGACTATGCTGTAGCTTTAAGAAGTAGGTGCCAGGGAGAACCAACAGCAGGACTGAGCCTTAGAGATTTTTATTTTATTTTATTTTATTGATCATTTGTGAATACTCAGGATTCACACTGTATTGTCGGGACACCAACCTACCTCTCCCTGGTTGGGGAGATTTTAAGTCTCAGTTTGCTCATCTCTAAAATGGACATATAAAAAGTAATTTCTTAGGATTATTGGGGAGGGGGTTATGCAAACCAATGCCCTAGGGAGGCCAGGCCTGGCAGACTGTGACTTTCAGCTCACCCAGGAGAGTTATTATTGTCAAGATGGCCATGATGGATTAATCCGGTGAAGAGTATGCTTCTGTCAGAGGTGGTTCAGTGTCGTCTGAGCGAAGCACAATCAAACAGAGGCTTATTCATCCAGTGTGTCTCTTAGTTCACACTGTGCGGGCTTGGGTGGAACAGAGGATGGCCAAGTGGAAGGAGAAAATCAAGGCTCCTGAGCTTAGCCCAGTCTATTCCCCACGTCTGCTCCCGGAGAAGAAACAGGACAATTCCCCAGCAGGCCGTCAGATGGCCTAATTTATATGTAGAAGGAGGATCCAGCTGGAGGAATTTTTTTTCCTTTTTAAGGATCTGGGGGAAAAATAGGATGCTCTCGGGGTCCCAGCGGTGTCGCCACGTTCGTTTCACTCACGCGCCCCTCCTTTAGTACTTTCATGGATTGACATGAGGGAGGAATTCGCATGTCACGGAAGATAACATCTCACTATTGCCAATGGAGTCTATTCAGACAGGCATGTTCGTGGGTTGATAACTTATTCGGTATTGCAGAGGACTCAAAGATAGACATTTCGCCTTTTATCTCCATCTCTGTGCTCCCTGCATACTAAAGATAGTGAAAAACAGCCAGATACATCTTAACTAAGTCGCACAGCAGAGAGGAATGCGTGCTAGCCGGCTGCAGGGACTGTGAAGTCAAAGGCGCAAGGTGTCACGCGGCCCGATGACAAATGAATTAAACATGTTTGTGTCTTTAACTTGAGCTGTCAGGGAATGTATTTGAAAAAGCGCAGACCTGGTGATTATTTAGCAAGGGGTGTAAAATAAATGGAATATATATGTGTGTATATTTATATATTTATATATATTTGGGGTGCTGCTCCCTTGGTGGAAGCTATGATAAAAAAGGCTGGAATGAAAAATTAAAAATAAAGATTGACTTTAAGCATATTTTCATATCGGTTGACATGTATTTTTGAGGTGGAAGAAGGAAAACTGAGAACTAATTTAAATGACCTTTTTTGTGTGTGTCAGGAATTGAACTTAGGGTCTCACACATGCAAGACATGTATGTATCACCACCAAGCTTTGTCCCTGTCCCTAAAGGAAAACTGTTATATTATTAAAGCACAGCACTTGAGAGTATCAGCAGCCTCAGTCTAGGACTCTCAGAGGCAGTAGGTACAAAGCAGTAATATCCTTTAGGTAATTCTTAATCATTCAATGTTTATCCCCTACTCTAAGAGAACACTTCCTGTTCCAGTGATGTGTGGGTGGAAGTGAGGAATCATTTCAGAGTGCATCCACCCATCTCCTTCAAACATGCAAATAGAGTTGACCAGGAAGAGACTAATCCAATTATTTGAGGTCAGGAAAATCTCAGTAAATCTGATCTCAAAGGCCCAAGCGACATTTTGGTCAGTGTCAGTGATTCCCTTTTGTGTGCTGTGAAAATCTGTATGAATGTATACATCTGCAGTCATAATAAAATGTATAAATCATTTGTCACTATCAAAATGGAAAGTTGCTATTTTAGGAGAAAAATGAATTTTGAAGACTACAGTTTAGGCTTTTTTCCTGAGCCTTCAGTGCCTTTATGATTCCCTGTCCTTCCTCCCTCCTTCCCTCCCTCTCTCCCTCCCTCCATCCCTTCCCTCCTTTCCTTCCTATCTTCTTTCCTTCCTTCCTTCCCTCCTTTCATTCCTATCTTCTTTCCTTCCTTCCTTCCCTCCTTCCTTTCTTCCCTCCTCCCTCCTTCCTTCCCCTTCCCTCCCATATTTCTTTCTTCTTTTCTTCCTACCTTCCCTCTTCCTTCCTTCACCATTTCCTCCTTACCTCCCTCCCTCCTCTCTCCCTCCCTCCCTCCCTCCATCTCTCTTTCCCTTTCTCTCTTCACTGCCTTATAGAATGAGCTGAAAATTCATACAAACATCTGTATTGAGCATTCTCTTGCTTCCTGCCACTCTCCAGATGGATATTTTCCTTTTCTTCAGTCTCCATTAAACAGGGAGTGAGATTTGAGTGGTCCAGAGCACCAGTAAAATTCTTGAGGACCAGAGAGATAGCACAGGAGTGAAATCATTGGTCTTGCATATGGCTGACCCTGGTTTCATCCCTGACCACCCCCCCCCCCATGTGGTTCCCTGGGGGATTGCCAGGAGTGATGCCTGGAAGCAGTGTCAGGAGTGAGTCTTAAATACTATTGGGTGTAGCCCCAAATTCCCCTCTCCCATAAACTAATGAAATTATGGAGTACAGAAGATGATGCATTTATTCAAGGATTGTTATCAAAGAAATGTTCATTTTAAATGAATCTCTTACAATAGATTCACATGCTTTGGACATATAATTCTATGAAGTTTATGTGTGGACTGCCTCCACACAGAAGTCGTGACCTCCTAGGAGAATGTCTGAAGCCTGATGCTTTTGTATCTCACCTGGAATGACTTTAACTTTCAGATTTTCTTCAAATATACCCCAATTGCACCCCTGAATTATTGCTGCCTCAATTTAGACAAAAATGCACTGATGCAGACAGAAATGCAGTGCCCCTCTTCCAGGGAAGTAGTTCATCTTCTACATGACAACATCTGCACATGTCTAAATTTTGGAAAGAAAACTGGATCTGCACAGTCAAAATGGGTTTTCAAAAGAATATGCAGTCTAATTATAAAATTGATAAGCAGGAATGTGCAGAAATAGAACAGAACCATGAGGGTGATCCGTCTTTGGTGATTTGTCTATTTATAACATGATATCACTCTAAAATCCTTGGTAAATTGACCCAAACAAATCTCAGGAGCACACAGTGAAGTTTATTCAGAAATATAGTGATTTGAAAGAGAGTTAATAATCCTGGGTGCACCACATTTTTCTTTGTTTTTCAAAGTCTTTGTGGGCTTAAACACAGTATCATTTACAGTGTCCAATATCTTTGTTTTTTTTTTAATTAATGTTGAAGATTCTCAAATAAATAACATTAGAAATTAGTCCTCTATATATGTATTCCCATTTTCTAAAATTATTATTGTTTGTTTGTTTATAAACACTTGGAATTGAAATGTATCAAAATATACCAATTCAAATAAATCTTGCATGGATAAGCTATTTACGACTATCAGCTATAGGGGAATTTCTCTGATGCTTCTGGTAATATCCAAATGCATTTCAGTTCTATCGTTAGCAATGTCAAGATGAAAATAGCCATGTGTTATGGTCAACTTCATGTCCAATGAATTGTATCCATAAATTTACACTTCCCTAATACCTCTGGCTATAGATTTGAGCCTGATAAATGTGACACCAGTGGAGCCCTATTAAAAATGTGACTCAAATTAGATATATCCATTCTGCAATGCTTTATTCATTGACAGCCGATTTTATCTTGTTTTAATTCTCTTTTTCCTATGATCAAACAACTAACAAAAGATAATTACACAAACTTCAATTGTCAGTAGGTAAATAATCAAATAATCTTCAATGAGATTTTTTAAAAAATAACATCATTTACTAAGACAGCGACCAGACTTGAACTACAAACTACAATTCTTATCTGACTCTCAAATAGAAATACTCAGTTGTCCTAAGTGTAATAAGTTGCTTGGATGAGCTTTTAAGTTAAGTCTTATATTGGTGAATGGATGCTGCCACTGCCTTAATCATTGCTTTAAAGTCCTTATTTCAACTGTTTATACCTGTGGACCTGCACCTGGACTGCATACTGGTTTGAGACCAAGATTTTTAATCAAGTCAACAGATCAGCAATCCAGAGCTAGTGCTTGATAAACACTGATCTACATTCCTTTTGGTGGTTCTCTCCTTTCTCTATGTATCATTCTTTTAATGTTCTTCTTTTCCCTAACATGTTCTCTCTCTCTTGCTGTGTGTTATTATTTACTTCACAGGTATCAATGCATTTCTAGATGGTTCCCCTCTCTCCATCTTTGAAACCTCAGCCTGTTTGAGCAGCCAAAGTCGTATTTTCTTGAGCATGTATAGGTCTTCAATTTCAGATAAAAGCCCAAGCAACCATTTGGAGGTTGAAAATATTGTCAGTGAAAAGTGCACTGAATATAGATCACCTACCAAATCCCTTATCCAAACCTATCTGTAGTGGACTCAGGAAAATGTGCTTATTGGATGATGGCTGAGCAGAATCATCCAAGACAAAGCCTCAGTCCCAATTCTCTAGTATAACATGCCCCTACACACATACCACCACCCCTTTTTTTCTGAAATGAAGGGTCCCAAGCAGTGCTCAGGTTGTCTGAGAGTACCACTAGCATTTTTCACCCAACTGGACCAGTGATTCAATGTGATGGGCAGAGGCTGTAAGGGGTTCAGGCCCTGTAGTGTGGAATACCCCAGCCAGTTCAGAGTAGCTGGAAGCCTTCAGGACCATAGCAGACAGTACTTAGGGGACATCAGGGCTGTATCTGGTGATATTGAAGGACCCCAGGATGATGGAAACCAAACCCAAATTGTGTGAAGCTAGGTATTCACAAGAACCACTATACTAGCTCACCACCCTACAAGCACCTCTTTTAAACAATAATATCAAGGCATACAAGAAACCCAAGGGACTCAGAGAGCAATTTAAAAATAACTATGGAGTATATATTTTTTCTAGTAGAAAGTGTAGGATATGTGTATAAGAAAACTTGAAAAATGCCCCAAATAAGCAAAAACACAGAGATAGTATCTCTGTTTTAAAAAGATGGAAAATTCTAGAAATCAAACAATACTGCAATACCATTGAAGCTGAAGAAGAAATAGAAAATAATAATGTTTGTTTCTTAAATAATAATTGTTGAGAATTTTCTAAAATTAATGACAAGAACCAAACCATGGATTCAGATATTCAGTGAACAGCAAGCAGGAAAAAAATGTCAATATTAAACTTTTCCACATTGAACAGACACACACACACACACACACACACACACACACACACACACACGTGCGCGCGCGCGCACGCATGCGCGAGCGCACACACACACTCACACATGCATGCACATGTGCAAAAAAAAGAATAGGGATTTAAATGACTAATTTAACATTTAGGAATCTTTTATTGTATGTTAAATAAAAACAACAAAAATAATTTCATTATTATGTACTATAATCCCACTAAAGATAATTAGATACATGAGCAAATCTTAAAGAAAATCCACTTTACCTAGAAATCAGCAATCAATGAGTGAGTGACATACTTGAAAAGGTGAAAAAAAATCCACTACAAATCCAAAATTGTCTTTCTAGTCAAAATCTTCTTAAAAAAATGAATGAGTGATGCACACTTTCTAAGACAAACAAAAATTGAATTTTTTTCCTATAAGAAATATTAATATAAACTTTTATACAGGAGAAAATACATGGGTCAAAAATTTGGATCCACATCAAGAAGGAGGATAAAATAACAAATATATTGCATCAAATTATTGAAAATATAAGCTAAATTCTAAATTAATGCTAAAACATTAATTGTAACAATTAATTGAGAGATTCTAATGGACACAAGTGAAATCAATGTTATCATTATCTCAAGGGAAAAGAAAAAGTAGGGATACTTAATAAAAAGGTAGCTGGGCTGCATACTAAGTTGTATTGTCTTATTTGAATGTGGGAAGATTATTTCAAAATGGATACTGAAGCTTGAACATTATTACTAGTTTTTATAAAAGAATATAAGAGAATATGAAATGAAATCCTGTAAAACCCTCAATTTAACCTAGAAATGACAGAAAAGAGGATGAAGGTCAAAGACAAATACTCAACAGAGAAGGTCAGGTAAAAATATGGTAGGTATTATTCCAACCACACCAACACTCTCTTTAATTGTGAATAATATAAGAGCACCATTTACCTGTCAGAGTGTGTTTTGAAGAAAAAAATCAAAGTATACGTTCCTTACAAGAACCCACATTAAACATTTATCTTTAAATATTTAGAGTGGGTTTGCTTATAAGCCTTAAAATTAAAGGATGGGAAACAATATGGAGGGGCACGGGATGATCAAGGGACCCAAATTGTGAAAAAGGCCTAACAGCCCTGAGAAAGTATGCACCTAATCCAGAGCATTAAAATAGACGAGACAAAAACTAATAGTATTGAGAGGAGAAATAGACAAACACCCTAGTATAATTGGAGCCTTGAATACTTCCCTGTCAGTAATTGGTAGATCAGGAAAGCAGATAATCAGTAAGGATATAGATGACCTGAACAACGCTATCAATCAATGTGATCTAATTGACATTTATAGAATACACCATTTCACAACAACGGAGCACACAATCTTTTCAAGCTCTCATGCAACATTTTCAAAGTCAGACCACATGCAGAGTCATAAAACACTCCAAGACAAATTGAGAAGAATAGTGACCATAGAAATACATTCTGTAAGTTTGAAATTTGGGGTCCTTTATTTACAATTTAATTAACTAAAACCACATCACCTTTTGCTCCTCACCAGAATCCTATATTTTCCTACCATGCTTAATTGTATTTATTCACAGAATCACTGTCACTGTCACTGTCATCCCGTTGCTCATCGATTTGTTCGAGTGGGCACCAGTAACGTCTCTCATTGAGAGACTTATTGTTACTGTTTTTGGCATATCCAGTATGAATGGGTAGCTTGCCGGGCTCTCCGAGAGGGGCAAAGGAATCAAACACGGTTGGCCACGTGAAAGGCAAAAGCCCAATTGCTGTGCTATCGCTCCAGCCCCTCAAAATATACACATTGAGGTATATTTCAGTCTTTTATTAGACATAAGCACCTTGAAGGCATTTTATGTGCTCACTGACTCTCTTGTTCAAGTATCTTAAACACAAAATAAAATAAGTTCATCTGTTATCAAGAAATGTTCTTGTTTCCGGCAGTGCTCAGGCCTTACTCCTGGCTCTTACATTTAAGGATCACATCTGGCAGCCTCCAGGGACCATATGGATTTCTGGGTCTCAAACTGGGGTGGGCTATGCACAAGGCAAATGCCCTCCTTATCCACTGTACTATTGCTCTGGCTACAGAAAAAACCTGATAAACATATTATTAAGGGAGTAGCCTGTTTAGGAATAAAGTAGGAGACCAACTTGTTTATTGTTCATAAGATCAATAAATAAAAACTAAGAGATTAAAAAAAACTTGGGGTTAGCAATGTACAAGGCAAGCACCCTACAGCTGTGCTATCTCTTGAGCCCTGTTGGATTAGAACTCTAAAAATTTTATTTTTATTTATTTATTTTATTTAAATTATTTTTAATTTTTATTTTAATGAATCATTATGAGATACAGTTACTGACTTACAAATTTTCATGATTACATTTCAATCAAGCAATGCTCGAGTACCCATCCCTCCACCAGTGCCCATTCTCTACCACCAATGTTTCCAGTGTCCCTTCCCCGACCCCCACCCCTGACTCTGTGGCAGACACATTCCCTCTTACTCTCTTTCCTTTTGGGTGTTATGGTTTGCAATATAGGCACTAAACAGCCATCATATTTGGTCCATAGCGTACTTTCAGCACGCATCTACCATCTCGAGTGATCCCTTCAACCATCATTTCCTTAGTGGTCTCTTCTCCACCCTACCTGCCTTTTCCCCCAGTCATGATATCAGCTTCCAAGCCTTGGGGCCACCCTCCTGGCCTTTATCTCTACTATCCTTAGGTGTTGTTCTCCTATTAGGTTACTTTATCTGCACTTGCATGTTTATTGCAGCTCTAACTATTTTAGGTTCAACATTGGTTTGCCATTTCTCCTCCAACCTTTCTCCTCCACCACAAGAGGCTTACATTTACTGAGTAACACCCATCACAATGCTCCTGAAGCACTCCCATTACCTCAGTATTTATCTTTAACTTCTCCTTTGGGTTCTGTTTCTCCTATCTGTTAATCATGCATTTCCCCTAACCGGAACTTGTGACTTGTAGAGTTAAATTCTTCAGATATCTCTGGATTTGTATTTGTAAATGAAATATTGCTTTTTCTCTTTTCCTTATGTCCTTTTCATAGTTTACTTTAGAGCAGTGTCCTTTTTATGGAGACATAAGAAGACAGTTAATGCTATGCTTTTGTAACTTGGAGTTAATTGGCTCTGAATAATATTTACTCCTAGGCATCTGTCATATTTACTCAACTTAAACCTCAATTGTCCTTAGTTCCTAGCATCCCAAAAACAGGGTCCAAAGAAGGGACTGATGAACCCAGGGCAAGCATTAAGCTACCCTGGCATCGAAACGGGACAGGCCAAGTGACATAAAACTTAAAATAAGTTAAAAGCATGTTTCTGGATGAATTCTGTAATAACCCAAAGAGAAATGACTGATATGGACCCTACTAGAGTTAGGAAGGACTAATCTGGCCTGAGGACTGTAGTCTGGGATCTATAGATATTCCGAGGAGTGTCACCCCACCCTTCAAGCTTAATATAACTTACCATGTCCATACAAAATGACTAGAAAGATTATTAAGAAGTAAACTTAAGGTGACTGTTCAAATGGTTTTGGACTAAGGAAAGGAGAAATATAGCCCTAGATGAAATTCTGCCCTTGAGCAGATCTCCTAGCAGGATGAGATCTTTGTCTTAGAAGAGCTTGCCCTAAAGGAAGGGCTTTCATATGTTCGTTGTGCTACCTCAAATATGTGTAATTTCTACCCTCAACCCTTAGTGATTGTTCTCTGTAACTAGGCTGTAGGGGTGGGCTGGAGAAGGAGGAATATGCACAGTGAGTGAGACTGGAAGGAGGCAGAGGAAGAATAAGTGACAATTGATCACCAACCAGCCTGGCCCCCATTTTCTTCTTCTTTTGTCCTTCTCCATTGGCCATCCAGGGTGGAAAAATGGCCTGACCACCAAATTTATGTGGAGAGTGAGTGCCGTGCCCCTAACTTATTTTGTGACTACAGAGAGCCCCATGGGCATTTTATATTGATTGGATTGTATATCAAGTATTGTTCTAAAAGGCTTACATGTGACTTAATTTTCTGAAGAATCTGACTAAGTAATTTGTAAAACCTTTGTACTCGCTTGATAGATGTAATATAATATCTATTCCCACAAAACACATCAGTTAATATAAAACTATTTATTTTTTGTTAAATAATGAAGGGTAGCATGGAATATTCAAAGAATATGCTCACTTTCTCTACATTATCAATTTTCTTTGCCAAAACACTGAGAAATTTTTTTAAGTATACTTCATTCAAAAATAATTTCTCTTAGATTGTTAAGATTTTGCCTGGTCTCTGCGTTTTATGCACACACATATACTTTCAATTGTTTGGGATTTAATAAACTCACTTGCTGAAAAATATATAAGAGTAGACACCAGATAAAATAGATGTTGGGTGATCAAAAGCATATCATCTAAGAGAAAAGAAAGCCCTGAAAGATACCCCAATATAACCGAACACGGCATTATCGGATGAAATGTGGCAACATTCAGAGAAAGAAAACAGACAATCCAAAATCCTCTGCTTATGACCTGAATATGCTCTAAAGAATAATAGCGACATTGAGAATCCAGCATAAAGACTGATATTTAAGATAGTATTAGCCATTTGGAAGGCTGAGAGAGGAAAACTTACAAAATACAGAGAAAGCATGGAAGAAAGCAGTGGTACACCATGGAACAAAGAAAACCAAAGATGCTGAGATCCACACTATCATCTCATGGTCAAGGGACAGTGGAGCGATTTGAAATCCAAGAAGAAAACTATTCCTCCAAGCCATGGTGGAAATGTTTATAGTTCACTCTGTAATGATACAAAAATCATTGTTCAATAAGCAATGCAGGGATTCCTAGTTTTTCAAGACAAATAAATCCAATAAGTTGAGCATTGGATTGTCTTAGTAGACTTAGTATATAAGAACATTACTGAAGTAGAACCAGGTGAACATGCTCAGCAGTGGGAGAGGCTGACTTATAAGGAAACAGTATTTCTGAATATCCTCAGCTCATTGTGTCTCATCCCAGGTCTAGTGGGTAGAAGACGAAGTTCTTCTACTTGTAAAGTAGGCTACTTTTAAAAGTTGGTCATTAAAGATACAAAGTAAATGCTAAGTAAATAGCTAGGAAAGGGTGGCATTAAGACTCATTAGACTTTTAACTCTAAAATCCAATATCTTGCTGAGAAATTGGAGCAAACCAGCTGCAAATCTACTGAAACACAAGATCTAAAGTAAAATGGCATTCCCACTAGGAAAAGAATGTTTTCATTTGAATTAGTTGAGGACAGGACAGTTTCTAACTTTGGAGGAAACTTCTAAACTCTAGATAAATTGTTTTTCATCAAAGCAATACTTAAATTTATGCCTCTAAATGCTTACCTTGAGTTGTTCTCCATCACTGCTTCATAACATATAATATATAACATATTTGTATATAAATTATACAAAATATATATTTTATACATGTAAATCAAATATTATACTTATATACAAATTATATAAAATATACAGTATATATTATATCTGGTTTATATATTGTAAATGTATTTACATAAATATTTAAATAAATATATTTAGCTTCTACTAAATATCAGAAATCATTTATAGCCAGGTAGCATTTAGGAATCTCCTAGACCTAGAAATTTAGAGACAAATTTTACATTTTACATGTACATTAAATAAATATTTTTACCTTTTGAACTCACTCTTATTTTAATATCTCACCCAAATCATGTATGCCAACAACCTTTCTAAACTCTACCAGCAAATGACTTAAAACAAATGATTAGATCAATCTGTAAGTATCTGTGAACCTTTAAGAATAATAACTTACCTTGAAAATTAAGAAAATTAAAACCAAACCTAATACATTGTGCTAGTTACATATTTTAAAGTATTTATGAAAATTTTCCCCCTGGGGTTGGGAAAATAGCTCAAAGGGTTAATATGCATGTTTGGTATTCCAGAAGACCAGGTTTAATCCCCTGTGCTAAATACTCCCTTAGGCACCACTGAAAACAACTTCAAACACTGGCTGGAAGTAGTCCTTGAGAACCACTGGTATTGCCCTAAACAAAACAAAACAAAATAAAAATAGCATCCTATCTGATTTGCGCTTACAGACAAACAATATCTCAAAATCCTTTCATTCCTATACTGATCTTTTTCTTTTTAATTGATCTGAATAATTATGCTTTCTAAGTAGATTGCAGGTAAACTATATTAATATTTGTTACACTTCTTCAAAAATGCAGGAGTAAATAAATCATTGTATAATTCCTGACCGTTTCTTTCTAGACAGCTACAGCTCCACAGACCTGAAAAGATATATTTAGTGTAGGTTTACTGCAGATAATCACTAAAACTTTTAAGAAAATAAGTATGGTGAAGAAAGTATTCCATCCTGGACTCTCTCTTACATACTTTGGCTATAGTTCAGTTTTATTCTTGGCTCATGTAATTGTTTTTTATTTTGAAAAATAAGTAAAAAGTGTCAACTTGTAGGTTTTTCAAGTGCAGAAAGAAGTCACTTTTTTTTAAAAAAAATTATTTTATTGAATCACCACGTAGAAAGTTACAAAGCTTTCAGGCTTATGTCTCAGTTATACAATGCTCAAACACCTGTCCTTTCACCAGTGTCACTTTTTAAAAAGTAGCTTGTGGGGCTAGAGCAATAGCACAGCGGGTAGGGCGTTTGCCTTGCATGTGGCCGATCCAGGTTCGATTCCCAGATTCCCATATGGTCCCCCGAGCACCACCAGGAGTAATTCCTGAGTACATAAACCAGGAGTAACCCCTGTGCATCGCCAGGTGTGACCCAAAAAGCCAAAAAAAATATAAAAATTTAAAAAAATAAAATAAAAAGTAGCTTGTTCTGATATACTTTTCTCCATTTTTGATAATACAAATTTATCCTTCTTTATAGATCTACTATAGTTTGAGCATATATATCTTTTAGCTAAAAACAAAAGCTCTTTCATTTTTTTTAAAGTCCTAGAATAATCAATAGGAATTTATAGCACTTTTTTATTTGCATTTCAAATTGCAGCTGAAGAAAAAGAGTTACATTTCAGAAAGCCCAGCTATGAAAAGGAATTAGCAAGGAAACTCATTTTACCCAAGACATTTCCTTACTAGTACTTTGTAACCCCATAAACGCAACGCAGTTCCCCGACTACACATTTCTAAGCTACTTTTCTGATGTTGAAAAACAACGAATGAAATTCGAGGTCAGAAATGGACTGGAGTGTACACATGCAGGCACATTCTTCCTGAGACAGAAATAAGCATTTGGTGATTATTGGAACACCAATAGATTGATATAAGTACCCATTTCTAAAATGCTAACTTTATCTGTGAATAGCAGATGCAGGCAAGCATGGGTGCCTGATAACAAGAATACAAGATGGATATACATATTGTCGGCAATCTTCCGTGTTAGAAAGGTGTGTTGCTACAACTGAGTTGACACCTCCAGGGAAAAACAAAATATTTCTTTTCCATGGGGAGTTTAATTTTTTTTTTTGTCAAACTCTGGTTTGCTTCTTAATATTCTAGATACCTTTTAGTGCAGTATTTTTCAACTTTGAAATATATAAGATTTCCTTGTGATCTTGGAAATGCAAGTGCTGATCTCCAATGGGGTTCAAGAACTTGCGTTTTGAACAAGCTCTGTAAAATGCTGTTATCACACTTTGTAGGAGCATACTTCAAGATGTAAGGGTTTTTGTTTATTTGTTTTTGGGCCACATCAAGTGGAGCTCAAGGGCTTACTTCTGGCTCTACTAAAGGGTAACTCCTGGTGGTATGGTGCCAGGTATAAACCAGGGGTTAGCCATGTGCAGGCGAAAGCCTTTACCAAGCAATGTTTTTCCATAAATAATTTAAAACTATATAGTTTAGAGAGACTTCTAAAATAAAATTTTCAGTACCTCATAGATTCACCAACGTATTATTTTTTACATTTTATTTTTTCTTTTCCTTTTATTTATTTATTTATTGATATTAGTGAATCATCTTGAGGGCACAGTTACAGATTTACACATTTTCATGCTTGTGTTTCTGTCATAGAATGTTCCAGAACCTATCCCTCTACCAGTGCCCATTCTCCACTACTGATGAATCCAGTATCCCTTGACCCCCCAATCTATCCTCCCCACCCCACCCCGCCTCTGTGGCAGGGCATGCCCTTTTGTTCTCTCTCTCCTTTTGGGTGTTGTGCTTTGCAATAGGGGTATTGAGTGGCCATCGTGTCCAATCATAATCTACTTTCAGCATGCATCTCCCTTCCCGAGCAGGTCCTCCAATCACATTTTACTTGGTGTTCCCTTCTCTATCTGAGCTGCCTTTCCCCCTAGCATGTGAGGCTGGCTTCCAAGCCATGGAGCAAACCTCCTGGTACTTATTTCTACTATTCTTGGGTGTTAGTCTCTTGTTCTGTTATTTTATATTCCACAGATAAACACAATCTTTCTGTATCTGTCTCTCTCTTTCTGACTCATTTCACTTAGCATGATACTTTCCATATTGATCCACTTATATGCAAAGTTCATGACTTCATCTTTTCTAACAATGAATCAGACTATAAAAGTACTGGAATCAAATCAGAGCTTCATAACATTTATAAGTCAGAGATTTCATGACATTTTCAGCGCTAAATTCATTAAGATATGTCTCCTCTAAAACAATTTTCCTTATATAAGCAGGTTAGCCTTGAGATAACTAAGAACAAAAGGTAAAAACAATATACCAACAGTGTAGACAGAATCAGCTCAATGTAGACCATATTCCATTTTCTCTGAATTTCTCCAAAATAACCTGGTATAACTTTAAAATTAAAATTCGCACCTAAAGTTGTCTAGGTCTTTTAATGAGTTTTGTATTTTTTTAATTCATTAAAATTGCCTTTTAATGAATTTTGTATTTTTTTAATCTGTAAGAGTCCATAAGTACTTTTATTATAACAACTAGTTCGTGTTCATTTTTGTTATCTTTGTCTTTTCTAGAAAGGGAGTTTCAAGATTCAAAAGCAATTTAGGAATGAAGTTCTGCAATTCATAAGAGAAAGTTACTTTTACTTCCCTTTTGAATAATGAGAAATAGATGAAAATTGTACAAAACCTCTGCTTTTCTTGAATGCTATTACAAAGCTGATGTGCGGTAAAAAGTGGACTGCATTTTAAACAGTACGAAAACCCTACAAAGAGAAAGGGAACACACAACTCCTTTAACTTGTTAGAGGTAAAAGAAATAACTTACATAAAAGCAGATGAAGATAAAGCTGTTTAAGTTTTGTGTCTGTATGTACATGGCTTTAGAAAGAGCCTGAGTTCATTTTTCACATATAGCCGACCAGTTTTCCTAGCACCACTTCTTGAAAAGGCTCTCCTTGCTCCACTTTATATATTTTTGATCCTTTGTCAAATATTAAGTAAATCATATATGAGTGTTTGTGACAGGATATTCAATTCTATTCCACTGGTGTGAGTCTGTCTTTATTCCAATACCAGGCTGTTTTAATTATTACCACTTTGTCATACACTTTAAATTTGGGGAAGGTGATGCTTCCCACCTTCCCCCTGCCAGCCCCCAAGGATTGCTTTAGCAATCCTTACTGTTTCATATAATCCTTACTGTCTCATATAAATTTCAGGAGTGTTTGGTCTATGACTTTGAAAAATGTCGGGTGTATCCTTATAGGGACTGCATTGAATGTGTATAATGCATTATAAAGACATTGACATTTTACTGAATTAGTAAAGTCTAAGTAAAGTCTCAACTATCTGAGAGTACCAGACACAGTCCACACTCGTTAACTCTTTTACATCTAGCTGTACCATGTGCTCACAAGAAGTAGAGTTAGAACAGTACTTTGGAAAGAGCTCATTCATAGATATATTGGAAGGGTTACTGATTGCAACGGGTAGAATATCCCAATTCCACTGTAAATCTTTGAACCACTCTCTTATGTAGAACAAATAATTTTGGCCACCCTTTGAAGAGCAGGAACGCTTTCTATCTTTTATGAGCAAACAAATATTTGAAGACTCAGCAAGAGTAGCCCAATAAAGCCATTTTTTTCTTGAGGGAAGACCTGCGCAAATAACAATTTGATCACGACAGGGACCATCTCTTTTCAGGCTCAGCACAGACACGATACAGAATTTGGTTGCCCTGGGAACAGAGGCTGGATGAAGAAAGTCCTTGAATGGGGATGAAACAGGGGAAACTAGACTTGTTCTCTGGCCTCCACAGTAAGATAATCATAGAGGAAAGAACAACAATGCCCTAGTACTGAAAGAGACCTGGGAGAGTAGAGCTTGGAGAGATCACTCTGTGTAAAAATCTAAGGCTCGCCGAGGGGCTAGTGCACTCGCGGGCTCTCCGGGCGGCTCTGTCTCACCACCCGCGTTCGGTGCTCTGGAACCGCAGTGTGTGGACTGGATCGGGACGGCCGGTGGTCAAGGACAGGCGAAGGAAGACCGAGGACCAAGCTAGTTGCTGATTAGTTACCGTTTATTCAATCTTCCATCTTTCTCATCTCCCGCACTCCCAGCTCCGGCCTCTCTCTGGATCTACTGCCGCTTCTTTCTGGCTTCTCTCTCTCCTCCTACTTGTCTCTCTTACCTTGCCCTCTAGGCTACAACCAGCCAGGTAGCCAAATCAACATAAGAAAGCCCTTCCTGAGGGCAGGGCACTTCAAAGCCCTTCCTCACTCTTAAGGTTTTTTTCTTTTCCTTAGTCCAGGAACTTATTAACATCTCAATACTAGTTATTTTTGTATGGACATAGCAAGGGATACATTGAGGCTTGCAAGGCAGCTCTCCTGGCAACATCTTGCCACAGGCTCAGACCACAGCACTCAGGCCAGATTAATCATTCCTCACCCTAGCAGGGTCCAAATCTAGTATCACTGTTTGGATCATGACAGCATTTGTCCATGATCAAGCTCTTAACTTATAGTTAAGCATTAGGCACTTTGGCCAGGCCCATCTCGATGCCAGGGTAGCACACAACTCACCGCTTGCCCTGGGTCCTTCTTGTCCCACGTTGGGACCGTGCTTTGGGGGTGCTAGGAAGTAAGGGCAGCTGAGGCTTAGGTCAAGAGAACAGATGCCCCGGAGGAAAATATCATGTAGAGTCAAATGACTCCCAGGTTTCAAAAGCATAACATTTGTTAAGTCTTCCTGTGTCCATACAAAAAGGACTTGCTCTGAATAAACTATGCAAAGGACTCAAGGAGAAGAGAAAAACATTATTTACAAGTCAACAGAACACTAAGAAAGAAGCTACAAATAAACAAAGAGGAATAGGAGCACTGTAATGGGAGTAACCCAATAAACCTAAACTACTGAGGCTATGTTATCCTGCAACTCTGTAGCAGTTCCTGATTGGAACTAGTCAGGTTGGAATCTATACTCTTCTGAAAAACCATTGTCATTCCCCAATTCATAAATTAAGCACAAGCATGACACCAGTCAATCTATAGTGCCTTCAAGAAAATGGGAAGTCACCTTCTCCAGATGGAACCCTGGCGACACTGAGCAGCAACTAACATGGCTCCAGGATTTGGGACTGGGACACATCCGAGCCGCGGGGGGGGGGGGGGCACTGGAGTGGGGCGGCGCCAGCCCAAAACTCCAAGTGGTCCCGGCCGCCGGAAGTCACGCCCTCGACCCACCCTCGGCGCCATCTTGCTGACACAATCCACAGAGAAGCAGCAGGCATTCTGGTGAGCAACGCGGCCCGGACAATGCTCCGGACCCGAATCGGGGCCAGCAACACCGGGGGGCCGGAAGGAGGAGGTGCCGCCAGCACACCTTCTCCAGATGGAACCCTGGCAACACTGAGCAGCAACTAACACGGCTCCAGGATTCGGGACTGGGACACATCCGAGCCGCGCGGATGCGGCCGTGCGACCTTTTCTAAAACCTGAAAACATACAATCTTTGAATGGAAAACTAATTATCAAATGCCTCCTTATTAGGGTTATCTTGTTTGGGGATATAACTCCCACAACAATAGTGAGTTTTGTGTTGAAATATGGAACGTAATCAAGGTGAAGAGAAAATAAAGTGAAATTCATCAGTTATACAGTTGGGGTGGGGGGCGGGGGGTATACCGAGGATTTTGGTGGTGGAATATGGGCACTGGTGAAGGGATGGTGTTTGAATACGGTATAACTGAGACATAAACCTGAGAACTCTCTAACTTTCCACATGGTGATAAAATTTTTTAAAAAATAAAAATTAAAATAGTTAAAAAAAAAAAAGAAAATGGGAAGAACAAAATCTAAACGTGGTTCGCTTTCTTTCTAGACTGGTACATTAATAACAGGGGAAAAGCATGTATAATTATCATCAGAAATACTTAAAAGAGATTGAAGGTACACAGTATGACTGAAAAAGGGAATATTTATCATAATCCAGAACCCAATTTAAGTAAACAATGAAGTTAAAAGAAAAAGATCTAGAGACAGCATATTTAAAATAATTATGAATCTCCAAACAATAATAGTGAGTTTTGTTGAAATATTGTATGCAATCAAAGTGAAAGTAAAGTGAAATTTATTAGTTACACAGGCGGGGGGGGGCTAGGGGCGTGGGGGGGGGTTGGGGTGTGAGGGGGCGGGATGGAGCTATACTGGGATTCTTGGTGGTGGAATATGAGCACTGGTGAAGGGATGGGTATTCGAGCATTGTATAACTGAGATTTAAACCTGAAAACTTTGTAACTTTGTAACTTTCCACAATAAAAAATTTAAAAAAAAAAAAAGAAATGAAGCTGATAATGGTTGTGGCAGAGTTTAAATTTTTCATATGTATTTCTAAATTATTCTCTGGAAATGTTAATTAACTTATAAAGTCATCAGTAATAACACACTATTTCTTAAATAACTGCACTATTATGTTTTAAATCTGTCAATTTAAGAAAATAAGCATATAATACTTAAATTTTCAAAAAAAAATAAAAAAAAATAAAATAATTATGAATCATACATTAAAGAATCACATGTTGCTTACGTGAATGATGTGAAGCTCCTTAGCAGAGAAATAAAAGCTATTTTAAGTCAGGTGAAATTGCTAGACATGATTTAAAAAATGAATTCTTTTTGTCTGCTTTGCTTTGTTTTGGGGCTATACCTGGCAATTCTCAGAGGTTACGCCTGGGTCTAAATTCGGGAAGTATTTCTTTTTTTTTTTTAAATTTTATCACCATGTGGAAAGTTACAAAGTTCTCAGGTTTATGTCTCATCAGGATGTATTTCTGGCAGTGTTCAGGGGACCATATGGGATGCTGGGGATTGAACCCAGGTTGACCATGTGCAAGGTAAGGGCTCTCCCCACTGTTCTATTGTTCCAGCTACCAAAAGCAATTCTTTTTTTGAGGGGGTAAGTTGGTAGGTATAATACCTGATAATTCTCATGACTTACTCCTGTCTCTGTGCTCAGGAATCAATCTTGGCTAGGCTCAGAGGACCATATGTGATGCTGGAATAGAACCTGGGTAAGCTGTCTATATGCTATAATAACACTCTGGTCCCAAAATGAATTCTTTTGAGAGGATTGTCAGTTGAATAGACACATCTAAGTACAGGATTAGTTAAGCTAATGATAGAAATAGAAATTATTCAGCAAGAGCATAAACAGAAAATGAAGTTGTAACAAACAATAATTTAAGCTATGAGAAAATACCAAATATTTTAACATGCAACTGTCTCTCTGAAGGAAAATGAGAGTTTAGCACAAAAATATTTGAATAAATTTTAATTTAAAAGTGTCTAAAATTGAAAAATGAATAAAATAATTGGTTGAAGGATGCCAAAGAAACCTAATAAGTATAAATACAGAATGGGAAAGGGAGAAAAATTGATGCTTCCTAATAAAATTTATTAATATAAAAATAAAGTGAAAATCATAGCCAACTAGAGAAAAATAAACATTAAAAACAGAGGAGCATATACAAGCAAAACAACAGATTTAGCATCATACATTATGCAAAGCAGATAACAATGGAGAAAGGCAAAGTACTCCCCCATCAAAAAGGGACAGGGTGTTATATGCAGTAAAACTTGAAAAATGAAGACAAAATAAGTGCTATCAGTATTTCAAGTGAAAGTCATATAGTAGATTTTTTTTTGTTTTCTGGTTACACCCAACAATGCTCAAAGATTACTCCTTGTTCTATACTCAGGAATTACTCCTGGCAGTGCATGGGGGACCATATGGAATGCTAAAGATTGATCAGTCATGTGCAAGGCAAATGCCTTCTCCATTGTATTATTGCTCTGGCCTCCTTTGTACAGTAGTTTGTACCAAAAAGTACTTGAAGAGTAGTTTACTATGTTTGGGCAAGGTCTGTGCTGTACAACTTGCAAGGGCAAGACATTCACCAGCTCATCATCGTTAATTAGAACTTTGTCTCTAAAAGTATTTTTTCCCTACACTAATATGAAGAGTCTTCTTTTTTCTTCTTCTTTGTTTTCTGTTTAGAAATTCAGTGTTTCGTAATTTAGCCCATGGAATACTCATTGTGGCAAGAAACAGAAGCATCATTTTTTAAATTTCATAATAGAGATCTGACCCCTCAATATTTTCCAAACACTATGGACCTCATTCTTGCATCCACTATTTGAAGTGATGCTTTATCTAAATATTTGGGTTTCCTGTAAATATGCTGTCTCACCTAAATACACCAAATAATAAGAGCAATTTATGGGAATATTCTATTTTTAGTAGAAAATAAAACCACAATAAGCTGCTATACCTTAAAAGAGGTTAACTTTGAGGCTATGTGTGGGAATATATTCTCTGATCATGGAATTTTTAAAAATAAATTTGCCTTTATGCTTCTTAAATTATTTTCTCTTAAATTATCTAAAAATATGTAAAATGTTGAGGAAATTTACTATTGAAATATTTAGAATTACTTAATGTTTTATTTGAATTGACTTAAAGATCAATATACCATTTGAATTAATTTTTATATAATGTTAATGATTTTCCATCATATATTTCTTAGGTTAATATTTGTTGCTAATGTAGTCCAAAGGTGGTGCAAAATCCTAATTTGGATGTTCTTATCCATCACATTAAGAGAGATGCAAACGCACACACTTTTTTTTTGCTGATATTAAAATGTCTTATTACAGGGTATTTATGCTATGGATGCGCTTAGTAAAGTGGAATTTTTATATGATGTCATTAAAATGAGTATTGGAATAGAGTATTGAAATAGTTCAATGGCAAAGTATAGATTTTTATATTTCTTTAGCATAAAGAAATTATAATGGAGGATAGAAATGGCATACAGCAAAAAAAAGAATTGAAGATTTGAATTTGAAAGAAGCACAATGTGATATTTTTAAAATTCTATTTTAAATTTTTAACTTTTTCTTTTATCAGAGTCCTTTTGATTATTCAAATTTTGTCTTCGTTATTATAATAGAAGACCTTCCTGATATACTGAGTATATACTAGACCACAAAATTTATCAATCTAGGGATTTCACCTTTTAATCCTATATTTTTAATGTTTCTTATTGACAGTCTTACTTTCTTGGAGTAACAACCAAAATTACTTTAGGGAAACTAAGGCTCACTTTGTGAGGTATGATCTAGTTTGTATCTGTGGAAAAATATTAAATTTTAAGTGTACTAGAAATAATGGAAGTAATTGCTAAAGCACTTCATTGTTGGGTACTACCAAGAATTTGTGATTTGGCAGGTCTAAGGTGGTATCTGAGAATTTGCATTGCTAGTAAGTTCTTGGGACTTTTCTGGTGCTGAAAATTGAGGACAACACATGGAAAAATACTAACCCTGTTCATTTCAGTATTTTCACTGACCTGGACAGTGAGTCTCTCCTGCATCATCTGTAAATCATCACATCCCAGGTCATCATGATATTCCCCGGGGAAAATCATGATAAAAACACAACTTAAAGACATGTCATATGACACTATGAGAATGTATGGAAGCTGTTGATTAGAAGCCAAGTGTGTCTTATTAGTTTGTTGTGTCTTAAAATCAGGATAATAACTATAGAACATTGACAAAAGCCTGTGAATAGGAACATAAGCAATCCCAGTGGAATCCCAAAGTGTTTTTCCTTTTGTTAAGATGGTAAAGTAGAAGCTCTTTTGTTTGCCTGGCTGATATCGCTTCACTGAAATCTATCACTTAGACAACAAAGGTTATAGATCACATCTTTGAGTTCCCAAGAATTTCTGTGAATACAGGTCATTGTGCTTTGCTTACGTGAAAATTATCTTTATGTCGAACCTGTTGTCTTTATGAGCCACTTGGTCCTGTCAGGAAAGGATTATTTCCTATTCAACTTATTAATTAAGTGGAAGCTCTCATGTTTTATTAAACCTCGGTGTTCTGGAAAAAGTCTTTTGGGTGGACAGTACCAAATAACTTTGTATTAAATGTAAGAAAAATTAAGTATGGGTAGTACATCAAATGCAAATTCGAGAAATAACCAACCTGGGGCCATAGTGCTAGTACAGAGGGTTGGTCATTTGCCTTCCACGCAGTATCCCATATGGTCCCTTAAGTGTGGCCAGGAGTAATTTCTAAGTGCAGAGCTATGAGTAACCCCTGAGATCACCCCACATGGCCCAAAAACAATAAAAAAGAAATAACATGATTTATCCCCAAGGTGATTCCCTGAGATGTGACATTCCCTGAGATAGTTTGAGTCAAAGAGCCAGTAGTTTCATCATAGACACATGCTAATCTGCACACTAACAAATTAAATGCTCCTAGACATTAAGACATGAAAGGCTGGAGAGTTTAAGTTCTACCTGGAGAGACACAAGCTAAATGGGAAAGTCCGAGATTTAAAGCCATAGTAGGGGAGATGAGGGGTAAATAAGCTATAGTTTGGTGTTTCCTTGGGATTTAAGAAAGCAGATTCGCACACCTTTGTTGGATTTTTTTGTTTTGTTTTTGTTTGGGGACCACAGCTGGCAGTGATCAGGGATTTATCTTGGCTCTGTGCTCAGGGATGACTCTTCTTAGGACTTGGAGGTCCCTATGAGGTGCCGGGGATCAAATCCTGGTCTGTTGTGTGTAAGGCAAATGCCCTACCCATTGTGCTATCACTCTGGTCCAAGCATACATTTGCAAAATACTACCTTGTACCATAATACATATAAAAGACATCCATCCATCCTCTGCCTATTTCTTTGAGTTTTGTTCAGTTAGAACATCCTCAACCTTGAAATTCTTTTTTTTTGCTTTTTTTGGGGGGTCACACCCGGCGATGCACAGGGGTTACTCCTGGCCCTTCACTCAGGAATTACTCCTGGCGGTGCTCAGGGGACCATATGGGATGTTGGGATTCGAACCTGGGTTGGCTGCGTGCAAGGCAAACGCCCTACCCGCTGTGCTATCACTCCAGCCCCTCAACCTTGAAATTCTAAGCCATTCTTCAAGACTCAATAGCAGAACATTGCCTAAATGCCATTCTGTTCCTGCTGAAACTTGTGGTGAATTGTTCCTCTACTGGACTCAAACAACCCATACTCTCTTTAACAAACATGCCCCCACTGCCGCCCCACCCCCCCAAAAAACCCTTGAGAATGCATGGAGTGTATCTAAATTGTTACAATTTGATGTCACACCTCAGGAATAGCACATTGAGTAAAATTACATAGCACTTTGCACCAAATGGCAGTGGTTGCTGGGGTCAGTTATGTAAAGTCAATGAGGCTGAGAGTATATAATGATCTTATAGTTATACATGAAAGGAGAAATGGCATTACCTATGACAGACACACAGTAATCCTTACTTTTTGTATGCCCAAACTAGTAGGGCAGTATGTCTATGTCATACATAGACAAGGGCCTCTAATCAGTTTAATTACTATATATGACCATAGCATTTATCTAATTAGTTATATATTGTGGGACTCAAGTATTTTTCTTGGGGAAAGTACAAGGTTTAGTATAGTATATACAGTATATAGTATAGCATGCTGGAGTGATAGCACTGCGGGTAGGGCATTTGCCTTGCAAGTTGCCGACCCTGGTTTGATTCCTCTGCCCCTATTGGAGAGTCCGGCAAGCTACCCATGGTATATTTGATATGCCAAAAAGAGTAGCAACAAGTCTCACAATGGAGATGTTACTGATGCCCGCTCGAGCAAGTCGATGAACAATGGGACGGCAGTGCTACAGTAGTATAGTATACATATTATATATGATATATATGTATAGTACACATACATGTACTATAAAGTTTAGTATATACATATAGTAAAAGTACAAAGTTTAGTATAGAATATATGTAGTATATATGCTACATATATGTAGTATATAATATATATTATATACAGAAGAGTTTAAAGCTATATTAATATGCTCATAAATACATGCACCTAACTTTTGGGGATTGTTTTACATAAAAATATTTACAGCACTAAAAACAGAACTCTATGTTTTATATCTACCCCCCTAAGTAGCAAAATACGATTCCAGACAAACACAAAACTTAATTCTAGAATCTCTCAACTCATTTTGAGTCAGTTGACTGTTTTCAATTATCTAGCATGCATCTTTAAACTGGCAAACTTTTATTCTAATATTACAAGGTTAGCATTCAGTGGCACAATGATTATTGCATAATACGTGTGGGGCAGTGCATTTAAGTGTCTTGCCCTAAAAAAGTGGAATACTTTGTTTTCCCAGGACTTTAGCTCCCAAATTCTGAATTTGCAAATCTTCCATGTCTGCATAAAGCATGTCTGCTTCCCTTCTTTTGAATGGCAAATTTCCGGTGCTTTTCTCCCTTTAGTTTTACTCATCAATGGATTCCTGACTTACATTTATCATGCTCCCTTTCTGCAGACACTTTGGGGGTGGGTCTGGTGGCAGGCACTCCACAGATGAAACTGATGCAGAACATGCATGCAAAAAATAATAGGCCACTGAAGGAACACTAAATAAACAGTCAGCTAGACTAAAATGTAAGTGTTATGACAGAAGTAAGCGATTCCAACCCTTTAGTCTTTGATCTTCTGGTCTCTCAGTATTTAGGGCGCCCTATATCAATACACTCTCCACACCTGGTTAGACATTTTGTGTTGTTTTTTTTTTTTTAGTTTCTGTAACTCAGTACTTTTCAATACCATCTTTGCCACAACAACAATCACTCTTTCGTGCACAGCACCACTAAATTAAAAAAAACCTTTAATTATCCCCTCCATGCAGTACCAACTTCTTTGATGTAGTGCTAATAGCTGTAATGAGGCATTAGAACAAACCTAAACAAACTGGAAATATGTCCTGTCCATGATCTGGAATAATTGATATATTTAAAGCATGAATTATCTGTGAAGGAGAGACACATAGATAGGGTAGGTTGACTGATGTTGATTTAAGAGTAAGTTTAAACAAAATTGTAATGTCAATGGTTCATTTGATCTTGAAGTGACTCATCCTGGACATCCTGGCCCAGATTAGAAAATAGTGCCACTGTTCTAACCATTGCCATGTCGCTATATCATTCAGCACTTTAGATGCATAGCACTCCAGAAGGTGAGCCAGATCATGTTCAAAGGCCTCTGGGATTATATAATCATCTTCCCATTCTTGACAAATTCACACTCCTTCCCCCACCTCACCCCCTGCATTTTTGAAAATTGAGTCACTGTGAGATAGACCATTACAAAGCTGGTCATGATTGGGTTCCAGTCATACAATGTTCCAACAACCATCTCTCCACCAGTGCACATTTCTCACTACTAATGTCCTCAGTTTCCCTCCAACCACCCCACCACCATCCCCAGCCTGCCTCTAGAGCCGGCTCTTTTTTTCTTTTTCTCTTTTCTTTTGTGCAGTATGGTTTGTAATACTGATACTAAGAGGTCATCCTGTTTGTTCAGGGAGTTCAGTATTTTTATTGGGAAGGTACAGCTGGAATCGATTTTTTTAAACTCGGTGGCAGCCTTGGGTTGTGGACGTGTCTGTGAAAGTGACAGAAAGAAAAAATTTAATACCAATATGTTCTGTGCAAATATACGTATTGGTATGAATAATGGAATCCTTATGTAGGACAATTGGGTGGACATTCTGCTTTTTTTTTTTGGCTTTTTTTTCTTTTTGGGTCACACCCAGGGATACTCAGGGGTTACTTCTGGCTGTGCACTCAGGAATTACTCCTGGCGGTGCTTGGGGGACCATATGGGATGCTGGGAATTGAACCTGGGTCAGCTGCATGCAAGGCAAACACCCTTCCCGCTGTGCTATCACTCCAGCCCCATGGACATTCTACTTTGAGCTGAAGCTGTCCCATGTTCTATATATAAACACAAGAAGTCCAATTTTAGGAAAAATTTCAGATTTGAGAACATGTAGTATTATCTCTTGTCTGACATTCCTATTCAGCAATATTTTATAGAGCTAATACTTTCTTCATGATAAATTTAACATTACATAGTTTTCAGTATATCTAGTATATATACATATAGTACATA
Source organism: Sorex araneus (assembly GCF_027595985.1). Classification (NCBI taxonomy): domain Eukaryota; kingdom Metazoa; phylum Chordata; class Mammalia; order Eulipotyphla; family Soricidae; genus Sorex; species Sorex araneus. The sequence goes on along the minus strand of NC_073307.1, from coordinate 50,650,087 downwards.
ACCAACTCTCTGTTATTTGACCTGAGTTGTCTTACAGTTACTGTTTATTTTTTAAACAAGATTGGGTATTTATATATTTTTAAAATATGTATTTAAATATATATTATATTTTTAAAATAGGGCATTTATATATTTTTTATAAATGCCTTTGATGAAATTAACTTATCAAAGTATAGTTTTTTTCATTTTTTGTGATGCTACCTAAATAGTATGGCACACATTAAAAAATGTGTTGTTCATATAAAACTATCAAGACATATAAAACTGTCTTCTATATTGCTACTATGATTTTTATTCAAAGCTTCCTTCACCAAACTATTTCCATGACGAGAAAATCTTTGAGATTCACAATGTCCACTTTCACAAAGAGTTTTAGTCAACAATTATGTTGTTATTCTCTAAATTTTATGCTGATGGGAAAGAACAGGTGGGGTTGATAAGACCTCATGTTTTCCTGTCCCAGTTACTTTCCATCCTTAAGGGTGTCTTGACATGAAACCTGTCTTGCTAACGGTGCTATCCTTTCACCTCCTCTTTGCTTTACTTTCTTGAGCCTTAGAATTTCAAAATCGAAATGAAAATCCATTAGAGTCAAGACATTCATTTCTAGAACCCTACAGAGTTTCAGGCAAAGACCACACCCTTCTAAACTTATTTGAGGGGGTGGAGGTGTTGTTCCCCAGCTGACATAGCACTGCCCTCCTTGTCAGATCTGTGTGTTTCTCTGGCTCTGTCACCTCCACAGTAATGGATGCTGTGTCAAGCATATGGTGTTTGCTGCTGTAAGTGACACTGCAATGGTTTGCTTTACTCCTCAGGAGAATCTTCCCATGCCAAGTCAATTTGCAATGGCTTGGATCTTTCAACAGTCCTTTGGTCCGACTCCAGAGTTCTTCTCAAATATCAGATGACAATGACTTCTTCTTCGTGTAAACTTCAATATTGCAGAACACCAAACTCATTTCCAAGGGGGATATTTTCCCTCATCTTAAACTCTGATCTTGGGGTCCCACATACTATTCTTCGACTCTATGAAGGAGATTATTTAGCCACTTGCAAATATGCCTTTCAATTTGTCTGGAAGTATTGGCTTCAAGCCCCACAGAAGGAGAGACACAAAGACTTGGAAGAGGAGAAGCAGATGAACGTTGGCAATGCTACTGCACCCAATTAAGATTTATAAGTGAGGTGGCAGGAAAAAGGTGAAAGCCAGTGAGCTCTCGTGCCAAAATAAAAACCAACCAGAAATCCAGGCACAAAACAACCACACACTATTATTTGATGTACTTAGAGGATGTCAAATATTAGATAATGTGGAAGAGTTTGACGGGTCAGGGTGAGGACAAAATATAAAGATTTGGATAAAAAGTGCTTCTGGAAATAAAATAATAACTTATTGTAGAAAACACACAGATACACACAAACATATCTATCTATCTATATACTGGATATACACTTTAAAAATAATTTTATCAGGGGGCGGGTGAAAGAATAGCAGATAAGGCACTTGCCTTGCATATAGCCAACCTGGCATCCAATATGGTCCTCCATGTTCCTCCAGAACTGATCCCTAAGGCCAGAGTGGAGTAAGCCCTGAGCACAGCTGTGTATGGTACAAAAAGTTTGTGGGGGGGGTGCTAGAAAGAGAATTATTGGGGACCCGTGTAGAGGGATAAGCTCTTGGCTTGTATGTGACCTTGGTTCAATCCCTGATGTTACATATCCCTAAGCACCCAAACACTGCCATGAGTGCCTTGAGCACAGAGCGAAACCTGAGCACTGCCAGGTCTGGCAAAAAAGCCAATAACTGTAATAATGACTCAACTTTTCTCTAAAATAGTCATACCAATATACACTCTAAGCAACATTTGGAAAGGTTCAAGTTCTCTTTGTTTTTCCAAATACATTGATAACTAAATTTTTTCCCCAGAAAATCATCTTACTTTTTTGTCATTTCCCCTAGTTATTGGCAACATTGAGTATCTTTTCAAACCTGTAACTATTTTCTTTTCTTCTTATGGAAATAGATTTTATTGTCATTTTTCTATTAAGTAGGGCTGGAGTGATAGCACTGTACATTGGGCGTTTGCTATCACTTGCACGCGACTGACCTGGGTTCGATTCCACTGTCCCTCTTGGAGAGCCTGGCAAGCTACAAAGAGTATCCCGCCCACATGGCAAAGCCTGGCAAGCTACCCATGGCATATTTGATATGCTAAAAACAGTAACAGCAAGTTTCACAATGGAGACAGTACTGGTGCCCGCTCGAGCAACAGAATGACAGTGACAGTGACATTTTATAAAGAAGCAACAATACTTCCTAATTTTATTATTCATAATTGGGAATTTATTTATCCCAGACATTTCTTTCTTTTTTAATAACAATTTTATTTTATTGAATCACCATGTGGAAAATTACAATGCTTTCAGGCTGAAATCTCAGTTATACAATGCTGAAACAACCATCCCTTCACCAGTGCACATATTCCACCACCAAAAAAAAAAAAGTACACCTCCCATTCCGCCCCCCCCCCGTAACTGATAAATTTCACTTTACTTTCTCTTTATTTTGGTTACATTCAATATTTCAACAAAAACCTCACTATTATTGTTAGGAGTTCCCCACTAGAGTCAGACCTGTTGTGAAGAGATATGAGGTTTTGGATTTCTGTACTTTAGCAACTAAGTCCAGGGAGATTTCTTCCAGATATTGGATCATTGCAAGCTTGTAACTCTCTCTGTGGTCGTCATAATATGGGAGTCGCCATGCCCTTCACCCCCAGCAAGGAAGAGGCAAGAGAGAGAAATACCTTTCCCCTCCAGGGCAGGCATGGGGCCTTGGCTTAGTTCTCAGTCTGGAGACATTCTGCAAGGAGTTGCTCATACCAAAGTATTTTAACTGACCTCTGGAGTCATCCTCGTGCAGCTGCGGCGTGCGGCCCCCGGGATCACATCTCTGTGGCATGCGGGGCCAGTGCTGCCCACCTTCCCAAGAGCACCCTCTCGTCCTATTGCTGCACTTCGTAACTCCCATCTGTGGATGTCCCAGACATTTATTTCTGACTTCTAGACATGTTGCATCATTGTATTTGAATTTACTTTTTGCTGACAACATCTTGCAGTTTGGTTTATTTTGTCTTTCACTGTAACTTTGAGCGGAAAAATTAAGATGAATATAGAGTCTAAAGCATAATTTACTGCTGAATGATAGAGAAAAATGGTGGGGGTAGGTTGTAAGTTTTAGGAAAATAAAAACACTTGATGTGGTCTCAGTTTTCATGAGATCCATCCTTTATCTGGTGAACAATTTTCACTTTTCTCCCCTGATGAGCATAGCTCCCATTTTCCCCCTTATTCCCTTTTTAATTGTCTGCAAAGGCATTTCATTTCATCCTGCAAGCATGAAGTCATGCCACTCCTGGGAAGTCCCTGGTACTCAGCTTTCCTCATTCAAGACCTTGTCTTCTGTGTTTGATGCTCTATAAAACGCTGTGTACACTCCTAGCTCTCTATAAATAATTGAAAGAGTAATAATTTGCACATACAGTGGCCTGTAATTGGTTGTGATATACTCACTAGTGATTTTGCAAGAGGGAGGCTCCAGCAAAATAAATTGCACTTGTCTGTTTACTTTGGACAGGTAACGGACTGTGTGCCCTGCTGCATTTTTACATCAAGTTTTAATTAGGTCATTCTGCTCCGGGTACCAAAATAACCTGCTCCCCCCCCAATAATGAAAATGGGATTTATTTAGAAATGAATATCAATGGCTCATCACTATATGTCAGATTATGAAAGAACTCCTCTCAGTAATTTATTCAAGTTAAATATTTTGCATCCAAATCTAGACAGGCTGGGGCCGGAGCGATAGCACAGTGGGTAGGGCGTTTGCCTTGCACGCGGCCGACCCAGGTTCGATCCCTGGCATCCCATATGGTCCCCCAAGCACCGCCAGGAGTAATTCCTGAGTGCAAAGCCAGGAGTAACCCCTGAGCATTGCTGGGTGTGACCCAAAAAGCAAAAAAAAAAAAAAAAAACAAAAAACAAATCTAGACAGGCTTACGGATTGATTCTCTGCCAAGAACAGCCACTGGGAAACCAGAAGTTGTAGATATTGGGGTCAGGGGACCCCTGAATATCCAGGAGAAAGCTTGCAACCCTTCCTTTAGTGGGGACAGTGTGAGAGAGAGGGTGGGTGGGGAGAGAGACCTCTTTCTTTTCTGCATCTCTCCCAATCTGAGAATACAGCAGAGCGGAGAGCATGCCACAGGCTGCATCACTTCTCTTTCAGTAGCAAATATTTCTGTGAGAAAACTTCTCATGAAAACAAACAACGAGGGGGCTGGAGCAATAGCACAGTGGGTAGGGCGATTGCCTTGCATGCGGCTGACCCGGGTTCGATTCCCAGCATCCCATATGGTCCCCTGAGTACTGCCAGGAGTAATTCCTGAGTGCAGAGCCAGGAGTAACCCCTGTGCATCGCCGGGTGTGACCCAAAAAGCAAAAAAAAAAAAAAAAAAAAAACAATGAAACAAAAAACTGAGGGCCTGGGGTTTATATTTTCTTTTTCTTTTTTTAATTCCTCTCACAGAATAGACCTTACAAGGCAGAATGAGGGATGGTCTGTAGCTTGATCATTTGAACTGAGTGAAGCAGAGGCAAAGGATGATGACAGCAGAAGGCAACTATGCTTTACTTACATGTGCTATTACAGTGATTGCTATAATAAAATTACATTTTTAGCTTCATAAAAAGCTTTTTCTCTTAATTCCTACACCATCCTACCAAGGTAAGATCCTTCAGGAAAGAAAGGCTTACAATATTATCTTGAGAAATTAAGATATTCATTGTATCTACAGTAAAGGGGCATTTGTAATTCCCGATTATGAGCCAATGACAGAGCACACAGAGAAGGATAAAGAGGACAGATTTGATGTGCCACACAGAGATTGTGGTCTCTGTGGTTTACAATCTGGTTACTCCACTGAGATGAAAGATATATTTCTGTATATTTTGTATCTATAAGAAATCTACATACAGGGGATGGAATAATAGTACAGTGGGTAGGGAGTTTGCCTTGTACATGGCTGACTGGGGTTAGATCACCAGCATCCCATATGCTCCCCTGGGCACTGCCAGGAGTAATTCCTGAGTGAAGACCCAGGAGAAACTCCTGAGAAACATAAGGTGTGGCCCCAAAAGCCAAAAGAAAAGAAGAAATCTGCATACAGACAAGGAAGCCATTGGACCACACAGTTCAGGCTTGTGTCAATTGTTGTGATGATGATGACGACGATGATGATGATGATGATGATGATGATGATGATGATGATGATGATGATGATGATGATGTTGATGATGATGATTTCTTTGGTCTAGAGAATATCTTTTCTCATAGAAACCACTCCCTATATTCATAGTGCCTAAGTCTTTTTTTAGAGCTATGAATTCTCTCTTGAAACTACCATCAGACAATGTAGGCAGTGAAAAGAAAGCTCTTTGGTTGCTAGGCAAAGGTGCCCTTTGGGATATTTATACTTAAGATTCCACAAACACTGAACCTATGGAAAGAAAGAAAGACGGAGTGGAAGCAAAGAAGATCCAAAGTGAGTAAGACTTCAGGCAAAGAATTCACGGGGATAAATCAAGCACAAGTGTCCAAAGGTTCCACCTGGGTATCTTGGCTTCCTCCCGAGATTTCCTGATAATAAGAGAGTTCTCTCAATGGAGTCACAGAATTTCATTTCTCTTCTGGACCATTTTATAATAACTCCCTCACTTCAAATATAGTCATTTTGGGGGCAGGTGAAGTTTTGGGTTTTGTTTTGGGGTCACACTCAGTGGCGCTCAGGGTTTATACCTGGCTCTGCATTCAGAGACCGCTCCTGGAAGGCTCAGGGATCTGTAAATGATGCTGGGGAACAGTTTTGGGTTGGCAGTGTGCAAGACAAATTCCCTACACACTGTACCATGCAGCCAATGTTGGAGGAAAAATTAAAATAATAGAAATGCTTCCAATTCTTATCTGGGTCAGACTTAGTGTAAGAAGAGTTAACTAGGTAAACTTCAGCTAACTACATGGTTTCTAAATTACACTCAGTGTTCCCAAAGTACCTTATTTTTTTCCTACAAACTCACAATGTTCTTGTAAAGTTCTGAATACAAGCAAAATTTCCCAGCTTCCCCCAAGGGAAGCTTGCATCATCTTCCCTCCATCCCCCAATAAAATACAGTTTATTTTACAGAACGTAAAATCCTGTACACATGAGAGTAACAGAATTTGTCTGAATTGTGAAAGCATAAAGGCTGGAGAGCAACCAATTATCTTTCTAAATGTTTTGTGAAGTAAGAGAGTTTTTATTGAAGATATTGAGAAAGACACGATTGGAGATATACATGTTCTAGAGAGAACATAGGCTTCTCCAGAGTGGAAAAGATGAGCAAAGAAACAGTGATATGCCAGCAAGATCTATCTTCAAGGGAGAACAGGATTTGATGCCTGATCAGCACCACACTTTTAAAATGCTGCAAATAGATGTAGGTTAGTTCGTAGATAATGGAATTTCTGAGTAGAAATTGGATAAAGAAATGATGGTACATCCACACAGTGGAATATTATGCAACTGTTAGGAAAAATGATGTCATTAAATTTTCTTATAAATGGATGGCTTAGAAAAAACCATACTGAGTGAAATGAATTAGAAAGAAAGGGACACACACACAGAGAGGGAAAGATTACATTTATTTGTGAACTATAAAAATTACAGTATGAGAATAATATCCAAAGCTAAGGAAAACAGGGGCCAACAGGACTGGTCCATGGTTGGAAGCTTGCCACAAGTGTGTTTGGGGTGGAGGATAGTTAGGATAGAAAAGAGACCAGTATGACAATAATAGTTGGAAATGATCAGTCTGGATAAGAACTGAATGTTGAAAGTAGGTAAAGGGATATACATAATAACATTTCAGTACCTGCATTGCAAACCATAAATATCCAGAAGGAGAGAGAGAGAGAGGGTAGGGAGAGAGAGAGAGGGAGGGGGAGAGAGAGAAAGGGAAAGAGAGAGAGAAAGAGATGTCAACCATAGAAGTAGGCTATAGGGATGATAGTACCAGGAGGGAAACTGGGGACATTGGTGGTGGGAAATGTATACTGATGAAGGGATGGGTGTTGGAACATTAGAACATTGTATGCCTAAATCCTAGTCATCAACTTTACAACCGTGTATCTTACTGTTTTTCAATTTCAAAAATAAACAAATAAACAAACAAAACTAAATTTAAAAGTGGGTTAGTGGGGGAAAGTTTTTAAAGGGAGAGCAGAATTGTGCTTAGATTAACCCCGAGTAGGAAAGGGCCCCTGGAATTGAATGAACCACTTCCTTGTATGGCTTTATAAGGCATTATATCTATTCATGCCAGTGGTCACAAAAGTGGTTTATTTCCAAAGCTAATTGGTTATTTTGCAAGAAAGGTTGTGGTATTTATTTTTAGGCATGAGAACATGGATGAGTATTCAATTGTTTCAGAGAGAAAAAAATGGGGACAGCATTTTAGAACATTTTGAGAAGATGAACAGATTTTCATCAGGAACTTAGATGGAACCAAATAAAAACGACTGATTTGCAGGAGAGGTTCTATAAGTGGCCTAATGTCATCAATTTTATGGGATTCCACCTGCAGTTGAACACGCTTGTCAAGAACTGAGTAGATTAGGATGAAAGGTGACAAACATGAGTGGGATCACTATGGTAGGATTTTCTAGGGTCAGTCTACAAGGGTCCTCTTTATCTGTCTTAATTTGGAAAAACACTGAAAGTTTTTGAGGTATTCTGGAGTATGATAACATGGTACGTTCGGAAAACATACTTAGAACTGGATTCCTTAAAGTGACCTAAAACTGACAATTTTAGTTATATTATTAACTTAAAGCATTAAAATGATTTCAAGCATTCACAGGTGATCTTTTCAACACCAAGAGACTTCCTTCCCCCCACTCCCATGGTATTCAGCAATACCACTCACATTCAGTGGATGTGCTCTCAGCACCCAATCACTTTTGAATAGATACTCTTACTGGTTTTTCTTATACATGAATAATGACGAAAAATTAACTAACAGATGTGTATGCAATTGGTCTCTAGAGACAAACTTATAGGCAGTAAAAGTGAAAAAAGAAATGGTTAAAAATTCAACAAATTTGACTTAAGTGAACAGATGAATAGATGATAAAGATGTGGCTTATATACACAAAGGAATATCATGCAGCTTCAAGGAATGATGAAAACATGCAATTTGCTGCAACATGGTTAGAACTGGAAGCTATCATGTTGAGTGAAGTAAGCCAGAAGAAGAACACACACAAGATGATCTCACTTATCTGTGGAATATAGAATACTGGATGAGGAAATGTATTGTGGTAAAAGTGTGATGCTTCGGTCACCTTTGACCCCGATGTTCAGGAAGGGGAAGGAAAGAGAAGAAAAGAAATCAGGGAGAAGAAGAGAACAGGAAGTAATGTGTGATCAGGAAGTATCAGGACTCCAGTTATACTTGTGATATGGTAAGGTGAGTGGCATAGCCATATATACAAAATACTGACTCAACACACTGAAAACAGGATTGGTACTGTTTTTTCCTTATTAAATACATCATGGGTAGCTTGACAGGCTCTGCCATGTGGGGGAAAATAAATAAATAAAAATAAAGAGGTCAGGCAGATGAGTGTTCCAGGAAAAATTGTGTCGCTCTCTTCAGGGAGCTTTGTTTTATAGTCTCTGGATCTTGGCTGTTAATGAGATTACATGGCGTCAGGGGGAGCTTGTGGGTGTGACTGTCAAGGTACTGGAAAACTGGGAGTCTGGGTGGAGGAGGCCCAATACCAATCCAAGCAGGCTTGGGGATCTCAGCCAAGGGTTTTGCTGTTGGTTCCTTCATGGGTGAGGCTCCTCTGAGTGCGTAGAGAGTGGCCTTGAGCATGGCTGTGGCTGGGTTTTGGAGGTTTTCAGCTGCCGGGGCTCTGCTTAGGGTGGGGAGGGAAACTCAACCTGCCCCCCTCCGAGGGGGCCCATGAAGACAGCCTGGTGTGGGGGCAGGAGATTATGCTGAAATATTATGTGCCTAAAACACAACTATCAATAACTTTATAAATCATGGTTATTTAATAAAAAATAAAAATGAATTCAACAGATTTGATCACCTATACATTTTAAGCTTTTGCACATCAGAATCTCACATAGCTAGAATTAAAATTCTAAGATAAATCACTACTTATTTGGTGATCTATAAGACAAAGGTCACAGATACTACTTTATAAAAATGCATTTGCCCATCTGTGAGAAAATACTTCCTCCCTAGTGATAAACAAGACAACTGAGAGATAAATTATACTGGGAAATGAAAGCAATAAACATGTTCTATGCTGAAATAAAGAAGCACAAATTAAACTACAATGAAGGGCTATTTTTGCCCAGTTAATTAAAAACTTTTTAAGGCTAATATTCAAAGGGTGAATCCTCATTATGACTCATATAATCCTACTCTGATACTAAGTTGGTACAGTCTTTCAAAAATTTGCTAAATCACATCAAAAATCTTCAAAACATTCACACTATTTGACTCAGAAATTCTGTAAGGCGTTGAAAAAAATAAAAGAATCAGACATATGGTAGAAATTGGAGTACAAAGATATTCATTCCAGGTAAACACAGAAGAACAAGTTTGAATTTGGCGGGATGGGCTTAGACAAATCAAACAAAAACAGAACGCACCTTGACCGATATAAACAGTAAAAAAAAGGTATTTAATTACAAGTAATATAAAAAATTAATTATTTTTTAATTAGTGAATCACCGTGAGGATACAGTTACAGATTTATACATTTTTGTGCTCATGTTTCCCTCATACAATGTTCAAGAACCCATCCCTTCACCAGTGCCCATTCTCCACCACCAATAAACCCAGCATCCCTCCCACCCAGCATCCCATCTCCCCCCCACCCCACCCTGCCTCTGTGGCAGGGTATTTCCTTTTGTTCTCTCTCTCCAATTGGGTGTTGTGGTTTGCAATAGGGGTGTTGAGTGGCCATTGTGTTCAGTCTCTAGTCTACTTTCAGCACCCTTCCCCCGCGTGACCTCCAAACACATTTTACTTGGTGTTCCCTTCTCTATCTGAGCTGCCTTTTCCCCATAATGTGAGGCCAGCTTCCAAGCCATGGAGTCAACCTCCTGGTACTTATTTCTACTATTCTTGGGTGTTAGTCTCCTACTCTGTTATTTTATATTCCACAGATAAGTGCAATCTTTCTATGTCTGTCTCTCTCTTTCTGACTCATTTCACTGAGCATGATATTTTCCATGTTGATCCACTTATATGCAAAGTTCATGACTTCATTTTTTTCTAACAGCTGCATAGTATTCCATTGTATAGATGTACCAAAGTTTCTTCAACCAGTCATCTGTTCTAGGGGACTCGGGTTTTTTCCAGATTCTGGCTATTGTAAACAGTGCTGCGATGAACATATAAGTGCAGATGTCATCTTGACTATACGTTTTTGCTTCTCTGGGATATATTCCCAGCAGTGGTATTGCTGGGTCAAATGGGAGCTCAATTTCCGAGTTTTTGAGAATCGTCCATATTGTTTTCCAACAGGGCTGAACCAGTCAGAATTGTCACCAGCAGTGTAGAAGGGTCCCTTTCTCCCCACATCCTTTCCAACAGTGGTTGCTTTTGTTCTTTTGTATGTGTGCCATTATCTTTAGTGTGAGGTGATATATCATGGTTGTTTTGATCTGCATCTCCTTGATGATTAGTGATGTAGAGCACTTTTTCATGTGCCTTTTGGCCATTCGTGTATCTCTTCCTTGGGAAAGTTTCTGTTCACTTCTTTGCCCCATTTTCTGATGGGGTTGGATGTTTTCTTCTTGCAGACTTCAACCAGTGCCTTATATACCCTTGATATCAACCCCTTATCTGATGGGTATTGGGTGAATATCCTTTCCCATTCTGTAGATTGTCTTTGTATTCTGGTCACTGTATTTTTTGCAGTGCAGAAGCTTTTTAGTTTAATGTAGTCCCATTTGTTTATCTCTGTTTCCACTTGGTTGGTCAGTTGCATGTCATCTTTGAAGATACCTTTATCTTCAATATAGTGGAGGGTTTTGCCGACCTTGTCTTCAATGTACCTTATGGTTTGTGGTCTGATGTTGAGGTCTTTAATCAATTTTGATCTGACTTTTGTGCATGGTGTCAGGTCGAAGTCTAAGCCCATTCTTTTGCATGTGGTTGTGTAATATAAAAATTTTTAGAAAATTCTGAATTTGGATTTAAGGACTCTTCTGTCTTCATTCTAGATTAATTTTTTAATTAATCTATCTTTTCCAAATTTTCTCCTTACACATTATATTAATTCACCATTCAGGATGTACATGCACTGTTTTATAGTGTTTCTGTACAGCTTGTCAGTCCTCAACACTCCTATCACCCCCTAGGCAACCTCATGCACATTAGCTAGTCCTCAGTACTCCCATCACCCCCTAGGTAACCTAATGGACAACATTCACAGGCTCTAAGGGCATCCTGGTGCTCTAGAACCACGTGGTACTTGGTGACTCTCTTATTTTTACCCACTGGCCTATTTTCAAATTTCCGGCACATATTGGGCTGGAGCAAATAGCATAGCGGGTAAGGCATTTTGCCTTGCATGCAGCTGACCCAGGTTCGATTCCTCCATTTCTCTCGGAGAACCTGATAAGTTACCGAGAGTATCCCACCTGAAAGGCAGAGCCTGACAAGCTACCTGTGGCGTATTCGATATGCCTAAAACATTAACAATAAGTCTCACAATGAAGACGTTACTGGTGCCTGCTCAAGCAAATTGCTGAACAATAGGACAACAGTGCTACAGTGCTATGGTTTACAAAGTTGTTCATGAGGATTTGTTATAGGCATTCAGTATTCCAACACCGATCCCACCACCATTATACCTTCCCTCTGCCATTGTCTCCAATTTTCCCAATCCCCCCTTAAGTCTGCCCTCACAGAAAGCCCTCAATAATTTATTTAATATCCTTGTTATAAAAATATTACTAACAGAATGATCAAAAACTGTTTCCTTAGAACAAAGTTAGTGGAAGATTGTTATATCTCACCATGGAGACATTAAATTCTCAAGCTAGATTTGATGCCAGAATTAAGCAGGCAAAAACATCAGATACCAGAAACTTCACTACCCAAATTTTCCTTATACCCTTCAATTCATTTTTATGGCTAAGCAGGCACTTACTTGGGGTTCCATTATATTTCAGGTCTATATCTATGAGCATATTTCTGCCCTCTGCGAACTAATGTGTTGTAGGGGAGGGCTGAAAGCAATACTCAATGAATATGTTCAACAAAGACACAACATATTTTTACTTTATATTACTTCACTATTTTTTTATATTTCAGACACAAGTTTCTCTTCCTCTAGTAACTCTTTAACCTTGATGTTTTGTTTTGTTTTGTTTTTGACGTTTCTCTCTTCGTGTCTTTTCTCATTCCTCACTTTTCTATTTTTTTCTCATGGTTTCAATAAATCTGTTTAGTCTTAATCTCACCTCAGGACTCATGTATACAACTGTCCATCCACAGATAACTCCACCTGGATGTCTGGGAACCATCAAACTGAAGAATTGTCAAGATAATTTCATCATCTTTCCCTTCCAACTTAATTTTTTCCCTTGAGCCAGGAGCTCACCCTAACCTATGGGAAAATTATTTGTGGAGGAGAACTTTGATGGTTGTTCTTGGTGTTTCCAAATTGAGGAACCAAATAAAAGTTCTTTTGGGAGAGGTATTTTTTATACTGCTGCTCTCTGCGACCCTCCAAAGCATAAGTACAAAGACTTTTAAAAGTATTGTAAATACATATGTAGGCAAATACATGTCACATAATCATCCATGCATTTCTTGCATGCCAATTCTTGAATGCTAATTCCAAGTCAAGTGTTCCCATCTATTTTTATTTATGTTTGCACATAGGTGTATTCAAAATAAGAGATCAATATTATCTGAAATCATGTTTTAGCATTTCCACACATCTGTTGCACAAATTTCTAGTTAATACTGAGCCGAATAAACATCATCGTATCTTGCTCAGATATATTCCAGATCCTCAATAAATGTGTTAATTAACTCTTGTGCTGTCTGAGAGACCTATTGTCTCAAGACAACCACTGACTCAAGAAAAATAAATAAATCTGGGTGATGCGTTTCCTTCAACACTGCAAGTAGAGGACAGATTTGTGTTTTTGATTAAATATTTTGTGATATATTTTCTGCTTTTCCCTCTTGGTTTTGTTATGATCAGAGATAATTAAAGATGTGAGTGTGTGTGTGTGTGTGTATGTGTGTGTGTGTGTGTGTGTGTAGATATTTGGCAGCAAGTCAGTATACATCTTTTCCACCATGTGTTTTGGTTCTTTCTTTAAAAAATAATTTTAATTCAGCATGGCAGACAAGTGTGGGTAGAGCTGTCATAAACATCACGTAGTCCATCCAGGCCGTGGGTTCATCCTGGTCCTGGAAAGCCTGGGAAACAAGGTGACTAGCTGGCTAGACTGGTGGTCTCTGGAATGGCTGAGCTGTGCGTGTTGTTATTTCTTTTGGAGGTTCCAAAGCGGTTGCTTCAGTTAGGGTCTCAGTGTCAACAGCTGACCACTGCTGACTCCTGATCTCCAGGCATATTGCTAAAACCCTGACTTTATTGTCTGGAAAATGCATGGAAGGTGACAGGTGAAATCATGTATATTTTATAGAGCAGCTTTATTGGAGTGATTAGAATCCAAGGCCAATCTCTACTCTGCGCCTTCTCGGAATATGCGCATCCATTTATTCTTCCAAATTTCTACATGCCATTTTTCATCCTGGCCAAGGCAAAAAAGATGTCAATTCTCCCCCCTACCCCCTGAAAAAAGAAGATAAAAACAAGATTTCTCTTGCTCTGTGTATTTTCATGGCTGTCTCTATCTTCTCTCTCCTTTCTCTCTGCTGCACGCAGCCAGGAGAAAAAGAAGGCTGGAAGGCGTGAAACAGGTTTCATCTCTTTTTACTCCTTCTAGCATAATAATAAAAAAAAAAGAACTCAAGTCACAATACCCACCTTAACAATCAGGAAGAAACCCGACCAGACAACTCAGAAAACCTCTAACTTAATATCTAGGGTGTTTGAAACCCAGCACTTCTCAGAGCTCATTAAGAGAGATGGAGCCTGACAGGGAGAGACCCAAATGAGGATAAAACTTCTTTTCCCCCATTTTTGAAAAGCATATTTTTAAAAAATCAATAAATTAATTAAAGAGCAAGCAAACATGAATAAAGAAATACCCCGGGTTCTGGCACAGAGGCAACCCTGGGACCTGGTGGTGGTTATTTGCAAAAGGTGCTCTTCATCCCCACCCCATTTTGGAGGGTGAGTTGGGGGGCTTTGTATACATTCTAGCCCCAGACAAAAGGAGCAAGGCAGCTTTAGAGACTTCAGAATTGGGGGCGAGGAGGCGAGGGGAGAGAGGATCGTGATTGATGGAGTTCTGGTTGGCTTATAAAGGGCAGCCGGGAGACCAGGGAAATAATCAGGGAAAGGGCGTCCCGTGCTGGCTTTCTCAGAGGGGCGAAATGAATCCTTCTCCTCTGCATTATTAAGTTGTCAGGCGGGCTGATGATGAAAATCTGAAGGTCAGGCATAACAAGAAGCACCTTATGGAGAGGTCGTGACCTTTCTGGAAGTGCTACACTCATGTTTATCTGCACCTAACCCTTATCCACAATTCTTCATTTGATAAGAACATTGAGAGCTGGCAAGGGCGGGGGGAGGGTAGGGGGGAAGGAGGGTGGGGGATGGGGTGCTCCCTTCATATGTATAAGCAGTGAGTGAAATTAGGCCTCCCGTGAAACTGATTGTAGAGGCTCAATTCACACCGAAAGATAATAAACCAAAAGGACACACGAGGGATGCAGGCAGAAATTGTTCGCTACAGTGGAACTCAATAAAGGGAGCAAAAGCTTCCCTAAATGACAAATTTGGTACAGTGGTGCTAAAATCAGGGTTCTCCCTGGAATTGCTGCTGCAATTCACTCTTGGCAGCTCCACGGTTTTATTTACTTTGGAAATCCTAATGGCAATGGGGAGAGGGATTTTCCCCCTTTTTTGGGGTGTGTGTGTGTGGTTGTTTATTTCTTGATCTGCTTGATTTTAAACCAAAGGCTCTCAAGTGAAGGGTGTCAGACAGATGTTCTGGTGGGTAAGGATTTGGGGTTTGCTTGTTTCTGAAGCAGAAATTGGGTGATGTTTCTCCTGCATCTTCTGGGCATGTTTGGAATGAGAGCTTAGATTTCTTTTCTTCTTCTTCTTCTTCTTCTTCTTCTTCTTCTTCTTTTTTTTTTTTTTTTTTGGTTTTTTGGATCACACCTGATGATGTTCAGGGGTTACTCCTGGCTCTGCACTCAGGAGTTAATCCTGGTGGTGCTTGGGGACCATATGGGCTGCCAGGGATTAAACCCAGGTTGGCTGAGAACAGGGCAAATGCCTTATCTGCTATACTATTACTCTGGCCATGAGCTTGTATTTCTTTTGGAGAGAAGAAATTTTGTCTAGGTGTTCCCCATTTCCTAGGAACAGAGAATGTGCTCTGGATTTGAAATCAGGAGTCAGAGACTAAACTTCCAATCACACAAATAAACCTATAGCTTGTAAGAAAAACACTGGTACAACTCACCACCTCAATGCAAGATTATAGGAGCACTCCAAATCTAGTTGTTTATTGTATCAGAAGAAAGGAAAAAAAGGAACATTCTAAGGATTGATTTGTTGACCTGAATGTGTAAGATACAGTGCTCTGAGGTGTTAGGAATTGTACTAAAATATTGGGTGGTGGGGTGGGAGGTGAAAAAGGGTGACAAAACTCAGAAGGAAGGTGGGGGTCATTTTCTATAATGGCCTTGATCTTTCTTTTGCTTGATTCTCTTCAAAGAGGTGAAACCCGATTTTCAATACACTCTTTTGAGATGGGTTCATTGCCAAAATAAGTAGACTATAACTAGAGTGAATGGTATTCAATTTGGATTTACATTATTTTATTGGCTAAGGATTTTTCTGTTTATATATTTTGGTCAGTTTCCTAAAATGATCTTCAGAAGCTACTTGCCATTCTTTCTGCCAACTTTCTGGTATAGGAGATTCTGTGAATTAAGCCAGAAGAAAGCCATTTTGCTTTCTCAAATCTATGTGGTAATAAAAACACAATCCATATATAGATATAAAACTTAACCTAGCCATCAATCATACTTCGAACATTTGAAGATAAAAATTTGTACCTTTTGTAGGTAACCTCAGAAGAGCTGGGATTAAATCTCCATTTTACCTATGTTTTCTAAGTCTATTATGTTCATTTAACATTGCAACATGAAAGGGGGCAATATTCAACAATTCAATAGTATTATTATAGGAGAACCCTTTCTTTTCTTCCTCATTTAAAAAATATTTTGCCAAAAGACAAGATAGCTTGGTAATTGATGAGTCTCTCTGGCTTAGATTACATTAAGGCAGAAGTCAAGATGTGAGAAAGAATGAGTCCATTATTGCTAATGTGGTCCCAATATCCAGTTAGAGCAAGACTGACATTTTATACTGGGCATGACGAGTGCTTATAGATATACTCAGGAACAGTTATTACACAGCTGTTCCTAAAGAATATTAAATAAAAACAATACTTTTGGTAGGATGAAATAGGCATGTCACTGGGTACGTATCTAAAACAATACTGATCTGAAAATATAAATCCTATATGCTTCTTACTCAAGAAAATCTTAAGAAGTCACAGTCCAGCTTTCCATTAGCTCCATTTGTCCACTCTCTCCTCAGATAATTAGCCCCAATATCTTTAATATTCTGGTCAGACTTTCCAATGACAAAGTAAATCATCACCAGTGTAGTGTACACCTTAATGATATAGAAACTACAGATCACAGCAACTCTATTGTTATAAAGGAGGAGAGAATAGAATTGAATTTGCCACTACTTATTTAAAAATCTAAGACTTTATTCTCTATTATGTGGATTCAAAACTGCCAGCAATAGAAAATATTGGCCTATGGAATGGAATAGCATTGATGCTATTGAAAGGGATCCTTACTTCCTGGACTCTTAGTGGATAGGAATAGTCTCTGAATCTCTACCTGTAGGTCATCTGGTTTTTATTATGGCTTTCAGATGTGAGTTCAAAAAATGTTGGCATGGGACCCATGCAATCAGTGGTTGAGTATCACCTCCCTAGGCCAGCGAAAGGAAACAGGAGAAGGAGGGAACAAAGGAATGGCTGGTTGGTAATTAGTGACCATTTATTTCATCCTTTCTCTGTTCCTCACTTCTCTCTTAACAGCATAGTGACAGAAATTATGAAGAGTGGGCGTACACATAAAAAGTGTTGAACATTATCATAACAATAAACAAGTGTAAAGCCCCTCCTTCAGGGGAAGTTCTTCTAGTAGATTAACTCAGGGACAAAATCTCATATGGGGGTTCAACCCTCTAGATTACTCAAAGATCTACTCAAGGGTGGGACTCTAACAAGGGTGTATTACTTTATCCTTTCTTAGCTTAGTAATCCATTTATTTCTAGTCATTTTGTATGAACACAGTAAGAGATATATATTGAGCTTAAAGAGAGGCTCTTTCTGGGGACATCTCGCTATATATTCCAGACTACAGTCCTCAGGCCAAGTTATTCTTTCCTGCCCCCAGTTAGGTCCTTATTTGGTTACTTCTTTTTGTGTCATGACAGTTTGTTCCATGACCGTGGTTTTATTATTCTTGTCCCCTTTCAATGCCAGGGTAGCTTACAGCTAGGTCAATCCAAGTCCTGCATCGGGACTCTCCTTTTGGGGGGTGTTAGGAACTAAGGGCAACTGAGGCTTAAATCAAGTAAATATGATGGGTGCCTAGGAGTAAATATTACTCGAAGTCAATTAACTCCCATGTTACAAAAGCATAGCATCAACTGTCTTTCTGTCTATACAAAAGGGACTTTTCTAAACCATGAAAAGGACATAAAGAAAAGAGAAAAGTAATATAGAATTAGTAGTGCCTTACAGAATTGGTGTGTCTCATGAGCACTGTGGTGGGAGTCCTAAGGGAGGATCAAGGACAAACCAATGTTACACAACAATACATGACTTTCATAGTTTTCACCTTGAGGAACTTCTATGAGGGTAATTAAGACTGCCTATGGTTTGGGAGTGAACACATTAGTTTCTGGAGCATGAGCCCCATTTTCTTTTTTTTTAAATCTCTTTTTAAGTTGTCCATATGATTTATTACATTCAATATTCCAACACCAATTCCACCACCATTAGTTCTTCCCACCACCATTATTTCCAGTTTTCCCAACCACCATCCAAACCCGTCCCAATATCAGACCCTAAATAATTTATTTTGTATTGCTTGTTAAGAATAATTCTCTAGACATACACAGAAATCTCAGACCCGAGCAACTTGCGGGAGGGGTGGCCTGGGACTTTGCAATAGGCCTTTCCTCTGGGCCACTCCAGAAGGGGGCAGGTGCCATCCTACCACCTGCCCTCTAAGGACTCCAGCCATCACCATTTTCTAGAAGCCAGCAAGAAGCACCAGCTCCCTTGTGGCCACGATCCAGAGACACACACAGGAATCTCGGACATGAGCAACCTGCGGCAGAAATTTCTTCAGACCCTAATTATTAAAATCTTAGAATTCCTAAAGCGCATGGCTGTTCCTGTGGCCACGCAACATTATATTATATCCATAACAAGCAATACAAAACACATTGTCTAACAATTGTATTTTTGGCAGGTATGAGGGGAGATAGGACTGGTCTCAAAATATCGAAGGTAACTAAAGTAGAGAAAGAATACCTTGCAAATTGTCTGCCACACAGGCAGGGGGAGGTATGGAATATGGAGGACGGGGGAATACTGGGGATTTTAGTGGTGGAAAATGTGCACTGGTGAAGGGATGGGTGTTGGACGACCATATGATCTAAGTTCAAACATGAAATTTTTGTTACTGTATCTCACAGTGAATTAATAAAAATAAAAAATTAAAAAGAATAATTGTCTAAAATGATCAAAAAAGGTTTTCTTGAAAGAAAATTATGTGAAGTTTGTTGTATCCCACCCTGGTGCAATTAAGACTCTGTATAAGAGATTACTAATCTTGTTGTTACAGGTTAAGCTTTGTGTGTTAATATTTTCTTGATTGATAGTGGTTGCCATCTACTTTATAACCCATCCAATGTGGTGTGCTACTTTTTTTTATCTTGTAAGAATATAAGATGTCATTTCAGGAATTCTAAAGTTTGATGGGTGATAGAACTGGAGGTAAATTTTTAACTGGATGGTGACTTTGGGGTCTGGAAGCACTTCTGCAGCTTGTTGATATCTTTTGTGATTTATTTATGGGTTTCTGAATCATGGCTGGTTAATGAGCTTATATGGCACCAGAGGCAGTTTATGGTTGTGACTGCCAAGGTTCTGGAAGAACAGGGGGATGGAAGGAGGTCACCCATCCCCAACCCCATGAGAACCTGGAGATTTCGGTCACAAAACCCCTGAGTTTTTCAACAGATACAATTCTGGGTGAGGCTCGTACTCAGCCTGTGGAGTCTGGCTGTGAGTATGGTGGCAACTGAATGATCGAGGTTTTAAGCTGGCAGGAACCCCATTTTCTTATGACCTTAAGAACATTTCGGGCTGGTTTGCTGAAATCGAATTACTATGGTGAGATCCAGGTCTGAAAAATATCTGTTCAAGCCACAAAGGTAGCAACAGATGCTTTTTACCAATTGCAAGATCTCAGGTTCTACATACCCTGGGCCCTAGCACCTCACATTCAAGATCTGAAGTGATTCATAAGCACATTTTAGTTTGACAGGCTGTCTTTACTGGGGCCCTTTTGGAGGGGGGCTGACTGAGTTTCCGTTTCCACCCCAAGCAGAGTCCTGGCACCCCAAATCCTCCAGAACCCAGCCACAGCCATGCTCAAGGCCACTGTCCACACATTTGGATGAGCGTCACCCATGAAGGAACCACCAGAAGAACCCAAGTATGCAAGACCCATGGCTGAAATCTCCAAGCCTGCTCAGATCGGGACTGGGCTTCCTCCACCCAGATCCCCAGTTTTCCAGTAGCTTGGCAGTCACATCCACAAACTGCCCCCTGGTGTCATGTAATCTCATCAATAGTCAAGACCCAGAGACCATAAAACAAAGCTTCCAGAAGAGAGCAATGCAGAATCTCGCATAGCAGAGCCTGGCAAGCTACCTGTGGCGTATTTGATATGCCCAAAACAGTAACAATAATGGGCTTCATTCCCCTGAATGCCACAGGGACGAATGGAGTCGTTACTGGCAACCGCTTGAGCAAATCAATGAGCAACGGTACAACAGCGATACAGCGATACAGTGATAGCAGTCAAACTTTGGCATTCGGAGGATGGAGACTTCATTCAGATAAGAAGAGGGTTATCTGCAATAATTTATATGACATTTTAGTTTTCCTAATATGGACTTCACTAGTTACCCACATTGATAACTCTCTCATCTTTATCTGCTTCTCTTCTTCCTGGTGGAGTAGGAAATATCAGAGAAGAGACGAAAAGATGCTGAAGATTGAGCTTGCCAAAGCACATATTTCTAGAAAAAGGATGCTCTATTTCTCTCTGAGCTGATTACTCAAAAGTTAGTGCAAACTATTTACCCAGTGACAAATACTTGTGCATCACATTCATCTTGATTTGTAATGACAGTCTTAAAAACCTGAACCATTTCATTTGTCTTTTTTTTTTTTGCACCAGCTACCTTGAAAGAAATATGCATTCAATTCTCAGGATAGAGTTTGTTAGCTGCCTTTTTCTTTCCCAATCTTTGCATAGGGCAAAAGAAAAAGAAAAAATGCCGTCTGGGTTTTCAGAGATACTGAGAACTGAATGCTAACCTATCACAATACCCTTGATTTTATTTTCAACTCTGCAAGGGAACTCTGCTGTGACTTTTTACTGCCATCTTTTTATACATTCTAAATTTCATAGGGCAATCGCCTCAAATCCATTTTAAATCTCCCTGGGCTGAAACTTGGCATGCAAGTTGGTCGGCCAGGTGCGAGATTCTCTCCAAAATATGACAAAAGTCATGGCTGAAATATAGAGCGGCAAAAATGTTGGAGGGTTTTGCCAAGCTGTGGCCAGACAAGGCCGACTGCTACTAGCAAGGAGCAGAGGGAGCACACAGGCAGAGAGAGGGGGAAAGGAGGCAGTGTGCCATTTGTGTCATTTGCATAAATGATAAAGTTAGCTTTTCAGAAAAGAACCTCTCACTTCTGTTCATTCTTCTTTGGGCTTCCCCCTCCCCCCATTAAAAAAAAAAAAGATGGTTGCAGAAAACTAAGAATGCAGGAAACAAATGAAACTAGAGAGGTGAAAATGGAAAATTCCAACTCCCCAGAATTTCTATCCTAGTGACACCTCCAAATTCACAGCTTCAACCGCGGGAGCAAGCAGCCTTGCTGTAGCATACAGTTTATATACCACCGAGCAGATGCTGCAGAATAAGGATGAAACAGTTGTTGGTTCGTTTTAGATAATCACGGCAGATTAAGCAGTAGTTTCATTACAGTGTTTTTACTAGGCATTATTTTTACTATGCAGCGTCCTTTGAAATAATGGGAATTGATTTCACAGATCTTTTGCATATTACTGATACTCAGTAATGTTGCCGAGTAAAACCTTTTCCATCCTGCCACTGTGAAGAGGCACTAATTGGGGAAGAAGAAGGTTCCCCCATAGAAGACTCTCTTCCGCAGATTTGAGGCTGGCAAACGAGATGTGGGCTTTTGTGGATCAGGCAGCTGTAGCTTTGTGTCCTGATTTAGCTGACCTACAATTCACAGGCACCCTGGTCCCAGAGCAGCAGTGATGCTGCCCTTGGCTTCTCCTTCTTGGCCCTTGGCTCCCTCCCTCCCACCACCACATTTCTCTGCTAGATAAAATGATCAGTCATGTGCCATGGATGAATGGGAAGTCCATCCACTGCAGAGACACACATTGTCGGTGTTTCCGAAAATCAGGCACCAACCTTAAAACATGCAGAGATACATTTATGGGATAGAAAAAAAAGAGAGTAGGACATTAGTACCCAAGGACAGTAGAAATAAAGTCCAGGAGGACTGGCCCATGGTTTGGAAGCTTGCTACAAGGGGTAGAGGGAGGAGGGCAGTTAGGATAGTGAAGTGCACTATGACAGTGAAAGCTGGAACTGATCACTCTGGGCAAGAACTCAGTGCTGGAAGTAGGTCAAGGGATACACTTGATGACCTTTAAGTTCCTGTATTGCAACCCATAATGACTGAAAGGACGGAGAGAGAAGAGAGCGAGAGCAAGAGTGAGAGTGAGCAAGTGAGAGAGAGAGAGAAAGAGAGAGAGACATAAGGAAAAAGAGAGAGAGACAAGGAAAGTATCTGCCGTATAGGCAGGCAGGGGTAGTGGTTGGCTGGAGGGAAACTGGGTATACTGGTGGTGGGAAATGTACACTGGTGAAGAGACAGATGTTAGAACACTGTGTGACTAAAACCCAATCATGAACAACTTTGTAACTGTGTATCTCATGGTATTTAATTAAAAATTATTAAAAAATTACTGACTATATAAGATGTGATTTAAAAAATTAAAAAGCAGAGATATGTATTTTTTAAAAAAATCTAGACTTCAGTTTCCTGGTACATAATTCACTGTATTTGACCAATTGGCTCATTTTTCTGGTTTATGGATTTGCCAACTTTTTCCTTAATTTCTTTTCATCTTTCATCTCCAAGAGAAGATAAGATAGGCCTTCTTTCCCTCTTCTCCAGAGTTACTTTAACACTGATTGCCTTTGAAACAATCTCTTCGTTCCCCACAGAACTATATCTCACAGGGAGAATCAATATTTTCCCCCCTTCAGTCTCCATCTCTAAATTAATGAAAGCCCCTTCCTGCTGGGATGAAGAATATAGAGAATTTTCCTTCTCTGGATTCCTCTTGTCATGAATTACCTATGAAGAAGAACATTTTGCTTTGCTGGTACCTCACTTTTTTTCCGACATCACTTTTTCCTTAGGTGGATTTAGCTAGTCTGCACCTTGACTATTTTTACGGTCGGGGAGGTCAGCTAGTAAAGTTAAACCCCTGTACAATAAATATATGTATTGCATTATCAACGCCATGGGTAAGTTAAACTGTGCTGAGGTGAAGCCATGAGGAAGAAGCTGGAAAGTTTATTTTCTTTACCTAACACAGACTGAGAACCACACCATGCAAGGTTTATTCCTTCCTTCGAGTATGTGGAAATTCATCAGCAGAGAGAACGTTAGATGCTAGAGGTGGGTGGATTCAGAACACACTCTAGAACAGATCATTTGGCTGAGAGTTCTTTGTTTCAAGGGTAAAGTGATTAGTGAAGACACAGTTAATCTTGTACCCTGGGTTTTGCACAGATTTTAATGTTGACTGGATCTGCCTGAGGTTACAGTAGCAGCTACTCAGGATTTGCTGTGGTGATTTCCCAAAATGTGTGTTCTACAACACAAAGTCAGTGTGATATCAGTGATTGTTGTGCTACACACACACACACACACACACACACACACATACACACACAGACTTGTAGTGAGGACATTTTCACGGCAAAAACAGTTTTATGTCATCTTTACGATGGAATATACTCTTGGTTTGGGCTGTGCCTGAGATAAAAGTCGGGGTTTTACACATGCAAGGCAAATGCTCAGTCACTGGACCACACCCCCAGTGCAGAAACTGGTATTTTCAGTTACAGAACATTCCGAACCATAGATCCGTCAACAGGCATCATGTCTGTGTACCATGCACATGGCCAAGGAGTGCTCTGGGGAAAACAATAGAACACGTGAGCAACCCTGATGGAGATTCCACCCCTTGGGAACCAAGCAGAAGCAGGGACCCGTGGCTCACTGCTAAACACTGTTTCAACAGACAAAATTCAGACATGCTGCAATCATTTTCAGGAATGCTGTTTGTGATGGATTTTTTTTAAAGGCTAGAATCTGTTTAATTTAATGGTGGGAAATAGATGACATCACAAAAAGAACTATTGCATATATGTAAAATGATATAATTTTTTTTTTACAGTAAGCTCAAAACTCAAATCTGAAGCAGAGGAACGTAGAAGAAAAATTGGAGCTTTGATAATCAGCCAGGAAAATCAACCAAATCAAAAGATTAAAAAGTCAATGAATAGCAACATTAGACAGAAAGAGAGAGAGGGAGAGGGAGAGGGAGAGAGAGAGAGGGAATGGGAGGGAGAAAGAGAGGGAGAGAGGGAGAGAGAGCGCGAGAGAGAGAGGGAGAGAAGAAAAGTGTCTGCCATAGAGTAGACTGGGGGTGGGGTGGGGGTGATGGGAGAGAAACTGGGGGCACTGGTGCTGGGAAATGTACACTGGTGGAGGGATGGGTGTTGGAACACTGTATGACTGAAACCTAATCATGAACAGCTTTGTAAGGCTCTATTTCACAGTGATTAAAACAAATATTGAAAAAAATAAAGAAATGAAACAACAAAGAACTGAGGGTTAGAGAGATAGTACAGCAATTGAGACACCTGTTTTCCACTTTGCCAAGCCTGATTTTATAGATAGCACCCAATATTTTTTCCCGAACTTCATCAGGCGTGAGCCCTGAATGAAACACCAGGAGTAAGTTCTGAGCACTGCTTGCCTGGAGTGCTCTCCCCTGCCCCCAAATAAATAAAATAAAATAAAATAAATCAACGCCCCTGCCCACCTATTAAATTAAAATAGGATGGCAATAATTAAACCCCATCACTGTATCACTGTTATCCTGTTGCTCATCGATTTGCTCGAGCAGGCACCAGTAACGTCTCCATTGTGAGAATTGTTGTTACTGTTTTTGGCATATCGAACACACCACAGGTAGCATTTCAGGCTCTGCCATATGGACGAGATACTCTTGGTAGCTTGCCAGGCTCTGAGGGATGGAGGAATCGAACTCAGGTCGGCCCTGCACAAGGCAAACACTCTACCTGCTGTGCTATCTCTCCAGCCCACATTAAACCCCATATATAGCAATAATCATCCTAAACATGAATGATATGAATTTACTCATTGAACAACTGAAATTTGGTACTCTCTAACTTTCTCATACTCTAGACTCAGACTCGCCACTATTTACAGTTCTATCTGATTTGGCACACGCAACTCTTCCTCCTAAAGATCACTTTACCCTCCTGGCCACTGCCGAAATTCTCTTCATCCTCCCAGAACCATATGCAACCATAATCTTACAGTCAATAGTTCTTGGTCTTTTTATCTTGTTCTAACTTTGTACTTTGTATGAAGGCTTGTGTTAAAAACATATTCTTCCTATTTGCTCTTATACTATTACTTTATTTTTTAATCTGTTTTTTTTGTTTGGGGCCACATCTAATGTTATTGAGAGATGACTCCTGGCTCTGTGCTCAGGGATCACTCCTGGCGGGGCTCAGTGGATCATATGAAGTGCTGGAGATTTTCACCTGTCCAGTACTTACACTTTTGCTGAGCCAGTCACAGTGCCTAATTGGTATAGACTATCTCATCAATGTGTAATCTATGC
The DNA here is from genome assembly GCF_027595985.1 of Sorex araneus. NCBI lineage: Eukaryota > Metazoa > Chordata > Mammalia > Eulipotyphla > Soricidae > Sorex > Sorex araneus. Next base: position 50,624,400 of record NC_073307.1, on the reverse strand, counting down.
AACGCTGAGAAATAAGTATGTGTCTCCCATTTTCTTTGTGACCTTCATTAAAATCCATGGACTGTACTCAAATTGCTTCCAGTTGTATGACGTTGCAAGAATGTGCTCTTTCCAAACAGAAGTGGCTCTGAACAGTGACTCCCACACATCTTGCTGGGAGCATTGGTTTATGTTGTTGCTATAGCTCTGGGCACAATTTTAGGCCTATGAAACCAGGAATTGATGGAGAATACTCTTTTTCTCCAGTGATGAAGGAAATTCATGCTTCATGATGGTTCCTTCTCGTAAAAGGCTCCAAGGCTATTACGAAGGTTGGAGAGAACTTTGTTCTCTGGGTTGTGCTTCTCTGTTTTACCCCTGAATTGCAATAGAGCCATCCTGTAGCTTCGAAGGAGAGACTGGGTTGAAAGAACCCTTTCCATGTTGCATACTGTTTCGGAGCATCTGTTATGTGTCAAGATGCTGGCTTGGCATCATGCAAATGAAATTGGTTGACCCCAAGGGTGGCTCTTGTGAGTCGAGAGGAGAGAAAGAAAGTCACCTCCCACTCTGCCTCTGCCACCCAGGACCCACTGGGAAGACTAGGACTGGTAAAGTCTGCGATGACCCCTGCTCGGCATGGACTTGAGCCCTGCCAACCTCACTAGGTGGCCATCAGGCCACACCTGAAGTCCACTTGGTCTGCCAAGAACGGGAGTTGATCCCTACCACCCTATTTCTCGGGGAGCCACAGACTCAGGCTGGAGCAAGGATTTGCTCTTTGTAGGAAAGAAGTCCCAGGCCTTAGCCAGGGCTATCAGGGTTCTTGTCTTGTTCGCAAAAAAGAATTCCAGGAGTAGCCAAGCAGTGAATTAAAACAGATTTTATTTTGAAGGTTTTTAAAGGTGTGGAGGGGGAGAGAATATGGGAGAAAGAGAGAGAGTAATGCGCTTAAGAGAGAACGCAGTCCAAGGGCGGAGAGTACCCCTACACACATCCCAGCATTAGACAGGAGAGCATGAAAGTACACATTTCTAACCAGTCACCTGTTCTAGGGCACTTGGATTGTTTCCAGATTTTGACTATTGTGAACAGTGCTGCAATGAATATATAGGTACATATGTCATTTCTTCTGTATTTTTTTGCATCCTCAGGATATATTCACTGAAGTGGTATTGCAGGGTCATATGGAAGCTCAATTTCTCTTTTTTTGAAGGACTGTCCATATTGCTTTCCAGAAAGGCTGGACTAGTCAGCATTCCCACAAACAGTGAAAGAGCATCCCTTTTCCTCCACATCCATGCCAGCACTGGTTGCTATTCTTTTAAATGTGTGCCAGTCTCTTTGGTGTGAGATATCTCATTGTTGTTTTGATTTGCATCTCCCTGAGGGATGGGTGTTTGATCATTGTGTGATTGTAACCCAAACATGAAAGCTTGTAACTATCTCATGGTGATTCAATATTTTTTTTTACAAAAAGAAAGAAAGTACACATCTCAAGAGGGGAGATTCAGGTGACACGTGTGATTGGGCACCACATGTGCTCAGTCGCAAGGGGGCAAGCAACACATGAGCTTGGGGAGCATATGTGTGTGTCTCCTTTGTTCAAGGTGGTTTTTATAAGGTTTTTCCAACCTGCCCCCACGTGGGGCCTCCACCCAGATAAGAATCCATTGCTAGGGTTGTTGCCAAGTGGGTAGAATTAGGTGCAGCCTTTGAAACTCTTTTCTTGACCTTTTGGTCCTGTTGAATCTTCTCTGTGCTGAATCACTAAAATTAATCGGATTAAGGGAGAAATCCAAGGATTTTCAAAGAATTTCCTTCATGGGGAGGGGTCCAATATCCATAGGGTCTGCTCAACGTCTTATCAGGTCTTGTTTTCCATATCCACAGAGTGAATCAGTCTTAGAATTTTTCTTCCCAAAAGTTTTGTTGACCTAAGTTATATTGGTGAGGGCCTTTTCCTGTCTACCTGCCTATGTCACAAACAGAATTTATTATCATGCAGAGTTCATTAAGATGTCTCCATGTGCTTTAACAAAGAATACGGGGACATAAAGCTATGACTTCCACAAAATGTGCTGAGTTTGTAGGCTGATTACTGATAGCAATGGAAATTTATAGAGGCATCTGCCCCAACATGGAGGCTTAAAACCCCAAAATCATCCTGATTTCTACCACTCTTGACTTATAGTGAAGGAATTCTATTAGTTTTATCTATGTTCACACCTGAAGTACATTGAACGATCATTTTTTTTACTTTTCACATCTGTTGTGGGAAAACTCTAATATTAGTAAAATTCAAAGTATCTTCAGTCTTAGGAGCCTGTCTTAAGTGTCTGATTCCCTGAGTCTGAACATCCTGGAAAGGGGACAGTAAGTTAGTTTTCCTTGATCTAAAACCAATCTTTTTTACTTGAATCCATTTACTATAATTGTTTTGGAAGAAGCTCAATTCTGCTAGAAAATCCAGGAAGATAATAAAGCAATTGTGTAATTAGTAATACATTTGTCACTCCTTTACTTAGTGGGAAAAAAAGTCACCAGTGTATTTCTTTAGTGTAAATTCTGACAGTGGAGATTTTTTTTTCTCCTGGGAATGATACCATTATACCATAAAAATGTCAAGGCACAAGTTTACTGTTCCTACTAATATTCTAAAATATTCTCTTAGGCTGACATCTCTGTCAATTAAAATTAAACAAAATTGCATTCTGCCACTTATGTTTCAAGGAAGAAGCTTCCTAGTTTATAGCTACTCTTTGAATTGATTTTTAAGACGGCATCTGTAAAACTTGGCATGGACAAGATGAGGTGAGACGTATTTAAGGACCCGTCAATTTAAAAAATGTTTCTAAAGATCATAAATTGACAGAACAGAGAAGAGACTGTACACGTCCCCAGGTTTCTGAGTTATTAAAATAAATCTAGCGAAATTCTTTTGAACTGGATGTTTAGACTGAGGGGATGCGTGTCCGCCAGCTTCTTGCTTGTTTGGGGATTCCAATATTTTTAGAGAATAGCATCAAGAAGGAAGCTCCAGACTTGCTCCCAGTTGCTCGATTCACACAGATTTGGGGAAGAAAAAGCTTTCGCCGGGTGTTTCCCACAGAGAAGGATGGACGTGCTTTCTCACGGGACCTAGTTCTCAAGGAAGAGCAGCAAGCACAGAGGCCCTTTGGGCAGAAAGACGCTGCCAATAAGGTCTTAGGGGAGATCACCCTCATGATAGGAGGACTAGCAGAACGAAGTAAATCTCCGCTCCAATTCCTCTAAGAAGGAATTTAAAGAAGCTGTCTTTCGGCTCATCCCTCTGATTGCCAAACCTTAATGTGCAATGTTTTATTGGTGCATTGAAGGCGAGTATTATTTAATGATCCAGTGTTTCCCAGGGCCAAAGTACCTCCCTCATTCTTTCTTAAGCACCTTTTGGAAGCTCAAAGCACCTTTTGGGTCACCTGGTTACTGTTATGGGAAAGACATAATAGTCTAAGCATCTTAAAAGGGTTGGTGGCCTCTCCAAAAGACTGAAATGAGACTCTGGCCTCGATGTTCTCTTGGTAATTTGAAATTTGAAAGGAGGTAGGCACAGAGGGGAAGGCTTGGCACACTGATGTTTCTTAATAGACAGATACTCTGAATGTGGAGGTGAAGGCATCCCCCCACAAGACAAGATGATTCAGGAAACTTCTCTGCTTTAGAGAAGCAGGCTGTAGGGATGATCTGATAAGAAGCTTTTGGGACTTGTCCAAAACAATGGCATCATAAAACTGACACAATTTCTAAGGGAGAAGTAGCATATGAGAAGTTGTACAACCCCTGAATTTTCCATCTCGGGCATAGAGAGAGTATAGAGAATGGGTCCTGTGAATGATGGAAGTCATAAATGCATTGAAGAAAATGTATTGAAGTCCCATGCCCTGGCTCCTTAAATATTTTTGTCATCACAGTAAAATAGCTGAACAATGCAAAGGAGAGACTTATATGGGTTTTCACAGAGACCTTGCCTATATATGACATTCTTTGGAAGAGAAGCCAGCAGCTAGGTATTTGCTTTCAGCCCTCTGATTTCACCCTCGTTTTCTTCCTGTTAGCTACATACTTTATACTTCATGAGGGATGGTGGTGCTTCTGATGGTGATAATGATTATGAAAGTGGTGATAATGATGCCAAGGGTGATGATATTGATGGTGATGATGATGATGGTGGTGGTCCCAATGAAAATGATAATGACAGTGGAGAGTTCAGAGAACTTAGAGATAATCCCTGTTGGGTACACCAAGTTCGCTTACTGTCCCTTCTCTGGCCAACCATATCCACATTCAAAATGTTAACTGTCGTAAAAAGGAACCTAGTATGCACCATGCTAATTCTGATTATATTATAGGCTCTGATTTTCTCTGAGGTCAACTTTTTATATTTTATTGAGATATTGTTTTAGTTTAAACATCCACTTGACTGCATCATGAGTAAACTAATTAGCCAATAAATAGTCAAGCATATCTGTATGTTTGGTGAATTAAATCTATGGGGGAAGGTGCAGGCATGTTGGGACATACCTGGAAGTGCTCAGGGGCTATTTCTGCCTCTGTGCTCAGGCTCTGCTTATAGATTTGGTGAAACCAAGGTTGGCAGGATGCAAGGAAAGTGCCCTAACCCTAGTGCTGTTTCTATGGCCCCAAATTAACATTTTAAAATGATCAGTAGACAGAGAAAAATAGACTTCCCTCCTAGAAACAACACTGAAGCTGACCGCCCAGCAAGTAAATGAGGTACCACCCAGACAGTGAACTGTATTTCTGTATTTCTTCAGACTCAAATGATCAGCTCTCCTATGCCTTCACCTTGCCAACTCACTTCACAGATCCTAAGAGTTGACAAGTTTTCATAGCTGCATCAACTAATTCCTTGTAACAAATATTTCTACATTGAGATATAAAAATTAATATCTCTGCATGCTTTACTAGATAAAATTTCGTGGGTGGTCATGCGAGAGCTCCAGCTATCCTGAGGAAAACTTAGAGGGAACCAGCTACCAGAAAGTTTGATAGTGTTTTGCCCCATAGCACAGCAGGTAGGGTGTTTGCCTTGCACCAATTGAACCCGGGTTTGATTCCTCTGTCCCTCTTGGAGAGCCTGGCAAGCTACTGAGAGTATCCCGCCTGCATGGCAGAGCCTGGCAAGCTACTTGTGGCGTATTCAATATGCCAAAAACAATAACAACAAGTCTCACAATGGAGACGTTACTGGTGCCCACTCAAGCAAATCGATGAACAATGGGACAACAGTGCTACAGTGCAACTCAGATTGGATGACCAATTTGCACATTAGGACCTCTGTGAACCTCCATCAGAGTTTCCTCTGGCTTAGCCCTGCCCAGGCATAGTTCACCATCTTTCGGGGCAGAATCTCCTGCCCCCACACCAGGCTGTCTTCACCAGGCTCCCTGGAAGGAAGGCGGGTTGAGACTCCCTCCCCGCTCTAAGCAGAGCCCTGGCAGCCGAAAACCTCCAGAACCCAGCCACATCCATGCTCAAGGCCACTCTCCACATGCTTGGATGAGCGTCACCCACAAAGGAATCATCAGAAGAACCCAAGTATGCAGGACCCATGGCTGAGATATCCAAGCCTGCTCAGATCGGGACTGGTCTTCCTCCACCCAGATCCCCAGTTTTCCAGTAGCTTGGCAGTCACACCCACAAACTGCCCGCTGATGCCATGTAATCTCATCAATGGTCAAGACCCAGAGACCATGAAACAAAGCTCCCAGAAGAGAGCAATGCAGAATATCGCATGGCAGAGCCTAGCAAGCTACCTGTGGCGTATTTGATATGCCAAAAACAGTAACAATAATGGGCCTCATTCCCCTGACTCTGAACGTGACAGGGATGAATGGAGATGTTACCGGTGCCTGCTCGAGCAAATCAATGAACAAAAGGATGACAGTGATACAATGATTTCTATATGCACTCATACAGTTCTATTTTTTCTGGATTTGTATCTAATACAAATTTTATTTTGAATATCTCCAAAATATTAACATTTATTGAACTCATGATCTAATATCAAACTCATGATCTACATCCTACTACCATCACCATTTTAAGTCTGTTATTCACAGGCTATAAATATTATCACTAAATCCGAGTAGACAAATCATTTCTTCTCCAGAGCTCTCTCAGATTGAGATGTGTCTATCCATTTCCATAATCTTGGCTATCACTGTATTTGTTGACTTAATTTTATTTTATTTTTCATCTGTAGTCAATTTTCAACACTCTAGTGATCTGAGTTATCTACATCTTTTGAAAACATATATTTGACTTTTTCCTTATATATTTGATTTTAAAATTTCCTGTGGTTTTTCATTGCTTCAAGTATAAGGAAATGAATTTCTAGTTTGACCCAGGAGATTCAAAGTTCCCCCTGGTATGTTAGCATTATATGCCTGTGGCCCAGGATAATTCTTATTAGCACCCTGGCCCACTCTTAAAGGTTTGGACAATCAATTATGTGGTCACCTTTCTCATGACCAAGATTAAAGTAGGCCAGTTTATACTCTCAACTCGTGGGCATCAAAATCATTCTCAACTTCTTAAAGAAATATTTTCTGAACAAGCAGACCTGTCTTGATTGAGACAGAATACAGGTGCTAGCGGTTCAGGAGTTGTGTTTTTCAAAAAAAGTATTTTCCCAAGTTCCCCAGAGAGGAAAAGAGAGGCCATGAGACCCTTGACCCAAAGAGTAAGGAGGAAAAAGAACTGGTGATGGAAAGACATTAATTCATGCACTGTGAAGTTGAGTGCTGTGTTTTCTTCAAACCTTTGAGTTAAGATTGACTAGAAGACTAAAGCCTAGCTCAACCTTCTATAACAGTTATAAACCAAAAAGTTGGTGAAAGCATCTGGGTTTCTTTTAGAAAGTCTTCGCATGAAATGTATTGCCATTCCATGATAAATTTTAAAAGGTGGCATGAGCTTCAGTTTTTAAATGTGAAATGAGAGGAGTGTACAAATAAATTGACATTAAAAAACAATGTAATGGATAATTTTTTTGAATTTTTGACTTTTTATAAATTCAAATTATTCAATAATCCTTTATGTTCCAAAATTGTCAAAGTATTAGAAGACTGAGAACATTATCTTGGGAGGTGGGTCTTTTGTAAATATTCTAACATCACTGTAAAAAAGCAACACAGATAACTTGTGAAAAATGTACAAAATTTTCTCTGGCAGACAATAGGACCTCTATATTGTAAGGTAATAAATTTTATTTATATATTATTGCATCCCTAATATATAGCAGACTATCATCTATTCTGTTACATGGAAAACTATGTATTTATATGTAATATATACCTACCAAATTGTTAACAAGATCTCCAATTGGTGACTATTTTAGAAATAGTGAACACAAAAATAATGCTTTTAGAATTTTGAAATTAGATACCTAGCCTTCAGGAATAAAATAATGTAATTAAAGTTTAGACTCTCTCGTTATTGAGCCCAGCTTCTGTCTTATCTCACCCTGCTCTTTGACCCTTTTACTGATTTCTGCCTCAAACAATATTCTAAATTATGTCCATGTTAATTGCAAAATATGGCTTCACTAACCTCTGATCATGAATATTGCTAAAACACTTACAAAATAGTGACATAGATAAAATACATAAAACTGTAAATAAACACTCAAAAGTAAACTGACCTATCATTTTTTGGTATTTAAGAATTTACTTGTATCCCTCACACAGCTTGCCTCATGAATGAACATTTTGATTGGCTCTTTTCACGGTTCCTGTAGCACTGTCATCCCATTGTTCATTGATTTGCTCCAGCGGGCACCGGTAACATTCCCATTGTGAGATTTGTTACTGTGTTTGGCATATTGAATGCACCACGGGTAGCTTGCCAGGCTCTGCCATGTGGGTGGTATACTCTCGGTAGCATGCTGGGCTCTTCAAGAGGGACGGGGGAATCGAACCCAGGCCGGCCACGTGCAAGGTAAACGTCCTACCCACTGTGCTATGGCTCCAGTCCTTCATAGTACCTAGATTAATTACATTTTATTCGCCTTACGCTTAGATTTGGATAAGAGTTTTGCATGTTCTGGAACTTTTCTGATTTTTGGGGGGTTCATAAATTTGAATTATTTATTTGGTGAACATCCAAATTTTGATGTTTTGCATATGTTAGGTTGAGAATACAAATATCGGTATGTTTATATCAACTTAAGACCCCTTAAAATTGACTTGGACCATCATGGGATTCTGACATGCACTTTAGGGCTAAAATATGTACATCTAGTTTGTTATTCTGGTAAAGATCCCCAGTGGAGACTTCCCTAGCCCCAGAATGTTTTTCCTTCATTGCTGGAGGGGAAATGTTTGGTCCACTCTTAACGCCTGTCCACTGCTTACTATATAATTGTTTATTATGATTCCCCACAGACTTCTATGATAAATAATGAAGATTTGCTTCACATGGAGATATTTATATTTTATAAATGCAGTCCAGGTTTCTCAGCTCACACCATTCTTCCTGGGATATAATCAAATGAGTGAATGACAGTTAAAATATCCAGGGAAGACTCCCACCAGCAAGATGTCTACATTTTCTGTTCTTCATTCAAGCTCTTCTCTGATTCTGGTCCTGACCCAGCTATATCAGCATCCTTGGCCATCATGATGAAATCTTTACTTACACATGGAGCTTCTGCTCTCTCTGTTATGTCCAGGGCCACATTTTTTCTCAACACTCTTGCTCTGCTCTCCCATTTTCTCTCTTGTTAGATATCCTGCTACATGGTTGGCTCTAAGTTTGTCCTGGTCAGTCCCATAATTAATTTCCTTCATCACTGCCTCTTCCTATACCTATTCACTTCCTGTACCAGTTCACTTCCATCAAACAGAGAAGAAGCTGAACCAAAACATAAACCAAAACACAACCATTGTTGCCAGGGAGAAAAATTATTCACCTTGTCTGCCTCTTAGCTTCTTCATGAGGGATTGGGGTGGGCAGGGGCAATTTTACAGAATTTAGGGGGACAAACTCCATGTCTCTATGTGTGCAGAATACTAGTGTAGCCACCAAAATTCTAGTGCCATCCTACTTCCAAAGAACCCTCTCCTCATTCTTCCCACCCTCTTTCAACCCTTCTTGTCACTGTCACTGTTTTCACTGAGTCTTGAAGTTAATTTTGTTATATTTTTGCTAGTCCATTTGTTCAAGCTATTCATAGTCTGCTATGAAGGATTATCTTTTAATTCTTACTCATTTAACTTATTTTAACCTTATCCAAATATACTTATTTTATCCCAATGGGCACTATTTTATTTCTTAATCATAGAAAAGCATTCCACAGAGTATACAGACCACATTTTCCCAATTAAATCATCTCTTGATGAGCATTTAGGTTAATTTCGAGTTGTGGGCTGTTGTCTCGATAATAGGTCCATTTTACTATTTTTCTAATTAATGCTGCCCACCTTCTACCAGAAGTCATAAAATTCTGTTAAACTTACAGGACTAATGAGTGGATAAAAACATCGTGGAATATATATGCAATGGAATACTATGCAACTTTAAGAAAAGATGAAATCTTATAGTTCATTGCAAAATAGACAGAACTAGAGATTATCCCGTTAAACAAAAGAAGCCAGAGGAAGTAGGACAAAATGATGAGTGTAGTCTTGGAATTATGTGCAGAAGAAACTACTTATATAAATAGCATTGTAAAACACAGAATATCAATTAATTTTTTAAGGAAAGGAAGCAAAAGAACAAACAGTATTTAGTGATGATGACAGATCTTAAATGGCAAGACTCAGATTACCAAGCAATAAGGGGGAGGTAAGCAAAATAAAGAAGAAAAAGAGGTGACAGAGGGATGGTGGTGAAGGTTTTAAGTTACTTTTATAAGGATGAGTAACTTTTAAAATCAATACCATATATTTAGGATACCTAAACAATAACTATGGCCATTATAGAAAAAAGAAAATAAATGACAGAAGAGGATATGAGATCAATAAAAGAATTAATAGTCAAACTGACTACCCTTATTGTATTTAAGCATCCTAATCCCAGATTAAATTCCTTGTGACTATGTTTGCTCAAGAGAGTTACTTTCCCAGCTCCCTTGGAAGGTAAGGGACAGCTATTGGCACGTCACCCAATATTTAATGTACTAGGGGTTAGCTAGTAACATGAATGTGTTCAGTCAATTTAGGTCGATTATTTGGTTCTAGACCCATGTGGCACTGTGAACTTCTTAGAACTCCTCCGATGACCCAACTGATTTCTATTGATGTTTAAAGTTGCCCTTTGTTACAATTACATGTACTTATCTACATCAGTGAGTTAAATTTTATAGCAAAGAGAAGCCACAGCACCACTCAAACAAGATAAAAATTACTATCTCTCATTAAGTCATTCAGAGACAGTCTGGATCTAACTGAGTCTATGACAGGAGACTAAAGAATACTGGTCCCTAAGGGTGTGACCTCCTATGCTCAGTAATTCCTTAATGAAGTACTATTCACTGTATGGTCAAATTTGTTAATACATTCATTGACCCTGTTATATCCCAGAGTGGCATTCCATTGACCAGAACATGCACATGGCTAAAGCAAGGTGCAAATTTGGGGGAAAAAAGTAAAGATTTCTTTTTTTTTTTTTTTTGGTCAAACAGTCTAAAGCTCAGGAAGGGAGGGTTGCCATTAATCCAAAGGTTTAATGAGAATTCAGGAAGGGCAGAAGAGTAAATGGATGACTATTAATATCCTTCATCTCCATACTGAATGATGATGGCCATCAGGGAATGAGCTGAACAGATTTGATGAGGAAAATATGGTGGGACTCACTTCCTCAAGGTGGAAGGGATATATCAGATCACGATCCCAACTTGACGATGAAATTCACAAGTAGAGGGACCCTCTCGCCTAAAGACTTTGATTCCAAAGATGTAACATATTCGGGCATCCAGCGCAACATCCGATAGCGATGCACTGGGACACCAAACTGGGCTACAACTCTGTGCTGCCGGGGGTGGATTTCTTTTTTCCTCCCCACCCTGTCTTCCTGCACGGAAAGCGGCGGGCTGGCGGCACCCATGTGGCAGGCGCCATCTTCTGTGACTCCAAACCCACAGGTATTCGGATTTTACTTTGGGGGCTCCCAGGAACTCATGGGAAGGGGGCGTAACCGGCACGCCCTCGGCCCAGATAAATCCGGAGCCGCTGAACGCGAATCGGACCCTCTCACCTAAAGACTTTGAATTCAGAGACTTCTTACAGCAATGCACTGGGACTGTGAGCTAGGCTATGTAATTTCTGGCAGAATTTTCCCTGGACTTTATATAGAAATCCAAAACAAGGCAGCGTCCGCGCGACTTAACATTTATAATTGTCAGCAATGTGAAACGGTTCCATTTGAACAGGTCTGACTTGGGGGGGAAACTCCAAATAATAACTAAGTTTTTGTTGAAATATTGAAGGTTTTTAATGTAGCAGCCACCTCTGGACTGTGAACTAAGCAAAAGCCCCACGCTGGCCAACGCGGCGTGGCGTACACCATACTATGAGGTGCAGAAAGGGGGATGAGGGGGAAAAAGGAAAAAAAAAAGGGAAAAGAAAAAAGAAAAAAAAGAGAGAGAGAGAGAGTTATGTCAACTATAGTGAGTTTTGTGTTGAATTATGGAATGTAATCAAGGTAAAGAAAAAATGAAGTGAAATTCATTAGTTATACAGTAGGGGGTAGGGGGTGGGGGCGGGGGGTATACTGGGGTTTCTGGTGGTGGAATATGGGCACTGGTGAAGGGATGGGTGTTTGAATATTGTATAACTGACATATAAACCTGAGAACTTTGTAACTTTCCACATGGTGATTTAATAAAAATTAAAAAAAAAGAAAAAAAAAGAAATTCACAAGTAGAGCACCAGTAGTTCACTGGGGTATAATGTCAAAGAATAAACACACAAACAGAGGAAAACTAGTAGAATGCTCCCACAGTTGACTCTTCTGATTTACTTTTCACACACTGCAAACATTTCTAGCACTCCACAAAGTGTCGAGGACACAAAAAAATCATGGATGACTGAGGCAGAGAGTTACTAAGGCTGGTGTGAGAAACATATGCTTCCAAGAAGCATAAGAATGGTGGAAGGAAAACAGCAGTCATTTTATTATTTTTTTTTAATTTTTTTATTGAGTCACCATGTGGAAAGTTACAAAGTTTTCAGGTTTAAATCTCAGTTATACAATGCTCGAATACCCATCCCTTCACCAGTGCACATATTCCACCACCAAGAATCCCAGTATAGCTCCACCCCGCACCCCCACACCCCTAACCCCCCCACGCCCCTAGCCCCCCCATCCTTAGCCCCCCCCGCCTGTGTAACTAATAAATTTCACTTTACTTTCACTTTGATTGCATACAATATTTCAACAAAACTCACTATTATTGTTTAGAGAGTCTCTCCCCTAAAGTCAGACCTGCTGAAAAGGAAGCATTAGATAATTTGTTTTCCATTGCTGAGGATGAAGAGGTATGAGGTCGAGTGACCACACTTAGTGGCCTCTCGGTTTTGGGTTTCTGTATTTTAGTATTTTAGTAACTAAGTCCAGAGAGATATCTGCCAGAAGTTGCATCGTTGCCAACTTGTACTTCTCAGTTACATTATATTCCACATATGAGTGCAATCTTTCTATGTCTGTCTCTTTCTTTCTGACTCATTTCACTCAACATGATACTTTCCTTATTGATCCATTTATATGCAAATTTCATGACTTCATGTTTTCTGACGGCTACATAGTATTCCATTGTGTAGATGTACCAGAGTTTCTTTAACCAGTCATCTGTTTTGGGGCACTCTGGTTTTTTCCAGATTCTGGCTATTGTAAACAGTGCTGCAATGAACATAGAAATACATATGCCATCTCTGCTATACCGTTTTGCCTCTCCGGGATATATTCCCAGGAGTGGTATTGCTGGGTCAAATGGAAGCTCAATTTCTAATTTTTTGAGAATCGTCCATATTGTTTTCCAAAAGGGCTGAATCAGTCGGCATTCCCACCAGCAGTGAAGGAGAGTCCCTTTCTCCCCGCATCCACGCCAACACCGGTTGCTTTTAAATTATTATTGCTAATGTGTGAAAGACTGATGGAGATGTAGAGGATGGTGTTGGTGGTGGTGTTGGTGGTGGTGGTGGTGGTGGTGGTGGTGGTGGTGGTGTTGGTGGTGGTGGTGGTGGTGGTGTGGTGTGTGTGTGTATACATGTGTACATGAGTGTGTGTGAGAGAGAGAAGAGAGAGAGAATAGTCTGGGGCACAACAAACTTTTTGGAAAAAGTAATACAGAATGTATGAGAATTAGTGAGATGAACATGCAGAAGATTAGAAGGTAAAATAGCATGTGTGAATTTAGGAGAGGTGAGCCGTGCAATTCAGTGTCCAGGTTTTTTATTTTTTTTAATTTTAGGGTCACACCCAGTGCTGTGTGTGTGTAGCCAGGGGTAACCCCTAAAGCTCAGGGGTTACCCCTGGCTCTACACTCAGGAATTACTCCTGGCGATGCTCAGGAACCATATAAGATGCTGGGAATTGAACCTGGGTCAGACGAGTGCAAGGCAAATGCCCTAACCGCTGTGCTATCACTCTAGCACCCCAAATTATTATTATTATTTTTTTGGCTTTTTGGGTCACACCCGGGCTAGATTGATAGCACAGCGGTAAGGTGTTCGCCTTTCACGCGGCTGACCATGTTTGATTCCTCCGCCCCTCTAGGAGAGCCAGGCAAGCTACCGAGAGTATCGAGCCCACACGGCAGAGCCTGGCAAGCTATCTGTGGCATATTGGATATGCCAAAAACAATAACAATAAGTCTCATAATGAGAGACGTTACTGGTGCCCGCTCGAGCAAATCAATGAGCAATGGGATGACAGTGACAGGGTCACACTCAGCGATGCATAGCGGTTACTCCTGGCTCAGGCACTCAGGAATTAACTCCTGGTGGTGCTCAGGGAACCATATGGGATGCTGGGAATCAAATCCGGGTCGGACGCCTACAAGGCAAACGCCATACCTGCCATGCTATCGCTCCAGCCCAGTGTCCAGGTTTTTTATCCCTGATATGGGAATAAAAAGAGTTTCCCTCTGAAAGTTCTTGTGAGGACTAAGCAAAATAACAGAAAATAACAGGCAAAGTGGTCATGATAAAAGTGGCAAGAGATAGCAATAACACAGTAATTACTGGGAAGTTTTCATGTTCCTCTAAATAAATTTTTATTGATAAAAGTACTTTTACTTCACACACACAAAGAAAAATATATTAATGTTAAAACAAGAAGAAGGAAGTTTGGGAGGGAGAAAAAGTCTCACCAAAAAAGAAAGGATTTGTTTCAATCACTTAAGCCTAATTTTTAAAAAAATCACCAGAAAACTAAAGGTTAAATTCAATTTTAAAGGTTAAGTTTAAAGTCAATTTTAGAAATTGAAGTTAGCATTAGAATATGTGAATATAAAAATATTATGAATTATTTTTAAGATGAGCAATTTGGTGTGTTTATTTTCCAAGCTATATTGGAGCATTGCAACTATAATTCAATTAGTATTACAAGAGCCAGGATGGAGAGAGAGTATAGTTGGCAAGATGCTTGCATTGCATGATCTGAGTTCAATCTGGGGCACTGCATTTGGTTTCTGGACTCAACCAGAGGATAATCCTCAGAATAGAACCAGGAGTAAGCTGAGAGAGCACTGCTGATGTGCTCAACACTCCCCGAACCAAAAACATTATATATAGTATAGATACAATATTTAAAATGATAAAAATAAAAAATGTATATCATGCTTTCTTTGTATGGGAGAAAGAAAAGCTGTCTTCAGCCAGATACACTACTTTTTGTTTGTTTATGTACCACGCCCATGATGCTCTGGGTTTACTTCCTCCTGGTTCTGTGCTCAGGATCACTTCTGGTGGGCTTGGGTAACCATATATTGTTTTATCAATCAAACCTAGATCAGTTGCATACAAGGCAAAAACCCTACTTTCTGTCCTATAACTGCCCTATTACTGCCTTATTTTTCAAAAGCAGACTTCAAACAGGACAGTCCCTAAATTCATAAAATAGACTGAATGGGGTAACACATCATAACTGAGGTTGTTTCAATTGCTTTTATTGAGGGACCCTTTGGAACAGTGAAATTCTTTATGAATTGTTTGATTCTAATGTTTTCTCTCCTGATCTGGCAGCTTTAAGAGCTTTCCTTCCCTGAAAATTGAATACGTTTCATTTGTACAAAACTATTTTCTATCCGTTTCTCACTTCTTTTTTTTTCATAGTAAAAGCTTGCTTTTTCCTTGTCTTTTTTTATGTCCCACGATTTCTGTTTCTACTTCAGGGGCATTGAGTATGTTAAGATTTAGACAAATAGTCTCCTAATTCAGGACATAGAAGAAATTTGGAAGACTCTAGTATAATGACTTCTTATAAATCGTAGAAACTACTTCTGGCCTTGGTCTGTGATTCCCCTATCACCAATCTATTTTATTATTTTACCATCATTTAAAATCTTCTTATCTCAGAGCATTTCCAGAGAGTCACTAACGTCAGGAACAGATGAAGTTTGCCGCTGCAAGATATTCATCATCCCAGAGAAGTTTTTGTTAGTGATTTCTTTGGTAAATCATTTTATTATTGTGAGGTGCCTCTGGATGCTGGATGATAATAGGCTATATAAATGATTTTGTCCTATATTTGTGTTGTATATACTTTATTGTAATAGCACGCTCGGGTCAAAAGCAGACAATATTATTCCGATTAATTCCTGTCTAGACACTCATAAATTGTCCTTTAATTTGGAGAGAGAAAACGAAGTCATAGGAAGCATAACCTTTTGCTGCTGCAAAAAAACTGCACCTGGTTTTTCTGGGCCAGAGGAAAGCCGCCTCCCTCCGTCCTTCAAAGCAGCAAATCTTGCTGTTACAATAGTGAGTCGCGCCTGCCCTCTCTTCAGACCAGGTAGGCAGCCAAGGCCTGCTGCGTCTTAAAAGGAAAACACAAAGCTTAATCCCCCAACACAGTTTCAGACAAACACTCATTTTATTTACTCATATTCATCTCCACAGAGAAAGGGGGTGGGGGGAGAAAGGAGGCGAAAATAGCTTGCTTAATCCCAATACTAACACAATATTGATTCACATTCATGTTCTATATTTATTGACGTGCATTGCATTCAATGGGGGATATCATTTAGGCTGCAGTGTTCAAGAAAAGGCACAATCACACCACAGAAAGCCATGAGGCCCACGGTTTATACAGCCCTAATTTTATGTAATGTAAACCTTTTCAAACACAGCTCATGAGAGTGGAAATGTGCGTCCTACTGAAAAGCCAAATGCATACCAAATGGATTTATCTTTGAGCTAATTATGGCAGCAGCATATCTGCCCTCAAAAGTCCACCATTATTTCCTAAACTTGTACAACAAAATTAACTTCTTCGGCTCTGCAGTGGCTTTCTGTATATCTCATTAACCAACTGTAAATGCATTTGTGCTGGGGAACACAGAGCCGGGTTTTGTTTTGTGACATCTAGTGTTCAGTGTTTTGAAATTATGCAGGTGGCATGTAATGCTTGAGGCTAACTATATACAGAGCTGGAGTATATATTGAGCACCAGATAGCATATACTGGTATTGCTAGCATATGGCTTCTGCAAGAAGAAAGTAGATATGAAAAACACCGCACTTTTTTTTTTTTGCTCCTTGGAAAATTTTATTGCCTGGTGGCAGCTGTATTTAATAAAATATTAGTAGCCACTTGAGGTTTAAAGGTGTAACACAATTCCATTTCAATATAACAATTCCATAAATTCAAATAAGGAAACTTCACAGAAGCAAGATATGGCTATATATTTTTTAAAGATCCTTGGTATGTGCTTTCAGAAAACAAGGTTGAGGGACTCCATATCTTTCTTTAGTCAATCTATAAGTTGGATTTTTGGTGATTGTTGTATTTTTGAAAGTCGAAGGTCATTCTAGATACAAAATAAAAAAGTATGACACTAGTACTCAATGCCACAAAAAATGAGACAGGAAGACTGGTAAATTGTTGGTCAATGATGTGAGAGATGGATGATAGTTAAGATAGAGGAGGATCCATTATGACAATACTAGTTGAAAATGATAACTCTGGACAAGAACTAAGTCCTGAAAGCAGGTAAAAAGATATACATGATAAGCTTTCAGCATCTGTATTGAAAACCATAATGCCCAAAATGAGAGAGAGAAATAGAAAGAGAGAGAGAGTGAGAGAGAGAGAGAGTGAGAGAGTGAGAGAGAGAAAGAGAAGAGAGGTACCTGCCATAGAGGCAGGCTGTGGTGGATGCTGGCTTGAAGGGGTAGGAAGGAAATTCGGAACGCTGGTGCTGGGAAATACACTGATGGAGATATGGGTATTGAACATTGTATGACTGAAACACAATCATGAACGATTTTGTAATACTCTATCTCACAGTGATTCAATTAAATAAATAAAGTCATTCTAGAAATCTACATCATCAATACACATGTGTTAGTTTGTTGAAAACTCATCCATCCACTCTCTACAAATACATTTTCTTCCTGCCCTTAAATGCGCCTTAAATGCCCCTCATCTTCCCAGACCTATCAAATATGCAGCTGTTCTAGGATGCTGTCAGGAAGCCTGTAATTTTTAACTTTATTGTTATTTGCAAGTTGATAAAGAAATGATACACCACCTTAATCACCTTGTCTAATCTATTCTGGTACAGTAAGAGAGGCAGAGACACAAATGAACTGAGAAGCTTCAGGAAGAAAAGAGTGTGGGTGGTCCCACAACCTGATTGATGAAGTTTTCTAGAGGAGCTGGAGGGACAAGCTGCCATTACAGATACCCAGCACAGAATCTGGAGGAAAGTACATGTGGAAAATCTCAGACTGGAGAGACTCTACGAAGATTGGGAATCTCTGAGTGTGGCCAGAGCACAAGCAGAAACTGGGTCAGTCTCCTCACAGCAGAATCTAGCCCACCCAGGGACACAGTGTTTTCCAACATGATGGTTGTTTCAATGGATCACACACACTCTTTGTAGTCTGTCACAGTGGTTGTGAGCTTGAACGTGAGGTTCTAGGTCAGCTTTTTTGATGGAGACATGAGGAAAGGAAGGGCAGCAGAGGAACCATGTGCCAGAATAGCACAGAGGTAAGGGAAAGGAAAAATTGCTCTAGACACTGATATCAGAGTCTAGACCTTGACCTCTGTGACCGAGGAGGGTCAAGGAGGGTTTGTAAATGTGGTATAACATTCATTTAAAGACTTTTGGGAACAGGGTACAGAATAGTATGGAAGACCAAATAGGGACTTTAGGTCAGGTATTTAAAATTTTCTATAAATATATATAAGGAGGGAGTGGTGTGCCATACCCAGTGGTGCTCAGGGTTTAAATCCTGGCTCTGTGTTCCAGAATCACTCTTGGTGGTATTCAGAGGACCATATGAAATACCAGGGGTGGTTGCATGCATGATATAACCCCCTGCCCTATCTCTCCAGCCTCAGCTCAGAAATATTTTGAAAAAGCCTCAGAAGAGAGATGATTGCATTTCTACCTGAAGGCAGTATCAAAGGTCCATATGTAGGGTGAGATTTCTGGGTACTTTGTTGAAGTGGAAAAATGAAGGTAAAATCAAGAGGTTCAGAGACCTTTTAATGTAACTTCAGTTATGCCAGACTAAGTAGACAAATGAAGCAGAGATAAAGAAGTCGAACTGAGGACAAAGGCGGTTAAGATTTACACAGGCAGAGATAACTGACTCACAAATGGTGGACATGCGAGCACAGTCAAAGTAAGAAAGAGAGACTTGAGTGAGGTGGATGGCAATGAATGATATATATTTTAGACACCTGGGCAAAAAAAAAGAACTGTTCTACTTGAAAGGTCTAAGGTGATTCAAAAAATCAGAGCTTGAATACTATCATGATGGTGTTTAGTATATCATCAAATATAGCATTTATTATGAGACTAGTAGGAAAATTTTCCAGAAATAATGATACATTTTTTCCATTCTTTCCATTAGATGATTTTATCTATAAATTGACACACTATGTAGTTCATATGAACAAAGTTCCCTTGGAACATGTTTTTATTGGGGAGGGTGGTGGGCACATGTGACGAGGGTTTATTCCTGGCAGGGCTTGGAAGACCATGTGTGGTGCCCGGAATTGAACCTGGATTGTCTGTATGCAAGGCAAGCACCCTCCTGGCTTTCCTAGGGTGTTGACCCCTAAATGAGCAAACACCCGAGGTAGTTTTGCTGAGATACTTATTGTGACATTCATTTTATCCCTGTCCTGTGTGAACTCAGTGACAATGTTCAAGTGATCCTCCAGCTGACTTATTTCCCCGCAAATGCTAGGAGATATCCAGGAAGCAAGACTTGGAGAAGTTCAGAGTTGATATCAAGATGAACTTGAAAACAGAGAATTTGAACCAATTTCCAATCTCAAATGCCAAGGAAGAAGAGACACAAGGCCTTGTCACGTTGGTCTGTGTTAGTGGTGAGCTTCTCCCATTGTGGGTCAGGAGAGGCTTTGGCTGTTGTCATGGTAACTTCTGAGCTTTTAGTGTGTGTCTATATGTTTTCTATCTTGCTTCTGCAGTTCCAAAGCAAGATGAAGATTACTGAAAATTCACTGTTTTCTTCTAGTAGCCCCGAGGAAAATATCTTACTCTGAGGTCAGCAACTTTTTAAAAAATGTATTAAGACATGATGGAATTATTTAATTACCTTTGCTAGCACGTTTACAGACTAGTGTACCCTTATCATATGGCAGATCCACAAACAGGATTATTTACATCCAATCTAAGGAGTGCTGACTGGTGCCATTGGAAGCTGTATCAGCATTTAAATTCTCACTTTTCTGGGCAAAAACCCAACTGAATGATTCAATTAAACTCTTTATGTTATATATTATCCAGAAGATCACAATATAAAGTGATTCTCCCAGTCTGAACCTCTGCCTTTATGATTGCAATTTGGTAGGAAGACAATTTCCTAGGACAATTTTACTTGAACTGCAATGAAAACGTCAGAGCGTAACACATGTTTTGATGCTGGTTTTATGAACGGCACTCCAAAATCAGCCATTATTTCAAGCACATGCAATAAATAACCTTCATTATTCATCAGAGTGTAAATATGCATTTGTGTTTGCAAACATGGTGGTTTCCTGAGCAAAGCTGTCTGCAATCAACAGCTTCTTCAGCCATTTAAGGAGGTAACAAATGGACGTCAGCCTCTCTAATTGGTGAAGACCAACTCCTAAGTTGCAGAGAGGCAAACAGCTCATCCTTCAGCAGTCTTAGCTCATTGCTCTATCCCCAGAACCAATGAGGTAGTTATATTGCACACTCTACCAGTATATATTGAATGAATGAAATTTAACCCTCCTCTCCTAGGAACCTTTGGAGATGTAATTTTCCCAATACTTATGAAAGAATTTTCTTTCTGTGTCCTTGAAATAATTAAACTCAAGAAACTTTTATTTTTTAAAAAACAGAATTAATCAAATTGGTAAATCTAGCATATTTTTAGTCCTGAGATTAGAATGTTAGAGAATTTCTTTGAAGATATGGCTGCCAACTGTGTAACATTCTTATTTTGTAGGACGAAAAAGGCCAAAAATATTTAAACAGGGATTCCAAAAAGTATATAGAGACCAAAAATGATAAATGAACCGTACTGAACTGATAAATTCAGAAAAGTCAGCAAAGCTGACTTATGTCATTTTCTTTTGGGATTTAGGAGCAATGAATTTCTGCTCTGACCTCCTTCTGATCTGGAAAGAGGTATTTTAATTTAGTAGTTCTTTCTTCTCCCTTCTTGGCTGATAGATACATTTCTACCCCTGGTGTAAGACTGTAATTTCACTAGTTCACTGTATTTGCCGGAATTAGTTTGGTGGGTTGCTTACCCACGAAAATTGGCTGAGTGCCTATGGTGTGTTTGTACAGTACCCTTGGAGTATATATATATGGCAAGTCTCCTACAGACTAAGAGTTGAAACTCTTGCCTCCAATGTCAATGGAGAAGTAATTTGGTTTAGATGAGGTCAACAAAAAGGATCCCATTTGATGAAATAGAGTCCTTATGAAAAGAGGAAGAAAAGGGAAGAAAGGGGAAAGCTTCTTCTACCCAGCAGGTGAAGACACTGCAAGAAGGTAGTGGTCTTGGGGCTGGAGTGATAGTACAACAGGTAAGGCTTGACGGAACAATAAGACTTTCCTTGCACATGGACAACCTGGGTTTGATCTCCGGCATCCCATATGGTTCCCCTCAGATGGCCAGGAGTGATTCTGAGTTCAGAGCCAGGAGTAATCCCTGAGTATTGCTGGGTGTGACCCCCAAAACAAACCAAACAAAGGTGGTGGTCGGTGGTCTTCACGACAGGGAGAGAGTCCTCCCCATTAACTTCAGTCAGGGACTTCTAGATTCCAGAACTGGGAGTAAGCAAAAATTCCTATCATTTAAGCCATCTAACCTTTTCTCAGTTTTTAAAGTGACCACATAGCTTAATGTCAAGAGTCCATAGATCACATCAGCTCTGTGCACAATTATATTCAGACAACTCCAGTGAAGAGAGAGGTTAGCTGGTTATAAACTTATAGATAGCTGAATATTTATGTTAAGTTTTGAATATTCAAAACATATTCAAATATTTTGAATCTGCGAAACAGAAATTCAGTGGATTGCACTCTGGGCAAAAAATAGCATCATGTTCAGATATCTGAAGACACTGAAATATTCAATATCTTGAATGATAGGTGAAGGAACTTGGTTAGACTCAGAGGATGCTGAGGAGAGACTCAGTTCAAATCTTGTGTTGAGAGGTCAGGAATTATTTGTTATTGAGTTTAAGCTTCATCTGGTAGAAAAAATTGTAATAATTAAAATTAAAAAAATCACTGTGATTTATTCAGTGAGCAAGGGTCCATTTTCTTGTTCTGGTGGCTGGATGATCACTTCACATAATATTCAAATTTTTTCTTTGTTTTGTTCTGGTGACGATCAGGGGTTACTCCTGGCACCGCTCTCAGGAATTACTCCTGGCAGTGCTCAGAAACCATACAAGATGCTCAGGATTGGACCTGGGTCAGCTGCATGCAAAGCAAATGCTCTTCCCACTATTCTATTGCTCCATCTGGCCCCTCAAGCTCTTAAGAACCTCTTATGTAGGTAAGGCTAAATTGTTGACTAAGGTGTACAAAGCTGTACTGCAAAGCTGTACTGCAGACCTCTGAAACTTAATCAATGCACAGGACTTAAATGTGATGCCTGTTAAATTGCACCTCCCCACTGCCTCTTGCCCCTTTCTCTCTCTACTCCTGCTTTTCTGTGTTTGGTTAGACTAGGAACCTCATATAATTAGGGTCAAATAGTATCAGTTCTTGAAGGACCAAAACTCATTTGTGTTGTCTGCAAGAATTCTTCTTGGTCTTCAAGGATCATCTGTTCTGTCTCAAAATGTTAAGATTTACTTCCATTTAATGGCTAAAACTATTTCACTGTATACATCACAGTTTCTTCATCTAAAGTTTATGAAGTTTATTTTGAGGCAGAATATTTATAGCAATCAGTATTCTTGAAGAAGACCATTTATTGGCCCGAATATTTATAGTAAGTGACATTCCAAGGAAGACCATTTAGAAAACATTAGTGTGCAGACCCCATATCTCTGTTAGCTTGAAAGTCCAATTATTATGTCTTAAAACATATCGTAGGAAAAAACTATCCAATAAGAATGTAAAGAAAAGATGGTAGAAGTGGGCCCTGAGAATTAGAATCTGTGACAGAAAATCTACAGGAAAAATCATGGTAGCCTACATTCTTATGGAAGGGGCTGATAAGGTTCAGTTGTCAATAAAATATGAAGTTTTTTATAAGAGGAAAACGACAACTGTAACTGCATCTTGGGAAAAACCAAAGATGGTTAGGTAAGTATAGCACTGTAGCACTGTCGCCCATTCTTCATCAATTTGCTCAAGCAGGCACCAGTAATGCCTCCATTGTGACACTTGTTACTGTTTTTGGCTTATCGAATATGCCATGGGTAGCTTGCCAGGTTCTGCCGTGTGGGTGGGATACTCTTTGTACTGTAGCTTGCTGGGCTCTGTGAGAGGGACGGAGGAATCAAACCCAGGTCGGCTGCGTGCAAGGCAAACACCCTATTTAGTCAATTAAGAAGAAGGGTCGCAAACCTAGTAGTTATAAAGGGAACTCTGGGAGGAAGCATGATCACAAAGAGGCTGAATAAAATGGGTTTTATCTAGGGAAAGGTAGAGGACAGCCAAGATTTTTTGAGCGCTTAATTTTCTCAGTTAAATTTTGGTCTGGATCTGCGAACACTGAGCACAGAGATGACATTTGGGATTTCACCCCAGAAACACAAAGCAGGATAGGAAAAGAGAATTGGGATTTCACAGAAGTCTGATGAGAAATGTAGTGTTCCGTGGGTTCTGCATTTGGCCTCTGAGTGTTCCTTTTTCGCCACCTTATCACACCTGTTCCGCACTGCTTGAGCCTGTCTTTTTGTGTCTAATAGGTTTAGTTTTGATTCTGTGGCATGACGAGGAATATGGTTACTTTCCTTTTGAGATTCTTTAAAACTTCAAGTCCCTTCTTGTGGGGTCAGAGAGAAAGAGTAGATCAGTAAGGTACTTCCATGGATGCGGTTGACCCAGGTTCAATCTCTGCCTCTACCTAGGGTTCCTCAAGCCCAGTCAGAAATAATCCCTAAGCAGAGGCAGGAGGAATCCCTGAGCACCAACACCAGGTATGACCTCAAAACTTGAAAAATGAGCCCCATTTCTCCGCGCCCGCACCCCCAGAATGACTGACGAAGAGGATGGAGCTGCTTGGGACACCGGCAGCCCACCAGCAACCTGCAGTATGTGACTTGAGAGTTTCCGCCAGGTCCCCCGAGCCGGGGCCTGGCGTTTCTCTTTTTTTTTTCTTTAATCTATCTCTCTTCTCCTCAACCTCTGGGCACAGCACAGCATCTACCCCACTTCTGAGCACAAAATGGAGAGACGCACCCAAGTGCGCGGCGCGGCTGGCGGGGGATCGAGGGCGGGGAAGTACCGGTCTCCGCCCACATCTGACACTTAAAGAGAGTGCAGCCACGTGGGCTTTCCCATTTCTCCACGCCCGCACTCCCAGAATGACTGACGAAGGGGATGGAGCTGCTTGGGACACCGGCAGCCCACCAGCAACCTGCAGTATGTGACTTGAGAGTTTCCGCCAGGTCCCCCGTGCGGAAATCTCTCTCTCTCTCCTTCAACTTTTTCCCTGGACTTTAGACAGAAACCCAGAACCTAATGTCATCTTAGTATCAGCAGTATGTAATGGTTCCTTCTTAATGGGTCGGACTTTTGTGGGTGATCCTAACAAGAATAGTAAGTATTTTGTTGAAATATTGAAGGCAATCAAAATGGTAGCCATCTCTCTAGACTGAACTAAGCTATATCCCCACGCCGGCTGAGAAGAATATCCTTCTTTCTCGGGAAGAAACGTGGCGTGGTGTCAAACATAGTGTGATGTCCATTAAGCAAACAGACCTGGTGGCGTGGGAATGGGAAATAAGGGGAAAAATTAGGTACATGGACCAGCGGGATGCTGGTGGTATCTCGAGCCGGAGCCGATATCAGCGCAAGAGCTTTGGTTCCAGAAACTGCTTCCAGACACTCTACTAGACTATCAACTAAGCCAGAGCCCCACGCCGGCTGATGACGGGAAATAACCATCCTCTTCGTTTTTTTTCCCTTTGTCAGACAGCGTGGCGATTACTAAACAGGCGTGAACTCGGTGGCGCGGGGCAAGGGGGAAAAAGAAAAGTTATGTAACAAACAGCAGGACTTAATATCTCTATATGCTTAGTAATGGAGAATTATCAAATGCCTCATTGGCAATAGGACTGTCTTTTTCTTTTTGGGGGGAAACCCCAGCAACGGTAGTGAGTTGTGTGTTGAAACATGGAATGTAATCGAGATAAGCGCAAATGAAGTGAAATTTATCACGTACAAGGGTGGGGACTAGGGAGGTGGGAGGGGGCGGCAGATATACTGGGGGGGTTGGGGATGGAAGATGGGCACTGGTGAAGGGAGGGGTGTTTGAATATTGTATAACTGACATAATCCTGAGAACTTTGTAACCCTCCACTTGGTGATTCAATAAAAAAAATAAAAAAAAAACTTGAAAAATGAAAAAAGAAATCCTACAAAGACCTTCCTATATCTCTATGTAGGACAATGACTAACTCTTGGAGTCCAGTGTCATTTTACTTCTCACAGGCCATGTTGATTGCATGAGTGTAGTTCTTCTGGATATAAAGTCAGTCATCTATTTTTAGCGTCCTGATAGCTTTTGTCTGAATTTATACTGTTCCCTCACTACTTTGTAGGTGTTATTACCATCTCAAGGAACTTGCATTCCAGCAAGTGGCATATGCGTGCTACTAAGCAGTGCTACAATGGAGTGTCATTCTGAATATTTTGACTTCCTAATTTTCGGGTCTTATATGCACATTTCAATGCCCAACTCAGAGGCAAGGTGGCTGTCAGTATGCAAAACTAAACAACAGAGTATTGACTGGATACTCATGGGACTTACTATATAGCTGCAGTACTAAGAAAACTGCATGATCTCAGAGGTGGGCACAGGTCTATCAGGAAGGGTTCTGTATACCACAAAGGATTTTTCAGAAACATCTTCATTTTATCTAAATGGTTATGTGCACCTTGTGTGCATACTGTCTGTACACATTTACATGTCTATACCTGGGGGCCTTGTGTTAATGTGTGTGAGCGCATATAAAAATGTAGGGGCTCCTGAACACCCCGAGAAGAAAATACCTTTTGCTTTTTGTAAGAAGTTTGTGTTACTGGGGTGAAATCCCAAATGTCACCCCGGTGCTCAGTGTCTGCATTGTCTCTGGGATTTGTCACAAACGGGATCCTACTTCAAAGTTCTCTGAGAAAATTGAGCTCTCAAAGAAATCTTGGCTGTCCTCTACCTTCTCTGGATTTCAGGGCGCAATTTTGATTTGTGATCTCTTAAGTCCGTAACAATTTGCTATTTCTAATTTATTGCTTCATTTGTGACTGCTGCTACTGCAAGGTAAATTTATTCTGATTTGCACAACCTAAGTCCTTCCTCTGACAGTGACTAATTATTACCTGAGTTAAAATAATGAAAGTGTCGGAAAGTGTCCGAATGCAATTTGTTAGGAAAACATGTGGCATGCTGTGTTACCCCAGTTCAGAATAGCCTAAGTGATCAGAAGCCATGGAGAATTAAGAAATGGTTTTTCCCCCCTCAAAGGTTATAAATCAATGTAGAAAATTTTAGGAACTTTCTTTGCAAAAGAACTGAATTTGTGACTTTGGTGGATGTTTGCAGGTTCTTGAATATCTTTACTCTCTTGTATCTTAATAAAAGTAACGCTTAAAAGGAATCCACCATAAAATGGCACCACCACATCATTAAAATTGTCAAGTAAGTCCACAGTTGTCGAATGATCTCTCCTGTCTGAGCTCATGGCACACTCATTTAACTCTTAGAACAATTGTTTCTAGACTTATTTCAAATTTTCTTTTTTATGCTCCAGCATTCAGAGACTCCACTGTTGATTCCATTCCCAAAGAAAATAACTGATATGTGTTAGAGCTGAATTTCAACCACCCTTCTTTTAAGATGCATAAACTAAAGCTCTTTAATCAAGATTCAAGGAGCCCAAGAAATAGTACAGTAGGCAGGGCACTTGCCTTGCCTTGTTCCTGGCTCACCCAACATGAATTCTGTCCTCTAAACATTTCCAGGAATGATCCCTGAATGCAGAGCTGGAAGTAAGCCCTGAGCACTGCCAGGTATGCCCACCAAATAAACAAGATCAATCAAAATTCCAGTTAAAGTTTATTTTCACTTAATTTGTACAAAAAACGTTCAAATGTAAAATTACCCAAGAGAGCTACAAATCAAGAAATGCTCTATATATGGGACCATATGTTATATGTAACAAATATGTAACAGAAGTGATTTTTAAAGCAAGGAATGTTAAATGAGACCTGGAGTCACAATACAATTTGGTGTAGAAATAATAGAGTAAAATGACCCTCATTTGTATAATGTCCACAAGCAATGTATAGTAGAGGGTTGGGTTCTTTTTCACAGCTGTTCTATAAATTTCACACTGTACAAATAGAGGAAATAAATAAATAAGTAGAGATAGAGAGATGCAGAAAGACTCAGTGAGACAAAGAGAGTCAAAGAGAGTATGAGATCTTTAAAGGCTTAGGATCAAATAAATTATAAAAATCAAGTAAAGTAGGAATAATCAAAATGATAATTATGATAATAAAAAATACACTTCAAGAAGAGACTTTATTTTAATGGCACAAATTTTATCTCAGTAGTAAATTTATAAAAAGGAGCAATTGAATTCTAGAAATTTTGAACTATGATCTACTAAAGATGTGTGTATGTTTGAATCACTGATATTTTATGTTAAAAACACTTAAATTATTTAGATGTATACTTAAATATTTCACATGTCAAAATATTTCTGTTACAAAGTCCACAATGATACCTGTATGGTTCATTTAAAGCATGAATCCATGTATGTTTTATACTTTGTATTAAACAAGACTAACCAAATATTGAAAGGAAAAAGAAAACAATGGTAATAGTGTACACAAGGAGAAAAGACTTCTGAATTTGATTATGCTGTCATAAACATATTGTCAATGCTGTCAATTGGGAATACTTTAAAAAACTAATTTTTAGGGTATTCTAGACATGTCGAAGAAAAGCCTTACCAGGCTGGTGGTATCTGTGTGCTGTCAACTTTAAAATTTCTTTAAGAAGATGGAGGTTCTGATGACTTGAGTTGAGCTGTTTCTTCCTGTGCATTGTAGGTGACTCAGAAAATTTTCTTCTAGTGAACTTCAAGAAAGCTTACTCCAAAATTTCTCTATAGAAAAAACTGATTCTTAACCCTAAATATATATTAGTGAAAATAGATAAAGTAAAATATAGACTGTAATACAATGGAATAGTATTCAGCCCTCAAGAGGCATGAAATGGTAACCCATATGAGTAAACTTGGATGATGCATTCAGTGAAAGAAACCAGGCACAAAAAGGCAAATTACTAAGATTATATTAAAAGGAAATACCTTTAATATTCAAATTTGTAGAGGCAGAAAGTTGAATAGTGCTAGCCAGGGACAGGAAGGTTGAAGAGCTGAAAAGTCTTTTCATAACAGAGTTTCAAGTAGAGAAAGGCAACATTTATGGAGATAAAGGTGGCAAAACTTGTCAAATACTATAAATGTACTTCATGAACTGAACTGAATGCCTTAAAATTATTTTCATGGTTACTTTTATATTATGTGCATTCTACAACATTAACAATAATAATGAGTTGCAGTTTAAAACATTCAAGGTGCAATAATTTCCTGAAACACAATTGTTGGTGAGAAAAAATGAGGATGGGGCAAAACATGGCACATTTCCAAAGCGAGGCAAAATATATTTTAAAGGAACAGTATATGTAATTTATTAATTTATTTTGGGTTTGGGGGACACATCTAGTGGTATTCAGGGGCTACCTCTGACTCTGTGCTCAAAGGTGATACTGGCAATGCTTGGGGGTAGAACACGGTTAAATAAACAGGGCAAAGAAAATGCCTTATCCTCTATCTTTATAGTCCCAGAAAGAGTGTATTTTAAAAGATGTAATACATGGCCATGAAAAGGATATATATATTATATATAAATATAAAATATATATATATTTTAAACATGGTTTGTGGTTAAGATTCAAGTCTCTCTTTTCTAGTTATCTGAATACTAAATGCAGTGATTATTAGTTTTTGGCAGAACCTTCCATGAGATTTTCATATAAATATATAGGCATATATATACATATATAAGCAATTGTTTAAGGTGCAAATGATAGGAATGTGTTTTCTTCATAGAAGGGAATTTAAATGTTCTCCTTTAAGATATTGGCTCATTCTTTTTAACTGTATTTCCTTGTGTGAATGTGCCTGCATTTGTCTAATGATCTCCTGTGGATATATATTAATGTTTTTTTTCGAACATTTGATACTCATAAATGACAACTTCAGTGAATTCCATTGTCTGAATATCATTTCACTCTATGTGAAAACATGTTTATTTGGTTGTTTTAACAAATTGACAGTAGGGAAATTTCAGATTACTGACATCAAATATTGTAGCTAGAGCAATCTAAAAGAACAGACAGACTATGGAGGGTATCTCCTGATCAAGCAGATGAGATAGTAAATTGGAGTATTAGACTGAGCTATGGTAGAGATTAGATAGTTCTGTAAGGAAAGAAAGAAGGTAGAGAGATTTGCTCAAACGTGGGAGGAGCGAAATCTGGGATTCAGTGACAAGGTCACTGTCATCTTGTTGCTCATCGGTTTGTTCGAGCGGGCACCAGTAATGTCTCTCATTGAGAGACTTATTGTTACTGTTTTTGGCATATCCAATATGCACGGGTAACTTGCCAGGCTCTGCCGTGCAGGTTCCATACTCTCAGTAGCTTGCCAGGCTCTCCGAGAGGGGCAGAGGAATTGAACACGGGTTGGCCGCATGAAAGGCGAAAGCCCAACCACTGTGCTATTGCTCCAGCCCTGCAGAGCATTTGACTGCAGTGACAAGGTGAAAATGTAAAATGTCAAGGTTTTAGAGACCCCAAGAGTTTTAGGACGGAAGCCTGGGAAATACTCTTATGTTCCATATTGTCATAACTAATTCATTATATTCTAAACAGGAATGGGAAGAGGAATAAGGTCTCTGGAATCCATCTTTATCAGCTATAAGAACTCTTTGGGATCACTGTGTCAGGGAAACAGATCCAGAGAATTCACAGGGCTGGAGGAATTAGAAAATTCCTACTTACGACTAATACATACTTGAAGAAGAGAATCTCATCCATAGTGGGCTTGCAATAATTCCCTGTGGGTATAATGGGCCTTCAGTATGGTGGCAGTTAATAAACTCAGGATAACCTTAAGTTGCTTGAGAAACATAAGAATAGTTGTCTTGGATTTATGAAAAGGTTTGCAATCTCTATTTGGGCCAATGTATCTATAGGGTATCATAAGTGGATCAGCTGAAGTCAAAGTTGTGTCAGATAATTGAGGAAGATAATGAGGAGCAACTAAGACTATTGTTTACAGGCATAGGGACATCTTAAAGGTGATAGACCGACAGACAAAAGTCTGATTTGGGAATGTGTCCAGTCAAGTAGATGTTGTATGAGAATTTGATAGGAAGAGAATGAGCATTGCAAACAAATTTCAATCTCATAGGAAAGAAACAATACTGTTACATTCGATTCAAGTTCCAACTTGGAAGGTGTGATTCCTTTGCTTGCAGAATGAATCTAATAAATTGTGTCTGCAAAAATCAGATCAAAATGGATTAAAGGCCTCAATATTAGACATGAATCTATAAGGTACATAGAAGAAAATATAGGCAGACCTCTCCATGACATTGAAGCTAAAAGCATCTTTAAGGATGAAACAGCACTGACCATGCAAGTGGAAGCAAACATAAACAAATAGGACTACATCAAACTAAGAAACTTCTGCACTTCAAAAGAAACAGTGACCAAAATATAGAAAGAGCCCACAGAACGGGAAAGAATATTTACCCAATTCCCATCTGATAAGGGATTAATATCCAGGACATACAAGACACTAGTATAACTGTATAAGAAAAAAAACCTCTAACCCCATCAAAAAATGGGGAGAAGAAATGAACAGAAATTTCCTCAAAAAAGAAATACAAATGGCCAAACAGCACATGAAAAAATGGTCCACATTGCTAGTCATTGGGGAGATGCAAATCAAAACAATGCGATATAATCTCACACCACAGAGACTAACACACACTCAAAAGAACAAAAGCAAGCAGTGCTGGCATGGATGTGGGGGGAAAGGGACACTTCTTTACTGTTGGTGGGAATGCCTTTGCTCCAGCCTTTCTGGAAAATACTATGGAAAGTCCTTCAAAAACTAGAAATTGAGCTTCCATATGACCCTGCAATACCACTTCTGGGAATATATTCTGAGGATGCAAAAAAGCACAGTAGAAATGACATCTGTACCTATATATTCATTGCAGCACTGTTCACAATAGCCAAAATCTAGAAACAACCCAAGTGCCCCAAAAACAGATGACTGGCTAAAGAAACTTTGGTACATCTACACAATGGAATATTATGCAGCTGTTAGGAGAGATGAAGTCATGAAATTTGCTTATAAATAGGTAGACATGGAGAGTATCATGCTAAGTGAAATGAGTCAAAAAGAGAGGGACAGACATAGAAGGACTGCACTCATTTATGGAGTATAGAATAACATCACATGAGGCTGACACCGAAGGACAGTAGATACTTAGATACAAGGGCCAGGAGGATTGCCCTATAGCTGGAAGACTGCTTCATGAGCAGAGGGAAGGCAGATGGAATAGAGAAGGGATCACTAAGAAAATGATGGCTGGAGGAACCAGTTGAGATGAGAGATTCATGCTGAAAGTAGATAATGGACCAAACATGATGACCTCTCAGTGTCTGTGTTGCAAGCCATAATACCCAAAAGTAGAGAGAGAGTATGGGGAATATTGTCTGCCATGGAGGCAAGGGGAGGGTGGGAAAGGGGGGGAGTATACCCGGGATATTGGTGGTGGGGAATGTGCACTGGTGGAGGGATTGGTGTTTGATCATTGTGAGATCGTAACCCAAACATGAAAGCTTGTAACTATCTCACGGTGATTCAATAAAACTAAAATAAATAAATAAATTGTGTCTGAATTAAATGAGATAACACACAGATCACAGAGCCTAGCCTTTGGTAAAGTACCAATACCCTTTATTCTCCTCTCTTGTGGTAGATCTGAGTACTGTTTATAAGATATCTGAAATTAGTGAATGGTTGAAAACCTGAGATTGTTGGTGGCAGAGAATGAGTTGAGGACACTTGGTAGTGGATTAGATCCTACTGAAACCTTGCTTGTAGACCATGTTATGGCCACCCAGCCTTTCTTTTGGGAACCCCAACTCTTCTTCACGGCAAAATTGGATAAGAGCATGCATAGACAGATATATTTTTTTGGAAGCCAGGATTTCAAAAATTAGAGTTGGGAGTCAGTGTATTGACATACAGGGCTATTCTATTGCATTGGGTAAGCTATTGCTATTCTACATATAATTACTTAAAAAGTTGCAAAAAGTTATACAAGAGTGTCCCTTTAACAATTGTCTAACAGTATCTCTGTCTACAAAAATGCACATCCTAAGCTCTCAGAATGTTAGCATAGGGAGAGACCATTTCAGACTTCAAAAGAAACACAATGGCATCTTTCCTTTTTGAGTGGCATGGTAAATAGAAAGTAACTAGACAGTTCTGTTCTACTTAATGGGGTTGAGCACAGTGTCAAATCTGCTCAAACACTCTAATATCTATTGAATATTTCCTCTGAGAACAGGTCTTATTATTAGATTATAGTATACAAGATGAGACTAGTCAATAAGAGATATATTTCCACCACCACCCCCAGTCCAGCATGCCAATGTAAATCGCTGTTTTTAAATTACTCCAGGACCTTCTTTGTAGGAGGCTAGGAAAAAAATATGCCCATGAATCATAAAACTGACAGGCCCTGGGGCTGTGCGGGTCTGGTAGAAGAGATGCAAAGAACAAAGATAAAGGGGGCGCTACAGGTATGCAGAGAGGGGGAGAATGTAAGATAAGCAAAAAGGCATTGCAACTGGATATGAGGGGCCAGGGAAAATGGTACCCTCAGAATACAAAAAACTGGCAACTGAAACAAACCAAAACAAAAAAGCATTTCACCTGGAGAGAACAAGAGGCTAGTTTTTACCACAGATGTTTGGAGGAAAATCCCGACTGATTCTATTGCATAATTGAGATTTAATTAGGCCAAAAAAAATTGCTGTCCTTTTCTGCTCACTCTTGCTTTTATTTTTTCCATTTAATCCACTTTCAATCACAAAGGTTTTTTTTTTCCTTCTTCTTTCTTAATCTCCTATCATCACCAGTAACAGCTCACCTGTTTTAAAAATATCCTGACCCGAATACGAAAAACCCCCTTTGAATTAATCGCTTCTCTTGGGAAAGTGAAGGTACTTCCTTAATTCAAAGTAACACTGGCAGGGTTAAAGAATGGAGGGAAAAAAAATACACCCAAACTCTCAGTACTCCCTTGCTGGTCAAACCTTCTAGGAGCGAGGAAAGGAGGTGCATTTAAATATTCATTTTGCCTATAAAGATTTTTCATATCTCACAGACTCAAACTCTTCCTAAGATTGACATTTCAGAAGAGGAAGCAAACAGACAGGTGAATACAGATCAAAATGGATTTTGCCAACCTTCCATTTTAAAGGTCAAGGTGGTTGCTCGCTCGCCTGGTGTTTTTAGTCTGAAGCTCCTGACTTCATTTCCAGTGTTCAGGAAATGCCCCCGAACAAAAAAGGAAGAAAATGCTTCTTTTGCTCGAGCTGGGATTTCAAATGCCTGCAGCCAGAGCCCCGTGTTACGCCAGCAAGAGGACTTCCTGTCACGTGGGCTATTCTTCTCCACGGGGAGGAAGGATGTTCCATTTATTAATTTGTAAATTTTGGACACGTCTGGTGGTGGTGGTGGTGGGGTGGCGGGATGACAGGGGAGATAACCTTTCCTTTCAGCCTCTGTTGCGCCAGACAGCCGCGGCCTCAATTGTGTGCAATGTTTATGCATGTGCCTCCACGATGATTCCGTTTCCACTTTTCCTGCCTTCAATGGTCACCCCACTGACTCACTCTGCGGCTGGTTCCTGCTTGATGACATCTAGCGCCTTCTCGTCCACCTCTCTTATTGTCCCAGGACTCTTGGCCAAACCGAGCCTGAGCCTTAAATGCCTTGTAGCCTATACCGAGCACTTAAGATCTCTGGGAGGAGCCAGGGAGATGGCACAAAGGGCTGGGACCCACGCGGTGCATGCAGGAGACCCAACTTCAATTCCCAGCGCCACACGATTCCCTGAAGACTAATGGGCACAATTGCTTAGCACTGAGCCAGCCAGGAAGTCGGCTCTGAACCTGCTGGGGTGTGGTCCCAGATTAAAACAACAACAACAAAAACATGTGAAAAAAAAATCAGTTCCCCAAAGCCTGCTTGCAAACCAAACTATCCCTTAACTAAAATCAACTCAACTCTCGATTCACACTAAACCTTGGCCACTTTAAACAAACTTCACACTACTCATAACTTCAGGGCACTCTTGGTCAGTGGGGTCAATGTCTGCAAAACAGAAGACCTTCCACCTTTGGTTTTGGGCAGAAGATGAAATGTTCAGGTACAGGGTACCTAAAAGCTCTGGTTTCATACTAACAGAGAGCATGTACATACAAAAGGGAGAGGGGGGATTACATGATGATCCCATTGTGACGTGACTCTTTCTTTTGTCACTTAATGTCCTTTTGGATTCTTATGATGCTTTAAAGCTAGATGGAAAATAAGAGACAATTGCAATTTATTTGGTATATTTTCTAATACAGGCTCATTACGGACTATGTGTGGAAGGAAACCATTTTCCTTGCGCCTGTTTGAAATTCTGGATAGGTGAAACAACCTGTATGATGATCTTTTTTTAACAGGATAAAGAGTTTTCAGAAGGAAATGAAGGGCAAAGAAAGATTTAAGTTTGGTGATTCCATGCTACATTGGGCAAGGAGTAGAAATTCCTGGAAAAGGAGAGGTAGAGGTGAGTGCAGCAAACCTGGAGTGACTTCACAATGCCTCCCTGTCTCAAGGCCACTTCTTCAATATTAGGGATGCTTTGGTTCTGAGGTACATGCAGGGAGTCTCAAATATGACAGACTTCAGGGTTTATGCCTCTTTTCAGGTTTAGAAAGCATCAGAATGACCCACTTTCTTTTCTTTTTAATTGCTTTTTTTAAACTAAATCACTGGTGAGATAAACAGTTTCAATGTTGCCCATGATTGGGTTTCAGTCATATAATGTTCCATCACTGGTCCCTTTACCAGGGCACATTTCCCACCACCAATGTCCCCAATTTTCCTCCTTCCACCCCCTAACGACCCAGTCTGCTGCCTCTACAGCAGACACTTCCTCTTCTCCCTCTCTCTCCCTCTCTCTCTCTCTCTCTCTCTCTCTCTCTCTCTCTCTCTCTCTCTCTCTCTCTCTCTTTCTCTCTCTCTCTCACTCTCCTTTTGGTCATAATGTTTTTTGGTATAGGTACTGCAAGGTTATCATGTATATCCCTTTACTTACCTTTAGAACTTAATTCTCTTACTTTTTTTTATTTCCCCCCAAAATCATTCTGCTTAAAACACTCATGGTACTTAGGTGTCGTACTTTGGGGTTGCAGGTGTCTAAGCCTGCATTGACATTGGACAATACAACAGAATTACGTTGTGCCTGATTCCATGTGACATTACAAATGTTCACTGGGAGACACATGGTACATGCGTCTTACACAAGCATATGTCCCTTGTGTGCAAAGGAAAGACACATTCTGTTTCTTTCACCATGAAATGCTGAAGGTGTTCTCAGCAATCATCAATAGCAACTGGTGAGTCTAGAAATGACTGAAAAAACTTTGAGTACTCAGAAAGCAGTTGGGGGTTACTGAATGATTATGCCAGGACCAGTCAGTCTTTGGCTCCTGCCACAGCTCACATTCTCTGGAGACCCATGATACTCCAGAAAGGTCTTCCCCACCCTCAGCAGGCAGCAAGATAGCACATGCAACTGAGTCACTTAAGATCCTAGTATTTGACATGTAACGCTCCAGACCAAGGAATATCTTTGACCCATCAGAGCTGCATCTGAACCTGAAAGAAAAATGTTTATGCTGGCTCTTTGAGCTACGTGGGCCTGGGTCCCTTCCCTGCTCCTGGGGACATTTGCTTCTACCCTTAGCCCCACTCCCTGTGTTAACCCCTTGCTCTGTCTGTTCTGATTGTCCCTAATGGCGCTTGACAGTTGTAGAGTTAATCTAATCTCTGGGCTCCAGGTTTCCACTCAGGAAACAATCAGTCCCCAGAGATCTGGGCTTCATGCAAGGCTCAATTCCCCACCCGCTCCTTCCCAGCTCAGTTGGAGAGCCTTTTCCCTATTATCTGCCACATGGATTCCAATCAAGTCAACTGGGCCCCAATTAAAATTTTTCAGGATTCCTCTTGTTCTCTCATGCCCCCGATCCCCAGATGAGGTCTGGTTTTGAAATGAGTTATACTGGGGGAGGAAAATAAATAAATAAGTAGCAGCCCTTTCCTGTAACCTGAGCCCCCTGGGTTTTTCCTGTCAGCCATTCATGCAACGTTACCCCAGAATATAGCCACAGGATGGCTTGGTCCTGCTGAAGACGTTTATCATCTGTGGAATCCTTCTAAACTGTTCTCTAAACCAGGTCCCAAGTAAAGGGTGGGTGCTGGGCTCGGGAGTGGGGGTTGGGTGGTAGGAAGACAGTCTCAGGAGCTGGGGAGAGGCAGGAAAATTCCTCTTTGTATCCCCCCCAAGCATGGGTTTGCTTTGAAGAGATGAAAGCCTGATGTTTTGCTTTCTGGAGGAAATGCGCCTCCATTTGGACGGCTGACTTGAAGGCAGATGTGTGGTAGCGATGAAGGATTTTGCCGAGCGCGGCATTTCCAGGCAACGTTTAAGATGTCAATCAGTGGTGTTTGAAATCACTCAAGCTGTCACAGCTGGGTGACACCAGGGCTGCTTCGGGGAAGTCTTTAGAGAATGGGGCCATTGTTGACATCAGAAGGCACTTGTTTGTGAAACACAATCAATCACAAATAATATCTTCTTCCAAGAATCCTATTTATTGTCATATATTTTTAAGCAGTTATTCAGCGGGCCCATGTGGTCTCCTCGCAAAGAACAAAGACAGGCAGGCAGCTTGGAGCCCTACTTCTCAGAGGGGACCCTGCACAGGGACCACCTGGAATCTTGTTAAAATGCATATTCAGAGTCAGAGGACCTGAGGGGCTGTGTCTTTTAGAAATAATGGGCTTCAGAGTTTGAGTTTCTGTAGGCAGAATCAACAGCGAATACATTGGTAAGTCATCAAGCCAGTTAAAAGTGTAAAATTCCTCTTGGATTTGTGCTTATTGAGACAAAACCAAATGCAACCTTAGAAGATGTGGGCAACTATTTCAGACAAATGCCTGAACAATCTGGTTGATTTTTCTTTCTTGCTATGCTGAACTGTGGATGTTCCTACTCATTCCCCAATATATCCATTGCTTGGACATTATTCTTTTATTTCATTGCTTTGGGGGCTATACTCGGGTCTTCTCAAGGTTTACTGCTGGCCATGTGCTCAGAGATCACTACTGGTGAGGCTTTGGAGAACATGTGGGGTGCTGAGGATGGAATCTGGGTCTGCCATGTGCAAGGCAAGAGCCCTTCTTGCTATATTATCACTCTGGCCCCATCCTGGGATCTTCTTTGCTTATGAGGGATTCACTGGGTTAGAGTTAACATAGGCAGATCACAAGTCTTTGCCCTCCAAACAGAACATCAGATGCTAGAAACTTTGTGCCTCCACACAAGTCAGTGACCTGGTAAGTGACAGCTTTCACATGGCAGGGTGTTTAAATAGCACTGGGATTCGTAAATGGTGACTCCAGCCACCCCAAGGACTGATTCTTTCCTCAATTTGCTTGAAACTCTGGCTCAGCTCCACCACCATCTACCAGCTAGCACTAGTTCCAGGTCCAACATTATCTTGGTGAGGGCGAAGACTATTACAGCCCTGGGTTTGGTTTGTTTTGGGGCTACACCTGGCCTGGGAGGTTGCATTGTAGGATGGAAGTGAACTTACTGGCTATAAGAAACTTGAACTACTTACTCTCTATAAGGGAATTAGTTACTGTCTAGAAGAGGAATTGAGCTACTTATTCTGTATAAGGAAACTTGAACTACTTACACTGGCAGTGCTCAGGGCTTACATTTGGCTCTGGGATCACTAATTGTGGAACCCAGAATGGTTCGGGGGGGGGGGGTTAAACTGGGTCAAGTAACAGTATGGCATGCAAGCACTGTGCCACCTGTACTGGTCCCATGCTTTTTATAGACTTGGGGACGTCAACTAGCAGTGCTCAGAACTTCTGGCTCTCTGCTCAATCATAACTTATGGGTGATCACTCATATATGGTGTGTGGGAATTGAGGTTTAACTGCATGCAAGACAAGCACCTTACTTTCTCTGCTAGTCACCTGACCACTACAGATCAGGATTCCTGAGAAGCAAGGACCATGATGTGGGGCGGGTTGGACATTCTTGGAGATTGGTAATCACTCTGTATGTACAGTGGCCAAAATATAGAACTCAGAAACATGGGGAAACACAAGAATACATATAGGTTGACTTTTTGTTGTTGTTGTTTATTTGTTTTGGTGGGGGCACACCCATTGATGCTCAAGGCTTACTCCTGGGTATGCACTCAGGAATCACTTTCAGTGAGCTCAGGGGGCCACAAAAAGTGCCTGGGATCAAACCTGGGTCAACCACGTGTAAGGTAAATGTCCTACTTGTTGTACTATCATTCTAGCCCCATGCGCAGATTATTTTTAGTAGCAGATTTCAAACCTAAAATAGTGCCAGAGTCATTTACCACAGATCTGTGTTTATCATTCTTGTCATCAAAGTCAATGTTTACTGAAATAAATGAGAAAATAATGAAGAGCAAAAATTCATCTCTAATCAAATGAATAAATGAATAACTTCTTATAAACACCACTTTACCTTGATAAAAGCGAGGCAACATAAACAGATAAGCTCTAAAACACAAAAGCTAAAGGCCACGCAGAAAATTATATGTTATGAGGAAAAGGGACTCTCTTAAAAGCAGAAGATGACAATAGAGAGATGATCTAGGTAGGTTTTAAGTACTGTGCTTCCACTTACCACAGGCTGTAGAAGGAAATCCTTAGCTTGTCACAAATCACCATCAATCCCTCTAGACTTCACTCAACAGTCAGATACAATAATGTGAAAATTCATGTCTCCCCGTACTTTTCAGCTATATGCCACAGCCTAAAAGAAAATACCAACTATTAACGAAACGAGGCTGACTCAATTTTCTCTGAATTATGTTTGTTTTGAGAGTGATCAATAAACCTTGAGTAAAAGGAAAATTGACATCTACATTTTACTGGGAGAATGCCTGCGTGAGAAACTATTCTTGTCTTTCTTTTTTTCAGACCCAACTAAGAAAAGAAGAAAGAAAAGGGGGGGGGGAGGAAAACAAACAAAAATATACGTGAATGCACTTGAGGTCTATGTTTGTAATTACCGAGTGCCAATTGTCCATCATTCATCAACAGGAAGAAATGATGAGCTCATGTGGGGAAGTACAGTGAGCTGTGTGATGGATATGCGGGCTTTCTCTTGGCTTCTTTGGCTCCCCTGCTATCAGCCACCTAATGCTGTGTTCTGGGCAGTTTTCCAGACACGGTGATCCTGGCCATACTTCTCTCTGGTTGTTGTTCTAAGGAATGAGCAGCATTGTATCATTACACCATCATTGCTTTCTAAAGGGAAAAGTAAGCGAACACTTTTTTTTAACTTCTCACTAATGAGAGCACTTGGAGAGGATCCCAAGAGATCTGCCATTTCTTCATCAGATGATGATGGGGATTCATCCAGATCTTGGTTGGACCCTGGAACAAGACTTTCTGGGGGAACTTGAGACAATCTAGTCATTTTATCCCTTAATCAACTTCAGCGGCTGAGGTGCAGGGCCCAGAGCATCGGGATCCAGAGGAGAGAGTTCTCATCTGACCCAGAGCCGGCCAGCCTGAA
The DNA here is from genome assembly GCF_027595985.1 of Sorex araneus. Classification (NCBI taxonomy): domain Eukaryota; kingdom Metazoa; phylum Chordata; class Mammalia; order Eulipotyphla; family Soricidae; genus Sorex; species Sorex araneus. Next base: position 50,584,473 of record NC_073307.1, on the reverse strand, counting down.
ACATTTACAAGAAAGTTTGTTTTTAGGAAATTTCCAGTCCAATTATTCTCTCCCCTGAGAGGCAAATAGTTCAGATAGCATTCCGATAAGCATTCACTCTTTGGGGAGAGTCCATGAAAAAACAGAATGAGAAACTTTTTCGGAGGACTGGACTTCTTGGCAAGGGGAAAAGAATTAGCTTTCAGGGAGAGGCCAGGCAACCTCCCCTGGTGGTCTCAGGATAGAGGTGGGGATCAGGAGACTGTGAGTGTTTGGAATCCAGCTTCCTTTCTCACTTGTTGGGTGGCCTGAGGAATAAAGTGAGGGCCAACGTCCAGATATAAAAAAGAAAGACCTAGAATGACCAACCTCCTGTTACTTTTGTTGAGTAATCAGGCCCAGGCTGAGGTTTTAGAGTCATCTGGCTCTCAGCCTGCAGTGATCATGCAGGGTATTCGCAATGCAGGTGGAGATGGAGTTTTGAACAGAATCCTGCAGGTCTCACCTGCACAATAATCTAAGGTTCCCGCACAGGTTCCTCATGGCCCTGGATCAGTTGTGTTTGGATTTTGGAGGGTGAGTTCAGGCAGATAAGCATGGAGACTTCCCATTGGTTAATGCAAAGTGATCCCTCCTTCCTTCCTTCCTTCCTTCCTTCCTTCCTTCCTTCCTTCCTTCCTTCCTTCCTTCCTTCCTTCCTTCCTTCCTTCCTTCCTTCTTTCTTTCCTACCTCCCCTTTTTCTCTCCTCCCTTCATTCTATCCCTCCCCTCCTTTCTGTCCCCTTCATTATTTCCTCCCTTCCTTCCTCTCTACCTCCCCCTCCCTCCCTCTTTTCCTCCCTCCCTCCCTTCCCCTCCCTTTCTCCCTCCTTCCTTCCTTCCTTCCTTCCTTCCTTCCTTCCTTCCTTCCTTCCTTCCTTCCTTCCTTCCTTCCTTCCTTCCTTCCTTCCTTCCTTCCTCCATTCCTCCCTCCGTTCTCCCTCCCTTTTTGCCTTTATTCCTCTCTCCCTTCCTTCCCTCTCTTCCTTCCTTCTTTCCTCCCTCCCTTCCTCCCTCCCTCCCTCCCTCCCTTTTTCCTTCCTTCCTTCCTTCCTTCCTTCCTTCCTTCCTTCCTTCCTTCCTTCCTTCCTTCCTCCCTTCCTCCTTTCTTCCCTCCCTCCCTTCTTTCCCTCCCTCCCTTCCTTCCTTTCTACCTCCCTCCCTTCCTTCATCCCTCAATCCCTCTCTCTCTCCCTCCCTTTTTCCCTCCCTCCCTCTTTCCCACCCTTCCTCCCTCCATCCCTCTATTCCTACTTTCCTTCCTTCCTTCTATCCTTCCATTCTTTTCTTCTTTCATTCATTTCCCCCCTATTGTATATTTTCTGGTTCAATTGCTACTTCAAACAACAGGACACTGAACCTATAAAATGTGTAAATGTGTAAAGTGTATGAATATAGTCTACTTTAGATGATAAATACACTATTAAAATAAAATAACTAAAAAACAGTAACAACAAGTCTCACAATGAAGACCTTACTGGTGCCCACTTGAGCAAATCGATGAACATTGGGATGACAGTGATACAGTGAACTAAATGAATATGTATAGGCATATTTCAATTTGGTATGAAGTGACAAAATGCTAGGAATAACAAGGTTGGCTGTGATGCTCTTATGTATCTTTGGGGGAAGACCTAAACATTGGCTTTTAATTTTCTACTATAACAGTGAAAGGCGAAGGATTTCCAGGCACTCCCTTCCTAGAATTCATGAAATGCAAAATTTCCAATTCCTTTGGATACTCACAATTCTTTGGAGTCATTTCAGACTACCATTGCTTCCTGGTGCTCTTATAAAAGGGATGCTGTATTCTAGGATGAGCAATGTTTGAAGCAATTTCTTAACAACTTCCTGTTATGAGAACAACATTGGGCCCATTTTGCTAAGATTCTGAAGTGGGTTAGTAGAGAAAAAAGATTGTGCAATTTTATTACCAAGCCTCCTGTGATTTGGGCTGACATTGGGACAGATACAAGTGGGTTTAAAAAAAGGTGAACGGATACTTGGGGTTTCCCAGACACTCCCTCATGGGTTCTTCAGAATTGTTCAATGGTGATCAGTTCAAGAGGACCCTCCTTGGGAGCAGACACAATTTTTTTTTTAATACAGGTTTCCCACTGAAAATACTGGAATCCTGCCATTAACAAATATAAACTGTTGAAAGATCATGAGAAGGGCCCTTCCTCTTCTCCTTAATTCCATTTCTTCCGTAGTCGCTTTCAGTATCCTAGCAGGCAAAGCCCCTGACATTGTTTTTCTCTCCTGAAACCCAACTGGAAATCTTGCTTGGAAAATACATCAACTCCCTTACCTGCTTTCCGTTGGCTGTGGGCACATGGAGAATTGATTCAGTGTCCTTGCCATGTGGGTCTCTTAGTGGTGTTTTTAAGTAAACATTATTTCCTAACAGTATTAAAGAAGAGCTATAATTGAAATCCACTGAAGCTCGAGGATGCTCTGTAGGTCCCCAATGCTCCGCTAATCAGCAGATTGGTGACACCATGGGTGGCGACTGCTCCTTGGAAATGGAGCCACCAGGACTCCATGAGCATTAGCCCCCCGGGAAAAACCACCTCCCACCCTCTCGTCTTTGCTGTGTCAGCATGTTGGCTGCAGCAGCAAGAACTGTATCATCACAGACCTTTGGCAGCTAGCTTTGGCCAGACCCTGACTGTACTCCAGTTTCCCTCCACCTAATCTTGCTGCCCACCAACATCTTTCCCAAAGCATGAGAAATGTTGGGTGTGTGTTTTTTTAACTTTTAGTGAAGAATACCAGAGTATTTTCCTTAAAGCAAAGCAGAGAAATATGGTCAGTAATCCATGCACAATTTGGACTTTAAAAGGAAAGAAAGGCAGAAAACAAACAAAATAGCTTCTCTGGACCTGAGGCTCGATGAGAAAAAAAAAACATAAGCACAAGCAAACACTCATTGTGGCCACCCAAATTCACCCATTACCCTTCAAGAAAAACTTAGAGTGGAGCTGCATGTAAAATTTGTCTTTTGAGGGAAGTTCTAATATTGCCGTCTGCATCCCCCAGCCCCCAGCTCTGAGGGTTCTGTTTGATGTTGGAAGAAGTGAATCCTGGACCACCCATGTATTCAGGGGCTGAAGCAGAACCCAGAGCTTGGATTGTGATCCAATTCCCTGCACCTGGCTACTTAGTTCCTTCCTGACTCAGTCCCCTTGTTATCCAGTGTCTGTACTTCCCACATTGCCAACTTGAAGACCCATAGGGCTGGGAAGGATTAAATGATGTGATTCGTCTCATTTGTTTGAAACAGCATCTGACCCGGCTTTCATTTATTAGCTTGTTTCGTCTTACCATTATTAAGATCTGTTGTCTTGAGTAACTGCCAAGATTCTTAGGTTAGCAAAGTATTACAGAGACAACTTTGAGGGACAATTAGCTCTTCCTTTCCTTCCCGAGGGATCTCATATTAGAAACAATATGTATTAGGGGATCCCAGAACATTAAGCTCCTTAAATAAATGGGGAAGAACATTTTTGTTTCCTGAAAATCCATACCACATGCTGCTTTTTCCTACACAATCACCTCTTCCTGTTCACCTGTGAAGTAGAGATTTTCAGGCAATTATGTGATATCTTTTCATATGATGTCTTTTTTCATTTCATCAGTTAAAAAGAGAGGTCTTTTTCAAGTGACTATGAGCCCATATTTAATCTAAAGACAACAATATTTGTCCCACTTAGAGCTGCTAGTCATATGCAGAGGCCATTTTTGATATAAGAATGATTTGACTCTAAATAAGATAATGCATGGAAAACACATATGGAGCATGTTCATCTGAATTAAGATTTAACTGGAATTTCTTTTACTCTGAGCTCAGGGATCCCTCTTGGTGATGCTTGAGGGACCATAGGGGGTGCCAGAGACTGAACCCAAATGGACCCTACCCATTGGACTATCTCTCTGGCCCTAAGGAAGTTCTGTATTTTTGTGAGTTATATCTGGACCATTTACTCCATGGAAAGGGTCCAGATATAACTCATGGAAAAAACCTTCACTGCATATTTTCTATGCATCTAGTACTGAGATTAATACTATATACAGCTTATTACATTGTGACTCAATATAACATGAACCATGCAGAAGGGCAATGACAGATTACTTTGCAGACCTCGTTGCCAGCTGGTCTGATCTTTCACCAAGTGTGCTGATTGCCAACATCACTTCTGGCATCATAGCCTTTCACCATATTGTAAGAGATTTTCCACATAATTAGCCTTCGACTGTGCTGGTTAGATACTCCAATGACAAGCTCTGGGGAGGGCCATTTAAAAAAATCATTAAAACCAATAAGTGGTTTGAGTCAAGGAAAGAACATAACCACATACCGTAACTCAAGTTCATGGGTTTTACTGACTGTCTCTGAACCTCAGTTTCACCATCTGTAAATTTAACGTCCTTTCCACAGGATTATATGGGAACATCTGGTGATGTGCCTAGCTCAGTAGATCCATGGAAAGTGCTCATCAAGGGCTATTCTCTACTCTTTCTCCACCCATTCATTATTTAATAATAAGGAGTTGTAAATAGGAAGGTTCTAAATTATTTGTGTAAGTAAATATATTGTCCCAAGTGTGTGGGGAGCAAAGGGCAGTTAGGATATAGAAGGGACCAATATGACAATAATGGCTGGCAATGATCACTCTGGACAAGAACTGAGTGTTGAAAGCAGGCAAAGGGATATACATGATAACCTTTCGGTATTTGTATTGCACACCATAATGCCCAAAATGAGAGAGAGAGAGAGAGAGAGAGAGAGAGAGAGAGAGAGAGAGAGAGAGAAGAAAAGTGTCTGCAATAGAGGTAGGGCTGGAGCGATAGCACAGTGGGTAGGGCGTTTGTCTTGCACAGCGGCCAGCCTGGGTTTGATTCCTCTGTCCCTCTTGGAGAGCCCAGCAAGCTACCAAGAATATCTTGCCCACATGGCAGAGCCTGGCAAGCTACCAATGGCATATTCGATATGCCAAAAACAGTAACAACAAGTCTCACAATGGGGACGTTACTGGTACCCGCTCAAGCAAATCGATGAGCAACGGGATGACAGTGATACAGTGAAAGTGATAGAGGTAGGCAGGGAGGAAGGGGGCAGGAGGAGGGAAACTGCAAACACTGGTAGTGGGAAATATGCACTAGTGATGGGACGGGTGTTGGAATATTGTATGACTGAAACCCAATCATAAACAACTGTGTATTGTAACTGTATATTAATGGTGATTCAATAAAATAAATAAACATATATGTGTATATGTTTATAAACAACATATGTAAGTGATATATATATGTATATATATCACTTGTATCACTTGTCATCCTGTTGATCTTTGATTTGCTCAAGAGGGCGCCAGTAACGTCTCCATTTGTTCCTGTCGGGTACTAGTGTAGCCCGATGATATCTGCTCGCTCCAGGAACACAAAGAGCCTCAAATCATTCATTCAGGGATTCAGGGTTTGATGAAGAAGTCTGACCATATCATTGGTGGGCAGCCACTCGGTCTTTTGACGTCCCATGGAATCCAGTCAGTAACAGCACTAGTCCAGCGATTATCTCTGAATCGCATTACATGTCCGGCCCGTCTGATTTTTGACACTTTGGCAAATAAGACAGCATCCCTGATTCTTGACTGGTGACGGAGGTCGGAACTCTGGATTCCTTCTCTCACTTGAGTGAAATTTTGATACTCCTAGCATGGCTCTTTCGATTCCTCTTTGGGATACCCAATAGAGTTTTTATCCTGTTTTCACAGGGCCCAGGTCTCTGAGGCATATGTTAATGCAGGAAGAATGGTGGAGTCAAAAACATGTGCCCGAAGCCGGAGGTTCTTTGTCCTCTTAGCCACTTTTTCCATGCTCTTGAAGGTGTGCCACACTGCTCTCTTCCTCCTGTGCAGTTCTGGCGCTAAGTTGTTCCTCATGTTGAGTTCTCATCACAGGTACACATAGCTGCTGCATTCAGAAATGTTTGTTCCATTGAGAGCAAATGAAACATCAGGGACTAGTTTGTTTTTCATAAACATCATTTTGCTGAGATTCAGCTGCAGTCTGAACTTTCAACAGTCACGGTCGAAGTTGGCCAGCATTTGTGCTGCTTGGCTAATGTTTGGCATTATCAGAATGATGTCATCATCGCTATCAGAATGATGTCATCATCATCTCTCTTTTTGTGTATATATAGAGAGAGAGTGTTCTATATATATCTACATATAAAAACATATATATATATATATACATAGAGAGAGAGCACTATAGCACTGTCGTTTTGTTGTTCATCAATTTTTTTGAGCAGGCACCAATAACATCTCATGTCTCCATTGTGAGACTTGTTACTGTTTTTGGCATATCGAATATGCCACGGGTAGCTTGCCAGGCTCTGCTGTGGGGGTGGGATACTCTCGGTAGCTTACCGGGCTCTTCGAGAGCAACTGGAGTGATAGCACAGTGGGTAGGGCTTTTGCCTTGCACAAGAGTGACCAGGGTTCAATTCCTCCATCCCTCTCAGAGAGCCCAGCAAGCTACCAAGAGTATCCGGCCCGCACAGCAGAGTCTGGCAAGCTACTCGTGGCATAATTGATATTCCAGAAACAGTCACAACAAGTCTCACAATGAGACATTACTGGTGCCCACTTGAGCAATATATATATTACTAACATTATTTTCTAACATTATTTTCTAAGTCCCATATCAGTAACTCCAAACTGGATAATTTTGATCAGGATCCCTCCCCACTGGGTAGCAATTTCAATAGTGGAGGAAATAAGGAGGGCAGGCCCCAGGGCAGGGCCGCTCTGCACAAGCGTCAAGGGAATTTTTATGTGTAAAAGTGAAAATTTTACATGTAAAGGCAAAATATTGAGAATTTGGGAAAAAAATGCACCCCACACATTGTTTAATCCCACAGAAATGATGAAACACAGGATTCTTTTCTTGAGATATGAGCCATGGCAGAGCTGGTTTCTGGACTCACTGTCTTGGGATTGGACCAGGATTTTGTCCCAGTGTGTTGTCTGCAGGATGGTTCGCTGATGAAATAGTCAGCAAATCCAGGGACACCCCATCCCAAATGTCTGGTAGAGACACTATGTTAGGCCAGGCAGGCTGAAGTAGCAGCAGGCAAGTGTGTTGTGGTGAGGCTTGACTGTTTATCCAGAGCCAGTCCACTTGGCCCACCCTTCTCCCCACAGCGCTCTGCTTGCTTTCTTCATTCAGGATCTTGGCTGTGCACAGATCAGTTTGTTCCACTTTGATCCAAAGGGCAGCGGGAAGGAAATGAATCTGAACTTCAGTTTGACTCCCCTTTGCAACAGGTTCAAAGGCTAAATCCCATTTCACTGCTTAAGCCAGGCTTCGTAGCATCCCTGGCATAATATGAAATTTGCTTGGGAAATAAAGACAAACACAGGCCGGACAGAAATGGCATAAATAATCAATCTTTCATCTATTTATATAGAAGCCAGGTGCAGCTTGTGGATGATTGCTTCTTGCTTTATTTCTTTGCTTTTCCAAGAAATTCTGATGGATGTAGTGAGCACTTTTACATCATCTGGGAATGTCATATATATATATATGTATATATATATATATATTGAAAAATAATCAACCCTAAATAGGGCCTGGTGAATATGGAGAGAAAACAGAATGAATGGGGAGTCCAAGAAGAATGGTCTTCAAAGTAAGCAACAATTACCATTTTATCATTCCACAAATGTGGAAACATATGTATAACACATTACAGCTTCAGGATAGAAAGTCATGTACAAAGACTTGGAAGCATTTTATGGGATGAATTTGCTAGTGAGGTTTCCATCCTGAGTCCACAATCCCCAGACACCGGGCTGGGGGTGGGGTTGGGGTGGGTGGGGTTGATAAACCTTGGGACCCATTCAACTCTTCTTAACAACATGGATAAACATCAAGTTTTGCATAGAGTGGTGTTCGTTATGTGTTCCTTGCATGCACATCTTCACAGCAATATGGTATTCCACTTATTAATTTGGCTGTCTCTAGATGGCTTCATGATGCATGTTTAACTGGAGTGCTTAAGCAAAGAGACAATAATGAGTGCGTGTAAGGAACAGTTAAGGCATCTTTAAACTCAAAGCAAAGACCATATGAGCCCCATCATACAGCATAATCTTCTGGAAGCAAATCTATTCAGAAAGAGTTGGTGAACATTCCTGAGTGACCTTGAAGTGGCAGGTCTTCTCTGAGGTGCAGGGGAGAGTTTGGGGGTGGGAGTCAGATGCCCATCAAGGAGACTGTTATTTGCAACAGCTGTTCCCAGGATTCTCTTTGTTCACACAATAATTGCCACATGTGGACTGTGCAGATGTCCTTGCACATGGCAATGCTTCTTGTTCCCTGAGACAAATGACGATTTCTGCTTTGTTTGGTAAATGTGTCAAGGTTTATCACTGAGTTAGGGGCCACACTCTCGGGTGTTTATAAAACACCCTGTTTATAAAACATCCTGCACTCTGGTTTATGATTTCACCAACCTGGCAGGGATGAAAGCAGTGTATTCTGAAGTGAAATTTGTCTTGAGGGTGGGCAGTGGCCACACATGTGCTGTTTAAGACACGGTGAGGGGATGCCATTCCTATCTGGACTCATCAGAGTCAGGCTCCAGCTCCCCACCAACTGCATCTGGTCTCTGTGCTGGGGAACACCAGCTCAAATCACCTAGTTGTCATCTGAAAGAGCCAGGGCAGCTGGGTCATCCAGCTTCTCAAGTTCAACCTAGTAATGATAAGAGCAACTACTTCCAAACTATGTCCATGTGATAGAACACTAAGCTTTCTCTGATGAAGTGCTCAGCTGAAAGTAGATGCAAAAACCTAGAGGTTTGAGTTTGCAGTGACGTGGTGCGCAGGAGATCATGGGATGGGGGTGTAATTGGCACACTCTCTGCCCAGATGAGATCCGGAGCAGCCTCGCATGAAAACAGCCCCTCTGCTCCTTAAAGACTATGATCCAGGAGGTCTACTAACCCATTTTGGCACCCAGCGGCTTCTTATAGAAATGCATCTAGACTGTGAACTGAGCTAAAATATCAGAAATCCAAAACTGAGCTCCTATAATCTTCATTCTCAGCAATGGAAAACAAATTATCAAATGATGCCTTTTCAGCAGGTTTGATTGTTGGGGGAAAATTCCAAATAATAATAGTGAGTTCTCTGTTGAAAAATTGAAAGTTTTCAAAGTATAGAGAGAATAAAGTGAAGATCATTAGCCACTCAGGTGGGGGGGGGGTGTGAGACTGGGGTATATTGGGGTTCTTGGTGGTGGAACATGTGCACTGGTGAAGAAATGGGGATTTGATCATTATATGAATGAGACTTAAACCTGAAAGCTTTGTAACTTTTTTCACGGTGATTCAATAAAATTAAAATTAAGAAAAAAAAGAAAGTAAGAGATGCATCCTGGGTATAAAACCATGGAAAGAGAAGTTAAAAAAAAATAGGGCACAGCTACAAAGCCAACCATTTCATAAAGATACAATTTCTACTTCAGTTTTGATGGTGCCAGTGGTAGCAGAGAACTCACCCAGACACCCAGTTTGCACTGAATCTCCCCGTAATATTTCCTAAACATGTTCAATGCAAAAAGGCCAATCCCGTAAAACAAGCCAAATCAAACAAACATGGAAACACAATCAATGGTTATGGAGATGCTGATGTACAGCCTCAGTGCAGAGGGTGTGGAGGCAGGGGTGAGAGAGGGGAGGGAGTCAGCACTTTCTCCTCCTAGTTGCCTAAGTAGTGAAAAGTTCATGAAAAAGACATTTCTGAAAATCTTCCTGGACCAACAATTTTTTTCATCACCTTCATTGTCCTGGAACTTCACAGAAATGGAATTAGATGTTTCTTTACTTAAGAAAAGGAAAGACATTGTGCAGAGTGAGAGAAAGATGTTTTTCCATAACCATTTTCTGTGTGAACATTTTTTTTGCCACCACCAAAATTCAACCCTCAGACACTGATCTTGACTGTGTCTTACATTTTGTTAGAGTACTGGGAAATTGGTTGATGCCCCTCAATTATTTATGAATGTATCAGTTTTGATAAACACTTTCAGCCCATGATTTAATACAGTGTCTAGGATAAAGTAGGAGTTTAATGTGTTCTTAAAACATAAAAGTGGTTGATATTCCACAGTTCAGGAGAAAGAGGTTACATAGCATTTTAGAAACTCCAATGAATGAAAGAGGCTTAGCAGTATTTGTGAGCATGGCCCAGAAACATCTAGATTCTTGCCCCCACTGTGATCTGTTCCTGGGACCCAGAATCCTAGAGCACAATAATCCTACGATAATGCCCTGACAGTGGTTAAGATCAACTTGAGACCAGGGTTGAATCTGAGACAGTCAATGCAAGGCACTAGCGGCTGTATCTTCTGGAGTCATTCTTTACTTTCTAGCTTTGCCATACAACATATCTCCTTCACTACTTGGGAACTTTTCCCAATGGCCTCAGCACATTGCTAAGTTAATCCAAAATGAAGAGAAATACTTAGAATTTAAAATTTTCTGGAAGGCTGATAGCTTTGAGAAATAGCACCTTCAAAAACCAAACCAAGGGGGTGGAGTGATAGCATAGTGGGGAGGGCGTTTGCCTTGCATGCGCTGACCCAGGTTAGATTCCCAGCATCCCGTATGGTCCTCTGAGCACCGCTAGGGTTAATTCCTGAGTGCAGAGACAGGAGTAACCCCTGTGCATTGCCAGGTGTGACCCAAAATAGAAAAAAAAAAAAAAACAGAGGAACAAGCTACAAAGAATAACTTAAGTGAGCATACTGTTTAAGGATTTATTTTTTTTAAGACCAAGTATTTTGGGGTATTGTTTTTGTACACCTGGTAGTGTTCAGGGCTTACTCCTGGCCCTGTACTCAGGGATCACACCTGGTAGAGCTCAGGGGACCATATGGGATGCAAAGATCAAAGCTGGATTGATCATGTGCAAGGCCAGCACCCTGACCACTAGACTATCCCTCTGGCCTCCCAAAGACCAAGTATTTTAAAACAATTAATAGAAAGGGGTTAATTTTTTAGTTATTTTATTAATACATCTTAATTTATAAGTTGTTTACAGTTGAGCTTCAGGCATACGATGCCAACTTCCCTCCACCAATGTTATCAGCTTTGTTTCCAACTACCAGGCAGCTCCTGACAGGCACAATTTTTGGTTTGCTTATTTTCTGGGCCATACCCAGCAGTGGTCAGGGTTTAATCCTACCTCTGTACTTAGGGATGACTCCTGATGATGCTTGGGGGATCATGTGGGGTGCCAGGAATCAAATCTGGGTTAGCAGTGTGGAAGGAAAATACCCTACAGGCTGAATGGAGCCCCGACAGCACATCTTTAAGTTTGGTTTTGGTAGCTTTGATCTTATGTTTTCGGTTTTGTATGGATCTGTGTTTCAGATATAGACATTATTCACAGGTCTACACTGCTGATGTGTCTGAGGGACTTGCCTGTTATCTACCATCAGCCTCTTCTTGGTTCCCCACTTGATTTCTTTCCTTCTCTCTTGCAAAGGCATTGTTCTTGAAAGGTTTTTTAAAATATGGTTACATTTTCAAAGGTAATTCCTTTTTTAAAATTTATTCCATCCCATTCTGATGTCACAGGAGACAACCTTGTAGCAATGGTTACAACAATGGTTTAGACAAGAGTCCCCAAAGAGAATAGTTTCTCCACTAAAAGAATTTTCAGTTAATAGAGAGTGGAGGTGAATAGAGAGAACATGAGAATCATACATATTTCACGTCAAATTTCATTTTGGTGTTCTGCCTCCATCCTACATCTAAATAGCATACTCAATATAGGTTTATTACTTTCTTTTTCTCTCTCTCTCTCTTTTTTTAAGGCAGGACACACAAAGTACTCAACAGATGGACAAGGCTGCCTTGAAGAGCCCGGAGTAAACACATGCCCCTTTTTTATTATTTCACTTTTCACAATTTGTAAATGTCTCAGATAACATTGGGGCATTCTTGTTGAGGAGACATAAATTCTCTCACTCAAGAGTTGATAAGTGTGCTTTCTGAGGGGAAGGAGTAGAATCCTACCACTTCGAGGGGCACTCAGGAGGAGGATGAGACACCCCAGATTTAGGAGAAAAAAAGAAATGTCTTCTCCTATAATCAGATGCACTGTTTAGCAGTGCTTCCAGGAAGGATGTGGTGGTGGAGACACAGATTCAGGCATTCCTTTGAGAGCCGGGAAGAAGAATAAATATTTTTTCTCTTCTTGTTAACTAAACAGACTTGAAAAGAAAACGCTTCAGCAGCTCAACAACAACAAACAAACAGAAAAACTCACACCATCATCCTAATGCTGCTTTCCCTTCTCAAGATTTGTTTTCTGTTTCCTTCCCTGTGAAGTGTCTCTAATACCAGTGCAAGAGATCTGTGTGGATCTTATTATGAAAATGTTGCATAAGTTGTTTTACATAAGAATGCCATCCACTCAGAGATTCTATTTTTAGACTTCAATGTATGCATTTTCATCCCCCTTCACGTGGGGACGCTGTGGCAGAGAATCAAAACCCCGGCATTATATTTGGGGGACAATTTGGCTTTTTGTTTCTTAAATTCAAAATAGCCATATAAAATCTCCATGGAAGCTATAAAGATGTCCCCTTTGGTTTATCCCCTTCTGGTTTGGCTTGCCTTTGTGTATCCAGTTGGGGGTGGAGTGTCTCCAGCGCTTAAACGCCACCACTATCTTCTATCACACAAAGAATGTAAAGAAGTCAGACAGCATCTTAGTACAAAAGCTTGACCTCTGTGCCCTCTGAGGCCTGAGGCCTAGACAATCATCCAAGCCGGGATCTTTCCTGAGAAAGATCTAAGAAAGGACAGAGATGGCGTCTTTTACAAGCCAAATCTGAGAGCTGAGATCGAAGAGGTTCCAGCCACATAAAGCACAGGGGTGCTGGCTCATTCCCCGGGCAACTGGATAAAGGAAACGGCTAGCCTTGTGGATCTTAATTCTTTCAAACATAAAAGCTCATTTGGGGTCTTTGAGTCAATTTCCTCCACAGGAAGGATGAATTTATTAAGCACCTTCTGGTATTAAATGGAGTGCTAAGGAGGAGTACATGGATTCAACAGTTGCCAAAGAAGACTGGCCATGGTATTCTACCCATTTTAATCTGCAAGCCTTATAAAAATGTGTTTGGACAGACTGAGAGACATTCTCCACCTGCCCTGGCTTCCTCTAAATTTACTTGTCTTACACGAAAACATAAAGTAGCTTATGCTACGAGATAAAATCCTGTTGGTGAGAACATTTCATTTTCTCTATTTTATATGCAATTCTTTTTTAAAATTTTTTATTAGAGAATCACTGTGATGTACAGTTACAAACTTATGAACTTTTGTGTTTGCATTTCACTCATATAGTGATCGTTTACCCATCCCTCCACCAGTGCCCATTTTCCTCCACCAATGATCCCAGTATCCCTCTCACCACCACCACCCCAGCCCCCACCACCCCAGCCTGCCTCTGCGGCAGGCCATTCCCTTTTGTTCTCGCTCCTTTTGGGTGTTGTAGTTTGCAATAGGGTTATTGAGTGGCCTTCATGTTCGGTCTATATATGCAATTCTTAAACAGAGTCTAGAAGAGAGGAGCTGCCTCCTATAAGAACTGCATCACAAGGCTAATCCACACAAATAGGGGAGATAATTATTCGGCTTCAAAAAATAACCATGAGTGCAGTTGGAGGCCTCTCCCGCCAGGGAGGGGAGAAATTTCCTAATTCTGATGCCAGCACTCTAACTCCCAGCACTCTAACTTTGCTATACCAGGCAAAGCTTAATAGGCCAAGTGATGCCAGGAATTACATCTGGATTAGACACCAACTTTTCATGTGCCCTAACCACTGAGATATCTCCATTCTTCCATCTTTTCTCTAGAAATATAGCCTGATTCACTGTGTAACAGGAATAGAACAAAGAAAATCATAAATTTCATAGACATGAAGAAAACAAAAAAATGAAGGCCATTTCTAAAAAATAATGCGATTGCAGTTTAAAACGTTTAGAATAATTCTCTTATAACTTTTCTAGAGTCAATCAACTAGGTTTATGTAGGGGTGTGGAAAATGGAGACTCTATTTTTATTTTTTATTTATTTAGGTAAAAAATTATATAAGAATTACGTTTATATCTGAGCCTTGTCATTGCTGATGCTCTACTCATTCTGTTCATGTCCTTAAATGAAGAAAGAGAGAGAGGGAGAAAGAGAGATAGGTGAGAGAGAGAGAGAGAGAGAGGGAAGGAGGATGGAAGGGAGAGAGAGAGGAAGTGAGTGACTGAGAGGTAACTTTCCCTCAGACTTACCACAAATATAAAGGAAAGTTCCCATACTTCCTCTCCTATGGATGAAAAGCAGATTCTGACAAGTGGGAGTCATATCCTTGTGCAATACAACTCTGTAAGAATGACTGGTGAGTTACACATGTGGGGTGGGAGGCTAGGGAAGTGGGGGGAAGGGGAGAGGTATACTGTGATTCTTGGTGGTGGAATATGTGCACTGGTGAAGGGATGGGTGTTCGAGCATTGTGTAACTGAGACTTAAACCTGAAAGCTTTGTAACTTTCCACATGTTGATTCAATAAAAGAATAAATTAATAAAAAAGATAAAGAATTTAGCAAATTACCAGGCTATAAAATCAACATACAAAATTTTAAATGGGGATAATAGCTAACCATAAATAAACATTTATCTTAAAACTCAAAAAAAAAAAAAGAATGACTGGTGAAAGAATTTGTGTGATATGGTATTCTAGAATATGTCCCTCTAGAAGCAAGAATGTTTTCAGGATCAGAAAGCAAGGTCTCCAAATTGGCCACTTCAGCTCTGTGTCATAATCTAGGTGACATGGGGACATTCTGTAACGAGCTGCCGAAATTATAATTTGTATTATAAAACAAATATTATAAACAAGTATGAGCCACCAATGGCCACTGTTTTCACATCTGTGAAAGGATCACTTTTTTTTTTACCCACCACCAGGACCACCCTAGGGTGCTGAAGGAATATGACAGCAATGGAATTCGGGGCTGCCCACGTGCAAAATATGCATTCCAGCCTCTGAGCCATCTTGAATATCTCCTAAGTGCTGCCAAGAGTAAACACAAAACACTACCAAGTATGACCAACGTGCCCACCACCTTCCTATAAAGAAAGAATTTAATCAGATTTTGCTGCTTGATTGGAAAAGAAAATCTCAGAGCTCTGAGAAAATGGCAGGTGCTAAGACACCAAGCTGAGGCATCAGACTGAATGGCATTTACCAAGAATTCATGCACACTTCAATATGACATCTGGTCAACCAAAACCAGCATGCTGGCATGCCCGGGGATCAATGAAATCAAGTCTGACATGTGACTTTATGGGTCACATAAATCACTGCGTCACTGTATCACTGTCATCCTGTTGTTCGATGATTTACTTGAGCGAACACCAGTAACATCTCTTTTTCTTCCAGCCCTGAGATTTTAGCAGCCTCTCCTTACTCATCTTTCCCAACGATTTGAGGCTCTTTCAGGGTCAGGGGAATGAGACCTATCTTTACTGTTTTTGGCATATCGAATATGCCACAGGTAGCTTGCCAGGCTCTACCCTGTGGGCTAGATAGTCTCTGTAGCTTGCTGGGCTCTCTGAGAGGGGCCAAGGAATCAAACCCAGATCAGCTACATGCAAGGCGAATGCTCTACCCATTGTGCTATTGCTCCAGCCCCTCTGAGGTGTGTGTGTGTGTGTGTGTGTATACACACATATATATGTACATATATATATATACACATATATATATATATTACTCTGGGTCACATAAATAATGGACAAATTTAAGATTTTTTTCCTTTTTCTTTAAATCATCTGAAAAAAAAAGTAGAGCAGATGGGCCATACTATATTCCTATTTAACCAAAAGATTATCATGGGGATTGCTGGTTTTCTTCTACTTTTTTTCTTCTGATTTTCCATTAAGCAAGTTCTTTTTAAAACAAATTTGAACTTTTCCCATCCCAGTGATTCCCACGGACAGTTGGCAAGGAATCTTGGACAAGTTGCAAAACTGGGATTTTTTCCAGGCATGAGTAACTTGTTAAAAAGCCACTATTTCCTTAATACTAACAGTAAATAGAATTCACATCCATATAAATCCTCAGTGGCCCACTGGGGAAAGTTTTATATGTATATGTGTGTGTATGGAATCTTTTTTTATTAATAAAACACTTTGCTCTCAGCATGTCTGTTTATATCCACTTCTTAAAAATAAATACACATATTTATGCCAGTTGGGGTTAAAAGGTATCCTTTTTCTACTGGCTGCTGGGTGCCAATGATTTTATGATGGATGGGTTTAGAATACCTGGCTAGAATTCTTGAGAAGTATTTTTCTTCTCTTTATTCTTTTTTCTTAAAAGGAACAACAAAACTTAATCACCATGTAATTAAAATATGCTTTTCATGAAGTCAAATATCATGAAAATGCTTTCCATGAGAGTGGATTTTATCGGGAAACCTCAAATAAAATATTTTTCCCAAGGCATACAGGAACAACTAAATGTTTAATAGGAAAGTAAGTCTTATTCTTGTGAATTGATGGTAGAAATATGGAGCAGCTAATTTCTAGAGTATAAATGATCTCTGATGTATCTCTGGGTAATCATCATGAAACTTCTACCCCAACAGATGAGACTTTTAAAAGGTTATCTGCTTCAGTTATTATTACTGAAAGTAGATGTGTTTCTGAGGCTGAGAGAGGCCAAAAGATACTTCTTGAGATCACAGTAGGGCCAAGCATTGGATCATGGCTAGAATCCATAAAAGACATTTGACTGACTCTCCTTCAGTTCCACACTACACCCCACTTCCCGCCCCTCCCCCAGCCCCACCACTATATGATACTCTTTTGGGTAACAAAAATGTTCCTATACTTTTGGTGGTGCTGGCTATATTTTGATAACTGTCCATCCCATGACATAGCTTGCATTTCCTGCTTCCGGTCAGATGTTCCACAAGAATAACTTTTCTACATATGTTTTTGCTTTTTTGATCACAATCCCAGCTGGAATCAGGAAGTTTGGAAGCTGCATGGAAATGGAAAATAATTGAAAGTCACAGTGGCAGGCACTTTTTTTTTTGGTCTTTCAAAAATAATTAATTTTCTGGAAGACCACCCCCGCATCCCTCAAAAAGAAAGATAAAAGGAGACCTCCGCATCATCTACAATTGACTCAAATTTATGTTAACATTCCCAAGTCAAGAGACACTTTTATTGCAAAGGACCAGGGTCCAGTTTGATACAAATAGGTTATTTTTTCAGATCAGACCACCAGAATGGGAAATGGGAACCTGAAAGCACATTAAACGAACGGCTTCATGGAAGCGGTAGTTGGATTAATTTTTTTCTAACTTCAGTCTTGGCTTTTGCCAATTTAAAAAACAAACAATCCACATTATCACTATTTTAAAAAATAAATATGTTTAAAGACAGGAATAGAGCAGAAATAAATAACTCACTTTCCTTGAAAACTTTCAGATAAATCCTAACCAATGTTTAGTTAAGGCATTCTCAAAAACATGAGCTTCCTTCCGTTATCGGACAAATAGTATGATAGCGTCATTCACAGGATGTCTAATTGGGATTAAGTGAAAGAGTGCTTTGGCTGTACTTAGATGGTATGTACCCTTAAATGTGCTTTAAAATGTGACCCCTTTTGCAACCCTCATTCCCTTGCTGTTCTCCTCTTTCAAAACCTTCTTGGATGCTTGATAATAAGGTAGATGCTCCAGAGACACAAATTAGCAGCTTGCTGGCTGAGTCTTTTCTGTTGGTAAGACAA
The DNA here is from genome assembly GCF_027595985.1 of Sorex araneus. Classification (NCBI taxonomy): domain Eukaryota; kingdom Metazoa; phylum Chordata; class Mammalia; order Eulipotyphla; family Soricidae; genus Sorex; species Sorex araneus. The sequence continues at coordinate 50,566,566 of NC_073307.1, read as the reverse complement.
ATCAGATTGAAACAGCAATAAACTAAGGTTATATTTTCCTGCTAATTTGTCCTCTGCGAGTTACATAACTATGTTCTCTGAAATCCAGACAAACTGCTCAGTTAGAAGATATAATAATCCTGACATGTATTCTTACAAGCCTGGCCCAATCTGCAGGCACAAGTGGTAAAGAAAGACTGAGCAAAGCAATGGTTAACTTCTCAGCCTGGCCTAAAACTTCAGGAAGAGTTAATTTTTTTTAATTGTTGTCTGTTTTCTTCTGTTTTCACTTTTACCTTTTTTTTAAGTGATATTATTTGTTATGAAAAAGTCTGAGATTGTGTTTAGCTTATTAATTTCTTCTTTTTGTTTTGTTTTCTTTTGTGTGTGTGTGGCTTGGGCCACATGGAAGAAAAACTAATATTTGCTCAAGGTCAGTGATGGCTCAGACTCTTGGCACTTCTTCCATTCAATTCAACCTCTCTTTCACAAGCAGGAAAGGGGATTCGTTGCGATAAGGTTGGGTCGGTGCGACCCAGGAATGAATGTTTCTTCCTCCTGATTTGCCTGTCTTCTACTATGTCCGGCATGACACTAATCATTTCAAAATTTTAATTTATAGGAGACAGATTTGGCAAACAGATGTTCCTCCATTGCTGGTGATGAGTTTCTGTATGACAAACAAATGCCATTCTAGGTTTGGGGTCCCCTGAGCAGTAGCAAGGGAATAAAGGAGTTTCACAGAGACTACTAAAAATACACTCTGAACTAAGAGTTCTTGATTCATTATTTGGTTGCCACCGTGGTCTCTGTGTGTTTCTGTGATAGGCTGAATATCAAATAACTGGGTCTTTGCCAACTCCAGGACTGTTTGGATGAGGATTAATTATTCAGATTTAGGCGTACAAGTGTAGGAAGGTAAAACAGAAGCACACCTTAATACAGAAGGACATTGAGGAACTTATCAATGTGAAGAACAATTCATTGAGCACTAATACATGAGTTCCTCATGTATTCCTTCCGAGGATCCTGTGAAAGAAGAATTTATAAAATCCCTCTCGTAGGGGACAGGTTGAGGCTCAGAATTTTAGTTAAAACTTGTAAGTGAGGGATTCAAATTTGAATCTTTGGGGCCTATACATGTGGACTGACAGCCTGTAATGTGCCCTGAAGATATGGAAGTTGGTTATTGATTGTGGGAGAATTTGGCCTCAGATTTCAAGCTTTTACAGGCAGTCAGGAAGGAAGGAAGGAAGGAAGGAAGGAAGGAAGGAAGGAAGGAAGGAAGGAAGGAAGGAAGGAAGGAAGGAGAAGGACAGGAGGGAGGAATGGAGGGAAGAAAGGAGGGAAGGAGGGAGGAAGGAAGGAAGAAGGAAGGAAGGAAGGAAGGAAGGAAGGAAGGAAGGAAGGAAGGAAGGAAGGAAGGAAGGAAGGAAGGAAGGAAGGAAGGAAGGAAGGAAGGAAGGAGAAGGACTGGAGGGAGGAAGGGAGGGAAGAAAGGAGGGAAGGACAGAGGAAGGAAGGAAGGAAGGAAGGAAGGAAGGAAGGAAGGAAGGAAGGAAGGAAGGAAGCAAGGAAGGAAGGAAGGAAGCAAGGAAGGAAGGAAAAGGACAGGTAACAGGTAGCAGATATTCATTTTTACTACCCTCTCTGGACTGGAGCGATAGCACAGCGGGTAGGGCATTTGCCTTGCACATGGCTAACCTGGGTTTAATTCCTCAGTCCCTCTTGGAGACCTGGTAAGCTACTGAGAGTATCCTGCCTGCATGGCAAAGCCTGGCCAGATACCTATGGCGTATTTGATATGCCAAAAACAGTAACAATGAGTCTCACAATGGAGACATTACTGGTGCCTGCTCAAGCAAATTGATGAACAATGGGATGAAAGTGCTACTACCCTCTCCATAAGATTGGCTACCCTCCCCCGCTATTTTTGGTGTTGAATTTCTGAGTATCTTTGTAGACTGAAGCAGAGCTTTGCCTTAAGTATTTTTAGAGTATGCAACTATGATCTGTTTTTTGGGGGGTAGAAAAAGATGATAATATTCTTAAAAGTCATTTATGACACATTGGCATTATACCCAGACTTTCTCTTTTATTTACTAAGAACAGAAAGGAAACTAGATAGACTTATATTACTAAATAAAAGTGTCTGAAAAACTTCATCATGAATATAAAATTACTTAAAACTACCATAAGCAAAACAACATTTTTTGCATTATTCTGAAATTGCACATGATTCATAAACATGTATCTATAGCATTCATTTATTTTATCTGTTCACAATTATTTCTAAAATGATACACAAGTTTTCTCTGAAGAAGTGGCAATGGCATGTAGTAGTAAAAGGAAGATTTCTCACAAGATGAATTCTTGAGTTGGGAAACCCAACAAAGATGAGGTGATACTCAGGAAAAAGAGAGATGAAACAAGAATTTTGAAGAGAAGTAATGAATTAAATGAGTGACTTTATAGGCAAAAGCCTTAAGCTATTCATTGTTCTGTCTTTGTGTAACCTGAAATTATCTTATGCTTGACTGTGGGAAGCATTTGAAATAATAAATATAAAATATTTTATATTATTTCTAGAACTTCAAAAATAATCTTTAGATAAATGGTGCCAAGTATTAGATGTAGGTCTGCTGCTTCTTTTTAAAAAATGTCTTTCTTCTGAGGTTGCTAATATGTCTCGCACCATACTAACACATGTATACATTTCCCCAAAGAGTGGGGAGAAATTTGATAAAGGGGGAAGACTGAAAATAAACTTTAAAGAGTACTTGACAATCACTTTTGTATCTACTGGGTTTCAAGGACTAGAACTGAACTGTAACTAATTTTAAAACTATTTTTGTCAGATGGTACAGGAACAGCATTTTTAGCCTCCTGTGCTATCTTGATCCCCTTTCTACCATCTCAAAACTATTTTTAAACTGTGTATTATTAAAAAAAATACAACTTGGGTATTCATTAGGATGAGAATAAAGTCTTATCCTCAACAGATGCCCCAGTTAGGGATGACAATCTAATTCTATTTAATTTAGTCCTTGGCATGGTCGCCTTTCGTTGTCAAAGTGAATCAACCTGAGTGCTAATTTTTGAAGCAAAACCTCTGTGATCATTTCACTGACGATTTAATCCAGATCTAACCTCAGTCCTTTAGAGACTCAAGGTCAATGACCCAATTTATTCTGCCATCCACCTCCGTATGTGTAACCACTGCTATCCTTCACAAGGCCTGACTACACACAAACACACACACACATACACACATACACAAACACAGAGTCACACACACAATTCCCTTGGTATCTTGCCCTGCCAGCTGATGCAGGAAGTCAGAAGGCATATCAGATTGCAACTTGGGTAAAACTTAGAAAGAGGTTTTGGGGTCTCCAATAATGGGTACTGACTGGATAGCAAACTGGATATCATCTTCACTGCTACAAACATATTACCAACACCCAAAAAGAAAGAACCTATGAAGTAACATAGTCTCTGCACCCTGGACAACAGGAGAGAAATTCTACAGGTAGACATGCCCTATGGAAACTCTATAAAGGAACTAGTATTAGTAGTATCCCAGTTGCTCATTGTAATGAATGAACAAAGCTCAGCTCAAATCTAGTGTCCTTATTCTCATTTATTCCCCGTCCTCAACAACGAGTGTCTTTTTCATCCCCTTCATCCAAAGTAGTTAATATAGTTTGTGAATTCCCCCTCTTTGTTTTAAATAATTTTCCCTTCCCCGGGGTCCCGCCGGCATGTCTGTGGAGAGCAGCATGCTCGTCGGAGAAGCTGTCCTTAAGTAAAGGAGAAATCCCAGAGATGTGAGGCCCCCACATTGGGAATTACTGCTCAAGGGCTTCCCCGATCCCGAGAGGAGTTAAACTGGGTTTCTGTGTCAAAGATGCTGAATGAAATCAGGGGTGGAATTGTTAAAATTGGAAATGACCTATTTAACTGTGTGCACATTTCCTGTGATTGGTACAGAGAAGTCCGTCCAACTTTCTAATTTTCCATCATCTGAGTGATCGTCTCAGAGACTTTGAGGCAGGAAGCCTTTTGAGCACTGTGCTGAAGATAACGGTGTGACTGATCATTCTAGTTCATTGCCATCTTTAGGATTTCTCCTTCTCACTCTCAATAATCACAACATTAAGATGGCTTACATCCTACTGAAACTTTAGGGAGAAAAACATAATGGTTTGTCAAGAGAAATAATAAAGAGAGTACAAAGACAATTTATTTTGGCCCTATTAGAGATCAGATACAGAACTCAGTTATCTGACAATTATAATGAAATATTGGATTAAAATCTCCACCCCCAAATTTCAGTGTGGTGGATATTCATAATCTCATAAAATTCCACACTTAGAAAAACAATCATTCAGTAATTTCTACTTCACCCTTATTAAATCCTTGTCATCAAGTAGAAATGTAAGGAAAATTCCAAAAGTTATTATTTGAGAAAGATAACCAGCATAATAACTATGTTATTATTAATAAGACATGTGTATTTTGGGGGATCCATTCACTTGCTCTTCTAAGGAGCAAAATCTCAAGGGTTCTAAAGGCAGAAGTGCATAGATCAGGGTCTATCTGTGCAAAATAAGCATAAAAACTCCAATAATGTATCTTAATCAGAGATTATCAGAGATGCAGGTTGCATTTGAAATGGGGGGGCATTACAACACAACATTTTATTACAATTGTCAGATAACTGAATTCTGTTTCTGATCTAAACCCCCAAACGTCTCTTCAAATAGATCCTGTATTAAAACTATATATATATGTATATACATACATATATACATACACACATATATATATGTATATATATATATATATATATATATATACATATATAGTACCTGGCAAGGGGCAAGGGCAAATCTACCTTTTAGCTAAAGTCCCATCCAACTTGCCAGGAACTTCAGTGGTCTTTGTTCTTCATTTTTTATTTGATACAAGAAAAATATTTTGGTTTTAGGAAAGTGTATCTTCTCCTCCTTCTCTTTCCCCTCTTCTTCTCCCTCTCTATCCCATCTTTTCTGTCTCTGTCTCTGTTTTCTTTAAATTTTGGCTGTGTCACCTCTAAGAAAAGGTTGTACTGGAGATTTCAGCCACCAAGTACTGAGAAAATTGCATTAAGGGTCACATAATGTTCTTAATGTCCCATAAACAAATACTCGCTCACAGTGAATCTTATTCACAGAGGCCTGAAGCAATACGCGGTCACGTGAGGATAGCTGCTGTGTCAGAGGCACTTGGGTTGATCCACTTCGCTGTCATTCACAGCTCTCTGATCCAGTCTGCATGGTCCCCACCCTGGCTCGAGAACCTCTATAAACGCTGCCATCTTTGTTTGGCAAGGGATCTTTTGGGGAAATCTTTTTATCCTAAGCCAACTGGTGCCTCTGATCCCAGGGACTAATCCTTATAATTGTTTTAATTGGGGAGGGGTTGCTGCCTCCCACGTGGTGTCCGAGGTTGCTTCCAGCAGACAGCCTGGTTAATGGTAAGGTGGGCTTGCTGGTCTGATCCTATGGTGTGGAGTCCAGTAGGATCACTCCAGCATTACTCAGGGGCCTCGTGGATCACATCCAGTAGTGCTGAGTGGGTAGGTGCAGGTCCCTGAGCTATCTCTGACCTCTGGACCCGGGAGATTGAACCCAGGTCTTGTGCATGCTTGTCCCTATATTATTTTTTACTCTGTCCTGGCCCTTCAACAGTTTTTTTGTTTGTTTGTTTTTGACAGAAGCTGGGGGACTCAGAGAAAAGCTAACTCATATATTAGTGTCTAAATAATGCTAGTACACAGTTAGACACAGAATTATAAAGTTGCTTTGCTTCTCAAAGCAATTATAGTCATGCATGCAAAAATAAGTGTTTTCCTTGAATGGCATATTGTTCAAAAAATACTATAATGTTATTTTCCTTGTAATGGATTTTTTCAAAATCACCTGGCAGAGAAACTTGTGGCCAACCCTGCATACTTAAAATCCTACTTGCTTTACAGAACTTATGTCCAGTAGACTGAAAGGATGATGTAAAACACCAGATCATGGGGTTGGAGAGCGAGTATAAGGATTAAGGTGCTTACATGCATGCAGGTGACTCTGGTTCAATCCCCAGGATCAACTAATGGCCCCCTGAGCATTGTTAGGCAGTGGATGCAACTCCACACTCAATAGCCCCCTTAGAACCAAGATTGTTTCTGAATCCTAGATGGAATTATTCTATCTAAATATACAAAGAGCAGAAGGTTGACCGATGCTGTCATTCTATTTTATTTTACTTGGAAAGCCATAAATTTTGAGTCATTTAATGTGGAGCTGCCGTTCTTTGCACAAAAATGTGGGGATGGTGGCAAAGCTCTCAGATGAGAGTGTGTATGCACATGGTATTTTCACTCGCTGTGCTTTGCCATCTACAGCAAGGAGGACCTGCAAATACATTGCAAGTTCATTTCTGGGCCAACTCTGCCAGATTATATGATGTGAATTGATGTCCACTCTAGGACTGACAACAGCAGACCCTGATTTAAGTTCTTAGACTGAACGTGCCTACAATTGTTCAGGTGAAGGGTCAATTCAGACCATTAATTAGTCTAATTCATCTCAATCTACTTCACTTTACAACTTTTAGGGGATATATAGCTGTGTGTTGAATAAAGTAATACTGTGAAAATCCACAAATAGAGTCATGCGGAGCAAATGATTCTGGATTTTTTTTAAATTAAAAATTCAGCATTTTAGACAACTGTGTTTCTTAATCATAAGTGATATAGAATGACTATGTGAAATAGCAGTGAACAGATCATTCTAAGAGCACTGAACTAAAATATTAAAATAGGAAGAATCCATAATTTTTGTTTAAAGACTATAATAGGCTTGAACTTTGGAAAGTATTGTTTTTGTAAACAAAGACTTCCTTTCTAATATAGAAGTTACCTACAAGTATTAAATCTCCAAAACAAGTTAATTCATGCCTATCATTTGAAATTTTTACAATTTAGACATTTAAATATCAGAGTTGCATTTAATGGTATGAACAGGTTGTAGAGATTTGTTAATTTGAAATTCCATTTGGTAACAGACGCAATAACTTGTCTGGCATTAAAACTGAGTCTAAGGTAATCATGGCACACTTGCTCTTTTGTTCTAAGTGCTTTACAATCCTTAATTCACATAAAACATCTGTGAAATTTAGTTAGGAGTGTGGTGAGTAAAATTTAATCCTTGTTTTTATACCAGCATGTTCTCAAACATGCTTATATATATTTCAATCTTCCTTGTGTGAAAAATCCACGTGGGAATCCACGGGAAGGCATTTTAGTGATATTCTAAACCTTTGGGGCAACAGAAGATTAATGTGCTAACAGAATTAAAACTATGCCAGGCAGGAAACGATTTCCTTCGTTGATTTTGACACGTATCCGAGGAATAACTCTAGAAACAAATGAAGAATTGGAGATCATCTTGGTGGCCAGATACATCTTTGTTAACCTGAAAGTAATTGTTTTCTTTTTTGTTGTCACTGATTAAATGTAGACAGAGTGGAGTAAATTATTTTTTCCGGGGCCCAGGGGAAAACTCAAAGAGCCATTGGGCATGCTTTGCACACACCAAGCCAGGTGTAGCCCTTGAGCACCCATTGAGAATAACTCCCAAAACACACACAAATGTTGCTCAGGGTAAAATTTGTTAGATGAGAAGGGTGAATGTAGGGGGTGGTCGTGCTGGGTAGCTAGGCATTGCTTCTGCCTTGTCCTCTCTCTATACTATCAACACTCAACGACCTTGATTTTTCCTGCCAACCTGAGTCAGATCTGATCTCAGTACCAAATCCATGGCTGCCATGTGTACACCAGGGGGAGTCTTTCTGAAGTTCCTTTAATAAATGATTTCAAAAACTGTACATGCCTTGAGAAGTTTCTTCAGGGTGAATATAGAATAGAACACGCAACCCCTCCCCCTAGCCCCTACATAAAACTAGCAGAGACTGCAATGTGGACAATGTTTCAAATAAATCTTAACCTCCCCTGTTATGAATCTGGAAAAATGTTTCAGAGTCTTCCACATGGAGGACATTGTGCTAGATGTTGCAATAGGGCATGTGTGTGAATGTGCTGCACACACATGCACATACACATACACACAGAGTGAACCTTTATGTTTTACCTCGTTGCACAAAATCTTTGTGACTGTACATACCTACTTATAAGAATATGCTTGTGTGTGTCCATCTTAAGATACACACAAATGTAAACTCAAATGTAAACTGTTAATGGACAAACAAAGATAAAAGTGACTAGAATGAAAATGTTAGGATCCGATAAGATTCAGAATTAAGACATACCTCCCACAAGGTGTTGAGAAGTTGCTGAAGGCAGGTCAAAGTTTAGCTTCACGTCTAGTTCCCACTGATCAAAGCCAAGTAGGAAACACAATCAGTTATAGAAAAAGAGGTTGGCAGATGATATACAATAAGCTTAATCCATGTAAGAGAGAGATTTTCTAGATGTTGAGAGAAGAGAGAACATTTTCCATAGATTCTCATGAACTATGGTTCTGCAGGGTTCAGGCAGGACTCCTGTCAATTCCAGACAGGAATTCAAATATTAACTGGCTGTGACAACGCTCTCCAGAACCTTTGAAGTCTACCAATGTCCTCATTCCCAAATATAACTCAGTAAGATCAAGTAGATGAAGAAGTGGCATAGTTCGGAAGACACTGGGGAGCTTGATGATTTGCTCCTTCCTAGCTCCACTGGAGCTATAGCACAGCGGGTAGGGTGTTTGCCTTGCATGTGCCCGACCCGGGTTCGATTACTCTGTCCCTCTCGGAGACCCCAGAAAGCTATCGAGAGTATCCTGCCCACACAGCAGAGCCTGGCAAGCTACCCCTGGTGTATTTGATATGCTGAAAATAGTAACAAGTCTCACAATCGAGACACTACTGGTGCCTGCTCGAGCAAATAGATGAACATTGGAATGACAGTGCTACAGTGCTACAGTGTTACAGATCCAAGTTGAGGAAACTGACTCCCCAACCAAACTATATAAAGCTTATAATTCAGCTGGGCGGAGCAGGAAGTAGTAAACTACAGACACTGTTCCCCCACCCCTCCGTTCCCTGCCTCCATGTTCCCATTAATGACACAGAACTGCTCTCTTTGATCTGTCTTACAAATAATATTTATTACTGCCTTTCACATTTGAATATTTGGTACAGGTGAAAAAGCAGAGACTAAGGCAGTAGCACTCAGAAATATCCTGGGGTTCTGGTGCTATGTGGAGCTGGTTAAAGGTGTAGCTCAGTGCTTTGACAGTCAGCATGTGGGAAAGTCTGTCTGTCATGGGTAGATAGACGTGAACCACCTCAGCTCAGAGGACTTATCTTCTTCTACTGATACTCATCCTAGTCTTTTCCAGATAGGAAAATGGGCACTCAATGTGGCTAGGTCCTTAACTATAGGGTTCCATAGAAAGTTTAATTTTTTTCTTAAAATTAATTTTTTAATTGAATCACCCCGAGATACACAGTTACAAAGTTGTTCCTGATTGGATTTCAGTCATACAATGTTCCAACACTGATTCCTTCACCAGTGTACATTTTCCACCACAATGTTCCCAGTTTAAATTTAACTTCCCCTTCCCCACCTTACCTGACTCTCTGCCTCTGTGGCGGGTACTTTTCCTCTCTCTCTCTCTCTCTCTCTCTCTCTCTCTGTCTGTCTTTCTTTGTCTCTGTCTCTCTCCTTCTCTTTCCTTTTGGGCATTATCATGCATATTCCTTTACCTACTTTCAGCACTCAGTTCTTGTCCAGAGTGATCATTTCCAATTATTATTGTCATAGTGGTCCCTTTTCTATGTAACTTTCCTCCACCCCCCACAATTTGTGGTAGGCTTCCAACCATGGACCAGTCCTAATGGCCTTTGCTTTTTCTGACCTTGAATATTAGTTTCATACAATGTTTTTTCTTTAATCTCCCACAAATGAGTGAGGTTATTCTGTCTGTCCCCTTCTTCTGATTCATTTCTCTCAGCATGATACTCTCCATGTCCATTCATTTATAAGCAAATTTCATGACTTCATTTTTCCTTGTGGCTGCTTTATTTCTAAAGAGAAGCACAGAAAACATGGAAGCTCTACAATCAGTTGAGTTTGAAAATTGAAAGAGAAGCAAAGAAAGGCCAATTATTCTCTAGCATGGCTACTCAAAGTCTGTACAGGCAAATGTTTAAGAGCAGACAGGTTTTCTGCAGGTGGGTTCCATGATGGACCCCATTTTCAAAGAACTATCCTATTGAGTCAGGTTCCTATAGAAGAATCTAGCTCATGTCAATAACAAATTTAGTTTGGAAAAATTTCCTAGCAAACAATGTGAAGTTCAGCTAATGTTTTTGAAGATCACTCCATTATAACACGTACAAGTCCATCACTTTTGTAATGACCAGATACTATTTCATTCTTTAGAGGATGTGCCTTTCCATTCATCAGTTGATGAAAATCTTGATTGCTACCACTTTTGTTCTGCTGCAAGCTATTATGAACAAATATTTCTATGGACTTACATTTTCATTTCTCTTAGGAAGTTTATCTCTAAAAATAGATGATAGAGTCTAGGAAACTCATATTTAATCTTCCAAATTGGAGGTACATTTTTGCATTCCCATTAACAAAGTATGTAGATATCAATGTGTCCACATGCTGGAAAACACTGGTGATGATCTGACTCTTTCATGATACCCATCTTAGTGGGTGTGAACAGACCTTTTACAGTGGCAGTAAGTTGCTTTTTTTTTAATGGCTAAAGTTGCTAAAGACCTTGTCATCTATCTCTCAATGTTCATATCAGTAACTGAGGTGTGAATCATTGAGAAAACTGGGGCTGCTGGCATTTTTGATAATATGACTTGACATATCCCATCTGTTTAAACGTAGCTCTTTATGAAAGTCAAGTAAAGTAGTTTTACTTGGGATAGATGAGAGAGGAGAGTTTCAAAAAGAGAAATAAATCATCTAGAGTGGGAATGTATGCTCCAGTATCTGGGCCCTCAACTTAACTCTCTTTTATTAGTTTTTATTATCATTCTGGTACCATAGTTATAATAGAGTTTTAATTTACAGTATTGATTTACAAAGTTACTGCACACCAATGTGCCTAGGATCCTCTACCTCTACCAAGTCATCACTGGGCTGACTTTCTTTTCCATCTCAGGCCTCCACTATTTTGTGTGGTTTTGTCTGGAAGAGAGACACACCCAGTGGTGCTCAGTGCTTACTCCTGGCTCGGCACTCAGCGATAACTCCTGAAGGGCTTGGGGGATCATATAGGATACTGTGGATCAAACTCAGGCTTGCCAGGGGCAAAGCACTGGACTACCCACTGGACTATTACTCCGCCCCCTCTACTATTTGCTAGTTCTGCATTTAAAAGCAAAAATTGGGACCGTTTCTAAATAAGAAAATACATCCCCCCACCCATGTAAAAGAGAAATGTATTACATCAAATAATCTATTCGAAAAATTGCTTCAATAAAGGGTATCTTAAAATGTGGCTAACATAAAGAAAACCAATAAGCTTTTCCCTAAATGAAACAGGACGCCAAATAAAGATTCATAGAATATTGATTCACTTTTATTTTTCCATTGCAAATCAAAATAATTAGTTTTAGGGAAAAGTATAATAAAGGCAATTTTAGTGTGACTGTATTCTATTTGTCTCTGCTTGTCGTTTCAGTCTTCGGCCAACCCCAGGAACAGAGTCAACTGTTTCAGGAAATCATGTCCAGAAAGAGACAAGGAGGGTGACAAATGAGTTTCAGACTATCAAAAAACAACCAAAAACGTTCTATTATTTAGTTATGATGGGAAGAAGTTAAAGGATGTCACTCTGATCTATGACTGATGGACATTTAGATTCTGAGATCATATTGGGATGTCAACTGTGAAACTTACCACTCAGGCTAGCAGGAGATGCAGCATAAACAGAAAACTTCATTTGAACCCAAGCTTTTGTGGTCCTGTTTAATATGGTGAATGAAGCCTGGTGTTTTATGTTTCAAACTTGGATTAATTGCACTAGCTGCCTGGGTTTCTTATTAGAACTAGAATTAGACAGAGGGAGGGAAAGATGACCAGGAAATCACAGATTTTTCCCCAAAGTCATGGGAGGGAATTCCTGGGATACTTTATAACTCCAGGTGATAAAGCAGGTTGGCTCTCTTTATTGCCCCATCATTCACTTCTTGTCAGCTGCTCATAGACGAAGGTACAGATAATAGGGTGCCCGATTGTTCAATCTTGTGATTGTTCACTCTTGACCTCACAGAGAGAGCCCCAAGGGCCAAATGTATGTGGGAGAACTGGGTTGGATTTCTGAAACCACATGGTTCCCAAGTACCATGAAGAACAACTCCCTCAGCACAGAGCTGGGAGTAGCCCCTGAGTATCACCAAGAATGAAGCCAAGTGCTTTCTGTCCCCCCAAAAAAATTCCTTAAAAACTTAAGTTCTCAATTATAAGAGAATAAAGAAAGAAAATCAGAAATCAGAGACACCAACTAGCTAAGGATATGAGCCAGTTTTGCAAATGGCATTCTCCATTTCTCATCTTTAAAGAGAAATGAGTCCACACATTCATCCCCTTTCCAACAAAATCCAGTGAGATGATGATGAATGTGGAATATATGGAGAACCCTCATGTCTTGTGATTAATATTCATGCTATTATTCCTCAGTTTAGTCCCTTTTCATATTTTTAGTGTCTGGACGATGATCACTCTGTTGAATGGAGGACAGAAGCCAAGTGCCAAATGAAGATTCGAGACGAGGCTGTGATTTCCCCTCTTCTCCCCCAGATATTCCTGGTAATTGAAAGTTGATGTATGAGTCCATTTGTAAAAAGGAGAAGAGAAGCTTTGACACCAGCTCATGGAGCATTCAGTGAAATAAATGCACCCTTGACAGGGGGAAAATAATGAGACCCCAAGAGTGGTCCAGGGGAAGGAAATGTGTTCATTTCAAGTTTGGTGGCCAGAGTGACTATAGAGGCCAATGATGGAGTTGTACATTGCAGAGGGCAGTGAGGGGTTAGGCGGGGACAAAGGGTCTTTCTCCCAATTTATTGTCTCCCTCCTCCTTTTGCTGTGATCATTTGTTCTTTAAGACTTGCCCAAACTGACCGAAACGAAATACCGTAGGCACAACTCACAGAGACCACCAACTCTCTTCTCGTGCTTGGATCTTGCTAAGAGAGCCAAATAGACACTCTCAGAAATGCTAAATAAATATTCCCATGAGGAAATCAGTCCATGTTGAAGAAAGCACAGATTTAGGTGCTCAGGCCAGTTGAGATCTATGCAGGCAGCATCCTTGGAATCTAAACACTGGGACCAACTGTTTCTTCACTGTCCTTGTAACGCCCAAACTTGGCCACTTTGAACATCACAGGATGTTCTTTGTTCACTAATAATTCAAACTCAGGTTTCTTGGACTTGAATAAAGTGATTAAAAAAAATCAAATACCTACACAGATACAGGCATGGATCGTTGAGTGTGTTCAGCTTTGCCTTCAGCTAAAGTGCAATGCAAAAGATCCATTTTCGTTTGAATTACACCCAGAGAGTGAGATATGAACATGACACAAGAGCATAGTCGGTGCTCAAAGGAGATCCAGGGAGAGCATCAGAAACACAGCAATAGTTTTTCAACAGTAAAACACAAAGCAAACACCCAAGACAGCACAGCTTTCTTTATGCACCTTTTTCCAAGCAGAGGAATTCATCTTTGTCTCGAAAGCTTACAGTGGAGATCTAAGACGTAGAATGTCCAAAAGCAAACCCTCTGTGACCTGGGGAAAAGGCTTTCCTTTCTCACATCCCCTCTGACTTCCTTTCTCACCTCCCTTCTGCCTTCCTTCTTCACTTCTTCAGAGACCAAGAAGGGACAAAGATGACTCCATTAGAGACACTCCAAAGAAGTATTTGACCTGATGGAAGATGAGATTCTGTAATAGATATGGTCCCTAGCAGAAGAGAATCCTGCTCTATTTCTATGACTAGGTTTTGTAGTATTTGAACAGTGTAAGGGAAGTAACTCAGAGGTGCTAATTTTATTGTCTTCTACCTAGAAGTGCAGATTAAAGTTATGGGCAGATAAAATTACCCAAGAATGATCATACAAGCTAAACTATTATTCCCTCTTAAAATATAGGCTGTAAGCTCTCCAAAGAGCAGGACGGGAATCAAATCTTTGCATTATATTTAATTATGTCTCTTGAAATTTTTTATGCCCTTGAAAAACTCAATTAATATTTACAACACTGGGTAGAAATTTGGGGCTCTCCCAAGCAATGCTCCTGTGGAGAGATCAATACTTGATACAGAAAGTTCCATGCTCAGGCCCATCAGTGCTAAAGGTCTCCAGGGTTACAGCCAGCAAGGCTGGGCTGGAGATTATGTCAGATAGTACTGGAGATCAAGCCTGGGGCCTTAGCCATACAACCCTAATCCCCGAGCTCTATCATTTACCCACAAAGAAGATAAATTTTAGAGCCTCTTCAGGTAATCAGCCATGACCATGAAAGAAGAAGCCCAGTTTTACACTTATAGAATATCTGCTACTTCACTGAGATTTTCTATGAGATCACTGGCTATGTCTCCATCAGAGAAAGATTCTGTTAGACTATAGCAATGTGGTGGGTGATTTTTAAGTCTACTTGCTCAAGGAAGTTGAGATACCACTGAAGCATATTTTGGATATATCGACGAGGATGTTTCAATATATGTCGATATATATATATCAATGTATATATATATATCGATGAGGATGTTTCATAGTTGACTTGAGTCAAATCCACCCTCTTACATGGGTGTATCTTATCAAATCCATCAGGGATGTGAGTAGAAAAAAAGCAAAGAAGGACAAACATGTCCCATGCTTCTGCTTCTGCTGGGGGTGGGGGGCAACTATCTTCTCTTCTCCTTGGTGACTGGCACTCCTGGTGCTTGGTCTCAGACAGTGTTGGACTCCCCTGCCTTCCTGTCTTATCTGATGACACTATTGGCTTTCCATTCTTTGCAGCGGAGAAGAGAGTCCTCTTACATACCCCTTCTTTAGGATATGCCTCTCTATGCATACCCTCTTGGTTCTGGGGAATACCAATCCAGACACCATCCTCCAAAGGTAAGAAATTCTGCATAACACACTTTTGTTTACAAGCCATACAAAAAATGCCTTCATTTTTTGTATGAACTGGTGGTCAGGCATATCAAGGGGATAGTAACATTTTAATTTGCGAGTGGGCAGTACACTAAACTACACATTTTCAAACATGGTCTACCCCACTGCCATCATCAAAGAAGAGGCAGAAAATCCAAACAATATCAATTAATGGTGTCTGTTTACAAGGGAGCTCCCATTGTTGCTCACTCGTCCCCGCATTTCCTGGGACAGAACTAGTCATATAGTTTATTGCCACAAGGGGGCTGGAAGAATTTATCTTCATATGGAAAACCAAACTTCTGGTGAGAGAGATGATACAGGTCACCATGAGAATCTGACACGTAAAAGCAAACTAGATCTTTGCACCCCTGTTTGAAGGTTTCCTGATTCCTAACAAAGTTATATTGGCATCCCTAAAGCCATTCCCTCCTTGTCCCCCAACTTCATCCATTCGCCCATCCAATCTATTAGACAGTACCCAGGAAAGCAAAGCCTCCATCAGAATATGGTATTACATGACATTGTAACCTTTTTCCCCTCCAGAAAACCACCCTTTATGAATAAAACATGGGCGACCTTTAAAAACTTAGCAGTTGTACTAGGTGATTGCATATTAACAAGCTTTTTGAAGAAATAGGACAGGCACTGTATGTTTCAGTTAGGATAGATAATAGGATGATTCTAATAATTTATTATTTTATTCAATATGTGGAAATGCAACAACTATTTTACAAAGCCTGCTTACATTTCCATGACTGTATTTGTGCGTCACTTCTCTCTTACTTTCAGGGAGCGTTTGGTATTAAGTCAAAGAGTCTTGTGGAAATCAGAATTCTTTGGATATTCTAATGTGTCCATTCTTGGTTAAAATATTTCCATGCATTCCAAGATTGATGATGTAGGCAAAGTATGGCAGAGTTAGGTCCATAGAATTTGAATTCTCCAACTTTGAAACACAAATCCGGAGGCTCCAGAGAGCACAGCTCACGGGGAAGTGAATGAAGCTGGGGAGACGGGCTCAGTTCCCCCCTGTATAAATGGAGAATGAGGTCTCTGCTCGTGAAAGTGTGTGCTTCTAAATACAGTTGTTTCTGGTGGTCTTCCCACTAGGTTCCCTGGAGTCCTAAGGTTCTTAGGGGATATTCTCAGAGACATTACTGTAGATCAAGGGGGATTCCTCAAGGAAATTTAACATTCATCTCTTTCTTAAAAAGGGAACTCAAGATATGTGTTCATTTGTAAAGGAGAGAGATAGAGAAAGGGAGAGAGAGAAAGAGAGAGAGAGAAAGAGAGAGAAAGGGAGTGCATGCAGGAGGAGGACCCTCAGAACTAAAATAAATAACTTGACTTAAAAAAAATACAAGCTTGGACAGTTGATTTTTTTTTATCTTAAGAGTGGGAAAGCTTTCAACACTGTTTAACTTAAGTAGAACTTCACCTGCCTTTAAAAATAACCTGTGTTTGCCGAAAATGTGCATTAAGATTTTCTTGATGAAATCTGTGTCTTTCTGGATTGCTTGCACCTGTGGTCATTAGGCCAATTACTCCTTTATGTCTAGAGTGGAGGGAGCAAGGAGTTCAGACCAGCTGTGCATGAAGGAATCTCCAGTATGTGGGCACAGGCAGTAGGACAGCTGAGAGGGCATTTGTCTTGCACACCCATAGGGCATTCCATAGTATGCATGAGCAGCGCTAGGAGTGATTCCTGAGTGTAGATGCAGGAGTAACTTCTGAGCATCACCAGGTGTAAGCCAAAAGAGAAAAAGGAAATTGCCAGGTTTCTTCCATTTCTGAAAGGTCCTGAGGTGTGCTTTTGCAGCAGGTAAGCAGGAAGAGATCCAGCAGGCTCAGGGAGGTTGGAGAATGGGGCTGGGGGGTGGGGGAAAGGAAGATTTGAGAATGGGAGAATTGAGTATCTCATGAAACCAACAGGACCCTGTCTGTTGATTAGTCCTGCAAGCTTCTCTGTGTCTTGGGGGAACAGGCTATAGAAGCTCTATATTTTATTCAGTATCCAGAAATGGATACTGGCTGTGGTAACTGACTCATTCACTTGAGTCCATCAAATCACAACTACTCTTCCTCCCCTTCCCCTCCCCAAATCGATGCGGAACCAGGCAGTCAAGATGCCAGGATTACCTCCAGGCAGGACTTGGTACTTGTGTGGCTGGTGTTTTAAGTCAGTGGACCATCATTCAGGGTCCCCCATAAGCACTCTTCTCAGGCTCAAGACCACCAGATAGAAATTCCTGGTGCATACCAATCCAATCTGGGAGATACTATGACCAGAAAGGTGGTTTTCCCAGGGCGAGGCTTATCCACGCACTGTGTGCTGACCCTTGTGATTTTCCCAAATCTGGGAAACTTGACTGCACAATTTGTCATACTGGGGGCACTACATTCATGTTCTCCCCTGAGGCAGGAGAAAGAAATTGTAGGTGGATGAGGTTTTAGGTTCTATACAACACTGAACAAAATCTACAGACACAGAGCTATTATGTATTAACAAATTGTCCAACGCACTGGAATATTTATGGGTGCAGGAAAATAGCTCAAAGGGCTGGGGTGAGCTTTGCACCCTAGAGCCCCAGGTCAATGCCTGGCATTGCTAAGCACCATGCACCATGGGTGTGGCCCCCATACAAACAGAAACGTAGTGATAGATTTCTCAGTGTGTAGAAAATAATGTATATAAACAACTCATACATTATTAGGTTAATCTCTGCTGTGTCCACAGAGCCAGGTACAGACCCTGACATTGAAATCTCAATTTTCTTTCAAGACCAGAAACTATATTTTTTTCTTTTTTGGATCACACCTGGAGATGCACAGGGGTTACTTCTGGCTTTTCACTCAGGAATTACTCCTGGTGGTGCTCAGGGGACCATATGGGACCATAAGGGATCGAACCTGTGTCGGCCGCATGCAAGACAAAAGCCCTACCCAGTGTGCTATCACTCCAGTCCCCAAACCAGAAACTCTTTGAGAAATTAAAAATAAAAACAAACAAACAAAAAAACACAACCTCTCTAAGTGTTATCTTTTGCCTATGAAATTCTTAGCGTAACTGAGCATTGAATATTTGCGGCAGTCTCTGGAATCCTTAGAAAGCTTTTAGATATTATTAACTGTTCCTATATCAGAACTGTTTCTTCTGATTGCAATGGAAAGGAACTCATTACATTTCAGCACTTACCAATATATATCCTAGTGGGACATATATATATATATATGCTTATATATATGTATATATATATATATGAGTGTGTGTGTATGTGTGTGTGTGATCAGTTCATTTATATATACCCACAAGGAGTTTTGGGCCAAGTGTGCAGAGCCTGGTCATTGCATGTGACATCGTAAAAGATTTGCATATGCTCACATGGAGCACAGACAATACGTGGAGACCAACGGGGGCCTTGGTTTCAAGATGGGATGCTCAGATTCTGAGCTGTGGTTGTGCATGAGAACACACCTTGAGGTGCATGGGAACATACCCTGAGGGCTATCCTGTCTGCGGGATGTTCTTGGCTTGGTTTCTTCAGTCCCTTAGGAACCGTGGGTCCTAATTTACCTCACTAAGTCCAAACCACTTCTTCCTTTGCTCTCCAGCCAATCCTCCTGTTCTCCCTGCAGTTCTGTTCTTCTGTAGCTTTCATGCTCCGTCTCACTGTGCTGAGGTCTCCCTGCCTCCTGCCTCGGTGACTGTTGCTTTGGGAATATATATCTCTCTCCAGGAGATTTCTGACTTATTCAAAACCTGTGGTTTGATGGAAATGAATCATTCGTGGACAGGACTCCTTTCATTTGAGAATTTTGGGCAACGTGCTCCTTTTAATCCCTGGGAGTAAACCAGGCGGTTTCATTTCCTCGAGAATTATGGCAACAAGCCTGCTAACTTTGCTTTGCTTTGCTTTGCTTTGCTGGGTGGGCTGGGATAAGACTGCCTCTAGCTGGCTCGGTGTCGTTTCATCTTTTTGCGATCTGTGTCGCCTCTCCCGAGACCGGAGGAGAGCTGTATCTGAGCACAATATCCAAGGGGAGAAAAATCACTTACATTTGTCATTTTTGCATTTAGGCTCTTCAGACCGTCTAAAGGATTTGTGAGATATAAGACAGGGACATTGCTGGGCAGGCAGGGACCTCAGGACGCGTGCAAAGTGCTCTCCTGACTGTGAGCAGTCTTCTCAGGGACGTAGGAGTCAGGCAGGGAGAAAAGAAGGAAAACCACTGCACCAGGCCCACTGGAGACGCTCTGGGATGCGTCATTAAGGTGTTTCCGAGCATCTGTGTGGCTGCCATCTCAACTGGGTGGCAACACAAAGTCATCAATTCAGTTGAGAGCACTAATTTATCACCTTGCCATCTTTTATTGCAAGGTGGAAAGTCTCAATCTCTCCTTCTGTGCTCTTTCGCTCTCTTACCCACACAAACACACACGCTCGCACACACACACACACACACACACACATACACACGGATACACACTCACGCACCTCTCACTCTTCAACCCAACCCCCACCCTCACACCCAAGCTCTTAACATTCTTCTCTGCTCTGTGATGTGTATACATCAACATTTAATTTCCAAATCAGAGGAGCTGAAGATATAATCCAGTGGGGAGGGCTCTTACCTAGCATTCAACTGACCCAGGTTCGATCCCTGACACCCCACAGGGTCCCCTAAGCCCCACCAGGAGTAATTCCTGAGCACAGAGGCAGGAGTCAGAAAATTGTCGGCTGTGGCCAAAGAAAAGGAAACAAATTTCTAAATTAGAAATTTACTGTCTGTTTGTCTTCTCTTAACTTGAGTTGGGGGTGGGGGAAGGGTAGTACCACACCAAACTTTTCATTTCAAAATGCTGAAGGCTTTTTTTTAGTGTGGGGGGGCACACCCAGAGGTGTAGAGGTAGAGAGTGGGTGGGGGCCACTCCAGGCTCTGTGGCTTGGGGCTCACCCCTAGTGATGTTCTGGGGGGCTATGAGGTATGTGGTACTGGGGCTAAAACCAGGTCAACTGCATTCAAGACAAATGCCCTAATTTCTATACTACCTTTCCAGCCCCGTTGGACTTTTTGGCTATCACCTTGCCTGAAGGACTAAAATCACGTTGCATATGATTGCAATTATTAGTTGGAAGGCAACTTTCCAAATGCTCTCCCGCCACCAACTAAGTTGGTTACTTATTTGAACTGAAATTCTGAGTTGAGGGGACACTTCCAGAAAGCACCTCAGATCCTAATTCCTACAGTCACTGTGGCCGCAAGAGCCAAATGACCTTCCAAAGGGAGAGTCAAACCCTCGAACATAGAAGGAAGCATTTTTTTCTTCTTGTAAACAGTCAACACCACCCCAAGACCTGTACCTGCCTGTCTGGGGATCGATTCCAGGGCAGGCCTCCTTCTCACACCCAGAGCTGGGAAGGGATGGAATGGGGCAGGAAAGAACATGGCTCAAAGACCATTATGCTCCAAAAATAAATCCTGTAGATCCTAAAAGTCTGCCGGCTCAAAGCAAATGTTGAATTATATTTTCTCAGCATGGGAAGTCAAGATTTTTAAAGAGACTAGAAAAGCACCTGGGATGTTTTATGGAGCCCCTTCATTTAACCTTTTTTAGCTAAATTTAGATTCAGCTTTATCACCCTGGCCACCTAATACTTTCATTAAACGCTAATGCAGAAGCTCTCATTACCAATAAATATCTTTGGGCTGTACTTTCACTGGAACTCTGACTTTTGCAAGTGTGTTATTTATATTATAATATGTAGTTTCTCCCACCTCCCACCCCAGCCTCAAACACACAAATAAATATCTTTTCTGGTCATTGGGGCCAAAGTTCATCTATCCACTGCAGATATGTTTCCCTTTACAATCCCTACACGATCTCAGTTTTTGTTTTGTTTTTTTTTTCTTTTTTCATAAAATCTAAACTCCTGCCACAAACGTTTTTTCCCTTTTAACTCCTAATATATTTTTTTTTCTGCAAGCCCTGATGTTCTCTCTCTAACTCCCAATATTTCTCCCTAGACCCCAATTTCCTAACCAAAGCACATTACTGATCTGATGCTTTCAACAGCCTGGTACCACATCAATAAACTAAAGATTATTGTGCTTTGTCAGGCTTTATTTTGTAACATTATGGGAAATTCTCCGCTGTCTTGGATGAGTGCATAAACTCGGATTGCTTGACAATTAACAGAGCTAGTAATAGAAAAAGGCGATGTAATTTACCTTCATACAAGGGAGCTCAGTTAACAAAAATTAAACTATTGAACTCTCCTCTCCAAGGAAGGGGATGTTGCCTCATTATATAAAAAAAGAAAAACAGATTTCAGTGGCACTAAGGGCCCCCAGTCTGATGGGAAGAATTTATTCTTCAGATTATGTGTTGTCCTGACATTCGTACAAAATTATGGCTGTTAAACTAGACCAACTTTCTCTTTATTAAATGAGTATTTCTCCCCCTTCATTTGTATTACAACTCAAAGAGAGCCTTCTAGATTAATAATAGCAAAAGGGGAGTATCTAAGCATGCTTCATGGATTGGACGCTGAGGTTGTCTGTTATCGGCAGCCAGCTCTTCCACTCTCCGTATCTCTGTCTTCCTGTATCACGGCACTAAAGAAGAAAATATACAGTGTAATTAAATACAGAGCCATCACACTCAAAGGGAGGAACTCCCACAGAGCAGAGTGCTGGGTTTTACAGACTCCCACGGAGACCATATGAAGCCTGCATTCAAAATGGCATCTGCAGCTTTGAGCCTGCCTTCTGCCCTTTCTGGGATTTCTGCTTAGTTCAAAGAAATACTGTGTTTGAACACAGACATCCAGATAGCTCGGCACAGTTGCAGAAGAAGTAGAGGTTTTGCTCTCCTTTCCGTGAGGATTTCCACCTTTCAGACCTCAACCAGAGTTTTTACATGGGCTACCTTGCCTTAAGCAAAGTGAATGTATATATGCCTGGTGCCGTAAGAGCCCATTAAGACTCTGGTTCCCAGAAAAGATGCCCATAATTGTAATAACCACCCGGCCTCCAACAAGTTTGAAATCCTGGCATCAATAAGCTAAAGTCTGTTGGCCAAATCTATACTGTCCCTTGTTTTCCTATGGTCTGTAAGCTAAGCATGTTTTTCACAACTTCTATCATTGTGAAAGAAAAATTCAAATGATCAATGTTAATGTCATGTGAAAATTACAATAAAATTTGACTCTTTGTGCCAATAAAGTTTTATTGGGATACACCAATTCCCATTCATGGGCATATATCCTTGATTTTTATCGTCCAACAGTAGTGGCACAGAGACTGTTGGACCCTCAACTTCTAAAATATCTAGTGGGCCGGAGTAGGGCATTTGCCTTACACACAGCCCACCTGGGTTTCATCCCTGCGAGCCCTGAGCAAGGCCAGGAATAATTTCTGAGTGCAGAGCCAGGAGTAATCCCTGAGCATCACTGGGTGTGACGCAAAGAGCCAATAACATAAAAAATAAAAATAAAATATACAGTACCTGCCCAATATTGAGTGAGTCACCTCTCATATTTGTTGATCAGAGCGTCATTTCTAATAACCATAAACTAATGGGTAAGCAAAGAAACATGGCAATGGAAGCCTTCTTAGAAATTGCCATATTCACTCAGGAGGTCCTCACTGAGTGAGCATTGCTGTGCCTAAAGAAGCCCTCAAGTAAAATAGAACCAAAGCAAGTGTTCAAGGACAATGAGTGTTGAAATGGATGTGGAGTCTTGGGTAGGATGTCTTGTGAAACAAGAGGAAATATGATTTCCAGAGAGTGAGGCTCAAAGTGTTGGTGGTAGGAATTTTCAATGAGAACAAAAATTTCCAGTTATTTAAAATATCAAAGAGAAATAAATTATCCTCTTCTGATTTTTATATTTAGGAAGATGGAAGTGGGTTTGTCTTGCAAGCAGTAAACCTGGATTTAGGAAGATGGACTAAAAATATCACTGAGGAGAGAAAATATGGAATTTAAAAGTAAAATCAAGTTCAAGGCAAGATGGGTTTGTGGGATGAATGAATGGTCCTCACTCAACATCATCAAAATGGTCTGTTCTGTTTTCAGTGGCGGGACATGAGCTACAGCAAATAAAAGTTTCATGGGCAAAGAAGATCTGATTTGTTAAGACTATAAGATAAAAATATATGGGACCTTAAAATCTGTAAGGGCATATCCACTATGTTTCATTATACATGGGTCATTTTGCTGTAACTGCTCTTGGGTCGGATGAGAGGGCTGCTCTCATTTTAGTTGACACAGTTAATTGCAAACAATCATCTAATAAAATGTCAGTCTATGAGAAAAAATGCAGTGTTTAGTTTATGGTCATTTCCATTTTAAAATAAAACATAAAATTCAGGAGGTTAAGAACATTAGGAGCATTTGCTGGAGCAGACATCCATATAGTGGATCATTGGAGAAGGATTATTTAAAATGTGATTGACACTGGAATGTAATTAGAAAGTAATCTAAAAGAAAACGCTTAATTATGGGATTTTAATGCAGTGGCATTAAATTCACTTGTCATGTGATTCAAATATATTTTTCTTGTTCTCTTTCAGTACTGGGTCTTGGATTACTTCAAAAACTATATTAATTTTTATTTTTTGTCCCCAGAATATCTGACATTATTTAATTATTTTTAATTATAAAGAAACAATTATTTTGTTTGTTTGATTCCTGGTGGTTTTTAGGGCTTGCTCTTGGCTCTTTACTCAAGGATCACTTATGGCAGTGCTTAGGGGACCATATGGAAAACCATAAATTGAACCCAGGTGAACTGTGTGTAAGGCAAACACCGTACCCACTGTACAATGCTCTGACTTCTAAATTTAAACGTCATCTTTCATTTTAGGTACAGTACGAGGGGCATAAGGAGGTATATATCGACTTTATTGCTAAGTGTTTGTGATGCTTTGCCTAATTTAGGAGAAAAAATAGAGAATTTAGGAAAGCAGGGTTAGGCAAGTCAGTCTTTAATCATTCATCTGTTTTTGGCCACTCCGTTTTTTTCCAGATTTTGGCTCTTAGCAAGTCAGTCTTTACACAGTAATAAGGTACAAGAGCTGTGTGTGAATACAACACAGCCAATTAATTTTGTAGAATTCAGAGAGTAAATGTAACATTGAATATTTGAAAATATTCTTGTTTTGTTTTCCCAAATATTTAGCTGTGATAATTTCTGGTTAAAAAAAAAGAAGCAGAAGTCTTCAATTGGTTTCTAATCCACTAATGCCAAGCAGAGTGACCTGATCAAAGCTAATGCAATGGGCATATTTGAACAGTGAGCTCTGAGGCCGTGGAAGGGTTCCCAAAGATAGATAATGATGACCGTTATATGGATTTGCACGTTGGGGTTTTAAATTGTCCTCTGTTGCCCCAAGCCTCCTTACACATACAAATAGTACAAAGAGTGGAAGGAGAGGGTGGGAGGCATTAGGTTGGGCTGGAGAAAAGCTCCCCTCTTCTCAGAAGAACAAACCTCTATAAGATGTGTTGAAATCTCCTACTTGACCCTTGTCTAACCTCCAGCCCCAAATGCCCAGAGTAAGATCGAGCTAATCCCAGAAAACAGATCTAAACAAACAAGCCAACCATCTGCTATAGCTTTGAGAAGTCTGATTTCTCTACTTTCCTCACACACAAGCTTTAGGGAAGCAGCTAGCCAAGGGCTCTGGGGCAGTCTGTTAGCCCTTGTCTGTGAATCGTAGCAATTGTATGGAGACCACTCCCCAAATTATCTGGTTTCCTGCTGGCCCAGCACGAGATAGCATAGTTTTGTCATCTCCATGGGTTTTCAAAAGAGAGCAGACTTCTGAAATTACAAGCTATAGGATCCTTTTGCCCTTCATAAATGATAGCAGAATAAGGATACCTAAATCATCCTTAGTTACTGAGCTGGACTTTGTTCAGTAGTTGGAGGTCCTAAAAATGACAATAACTGGATTGAGTGGTGGGAGGAGATCCTGAGGGACTGGTGGATGGAGGGATGCTGACACTGGTGGTAGGTTGGGAACACTGTATGCATGGACATTTATTATTAATGGTGTTGCAAAACAGTGCCTACATTTTAAAAATTTTTAAAAATTGGTTAACCTCATAAAATAACATTCATTTTTTTTGATGCTGCTAAGGGTTTAAAACAAAGAAAAGTAGAACTCATTTCATACTCAGGATAGGCTTTGCACAAATACCAAAATGCTTTAACTAAAGCTGAACATTCTGATTACATTTGTGTAGTCTTACATCACAATTACAAAAGTTCATTTCAACACTCTTAATGGGTCATACGAATAGAATAGATTATTTGCATATAACCACTATTAATGTATATGTTTGGGTATAACTCACAATATTGTCTTTCTTGGATGAAGAAATCTATAGATAATTTCACCAGAAAAGTGTGAACTGTACATTTACCCACAGCTGTATATATCTATACTATTTTTTCATACTCCAAATCCTTTGATTTAAAAATAAATGATAGCCTTCTAATTGGATATGGGAGCAGGGGGCATGGGGCAGGAACTACGTGTTTGTCTAAATTGTGTTAGATTGATCCAGAGAAGGTAGCACACTCTGCATTCTGCATTCTGGCCGAAAATCCCATCTGCGAATCAACTCTCTTGTTTGCAAAATGCTAAAGGCTTTTCTTTTGTGGCTGATGACAGGACTTGGATACAAACATTTGGGTAGGGACTAACAGCGACACCTGCTCTGAGATATCAAAGGTCCATTTAGTTTCCCTCTGAGTCAGACATAAACGTGGCCCAGCCCAAAGCCTGGAGCTCTTTGAAAAAGTGAATGCGAGATTCAAGACCAGCACGGAGCAGTTGAAAAGGATCAGGGCAGCTGAATGGAGGCGCTGTGCTGAGCACACAGTCAAGGAAGCCACCAAACTCCAGGGTCCTTGACCCTCAACCTCTGCCTCCAGAAAACAAACATAGAAACAGCCGTGGCAAGTATTGATCACAATTGGAGATGAATGAAAATGCGACCACAGGAATTCTAACTGTGGCTCGGGCCCTTGTCTGACATGTCTTGCTGTTTTTCAGAAATCAGAGATTTAGTAGGCTTTATCCCTTGATAACATTCAAAAAATAGATATATTCTAAGTTGGATGTTTTTTTTTTTTTTTTGAGAGTTCTCTCATTACAGAGAAGTTTGTTTTTCTCTTCAGACATAAGATTTTGGGACTAGACTTGATTAAGTTGCTCCTAACTAGTTCATTGCTCACTAGAATTTTTGACAATTTGAATGCTATTTCCTTTTGGAAAATGTCTCATCTTTTATCTCTTTTAACATGCACTTCCATCCTTCTCTGTCTGTACTACAGGCGCCTTTTAGATCAATCCCCCAAGCCTTTCAGGCTCATATCCTTAAGTTTTATTACCTTCCGTCTTTGAGATGCTTCTTTTGTCTTCCGATTTTTAATTTTCTTTCTTATAGTATCTAATCTACTGTTCCAGCAAATTTTTAAAGGTTTCCCTTTTTACCAAGAATATTCTTGGTACCAAACCTTACAAAATGTGCATGCAGGTGTGTTTGAATCTGCAATGGATTAGAAACCATCTCTATGCCCTGACGGTGAACCATCTTTGCTTTGCATTCTCTTCACTTTTGCACAATCAGTTAAATTGCCGCTTTTTGACACTTATTCTCTCAATGTTTTAAAATTAGTTTTACATGCATAAATTTGTCTCTCAAATTTAGGTAAATAATGCATTTTAATTTTTCTTTCTTTCATACCCAGTGCTTCTCAAGGGCTTCTCTTGACTCAATGATCAGGGAACCACGTGTGGTATCAGGGATTGAACCCTGGCCTCCCACATATATTTGTACACTACAACCCTATCTACCTCTCTGGATCCAATGCATTTTTAAAAAGAATTCCAGTGAACAGTGAAATGTTGAATCTGAAAGACACTGGTCTCCTCCTCCTGTCTCGTATTTTTAGGTGGGTGAATCAAATATTACTGCTTGTGAATCTTGTCTCATCTGATATTTTTTTCAGAGATTTACAGCTCAGTCTCATCCTTCCATGCTTCTCCTTATCATACCCCAAAGAACAAGGCAAATGCTCTATCTTCTTTACTATTACCCTGGCCCCTCTTTGTCTTGTGTGATGCCCAAGTGCTGCATCAGTAGCACTTCAAGACTTTTCCATAAACCAGAAACCAAAATTAAGAACTAAGGGTCCAAAGTGATAGTGTAGAGGGTAAGATGGTTGCCTTCAGTGTGGCCAATATGGGTTTTATTCCCAGTATGCCATAGATGAGTACAGAGCCAGGAGTAAGCCCCAAGCACAACTGGGTATGACTCCAAAATAAAACAAAGAAAACAAACAAAAAAAATTAGAGTTAATAGCTAATTTATTATACAAATGACCAATGGATAAAATATTCTATGTATCTAGCAAGTCTCTTGACTGCACGCCTGGCTGTCTTCCTCAGGGCCCCTCGGAGGGGATGGGCTCCAGCTTCCCTCCCCACCCTGAGCAGAACTCCCGGCGGCCGAAGACATTGGAACCTAGCTACAGCCATGCTCGAGGCCCCTCTCCACATGTTCGGACAGGCCTCATGCATGAAGGTACCGGCAGAGGAACCCAGGTGTGTGTAATCCCATCAATGGCCAACATCCAGAGAGAGACTTAAAAACAAGCTCTCAGAAGCACATGGCCGAGATGCTATCTTGTAGCCTACTTCTCCCTCTGGGAGAAACTAGCAAGCTTCTGAGAGTTTCCTGCCCACATGGGACAGCCTTGCAAGCTTCCCATGGTGTATTCATATGCTAAATCCAGTAACAAGCTGGATCTCATTCCCCTGACACTGAAAGAGCCCCCAGTGGACATCGTTGGGAGGGACGAGTCAAGATAGACCTCTGAGATCTCAGGGAAAGGACGAAATGAGAAGTTACTGAGCCCACTCGAGAAATCGATGATTAACGGGATTTCGTGATTCGTGATCTAGCAAGTATCCCATATGAGATTTAGTCCTAACAATGATAAACTTGACGTTAGCCAACTCTATATACTAGGGAAATTAATGTTCCCTATTATACATGGTACGGAACTAGCCAAAAGACACATTTAAGAGAATATGTCATTAGCATTTTAATTCTAGAAATTCTTATTAATTCAACTATTTATTAAGTAACACCAACCTGTAGGTCCCTTTGTTTCCTAACCTGGAGAGCTTTACATCAGTGTTTTCTAAACTTGGGCCATATTGCCACTTGGGGGTTCTCAGGGTATTTTAAGGTGGTCATAAGTAGGAGACTACAGCATAAGACTATGGGTAACCAGTATGGCAGGGGGAGCATAGGAAAAAATCAAGGCTGAAAGTTGCCATAATTGGAACAGGTTGCCAAAGCTCTCTTCAACAATGATTTACATTCTACATCTTTGTCAGAGAGTCTAATTCCAGGAAAGCAGAGGGGGTAATGGTGAGCTGGAAAGGGAGCCTAAGTTCTACTGCAGATGAACACAAGTTTGATATATTCTTCATTTAAATCCTTTAAATGCCTTTCTGGAAGAAGAAGTAAGCACTAAGGTCCGGCTCTGGTCCCCTATGGGTCAAGACTCTTGAACTAGAATGCTAGTTTCCTGAATTTCTGGACTGCCCTTGCTGTCTTAACTATGCAACCTGAGGAAAAGGCACAGTGGGGTGGTACTCTATGGGTACATCTGGAAAGTTCAGTGGAGCCCTTGCAGGATGGATCTTTCCAGGACTGGGCAGGGTGAGTACAATGCCTTGGAGAGAGACTGATGGCATTTGACAGGTGCTAAGAAAGCCAAGTTAATGTTTTTCTCTTTCCAAGGAAAGTGGGAAACGATTCCATATGAGTGCCAATAGCAACAACCCAAACTGTCCTCATGAGTTTCATGACAATGATTCTATTGGACTAAAAGAGATGATTGATTCTTGCAGTTTGTAGAAAGCAGAAGCGGTAAATCAGAATATTGGGGAAGAGTGATCGAGTGCAAGAAAAGTTTACAGAGGGGAGAATGTTTTAGGGCAATGGAGAAGAATATACGGAAGTCTGTGTAAGAGTGACCATATCTTTGGAAAAAAAAATAAAAGAATTCACTTTGGCATGTACAAATGGGATGTGTTGTAAAACACTGTTCTAGTGCTAAGCAAATTTATTTATTGCACAAGAGGTATACCAAATGTGTTTTGTGGAGATAACCCCCATGCATGTTATTGCTATGAAAGAAAGCAGCTGTATTTGAGTGAGGGAAAGAGTACAAGCGAGCTTACCATCAAACCGTCCAGTTCCCATCAAATATTCTTATTTTAATATAATAACAATAATTAATAAGAATGATGGACAACCGTTTGTATTTGCAATAAAAGAGTAATTGTTGCTCATTTTCTTTGGGTAGTGCCATTATTGAATTAATCATACCCTTGACGAATAACTGAGACACAGTGTCACACTATTGTAGGTGTCCCCCTTTTTTTGTTTTGTTTTTTGCAGCTGTTTAAGATTGTTTTTTATTATGAAGTGCTATAGCCTGATGATGGCAAATTAAAGAATAGATAGAGGATGGAGAAAAAAAACTTTTTCCTTAAAATGTGGCTTTTCTTGTGCATGTATGTGTTTAAAGTGTGTGCATGCATTATTGTTATTTTCTTACGAGAGGAACTATTGTTTTGTTGATTGTTTTTAATAAAAGGAATTCTGAAGCAAGAAATGCAGAAAAATAACTGAATCTCCTAACTCCCCAATTTTGATAGATTGAAGCCAGGGACATGATGACAATTTAATATGCTACATCAGATTATGTAGAAATATAAGAAGCTGATTAAAGTGAAAAGACAAAGGGTCATCCATGTAAAGTTAGGGAATCAGAAAGTATACGTTCCTTAGTCTGTAAAATGGTTGGTTTGGTTGTTTACTAGTTAGCCTCAAAATTCAATGTGACAACTTCAAATAGTTCAGAAATTTGGTGTTAAGTTTCCTGTTCTAGATGTGATTTGTTCATTCCATCTATTTCTACAATACTGCTAAACAAATTCCACAGATGAAATTCCCTTCAGTGATTTCTGATTCTCTAGATGACCCCCAAATGGCTTGTTATATGATGATTGCCACATAACTCTGTGCGATGGACATCACCTTTCTATATGGGTGAAATACCAGAGGGTTGAATAAAAAAAAAATACACAGAAGTAATGTCATGCTTTGCCGATCAACTTGGGTACCAACATCAAAACAGTGGTGACTTTTTCACTGTCGCTAGATTATGAACTTGGCAAAGTCACTAGGTCATTTTTGCTCCTCACTGGACACTCATTCAGAGCAGGCGGATAGACTGTATTTGTGAAAATTCCATACGCTGTGGCATTTATTTCTACAACAGCGGAAACAATGTGGCCATTATAGCCAAGTTGTGAGATTTCTTGGCTGACATCAGCATTATCATGCCTGATAACACCAGGGTCTTTAGTAATCCTGTTACAAATCAACAACATTTTAATGTCCTGCAAGAACAAGATAACTACCCAGTAGCATTTTCCTAAATTCAAAAGGACCATATGCTAGTTCTGCTCATCATTACAAGGATTTAGATGGCAAACAAATTTACATGTGTCCCTTGAAATATTATGACATGACCATACTACAATATATAGAGACAGCTGCTAAATTCTCCCTGTCCGGCACTGTAAAGCTGTTCTACTCTCCTGGCTAAACAGACTCATTCTGTTCTGAGTCCCTTAAAATCAGACATTGCCAAAGGTCCAGAGTTTGCTCTGAGAACTATTGTTGAGGGGCTGGGAGGAGGGTATTGAATTCTGAACCAACCAAGAAAAGTCAAAATCTTGTGCCTGGAAATTAAAATATAATGTGTGCTTTCATGTTGGGCTGCACAGGATTGGCTGATTAATTTAGGTCTGGTATCACTTGTATCACTTGTAGTCCCGTTGATCTTCGATTTGCTTGAGCGGGCGCCAGTAACATCTCCATTTGTCCCTGTCAAGAGCTAGTGTAGCCCAATGATACCTGCTGGCTCCAGGAACAGAAAGAGCCTCAAATCGTTCACTGAGACATTTGACAAGAAATCTGACCATTTAGTTGGTGGGTGGCCATGAGGTCTTCTGACGTCCCGTGGAATCCAGTCTGTAACAGCTCTAGTCCAACGATCATCTCTGAATTGCATTACATAACTGGCCCATCTGATTTTTGATGCCTTGGCAAACGAGACAGCATCCCTGATTTTTGACCGTCAATGGAGGTCAGAACTCCGGATTCCTTCTCTCAGTTGAGTGAGACATGATAGTCCCAGCATAGCTCTTTTGATTCCTCTTTGGGATACCCTAATAGCATTCTCATCCTGCTTGCGTAGGGCCCAGGTCTCTGAGTCATATGTTAGTGCAGGAAGAACAGTGGAATCAAAAAGATGTGCCTGGAGTTGGAGGTTCTTGGTTCTCTTAACCACCTCTTCGACGCTCTTGAAGGCATTCCAAGCTGCTCTCTTCCTCCTGCGCAGTTCTGGCACCAAGTCATTCCTCATGTTGATTTCTCGACCCAGGTACACATAGCTGCTGCATTCGGAGACACCATCTCCTTCGTGCGAAATTCTACTTCACAAAGCGGGGAGAAAAGTCTGCAAAATTTAAGTCTAAGAAGGCAACTCCCAGAATGACCGCTAACTGGGAGCTCTTTGGCACTATTGCAGCAATGTGAGAAGATGCCATCCTTGACAACATCGATGAGGAATACGATCGACTGGTTCAGCACATCCATGTCTGTGCGAAGAATGCCGAGAGTGAGAAAGCCACAAACAGACGCCTGTCCTGATGGATCTATCACATCCTCCAGAAAGGCAATTGAGGATTATTCACGACTTCTACTCAGATCTCTTTGACAGCCATATCCACCTGCCCACATACCAAATTCCGCAGGATGGATATGTTGTTCCCAACATTCTCCCTTCTGAAATCCGACATGCCATTTCCCTGGTAAAGATGCAAACAGCACCTAGTCCGGACAAGGTCAGACCCGAACACCTGAAGAATCTGCTGCCAGTACTCATCAATACACTGGCCCGACTCTTCACACGCTACCTGTCTGAATACCAGGTTCCGTCCCAGTGGAAAACCAGTAGGACCGTTCTGTTGTACAAGAAGGGAGACATCCACAACATCGGCAACTATCGCCCAATCTGCCTGTTGTCTGTCATCTACAAGTTGTTCACTCGTGTCATCCTGAATAGAATAGGCAGAACACTAGACGAAGGACAACCATGTGAGCAAGCCGGGTTCCAAAGAGGATTCAGCATGATAGACCATATCCACACAGTGACCAAATTCATTGAAGTTTCGAGAGAGTTCAAGATGCCGCTCTGTCTAACATTCATCGACTTAAAGAAGGCCTTTGATTCTGTTGAGACTGAGGTTGTCATCGAAGCCTTGGTCAAACAGGGCATTCAAACTCAGTATATCAAAATCCTCCCCGAGCTGTATTGTGGATTCACCACCAGGATCTCAGCATTCTACAAGGAAGTGATCATTGATATAAAGAGAGGGGTGCGGCAAGGTGATACCATTTCACTGAAACTCTTCAGTGCTGCCCTTGAAAACATCATGTGACAACTGGAATGGGAAGGAATGGGAGTGAAGATAGATGGTCGGCAATTACACCACTTCCACTTTGCTGATGACATCATTCTCATAATGCCATAGCATTAGCCAAGCGGCACAAATGCTGGCCAACTTTGACCGCGAGTGTGGAAAAGTCGGATTGCAGCTGAATCTCAACAAGACCATGTTCATGAAAAACGAACTGGTCCCTGAAGCTCCATTTGCTCTCAATGGAATGAACATCTCTAAATGTAGCAGGTCTGGTATACCAAAGGTTTTCCCCATTGAATTCAATTCACCATCCTGTGATAGCACCACTTAAAATGAAAAAGTTCCTTGGGCAAGGTTTTCTCTAAGTCAACTGCAAGAGGACAGGAGGGGTTTTATTTCTCCTGCAAAACTCTTTCAGGAAGCCCTTTCCACTCTTCGGGGGGAGAGAACAAGAGAGAAGACTGCAGGTCTGGCTTCTAATACAGGGTTAGAACCTTCCGCTCTCTCAGCCCAGATCCAGGGAGTCAGAGGAAAGATGCCTTCCAGACTTTATAAACCTTTTATAATCCATGCCATGCTCTGGAAATATGACCTGGAACCAGATGCAAAGGTCATGGGGGCCATTTAAGCAGATCAACGTTCCGTAAATGCTTACAAAGAATTCCCCGATTTATTCCATCTGGGCAATAGCTCCCTATTGTTCTCAGGATCAAGTGGGCATAAACCAGTGCCCCCTGGCATTTGGCTTGCTCCCTCACTTACCCTCTATCTTTTGCTCCCACCTGTTCCCTAATCTCCAAGACCCCAGTTGATTCACAGGTGCAGAGAGAAAACACAGGAGTTTCTGGGGCAAGTTTGTACAAAAGCCCTCCTCTTCAGTCCAAATGAAACCATGGCACTTGGTTTGTCTGTGTTTGCTTGTCTGCTGGCTCGTTTTCTTTTTCTTTCTGCTGGCTCGTTTTCTTTTTCTTTACACAAAATTTCTATGGAGTGCCCACTCTGTTGACCAAGAATCTAATGTATATGTAGGTATATCGCTCTAGTTCCCACAGGAAGTGATGGGGTTGTTATTCAAACCCATTTGCATCATTCAGAAGAGTGAGGGCACTTCCCACCCCCAGTTTCCTTCTCTGAATTGAAAGCACTTGAATCCCCACTGGAATAAGAGGTCATTCCTATTTGTCTTCCCCCTCCACCACTGAAATAAAAATGTTTTTGAATGCTAGAGTGTGTACTTGCTTAGTCCAGCTGCACTCTCCCCATTTCCAGATTGATATACAAATGATTTGAGTACTAATTCACTTAAATTTCTATGGATTAAAGCTTGGTAACTTCTGGAATATTCCAGATTGCAATTTGTAATTACTAACAGAAGTATCCCACACATCCTGGGAACTAGATGCAATCTCTGAGAATGGACTATGAGCCTAAATAGTCACAGTTTTAAAGTAATTCTTCCTCTACTTTAAAGAGTTTCATAACTCAGCACCTAGTTGGATCTTCTAGAACAAACACTGAACTTCTGCTATGTGACTAATAGCCCTTATGAATATATGATTATTTTTAAATGAAACTCAGAGGTACTCTAAAGGTCTCATAATAAATAAAGCAATGACTCGGTTTAATTTTTCCTTCCCCTAAGACCAAACCCCTGAGTAAATAAATTGTGTTGGCTGAATGGATGAGGAATAAAAGGATGCCCATGGTAAACCACATGGATATTGGAAAGATGATTCTAATAACACCAACAAGAACTCAATTAAGACAATTTCACTAGTTTTTGTAAGCCAGATAGCTGAGTGCTCTAGGGGACCGATCCAAGAGTATCCCACAGTCCCTTGAATTGTATTAGCAATTATGTTTTATATTTTACCAAAGATGGTCTTCTAATTATTTTTTAAATTATTTTATAAATTATTTCTAATTATTTTTTTTAATTTTGGTCAAAAGTAAATCAATTATGAAGGTGAAAACCACAATGCTGAAGATGGGATTAAAAAAAAATTATTCATGAACCAGAGTCTTGGTGGTTTAGCTTGACGTGCAAGATGTCAAGCTAAAATTTCAGGCGTGTCCCATCACAATTCATTCTTTATCTTAAAAAACATGTTGGTATTTAGTCCCAAATTTCCGACCCTTGAGCTCCGCCTTCCTTCGTGGAGATGTTATCAGCTGGAAGGGGAAAGCTGGCCGTGAAATTGTTATGTTAAGCACTTTTCCACAGGAACTTATGGCTTTAATAAGTTGGGAAAATGTTCTTACTGGGGGGGGGGCGGGAATATCCCAGTCATTGAGGACTCATTAGAGGAACAGAACAAACCTTGACTCTCCATGGGATTGTACCTTCTGTTACCCTGGGCAGCTTGCTGCGGGGACACCCAAGGTCTGAGCAGTGAGCAATGTTCCGCAGGGAAGAGGTCTTTGCATTCCTGGGGAGAACACAACAGTCGGTGAATAGGGAGCATCCCCCTTCCCGTGGTCAAGACCAAGAGGCATGTCTGTGTCCCAGTTCCCATGGAAACAACGCCTCACACAGGTAAGCCTGGCTGGAGTTGATATTTTTGGCCAGAATGCAAATCTGCTAGAAAGCAGTGAGTGCTCCCCTTGGCTCTGCCTCCACCTGGCAGTGATCAAATTCTCACCTTCCGAGAGCTGATGGGACAGGAAGCAAGCCCAGGCATCTCCCAGAGGACTGAGGTGTACGGTCCTGGAGGTACCTCTGAAGGTACCTGCGTACTTTTCTTCAATGTCCTTCCAGTCCATCACCAATTCTGAAAGCACCCACAATAAGGCCACACACATGCTTTCTGGCCTCCATGGGAAAGACAAGGACTTTGAGACCCTGAGACTTAGTACAGTAGGCAGAGTGCTGGTCTTGCACGCCGTTCACTCAGATTCTATTTCCAGCATCCCATCTGGTCCCTCAAAGACTTCAGGTGTGATCCCTGAACATTGAGCCAGGGGTAAGCCCTGAACACCACAAACAAAACACCTCCCCCCAAAAATTAGGATTCCCCCACCAATGTCCCCAGTTGGTGTTCCCCAATTGGTACTAACTCCAAACATACACTGAAGAGCCAGGTGTTGGAACATGGTATGACTGAAATCCAATCACGGACAACTTTGTAACTATTTATCTCATGGCGATTTCATAAAAAAAATTAAACAAAACAAAACACAAAAACAGGGACCTTTCGCCTACCAAGATTGTTTCTTTAGCTAACTGTATTGGTCAAAACATAGATAAATATACATTTATGTGTACGTATTTTATGCACTATCTTTGATATGTTATTTATGACATATAAATAATATACTTTTTAGTTTGGGCACCTCATCCAGTGACAATAAAGAATTATTCCTGCCTCTGTGCTCAGGGATCACTCCTGACAGGCTCAGGGGGGCATATGCAATGCCAAGAATTGAAACAGGGTCCGTCGCATGCAAAACAATGTCCTGGTGCTATCTCTCTAGCCTTCTATGTATGCTTGTGAATGCAGGCATACACACACCCCCGCCTCCACACAGACAAATTTAATATACATTTAATGTGATTGGAATACAGTGCACTCAGAGACTTTCAGTCCGAGCCCCCGCATTTCGAAAAACAAAACCATAAGTCATACCAGCACAGGGGACTGGAGAGATGAGAACAGAGGGTGGGGTGCTTCTCTTGCAGGTGGTCTACCCAGGTTCCATCCCTGCTTCCCTGAGCCCAGCAGGAGTGATCCCTGAGTCAGAGTCCGGAGTTAGCCCTGACCACAGCTCGGTACATCACTCCAGCACCCCAGCAAAACTAAACCATAAAACCCAAGAAAGATCAACTATGATTCATGCCCAGGGAGAGCCACTTTGGGAGCCAACGAAAGGATTGGAGGTTCCGTAGTGGAGCAGGCTTTCTGTTTCCCCAAGTCTTTCTACCCGCCCCATGGTTCCTCCCTCAGGGGGCGGTGTCCCTCCAGTGCCAGTCCTGCGTGAGGATAACGTCCTGGAGGTTACGTCAAGACGCATCTGTGAGAATTTAGCTCTGCTGTCTGCCCACTCACGTCCACCCACTTACCCTGGGGGCTCTCTGCACCCCTGCACACGAACTTCACAAAGACGTATCTGAAGAGGCATCAAAGCAGGCAGGGCAAGAGGGAAGTCATGTCACTCAGCTGACAACTAAGCATGGGCAGAGGGGGGCCCCCGGGCAGGGGGTGAGGAAGGCTGGGAATCAGGAGAGCCGAGATACTCTGCCTGCCCAGGCCGGCTGTGATATAATTGTGGCATCTGTTAGACCAGCTCCTTCCCTGACCACCCCCCAAGCAGTTCATAGACAATAAAACATCAGGGATCCCTGAAGAGTAGTAAGATGCTGACATGATTTAAGAAGGAAGGACTCTGATAAGAAGATAAAAATCTAATAAACACAGTCTAGAGAATCTTGGGGCGTCTCCGGCGCTTGCCAGTGTAAGCAAAACCCTCCCAAGGAAAACAAAAGGCGCCTTAATCTTGAGGACATTCCACTCACAGACCATCTGAAGGAGAAAGTTAAGGCCACGACCCCGGCAGGCTGCAGTTATGAGCGCTCTGACAAGAAAATATTTGATTTGGTTCAAGAAGCAAAATCAGTCACCGGATTTTTTAATATCTTTTTTTTTCCTTCAATAAAAAAAATAATGTATTTTGTATGTGCTTGAGAGAGAAAGAGAGAGTTGTGTCTGTGATAAATATTTCTCCCATCTATGTGTGGTTTTCTGGGGGAGAGGGGAGAGGGTTGAAGTGTGTCTTAATTTCTTTGAGGATTTTAATCAATCCCAGGAAGGGTGGATTCACAAGACATTGATTCTCCTCTCCCTTAAAAAAATGAAAAATGAACAAGGGTTCCTGATGATCAGTGCCAGAATTCACACATGAATCTGAAAGCATGTAAAAATACACGTACACAAGAGCTGAAGGGAAGAGAACCCAGGAAGTTCTGAATGTATTGCTAAAGATTTAGAAAGTACTCACAGAGCTCATCTGTATCATTGAAATCTGGGGCCAGAGATCAGAGAAAAATGTTTAAGGGCTGGAAAGGTAGTCTAGCCTTGCCTGTGCTCAACCCTAGTTCTATCCCCAGAACCTCATATGATCCCTGGCTCACTGCCAGGAATGAGCCCTGAGCTCTGCTGAGCATGGCTCCAAATAAGTTTTTTAAATGCTTACATGCAGAGCCAGAGGGATAATACAGAGGGATAATACAGAGGGATAATATACTTGCCTTGCACACAGTCGACTCATGTTCAATCCCTGGCATCCCATAGGATCCCCCAAGCACTGCCAGGAGTGATTCTTGAGTGCAGAGCCAGGAGTAAACCCTGACCATCACTGGGTGTGGCCCCAAAACAAACAACAATAAGAAAATTGCTTAAATGCTACCCTAGCACCCAGGTGAACTCTAATCAGAATGTATAAGAAAAATAATACTGAGTCATTTTGCAGTAACATGGCTAAACCTGTAACAAGAAATACTTATGTGTTAGGTTTATGCTTGGTATTTAGAGAAAATAAATAGTGTTGGAAAAGGAAGGAAAATTTTTTTTATAGGTTTTGGGGGTTATGAGGGGAGGTTTGGGACCAAACCTGTGCTCAAGACTGACCCCTGGTGGTGCTCAGAAGACTATATGCTGCACAAGGGTATATACATAATAGTAACAACAACAATAATAGTAGTACCTCCTGTACTATTTTTCCAACCCCCGTAGGGAATATTTCTTTCTTTCTTTTTTTTTTTTTTTGGTTTTTGGGCCTTGGCTGGCTGTGCTTAGTGCTTTCTGCTGGCTTTGCATTCAGGGATCATTCCTAGTGGTGCTCTGCGGACCTTATTAGGTGCCAAGGATTGAACCCGGGTCAGCCACTTGCAAGGCAAGCACATGCTGTAAAGTGTCTCTGACCCCGCTATAATTTTCTTCACTGCATCAAATTCTTTCATTATGGGTAAGAAGACTCTCCCCATCATGATGAACAATTCAAGCTAGGGTGGAGATGCAATAATTATGTGATAAATCTGACAACATGTGCTAAAAAGGGCTCCCTATGTGTTTGGGACTCTCAATGCCACCCACTTTGAAGACTTAACCTTACACTTATTTTGTAACATGTAGACATAGGGGCAAGAATTCCATTTTCAATATCATACCCTTTGAGCATAGAAGCCGAAGGTCCAAATTGAGATGATAAACATGTTAGCAAAGTCTACAATTAGAATAAGGAACATGAAATTATCTAAAATTGAAAAACTTTGAACCTTAACACCAGAAATATGTCAGTGAGCTTGTTTTTATTCCGGCTCGGGGTCTCTTGTGTTTGCATTAGTCTGCATTCATGTTTTCCTCCTGGGTAATTACACTCAGTTTAGAGAACTGTATAATCACAAATATTCAGTTTGGGACAAAGTACTTTATTTAGAAAATGTATTAAAAGCACACACCGGGGACTCAGGTAGTGATATCCAAATACTGGGGCCTTGTATCTACTAGCTGTGTAACCCCCCAGCAAAGCCTGAACTTCTATGAGGATCAATTCTCTTACTCAGACAATGAGTTTCCAAAGAATACTAATCTGGAAATGTGGTTATCAGGGTCAAATGAATCTGTTTATGTCAAGTATTTAAAGGAGTGCCCCTCGTAATGACTCACTATGATGTGTTTGTTTTGGGAACATGGTCAGCAAAACTCAGGGTTTACTCCTGGTTCTGTACTCAGGGATTATTCCTGGTGGTGCGAAGAGGACCATATGGGATGGATGGGATTGAACCCCGGTTGGCTGCACACAAGACAAATGTCCTCCCTGCGGTACTATCTCAAAAAATATATATAATTTTTTAATTACAAAATAAATGTGTCAAAATTGTATAGGATGTAGAAAATGAAAGTGTATTCCAAAAAGGGAAATGTAGATTTCTTCAGACTCATAGGCAGAAGATTTTTGGATTTCTACGTGCCTTATTTTTGGGAAGCGTTTTTTTTTTTAATGAAATTGAAATCATACTGTACATGTGCTTCTTGAAAGTAAATTTATTGAACTAATCTCGGTTTATATACCTAAGTTTTGGTGCACATTATTATAATTTGTCTATTTACTCTATATTGTCAGCAGTACCAGAAGTGCGGTTTCTATCACTTAATAGGTAAACTGTACCTTTGGTTATTACTCAGCATTTTTGTATTAGCGATAGATATAGATGTATTTCCCCACATAACCATTACGGATTTTATGCCAAACTGCATATTTATTTTCAAAACCATGTGATGTGACTTTGTGAAACTTATTTTTGAAAGGTAAAATGAGTTATTTTTCATTTTTATTTCAAAATTAATGATAGTAAAATTTTTTTAATAATATTTCCCTTATTTCTAGTTGGCATACCACATCTCTTTGGAGATGACAAAAGTTTAATATCTTCTTCATGGTGTAACATAAGTAAGCATATGTATAGATATTAATTATATTTAAATTTATACATTATTACATGTAAGCTTATGTAATAGAACCATCATATCCCTAATTTATAACTTTTAAAATATCAATGCAATAAACATGTTTCTAAATAGCTAAGTTTTGTTAATATTTTCATTTGTAAATGAATGGTGACAAAATTGTTTTACAATTCATCATGAAACTGGTGGAAAATTAAATGTGCAAATGAAGTCATTTGGAGGAAATTATGAGAAAAGCACTCTACCTAACTCTCGAATCATGGGTATTCTTTTCACTGTGTTCTCCATAAGGAAAATTTTGGAGGGGTGATTTTTCAATGCAATAGAACTTTCTTCCAGATTCCACAATGGTCTGGTAAAATCCAGAGAGGGAAGACTGCACTGCCATGAAGAATGACTAAAAGTTACTGCTTCAATAAAGGTGTTCAGTGGCCATTGTGTTCAGTCTCTAGTCTATATTCGGCACGCATCACCCTTCCCCCGCATGACCTCTGACCACATTTTACTTGGTGTTCCCTTCTCTGAGTTGCCCAGAATGAGAGACCAGCCTCCAAGCCATGGGGACAACCTCCTGGTACTTATTTCTACTAATCTTGGGTGTTAGTCTTATAGTCTATTATTCTATGCTTCACAGATGAGTGCAATCTTTCTATGTCTGTCTCTCTATTTCTGACTCATTTCACTTAGCATGATACTTTCCATGCTGATCCACTTATATGCAAACGTCATGACCTCATTTTTCTAACAGCTGCGTAGTATTCCATTGTATAGATGTACCAGAGTTTCTTCAACCAGTCATCTGTTCTAGGGCACTTGGGTTTTTTCCAGATTCTGGCTATTGTAAACAGTGCTGCGATGAACATATAAGTGCAGATGTCATTTCGACTATACTTTTTGGCTTTTCTGGGATATATTCCCAGCAGTGGTGTTGCTGGGTCAAATGGGATTTCAACCTCTAATTTTTTGAGAATCGTCCATATTGTTTTCCAAAAGGGCTGAACTAGTCGGCATTCCCACCAGCAATGTAGAAGGGTCCCTTTCTCCCCACATCCTCTCCAACAGAGGTTGCTTTTGTTCTTTTGGATGTGTGCTAGCCTCTGTGGTGTGAGGTTGTTTTGATCTGCATCTCTCTGATGATTAGTGATGTAGAGCACTTTTTCATGTGCCTTTTGGCCATTCATATCTCTTCCTTGGTAAAGTTTCTGTTCAATTCTTCACCCCATTTTTGATGGGGTTGGATGTTTTCTTCTTGTAGAGTTCAACCAGTGATTTATATACCATTGATATCAACCCCTTATCTGATGGGTATTGTGTAAATATCCTTTCCCATTCTGTGGATAGTCTTTGTATTCTGGTCACTGTATCGTTTGCAGTGCAGAAGCTTTTTAGTTTGATGTAGTCCCATTTGTTGATCTCTGTTTTTACTAGATTGCTTAGTTCCGTGTCATCTTTGAAGATACCTTATCTTCAATATCGTGGAGGGTTTTGCCAACCTTGTCTTCAATGAACCTTATGGTTTGTGGCCTGATGTTGAGATCTTTAATCCATTTTGATCTGACTTTTGTGCATGGTGTCAGGTCGAGTTCTAAGCCCATTTTTTTGCATGTGGTTGTCCAGTTGTGCCAGCACCATTTGTTAAAGAGGCTTTCCTTGCTCCACTTCACATCTCTTGCTCCCTTATCAAAGATTAGATGTTCATACATTTAAGGTTGTGTGTGGGGATATTCCACACTTTTATTGCAAACCACAACACCTAATCAGAGAGAGAGATCAAAAGGGAATATCCTGCCATAGTGGCAGTGTGGGGTGGGGGGAGACGGGACTGGGGAGGGCAGGAGAGATGCTGGGTTTACTGGTGGTAGGGAATGGGCACTGGTGAAGGGATGGGTTCTTGAAATTTGTATGGGGAAAACATGAGCACAAAAATGTATAAAACTGTAACTGTACCCTCACGTTGATTCACTAATTAAAAATAAATAATTAAAAAAAAACAAGGAAAAAAAAAGAAATTCATGAAACAAGGACCTTCCTCTTTGCTATCAATGGGAGAAGCTTCTCATTTCTAGCCCTGTCCTTTGGTCCTGTAACTTGAAATTTTTCTCATGTGGGTTACGCGAGTTAAGTTTTCTATTTTTTGGTTTGTTTTGGGGGTCATACCTGGCTGTGCTCAGGATTTACTCCTGGCTCTGTGCTCAGAGATCACCACCCTGGTGGGACTGAGGAGGACTGTAGGGGTCTAGGGGATCTAACTGCAATTCAACTGGCATACCCACGGCACTATCTCTTCAGCCCAAAATGTTTTCCTAAAACCAATTCTTGAGTATGAAGAGAATACAGTGGTAAGGTGCTTGCTTTGCATATAGTGGACACAGATTCAGACATTAGCACTGCTAAGGATCCCTTGAGCACTGCCAGGAGTAAGCCTTGAGCACAGTCAGATATTGTTTAACT
This sequence comes from Sorex araneus, assembly GCF_027595985.1. Lineage (NCBI taxonomy): Eukaryota > Metazoa > Chordata > Mammalia > Eulipotyphla > Soricidae > Sorex > Sorex araneus. Next base: position 50,523,839 of record NC_073307.1, on the reverse strand, counting down.
TTTGTCCCTAGTGCCAAATAAAATAAAAGAACAAATTGTGACTATTTTGTTAATCATGGCTCCTTAATGCTTGGAGGGAAGAAAATTATGGGATATTTTTAACCATGTAAATTCTGTAAAATAGCAATTAGATATATTTTTTCCTAAAAAAAAAAAAGTTACTGCTTCAGCCTGTGCAAGGCAAATGCCTGTAAAGTCAGTGTGTGTGGACTCTGTAAAGATTCCAAGGAAGCCCAGCCCTGCAGCCCCGAAACAGCCTGGACACAGTTCTCAGGCTGCTGTCCAATGATGTGTGGCCCAGAGCACAGGAGAAACGGCTCCTAGGTCATGTCCTCACGCAGGTGGCAGCTCAAAGCCTTCTCCCTTTGCAGGACCTCCAGGTCTCTTCTTATCGACAGGCCCCAAGGAGATGTCCCTGCTCTCATTGTCTTGTCACCCAGCCATCCACCATCCTTGACAATCAGAGCAAGTGTCCTACCACCAGCAACACCACCAGAACATGTTGCTGTTTGTCTCCCTTTCGATGGGATCTACTTTGTATCTGTGGGAAAATAGTGAAATCAAAACCCTCCTTTCATTCTTTTCCTTTCCAAAGAGACCTGAAGACATGGAAACAGGTGCGACATATTTTGTGGCTCTCACCAGAGAGAAACTAGACTTTCTCAGGTAGAATGAAGTGAGAAGAAACAAATCTCTCTGCTCTGAGTCAGAAAAAATGGAGGAGTGGCATGATTTCATGAGGAATCTAAAGTCAAAAGCTTCTGAGTCAGAGAGATCTTCAAGTGGATAACCTTGATGATTGATGACTGACCATGGCAACTAGAGTTGCCATGATGCCAAAGAGATTACAATCTGATTCTCATGCTCTAGCACCCTTTCCTCCCAATCAGCACCTCAAGGAAGAGAAATTTGCTTTCAGGTATTTTCCTGCACATAGCAGCACTGATAATCCCTGAATCCAAGTCATTCTGCCTCCTTCTCTCCTCCCACACTCTAAGAGACTGTTCCTCATGCAGGAAAAACACAGAGAGCCTGTTATTGGGCACAAATCATCTCCTTGCTGAAGTTTTTTGGTGGCAGCCAAGAGAGGAGAAGGGGGAAAAAAGAATTAGAAAAATTTCAATTTCAGGACCATTATTATTTTCATTAATCATAAGAGGCGCTGTCACCTCTGTCTTTATTCTTTAGAAGGAGATCTATTATACGGTCCATTTAGTCCAAGCCATATTACCTCATATGTTTTCCTGGCTGACCAAATAAGACTTAAGAGATAAAACAATTTACTGTTCATTATGATTCGTGTCACTGGAATCAATCTATTAACCTACATTAACTGGATATGTGACGATATCTCACATGCACGCTTCCTTAGTTTAAAGAAAAGGCAAGAAAATGGGGCGGGGGGGAGGTGGGGTGGGTAACGTGAGGCAGAAGGAGAGGGAAGGAAATGGGGGCCCATAAAGTGCAGCAGACGTATAATTTGCCCAGCGCACACAGCTTCATTTTGCAGTGCCCACTGCATAGCCCTCCACATCTTCAGGCAGCCCCTGACCTGTAAAGAAGTCTAACAAATTGGCTTCTATTGTGGAGCCAAAAGGTGCCATCAAAGAAGGGACGGTTCACTGGCCCTAAAGTATGATGGGAAATCTCAGGCTGGAATAAGAGCTGCCGTTGGAGGAAGTTAACTCATGAGGGTACAGAACAAGCAGGACGCTGCAGCCAGGTGAGGCAGCCCCATGCCCATTGAAAAGGAAGATTGTTGAGACGTGGGGAATACAGGTGAGCTATAGCCAGATGCAGTGCAAAATGAGAATTGTCATCATTACCAAGAGAGGCTCTGTACTTCATTCTCTCACTTTCTCCCCCACCTCCATCAGATCAAAGGTCAGAATCATCTCAAAAAGAGGGAAGGTGAGGGGCCGGAGTGATGGGACAGTAGGGAAGGCATTTGCCTGGCATGTACCTATCCAGCTTAAATCCCCAGCATTTGATTTAGTCTCCTGAACCCACCAGGAGTGATCCCTGAGGGAAGAGCTAGCCGTAAGCCCTGAGCACAACCAGGTGTGGCCCCCAAACCCAAAGCCCCCCAAAGGGAGGAAGAGGAGGATAAAGAGGAAGAGGAAGAGGAAACGGAGGAGGAGAAGGAGAAGAAGACAGAGGAGAAGGAGAAACAGAAGGAGAAAGATCAGGAGAAGGAGAAGGAGGGGAGGAGGAGGAAGAGGAAGAGAAGGAGGAAGAGGAGGAGAAGGAGAAGAAGAAGAAGAAGAAGAAGAAGAAGAAGAAGAAGAAGAAGAAGAAGAAGAAGAAGAAGAAGAAGAAGAAGAAGAAGAAGAAGAAGAAGAAGAAGGAGGAGGAGGAGGAGGAGGAGGAGGAGGAGGAGGAGGAGGAGGAGGAGGAGGAGGAGGAGGAGAAGAAGAAGAAAGAAAGAAGAAAGAAGAAAAAGAAGAAAGAAGAAGGCAGAACAAGAAAGAAGAAAACAGAAGAAGTATGTTGACAAGTAGAACAGGTAGCAACCATCTTTTCGACATTTCTTGGGAGCCTCCGGGCTGCCTCACCCATTGCATTCAAGTCCCCTGGGTCTATCTATTCACCTCTCAGCTTGAAGGCAAAAAAGAAAGAGAGGGAGAGGCTAGGCCTGTGGGAGGAAAAACAAAATTGCTTGTGTCCTCAAGACCAACCTGAGAGCGAGATAAAACTGTCCCGTGGGGACTTTCAAGCAGCCCATGTTCTGTAGGTGGAGATAGGAATTCCATCAAACGGGCAGGCTCTCTCAATTATGGGTGCAATTGGGAACCACAGGAATACCAGAAGAATACATCCCAGAAAAAAAATATTAGAACTTTTAAAGCTTCTGGTCATTCCTCTGTGTGAGGCAGGTATCATTGGCTTGGTGGTTTCCCAAATAGAATGTATTGACTGATCACCTGGAGAAGAAGATGCTCATGTAGTAGTTCTGGGAGGAGATCAGAGAATCAACATTGCTAAGCAGCTCCCAGATGATGCTGATATTTATAATGCAGTCTGTAGCTGCTTGTCCAAAGCCCACACTTCAAATAGCAAAGGGTTTAGCTGACCCCCTGTCTTGAGTCCGTTTGATTTGTACCTTTCCATGCTGAAACAGGGTCTGGTATCTGAACCTAGGCACATCTCCAATGTGTTGTGTTGTTGGAGGTAAAAGGACCTTACATCAGAGTAATAAATAACAAGATGGGAGTATGCTGGGTAGTGGCCACTTAAGTCATCTGTGCCCCTGCCAACTTGGAATTACACAGGTCAGAAGGGTTCAGGCTGAATTGTACCCAGGCTGTCAACTTTCTAGAAAGTTCCATGTAAACTGTGATGTCTAGAAGGGTGACACTGGTTCTCAGGAACAGGAGGAAGGAGGAAGGAGAGGGAGGGCAGTTCCATGTTGTTCTTAGCACTGTCAAGCTGTCTGGTGTTAAGAACCTTTAAATTAGGAAGGAAAGACCAAACACTGAAGGCTCCATTACATGATTGGATAATGACCAAGGAGCAGTATAGCAGTTGTAATGTCAAATAAAAAAGAATACATTCAGCATTCTCTTCCCCACCCTTCATTTTAGGTCAAGGCTGACTTACAACGAAGGCTTGAGAGTTAAGCATTTAGATAGTGAAGAGAGGAAAAAGAAGGTGCCAATATTCTGGGACAGAGTGGGGGGAGATAGGGAGCTATTTCACTAGTCTTTTTTTTAGAGGATGAGATGAGTGTAAATATAATTGGGAGTTAGAGTCTATGAAAACTATTCCATCGCAAAGTGCTTGTCACGTCACAGGTGCCCTGCAATCATATAATCAAACAGGAAGAAAAATGCTTATTTCCATCAATTGTCATCCATCACCATGAGCAGAAATATATTTTATAATGATGATGGCCTGAAGGGCAAGAACACTTCTTTTCTTTTAGAAGAAGGGGGAGGAAAAGGAGGATAAATGTCTTTTTTCAGGAACCTTTATAAATGGGGATTAGTTTCCATCTCTACCTCTCTGATATACAAACACACACCACATGCACACACACACACATGTACACATAATTACCTACAGAATTAATATAATAGTCCAGTATGCTAAAGAGAAAACTAAAGAGAGACTTGCAAATGGAAGCCTTTGGAATACAGCTTTGTGAGATTCTTCAACAACCTTACTTGCCATTGAACTCAGAATTTCACATGAGAACCTTTTAGATAAGTAGTTTTATTAAACTAACTCTATTCATTCTTTTTTTTTGAGACATCCTCCACCCCCAACACACAGTCAAGAGTCCTGTCCCCAACCTGAATGAATGTTTGTTTGCTTTTCCATCCCAAGTTGTTCTTTAGAAAACGGCCTCATCAATCTTAAAATTTCCTCTAGAGGTTAAAACTGAGAGGGTCACTCCCATCCTTCAGGTAAAGAAACTGATGTATACTGAGCTGTACATGCTTCAGCCTGAGAAAATGCTGATTTTACTGCTTCTAGACTTCCTTTCTCCTGGGCAGAACTTTATGTCTTCATGACTGTGTCGTGTGCTGATATCTAGAGGCAGATATCACGTTTAGATTCCCAGAAAACACCTCTCTTGTTTCTGTAGATAACTAAATAATCTAAATAGTGGGCCAGTGATTCCTATTGTACTTTATGTAGATGTGTATGATTGTAGACTCATTCCTCCATATGTATATAACAGATATAGCTTTGGGCTGGAGAACTTATTTGCACACATTAAAAAAAAAATTAGCGGGACTTGGACAGCAGTTAGGGTCTAGGTCTAGTATGTGCCAGATCTAGGTCTGATTTGATTCCTGGCACCACACTGTATTCTGGGCATCGCTAGTGGATTCAACTGATAATGATTTCTCAGAAGATTGAGCATTTAAAGATTTGTCTTATCTCTGTGTCCAGTGAGGGTGGCTGTGGGGCGGTGGGACAACTGAGAGAGAATGGGCCCTCTTCATCGTGAACAAACTATGATTTATTCTGTCTTACTCTTTTGTCCATGGGATCCTCTCTAACCAATAACTATTTCACATTTACATGAGAGAGTGTCTTTTTAGCCCTATAGGAAGAAGGAAGTTTTCTTGTTGCCTTTTTCTCTGCTGGGGTACCAAACCTCAGAATGGTGACCTCTCTTTTTGGAAGTTACCACTTCAATTTTGTGTGTGTGTGGGGGGGGTATTTTTTGGAAAAAAACTTTATTATGTAGTAAGAAAAACTTTCGCAGCAACTATGTACCATGGAATTTTGTGGATAATTTTTAGTTTCAATTCGAACGTACCAAATATTTATTTTATTCACTGCATTAGTAAGGATGTGCTGATAGTATGAAAGCCACGGTAATTTAAGCTTGAGGATTGTAATGTGAATGATAAACTAGGGGACTGAACTATCAAGAGGTTAAAAAGACGATATATGACTTTATTGAGTTTATTGAGGCCCTGTATGTCACAGTCAAGGAAGTGATGAGGTCCAAGGAAACTGGAAATTCAGACTCGAAGAGGCTAGACCATCTCGCAAAATCACTTCCTGCTTTTCTCATAATGAAGCATTTGGTGGAGGCGCCCAGACAAAGAGATGTGACACTTTTGGTCATGGTGGTAGCAAAGTAAAATATCCAGTTTATACAATTTTGAGAAGGAAACTAACCCCATTTCAACCACTAGAAAACTCTTATTTGGAACCTGGATCTCCTTTTCATTTCATTTCTCCCAGTTTAGCCATCAGGGTCGATATATCTCTTTTTCTCAGTTTCAAACTATATCAGGAAGGACCCCCTCCCCCATTTCTTTTAAAATGTTTTAACTGTTCTTTTATTACTTTTTTCTCCAGTCAATTCTATGGTGTGTTAAGCATTAATATAAGGACAATAAAGGGCAGCTCCTTTTTAATTAAATATAGAGTTAACTTGCCAACTTAGACTTGCGCACAGAGGAAAAGCACGCGGAATAGCAGAGGGGAAGATCACAGAGGAATAGCATGGCTATTGGAAAAGGACATCTAAGCTCTCTATAGCTAGGGAAGATGAAAGGAATATTTCCAGCAGGGCGGGGGATGGAGATGGCTCAGGCTTAAAAGGACATGGGGTAACTGGAACTGAATTTAAACAACACTAGAGAATAAGATGGGGTGGGAGTGGGGTGGGGAAGAGATAATTAGGTCTCCCAACAATTACCCTGGCTATGAAGCAAAATTAGCATAGTTCTTTCTAATTTAAATGTGTTGGAAGTGGCTGAGCATGACAGCAGAAAATTACAAGGTTTACGACACAGGCTTTGGTTAAAGTGATGGCAATTTTTGCAGTTTCTTTCTGCAGATAGCAATGATTAGGATGCTACCTATAAATATTAACTGCTTAATGCCAGGTGAGGGTTGAGTTTGCTGGCAATGCAGTGTCACTCTGCATTTTAAGCGGCTTTGTTTCTACCTAGTTTGGGTAAGTTTGAATTTATCACCCATCCAGAGTCAATTACATTTTACTGTCACATAAGTGTTTCTTGTCTCTTTTTCCTCTCCTTTTCCTTCTTTCCTTCCTTCCTTCCTTCCTTCCTTCCTTCCTTCCTTCCTTCCTTCCTTCCTTCCTTCCTTCCTTCCTTCCTTCCTCCCTCCCTCCCTCCCTCCCTCCTCCCTTCCTTCCTTCCTTCCTTCCTTCCTTCCTTCCTTCCTTCCTTCCTTCCTTCCTTCCTTCCTTCCTTCCTTCCTTCCTTCCTTCCTTCTGTCCTTCCTTCCTTCCTTCCTCCCTCCCTCCCTCCCTCCCTCCCTTCTTCCTTCCTTCCTTCCTTCCTTCCTTCCTTCCTTCCTTCCTTCCTTCCTTCCTTCCTTCCTTCCTTCCTTCCTTCCTTCCTTCCTTCCTTTTCTCATTTCCTCTCTCCCTCCTTTCTTCCCTCCTCCACTCCTTCCTTCTTCTCTCCTTTGTTTCCTTTCCTCCCTTCTTCCCCCATTATTTGCTCTCTCTTATCCTTCGTCCCACTTTGGTTTTTACCATCTTAAGATCCAAAAGGGACAAAATAAGACACAGGGAAAGAATTTTCAAAAGGGGCTTTTATGAAGTTTATCCAGGTTTCTCATAACAGGCATCTCATTGCAATTTCTTCATTTCAATTCAACGATAGTGTCATTTAAAGCCACAAAGTTCACTCAGTTCATAACCATCTACAACCTGCTTTCTGCAACTGTTGTGTTGGGACCGTCAACCGCTTAGCACTTCCCATCCAATCATGCAGCACTTCCTCATGTCACTTTATGTTACTGACCTACTTGTATTGTGGCCACTGGAGCCATATGTTTTGCATGGCACATCCTTTGATCTAAACAATATAAACTACACACCTTGATAACATTTCTTGTTTTGAGGGGGGAAATGACTTTAGGCAAAGTGAGAAAACGAATCATAGTTAAAAAAAAATAAAATAGCAGTGATGTTCACTCACTGGTAAGTAGGGCTGTGTAAACAATTTAATAAAAGGAAGAGTTTCTTCACATGAGCCCTGTTCACATTTTAGCCCAGATAATGTTTGCTGGCAGGACTTTGTCCTACAGACCACCCAGTCTGTTCTCATAGGTGCCAAGAGCAAAAGTTTCCTCCCAAGATGGGACCATCAAAGTATCTCCAGATATCCCAACAGAAACCACCCTGAATAGAGAAGCACTGATTTAACCCAGTCAAAAAAGGCCTTCAACTCTCAGGGCAAAGAAAATGAAGTCACTAGTCTTAATAGCGTGAGTTAGTCTGCTACATATGTCCAATTATTGGCAATATGAATTTGTAATGGACTGAATCCATTAGAGCAATTGCATTGCATCCTATTTATAGACAGGGATTGTTTAAATAAAGAGAGAAGATAATTTTTCTATAATGCTCAAGAAGTCTTGCAGTAGATCTTTTAATGCTGCTCACGAATGGTGCCTGACTATTGAGGTTTGGGTGTCTCAGTTTGTCTTTTTATCTTTGTCATTTCTCAACACCTGACTTTCAGAATGCAGCTACCAGCTAGGAACTGGGAACTTACCAGCAAGCCAGCTGGTGGCTATAGTTTTAAACTTCAGGAGAGAGGATCCTATGGCAAAAACATGGTAAAGGAAATTCCCAAGAAGCCCCCAACTTCCTGGAAGCTACAAGAACACTAGGAAGTAAGATTTGGGGGATAACAATTGTCCAGTATTTTGATAGTAGGGGATGAGGGAGGAGAATGTATGCTAAGTTCACAACCAAAAGAATTTTCTTTTCACCAATTCTGCTTTAGTTCAGAAAACTCTTTAAAACATTGACATGAACATCTTGCTCTCTGGCAACGGATCTATAGGGGTAAATAAGTATTACGTGATTAATTAATTGATTTGTGAATAAACTGCATATTGTAAACCACTACAAAAACATAGTGGATGTTCTGAGCCCTTTTGAGGTAAAAATGGATCTTTTTTTCTGTTTCTTCAAAATCTATACATGGTTTGGCATATACTTACTGAGTAGATGTTCAGTAAATCTTTGATATCTGATGTTATCAGTCTGTTAGCAAACACCTATGTAAGTTTATGCAAATTCCTGAAATCAAAATAACAGCTCAACTATGCGAGTTCAGACCAATCACTCCTGCCATAATTTAGTTTCATAGATTGTTGTTACTTTAAATGCAGGCTGCAAAATACATTCTTTTAATAAAGCTCTGCAGAAAAATTCTGTCTGCACATGGGTTGAATTCATCTTCACTGAGAGGTTTTGGTTTTTGTGCTTTTGCGGGGCTGGGGATGGAACCCAGGTCTCAAGCATGCACTGCATATGTTTGGTTGCTGAGCTACATTCCTGGCCCCACCTTCTTTGCAATTTGTACCCGTAAGGTCAGCTGCTCAAATATTTTACTTACTGCATTATTTCTGCAATAAATGAATATGAACGTGGCTCAAACTTTTACAGCTTGGGTGGTTCCAAAAACAAACAGGACTCAATTATTCTTTGGGAATTATATCATTCTCCTCCATTAGTATTATTGTGTTTTTGCAATTACAGCCTACTTCCTAGGTAAATAAACTCTCTGTGGTGGGTGAGCAACTTCGAGTTGTTTTAGAGAAATCTAGAAATCAATGCATTTGGAGAGTAAAAAAATTCATTTAAACCACATTAAAATTAACTATGACTCTGAATCACATAGCCCAGAAGTCCCCTCCACCTCAATAAGAAATTCAGAGAGAGACATCTGGGGAAGAGACTGCTCAACTACTCCCATCTTTATTTAGTAGTACCCAGTCAGTTCAGAAAACAATAACAATTGAAATATATCTGTAGTTGAGGTCCTTTCCTTTTATTGCTTGGAAAGACATTTCTCTGCAGCTTTATTTGTTACAAGAGAACAAGGACAACCTTAGGAATTTTCCAGTTCTTCTGAGAGCATAAGCTACACAGTTCTCTTGTTGGGTTTCTATGGGAAAACACCTATCAAACATCATCAAAAGAAAAGTCTTAAAGATTTTCCAACAATCTAGTCATCAAGTGATATTCATACCTACATGTTAAATTGGCAACCAAAACTTATCTCCCTCTAAACTGGCCAAAAGTATCGTTGTTCTAAAACATAAAGTGAAATATCTTATTCTATTGCTACTATTTGGGATTCAAAATGAATTATGAACATTTACGCTTCATTTCCAACAACATGAAGATCATCAAAAAATTACTGGTGAAGTGCACAAAAAAGTATTTACAGATTCAGCAATTAATCAAGAGTAGCAATGAGAAGCACAATGACTATTAATGAAATGAAAAATCACCATATCACTGTATCACTGCCATCCTGTTGCTCATCGATTTGCTCAAGTGGGCAACAGTAATGTCTCATGCGTCCCTGTCACATTCAGGGTTAGGGAAATGAGACCCATTGTTGTTACTGTTTTTGGCATATCAAATATGCCATGGGTAGCTTGCCAGGTTCTGCCATGTGAGACTCTTGAAATGAGAAATAACTAGATAAAATTTGGTATGAAATGGTATAGATACCTCTTGGTGGGTAAAGCACTGTAATAAACATCTACATTCACTTCATCCAATCTGCTTCTACTTGGTTCATCTCCATACACATTCAGGGCAAAATTCAATGAAATATTTTATTGGTTTGTTTGCATTATCTGAATGGTCTTTCAGTATTATGAAGTCAGTGTTATTAGCACCAAGTTGGAAAGGGCAACCAGTCTGCCTCTCCCAGGTAATGTTTGTTTTTATGTAAATTTTTTCTACATTTCCTAGGCTAACCCTTTGTATTGTGGACCTATGGTGGTCAAACTTCGCATACAAATCACAGGTGAAGAGGAAGAGAGAAAGCCATTTCGGAGTTGGGTAAGATTCGATTATATTAGCAGTGATGGTCATTTCTGAAGACATGACACTATTTGGAATCTGAGTGTGTCCAATGAAGATTTAAGGTTGGAGTTGATATTCTATTTTGGGGTCACAACTGGAGGTGCTCAGTGTTTCCTTCTGGCTCTGTGTTTAGGGATCACTCCTGGGGGGCTCCAGGTACCTTATGATACAAGAGGGATAGAATCCAGGTCTACAGTATTCAAAACAAGCAACATACTCACCATACTAGTTCTCTGACCCCCAGAGTTATTTTTAGACGTTTCTTCCATATCCTTTATGGAACTCTTCACAGCTCTTCAACTTTCTTCTTTTTTTTGAGAATGCTAATAAACTCTTCATCCCAATGCAATTTGGCTACTTGAAAAATGGTAAGAAATGTAGACATCTTGTGTGACTTGAGTTTATTTGTAGATATATCAATCTAGGCTTTAATGCACTTACTTTTTGAGCAGATTTAGAGATTTATTATGAAGATAATAATATGAAGAGTCTCTCTCTACCCTACACCTATTTTCCTAGTATTTAACAACTTACATCAGCCTGGTATTACCAATGTAATTAGCATTTGTCAAAATTAATGAGCCAATAGGAATTAACTAAAGTGTATACTTCATTCCTATCTCCCCTACCCTCCACAATGTCTCATTCTATTTTGGTGGTTCATCTAGGATGGTATCTTGCATCTATCATGTGGCTAACAGGCTCATTTTGGTTATGGAAAATTGTTAGGTATGACAGTTTCACAAAATTTTTGTTTGTTTTTTAATTAACTTGAAGTTTTGAGGATTACAAGTCAGGTATTAGGTAGAAGTTTCCACAGAGGGGATTGTCTGATGGGTTTCTCCTAATGAGACTTGGGCTCTCTGCGTAGGAAAAAGGCAGAGGTCAAATGACATGCATACTACATCATGCCTAGGAAACCTCTGTTATAGGACTTTGTACTGCTTTTTCTCAGGGACACCTGACTAAGAGAGCTTCTGTTAAACTTCTTGTTAAGCTTTTCTTCTGTAAATTTATGCATCTCTCTCCTTCCCTTCCCTACTGTTCTAATGGAGGAAAGTTACTAAGTACCATCACACTTGTAGATAAGGAGCTATGTAGGCTTGCTAGAGATAAAAAAATCTCTGTACTGTATGAGAAATATGTTTAGGACCTCCAAATAAATTGTATGAGAAACATGTCTATGGTTCCTCATTTATTTATGCTTAGTGATTTATTTGATATAAGTATGGGCTCTGAGAGATCCTTGTGATATAACTCATATAACTGAGTTATAATTCCGCATCACTTTATTTGATTGGTCAAGTTGTTCCAACTTGAGGACTGAACATTCTTTCACTGGACTCTTGTGTCCCTTTAAGATGCCCTTAGGTGGGGTTGTTTACTGATGATTTCCTTTCTAGAACCATAGATGCCTCTTATATCTATGCTAGTCTTCAAATACGCCATTTCTTTCAAGAGTCTTCTTCCCTTTAACTGGAAAAAGATTAAAAGATAACAACATGATCTGAGTTTTCAGTCCCGTGGCCATTAAAATATTGCCTTATGTATCACCGGAGAATAAATGCTTAAATGCAGCTTAACCCTAGCAGATATTCTTATTGATTCTTAGTTATCAATAATGACTAACTCCTACCTCTTCTCCTAATATTTGTTCAAAGTAGCTCTAATGTGTACAATTGGGGTGTCTTCCACAGTCTTTATTTTGCAAATCATTTTGTCTGATTGTCATATATATATACATATATATATGGCATAAGAGTGTATATATACACTCTTCCATTCTGTGCCTACAAACAACAGGAGAAACTGGGGTGTGTTAAAACTCTGTGGTATGGAATTATTTTAAAAAGAAGGTTCCTATTAGTAGTAGCAAGACACAGAGACTCTTCAATTCCTTATTCAGCTTGACAACAAATTCATTAGAAGATGAATTAACCGCGTGTTGATGGCAACCTAAAATAGGACGTTAACTCCATTTAACATGGTGCCAAAATGTTCCTCCTAAGAATACAGACACAAAGTCTCCTGCGAAGATATTTGACAATTTCGTACGCAAATATTGAGAAGAAGCCTCTGGCGGATAATTTGCAGATGAGGTGTCTGTGGGGGCATTGGCAGGCACAGAGACACACAGTGGGAAGAAACACGAGTCCGCGATCTTGTCTTTCCTTACTGCTCACTTTGCCACTGATTTTTATGCATGGGATCATTTACGTGGCTTCGGGGGAAGAGAAAGCGGTACATAAAAACAGATTATCTTTTAGAGCACTCCAGGGTTAGTTTCATTTTCGCCTCTTCTTTTTATGAAGAAAATGATAGGAGACATAAAACGCCGCCCTTAAAGAAGAAAATGCCTGAAATGAAACAAGTGAGCTTTCAAAATCACGCGGAAGACACCAGGCAGCCCTCCAGCTTAGCAGGAGGGCCAGGGTTAAAATAGGCGCAGCGTGCACGTGGCCGCTCTATCTTCAACCCTTAAGCAAAGATAAAAGTGGTCTTGAAAGTGAATGAAGTTGACTCTCAAAAAGTGGGTTTTAGATGTTGAATATTTAATTCACTGATAAAAGGGCCTTGATTTCCTGCACACGGCGGCCATAAATAAAAAAAAGCACATCTTAAAAGAGAAGCAATGAGTAGAAACTGACCTTTCTGGGAGCAAGCAGATGAGAGAAGGTATTTGGCTAATCCCAGCTGTCTCTGATTGGCCAGACAGCATCGTGTTGAAAATGTCTCCATCTGGGCTAATCTGCTCTCAGTTGGATGAGCTGAGGCCTTCAGAGTTAACCTGACATTTAACAATAATTACCCTTTCGAATGACCCCAGCCCAATCGCCTGCTCTCTTAGAAATCTTTTTTTTTTTTTTGGTGGTGTTCCCAAACCCTCTGACTTTTGTGTTAGAGATAGGGAAGAAGAAAAAAAAAATTTAAGAGATGAGATGCTATCATTTGCGTGTGTAAATACAGGAAGTGTGTGGTTGTGTATTTGCCCTACAGTATAGATAAATGCGTGTATAATATCATGTGTGATAACTGGGGATCTGCAACTAGTCAGGAAGCTCCACGTGCCTCTCTGAAATGCTGCTGTTTACCCACACCTTTCTGTATATTAAAAATTCAGAGGACTCCAAGCACCAATTCAAATGGTCGAGGATTTGCTTTCTGGCTATTTCATAAGCGTCAAAGTTCTGATCTGGACCTACTCAAGCACTGTAGCATCTCTTATCACACACCAGGAGAAATGGTGCATGAAAAGATGTTCAAATAGAAAGCCCTGGTTCAGGGGTCACCGAGGCTAACTGTACATGAAATAACTGTCTATTTCTTTTTACCCGAGGTTGGCTTCATTTGTTCTGAGAAAGGTCATTGTGATAAAGCCAACAAACAAAAACACCACATCTTGGAATAAAAATCCATTCTGGGGGTTTTATTTGCTTAAAATACATACACACACAAGCACACACAAACACACACACACAATAAATCCCTTCCCAGTTTAAATGTACACTTTCCCCTATACTTCCCCATCAGAGGCCCCTGGTACCACAAAGCAGTTTTTAACAGTCTGCAGGTAACAGCAAATGCAGGACAGATCTTTCTTCTTGATCACTATACGTCCATCTAAAAATAAAGCATACAGACTTTAACTTTAACTTTAAAAGGGTTGCCCCCCCACTAGCCCCCTGCAAAATTCTCCCCATCCTGCCATCAGCAGCAGAGGTCACACTCAAAATCACTTCTGATTTTTCTACCCCTGGATTTAATGAAGAAAATACATATTCTACCTTGGCTTTTGTTTCTGTCTTAGCTATCAGTTGGTCCACAAATATTTCTCCGATTTGCCACAGCCTGTAGGTGGGAAAGCCTGAAAGAATGTCACTCCAAAATATACGGTGTAAATAAGCAATATGCTGATGTAAGTGACTAACATCACTTACATCATTTACAACCCTAGACTACAGACACAGAACTGGTCTTCAGTAGGAAACTTACCAAAATAGTAATGTGTGTGTGTGTGTGTGTGTGTGTGTGTGTGTGTGTGTGTGTGTGTGGTGGGGGGGCAGTGGTGGACAGAAGCAAAGGTTCTGCTGCTGGGTTGGTGATGATGAAATGTTTCATGTATAAAACCATGCCATGGATCATTTTGTAAACATGATTTGTAAACCACGGTGCTGAAAATGAAAAGAATATTTAAAAGTCTTTTTTAAAAAATGTCATTCTAGAGTCCAAGTGACAGTACAGCAGACCTTGTACATAGCTGACTTGGAGTTCAGTCTCTGCTACCCCAAGTGGTCTCCTAAGCCCTCCAGCAAAGATCTCTCAGCACAAAGAAAGGAGTCAACCTTGAGTACTGTTGGGTGTGACCCTAATTTTTTAAAAGACATTCTAGATGGCAAAAGGGGTCAGTGGAAGCATCACCAGAATTTCATGTCTGTGATCAAAACATCTCAGACCTGGCAACATTGGCAAAAGGATTCTGGAATTTCCACGGGCAGTTTCCTTGATTTGGTTGTTTTGGGATCATATCTTACCATGCTCGAGATTTCTCCTGGCTCTGCACTCAGGAATCACTCCTGACTATGCTCAGGGGACCCTTTGGGATACCAGGGATTGAACCTGGGTCAGCTGCATGCAGGATAGGCGCCCTTCCCTCCCTTCTCTTCGGCCCAAGCAAAGTTTATTTTCAATGTTGTGTTATTTGCTACTTGGAGTACCCTGAAGAAATCAAGAGTATTCTTTTTTATTTTTTCATTTTCCTTTATGTAATAATTCACTGAGGGAACCTGGCAGGGCTCAGTGCTTACTCCTGTTTCGGCTTCCATGTCCAGGAGTCCCTTGGTTCCGGGACTCAAGGGCTGTTACCTGCAGATTGAATTGGAGTCAGCCATGTTTGCAGGCAAGGACCTTAAACCCTGTCCTATCTCTGGGTTCTGGTTACTCAGACATTTTAAAGTTGTAGGCACTTGAGAAACAGCAAATGCAAGACAGATCTTTCTTTCTGAAGACACATGCATCTAAAAATAAGCCTACAAATGGAACTCAGTTGTCATTAATTCTCTCTACAGGATTCACCAGCCAAGATGGACTTGTATCCCCCAAAGAGACTAGATGTGGACCCTGGGCCCAGACTCCATCTGCCATTGAGTCTTTCAAGGCTATTCAGTTTTCCTAAAAATCATGGACACCCCACCCTGAGATTCCCAGGTCCTCCTCTTTACCATTAAAATGAAAGTTAAAAAGAAGAAATCTCTCTTGGTGTTCCATTTCTGCCCCTGGATCCAGAAGGAAGCCATGTTAATAAACTTCTGTTCATTCTTCTCTTGTTAACCTGCCTCTTATCAAGAAAATCTCAATTCAAGGCAGTTTTGTCAAATGAAATCATTTTTTACTCACTATGGGAGACACCCACCACCCCAATATATGGTGTCCTTATAATATCCCCAGACCCTATCCCATGCTTTACTGTAGGATATTAACCCTTAGGTAGTCCCGTTCACTTTGGAATATGCTGTCATATGAAGCAGAGAATTTATACTGAATCACTTATTGATCTATGTAGATGCATGTATATATATAGACAAAAAAATTGGAGAGACTGGGGGAATATTACCCTGCACCCCAAAAAACTAAAACTGGACTCTAGAGCATTAGAGTTAGAAAGTGGGAGCTCTCTTCTCTTCAAAAATAACAAACAAGGCCAGACAGAGAGTGAAAAGGGTTGGAGTGCATGCCTTGTTTCCAAGAGGTCCTGGGTCTAATATGCACTGCATGGTCTCTTACGTACCACCAGGCATGCTTGAATAGTGCCATATGTGTCCCTATGCCAAAGCACCAAACGTACAAGCTTATCTAGAGACAGTAAGTATCCTGGAAGGGACCCCCAGGCTTACAGTACTCCTGGGGAGACTCCCCAGATAAAATGAAATAATAATAACAATAGTGAAAATCACTGTATTATTCTATTTCTAAGTCTATTCCCTAAAAAATATTGCAAACCCCTAATAAGTGCTTATGGCCTTTTGGAATGATTAGTCAGTTATCATCATTCTAAGAGAAATAGTTTTGCATATTGTGCTGTCCAAAAGCATTTCTTTGGCATGCTGAGAATCTTCATTATCTCATAGTTTAACTCAAAAATAAATTGTTTTAGTGGGGTTTGAGATGCTGGCAGTCTTCGCTTTCTATATTGTACCAATTGGAGGAGTTCCAAATTGAAAGATATTTGCTAAATTTTCCTCACCACTGTACAAGTCCTCAAGTTCCCACTTCCATAACAAAATGTACTTATATTCAAAACAAAGTCTTTCTTTAAAATTTGAGGCTTTATTTCACTCTATAAAATTAAGTATGCTTACTGAAGACATTTCATAGGAAGTTACAATGGGGAAAGAAGATTCTCTAGTTATCATTTTTTTTAGTACTAAAAGTGAGTAAGTCATAATAGAGAAATTCTATTAACCCTTCACTTTGGTTAAACTAAAAAATCAGATTTTCTATGGGAAAGTTTTACTCCCCCTACTTAGCCCTCTTTCTACCTTAGTCAATAATGTCTGCATCTGAGTACATGACAAGTTAAGGATAAGGTGCACTGCTAATTTTTGTATGTCACACACATACAAATGTCAAAAAGAAGATGGTTTTTCTGCTTATATTTAGCTTAAAAATATATAAATTCTTTATTCCTCTAGTTTTCCATTTGGCTTCTTGTTCTGTCCTTGTCAGAGTTTTATCTTCTACATCTTCTCTTCTGCATTTCTCCCTATTGTGAATCTATAAGATTCTTGCTTAGTAAAGGCCAACAAGAATAATGTGTTGGGTTTAGTAATTTTAATTTTAATTTTTTTGTTCACATATTTATTGACAATACAGTGGTCAGTAGTGGCTCCAAGTTTATTCTGGTTGCAGGATTTTCTGTGTTATTTTAAAACCATGGATGAGCTGTTAGCACCCTGAAATTTCTTTGGCTTCAATTGCTTACCTTTCCCAAAGTGTGTTGGAGTTTCCAAAGAGATCCCTTTTCACACTGCTGCATTCTCACCATTTTCATAGCCCATTTGTCATGGATGCCCAGCTTGGGCAGGACAGAAAAATTGGAGCACTGCCCTTGAGAAAATACCATGAGGAAATATTTCCCTAGAAACATACATAATCAAAACTCACAGGATAGCGGAAGTGATTTTATTTAGGCAAAAGCATACAGTCCAAAGGTATGAAAATTGCTTAGACACGTCCATATCTTTACTGTGGACTTTAGCAACTGAAGGAATGGAAAGGAAATAAAGAATAGAAACTTTACAATACTTGAGATTATGAAAGTAATTCTACATAGGCCTGCTTTCATAAGTGGATTCCATCCTGCTCATACTTCTCAAATGTATCATGTATGCATTTGATTAAGAACACTTAATTATTCATCATCGAGAGGTTCAATGATAAGTCATATGTGGCGTCTTGCTGGCAAAGTATTTCCGGGTCTTAACCTCACTCTTGGGGGCAACATAGAGAACCCCAATAGGCCAACAAACTTCTGTCTACACAATCCCCAGTCACACTCTATACAACAAAACTATGTGCATTCCATGATGCATCTTTAGCTTTTTTCTCAGTGACTTAATCAAAGTAGTTCGTTAGATCACACTAGCATGCCTGTCGGCCCACTATAGGGTGAAAATGTGCCCTGCACCCCTGCCTTAACGCTATGAAGTAGAGTAAAAGCTCCTTGAGAAATTCTGAAATGCACGCATGCCCAGATTTACCTTTTGCACTCCCCGCCCCCCGCCCCTTCCTCCACCTTGCTTTATTTGCTTTTTTTTTTAAGTCTCCCAGACCTGGCCTGTGCAGTAATGCCATCAGCAGCAGGCTGCAAGCAAGGTTGCTGATAATTGTTCTTTATGCTGCTCTTTGTTTAGTATCTGATTCAGTACATCTGCGTGGCCACCATTTCATCACCTTCTTAGTAACGGAGGTGAAAAAAATCAATGGCAATCAGATTACCTTGTTAACAGAAAGGCTAAAGGGCCGGTGTGCCAAGTTCACAGTGCATCACCTTTCATTTAAAACATTTCACTTTTCTTTACTATTTATCTTTATTATTATTTAAAGCACCGAGGCCAGAGTCTTTCCTAACGCGGAGCTCTGGCCTTGGACGTGTGGACGGCGGAGCCCTCCAATTCTCTGACATCACAGAGACCCCTCATGCGAGCCCGATTCAAAGCCCCCAAAACTCACAGCTGCCATTTCTGCTCCATTTCTTTGAATCCATCCCCATGGACTCTGGGGGCAAGACTGAGTTTGTGATCCAACTTGTCATAGGATATTGTCTCTCTGGTGGTTGTTATTTATTGTTGATTCTTCTGAAGATCACTGTTATTATCTTCAGCAGCAAGGTGCCACGGGCTTTGCCAGGGGTATTATAATGTGCCTGGGGAACAAAAGCGCGCCACGGGGGACTTCCAGACAAGAGACATGATGTGGGGCTGCACACTCCAAAACAAAAGGACGGATGTAGTATAGTTGCAGACGCACACAGAGGGTTAGGTGATTACTGCAAGAGGAAGTGCTCTGAGGAACAGGTGGGCATGGGTGAGGTTTATGAAAGTGGAGAAGGATGTTATGTTATCGCAAACATGTTATTGTTGTGGCTTAATGGAGGATTCAGCCGCATTTGGGAAAGGAAAAAAAAAAGAAGGCATGATTAGACCCCAAACTCTTTTTTTAAAATTTATTATTAGAGAATCACTATGATGTATAGTTACAAACTTATGAACTTTTGTGTTTGTATTTTACTCATACAGTGATCTTTAACCCATCCCTCCACCAGTGCCCATTCACCTCCATCAATGATCCCAGTATCCCTCTCACCACCCCCACCCCCACCCCCCCCCCACTGTGGCAGGGCATTCCTCTTTGTTCTCTCTCCTTTTGGGTGTTGTAGTTTGCAATAGAGGTACTGAGTGGCCATCATGTTCTGTCTATAGTCTACTTTCAGCTTGCATCTTCCAACCCGAATGGGACCCCAAACTCTTAAGCTGAACTGAAGGACATACATAAAAGGCATGTCAGCAGGCATACCATTTCATTCCAGTTTGGCTGAAAATGGAATGGGACAGGGTGTGGCCTCTGCTGATCCTTCATTATTATACAATGAGCTAGATGCCAGAGGCACTGCCCCAGTGTTAGGAGACCTTGCAAGTGTACTCTGAGTCCACTAAACCTCAACTTGTACCTCTGCATCCTGGTGGTCTTGTAAGGCTCCCAGAAACCTCCAGAGACACAAGGTTGGCCTGTGTTTCGGGAGGTGAGGTTCAGAAGGGCAGTGTGGATGGGCAAGCTGATTCCATTGGGAAACAGTTTTATCGAGCCCATACTATAACTTGAAATTGTGCTATGTCAGATTCCAGGCTCCATTCATCAGGGCCTGCCCCTGACAGCATGTGATCTAGCAAGCAAAAGTGTAGCTGTGAGATTAAGACTCCTCCTGACTTCTCACAGTGCTCTCAACGAAGTTTGCACTGAGATTGAAGAGTCAGAAATTGCACGCTGAATAAACAAAAAGACTGATCACGTGGGAGACTGTGGTGCATAGCAAGTTGTGAGAATCCATCATCTCAAATATCTTGCTCATAGCCTCATCCAGCTGGATCTTTGGGTTCTCTTTGTAGCTTTACTGGGTTGTTAATTTTTATGGCGGGGAGAGGAGGTAGGTGGGTTTGGAGCCATACCTGGCCGTACTAAGGGCGATTTCCTGATCAAGGGTCACTCCTGTTGGGGTCCGGGTGTCCCTAGGTGGTGCTAGGATGGAACCTGGCTCAGCTACATGCACCAGCTGTACTATCTCTAAGCCTTGTCTATTAAAATTTCCTTGCTTCTTGTTAAATCATTCTTTGGTTTCATTCACTCCTGCATGCACGCACGCGCGCGCGCACACACACACACACACACACACACACACACAGAGTTCTTATCCTTTTCTTCTCAAGGTTCCTAGTCAATTAATTTTAGATTTTGTTGTTGTTTTGGCCCAGATTCAGGGCTTGCTTCTGCCTCTGTACTCAGGGATCACTCCTCATGGCACGCAGGCGATCAGGTATGGAGCTGGAGATGGACCTGGGGTCTTAAGTCCCTGCATTGCTTGCATTGTGCTTTATAATTAAAATAAAAATCTTTTATCACAGTAACTCTGGGAACAGCTTGGTTTAAAAATGCCGATCATCTCTTCCTGGTATTTGTTCTTCACTTAATTTTTCATAACCTGTGAACTATAGTCTGAATTTTTTTAAAGGAATATTACTGGAGGCCTTTTAATTTTCATTTACATATCTGAGTATGTTTTATGCCAAGATTAAATCCAGGACCTCTCACCTGTAAGGACACCAAACCACATCTCTGTGCTCTGGAGAATTTTGTTTTATGTATCAAGATGAACTTCTCTGCTTTTTCCTTTTGATTTCGTTCTTTGGGTAGCACCCAACTGTGCTTACTCCTGGCCCTGCATTCAGGTATCACTCGTGGCCATGCTTGGGGATCATTTTGTGGTGCTGGGCTTGAACCTGGGTTGACTGTGTGCAAGATAAGAGCCCTATTTGTACTATTACTCTAGCCCAATTTACTTTTTCCTTTTATTTTATAGTGCAGATCCTTCCACAATCTCCGTCCTTCTGAACGCCTCATTCACTGGGGTCCTTATATTACTTGCAATATGTTATTATTATTAATTCCAGAAGGCAGTGTAAAACCAGTAGCACCACTGGCTTCAGATTTTATTCTCTTGGCTTAATACAACCTCATCGTAGATACTGAAGAGACTCAAGCTTGTACTTTTTACTGATGTTTGTTAAACAGAACAGAGAGAGAGAAATGCCTCACAAGATTTAAACCCCATGGAGACCATCAACATTTCCATTCGGATCATCTTTCATATATCTATGTCTAGAATCAAGATGACACTAATTGCCAAAATTCAGCGCCTTGTTCTAAAGATGTTGATTCTAAGTCCCACATGTTCTTTGCTTTGCATCTCTGAGATGGGCTAAACTTAATGAGAGTTTGACCACAGTATTTTGGTACTCTCCAGCTGGGTCCAACCAATCAAGTCTCTCTCTTTATACCTGTGGGTGCAATAGAAAAAGGCTGGTTTCCTGGCAGGAAGATGTGTGTGAAATCCGTTTTGCATTCAAGTTGGGTGGCCTCAACTCTTATCTCAATGTCCTTCTGAAAAATATTGGTTTAAAAATCTTGCCTTTTTATGGGCTCATTTGAGTTCACAGTGGGGAAAGGCAATGTAAGAGATAAAAGAAACAGTTACTCTTCTGATTATGTTTCTTTAAAAAAGGAAATTTTGTCTTTTCCCCATATTTATGCCCCAGTTTTTTTCCCTCTATTTGTTTTCCTTTTCCTAAGTTTAGAATCATTCCATTCCTTTCTGGGGGAGCGGGGGGTGGGAAGTGTGGCACATTCAGCAGTGCTCAGGGCTTGCTCCTGGTCCTATGCTAGGGGATTACTCCTGGCAGTGCTTAGGGGACCATATTTGGTGCTAAAAGTTGGTCCCATGCAAGGCAAGCCCCCTGTGTACTGTACAGTCTATCCAACTCCCTTTCCATTCATTGGGATTTCTGAGCATCAAAAGAAAGATCCATAGGAATTCTGATCCCCACTTATGGTCAGCATGAAGCAAATACCAAAAGATAACACAAAAATTTGTTTGGGTTTGAACCTTAGTGCCACATATGCTCTCTCAAGCACTGCCAGGAGTGATCACTGAGCCTAAAGAGTAAGCCCTGAACACTTCCAGATGTGTTCATAAAATTACAGATCACAACAGCCCTTCCAACCCTGAAACGTCATATAAGCCTTCCTATCAGGGAATTTACATCCATCTTGTACTAGTCATAACTGTTTCCATTGGTCAAGAAAAAGAATATTGCTTTAAATGCAATGAGATAGGAAGTTAAAGACATTACTGGATGGTTTTACATAAATGAGAAATACAAATAAGTAACTAAAGCAAAAAACTTTTGTACTCACTGAAAATTATTGTGTATATCAGAGCAGAGGGGATTATGTGGTGTGTGAGTGTGAGAGAGAGACAGAGAGAGAGAAAGAGAGAAAGAGTAGAGGAGGGTGAGTTGGCACTGAAAATTTGGTGGTGGTTTTGGTGAGTTCTACACAATTTGGAGGTAAAACGGTATTCTCAAAAATTTTATACCAATTCAAGTAATGATAAATAATTAAAAATATGGAAAGAAAAAAGAAATCTTTTTTTTCATTTTTTTGCTTTTTGGGTCACACCTGGTGATGTACAGGGGTTATTCCTGGGTCATGCACTCAGGAATTACTCCTGGCAGTACTTGGGGGGGACCATATGGGATGCTGGGAATTGAACCTGGGTCAGCCCCATGCAAGGCAAATGCCCTACCCACTGTACTAATAACTCCAGCCTCAGAAAAAAGAAATCTTATTAAATATTTTACTCCTTTTATCTGTCCCTTATCTCCACAGTAGTCCACACAAACAGAGCATCCTATTGGAGCAATTTATGGCCTCTTTCTCTTTAAGTTTATTGAAAACAGGGACATCCATCCACTCATTTTATTTTCCCCAAGTATACAAATCCAGGACCCTTCAATTTCCAGTTGAGTTCATGCTTGAAGATTATTTGTACAAAATCTTTTGGCCAGGCCATCGACCGATTGATTGGAAGGAAAGAGGTCAGATATAAATTAAAAATTGGGAGAGATGAGAGAAAGCCTTTAAAAAATGCTTAAATTCTTCAGACTCCATCCCAAAGCAATAAATATTTATGGACGGTGGTGTGAGGCATGGTTTAGAAAGACTAATCGGGTGGAAAGCAGTATGACTCCTGGTCTAAGAGAGAAGTCAGGAGTTAATAGGTATCTCAACCACAACTGTGGATGTTCAAATAAAAATTCAGAGTGAGTGAGCAATGATATATTACCAAGGAAATATCAAAATGCAGTAGAGATTCCACCATTAAATGTCAGTCACCATATTTGTGGGTACTATGGTAGACATCAGAAGCTAAGAATACTTAGTTAACTATGTTAAAAAAAATAGTCCATGTCTAAATTCTAGAGGTCCAGAGGAACTGGACATAAATATGTGAAAAATGGTTTATTATAATGTGGCAAGTAGTGATCAGAGTTGCTTAAATAAGCATTTTGTATCAGTGATATTGATATCACCCAAATCACCATATTTATTATTACTTGGATGTGGAGCTAAACAATATGGAATATATGAAGTATATTGGCAGCACATCTTAAATATTTGGATATGCATCTAAAATATTTTTATGTAAAACTAAGTTATCAGTGTTTGGTATTTTCTTGGTGTCTTCTCACAAAATGTTTATTAAAAAAGAATTTGTTAAGTCTTAATGGGAAAAGATAATCAAGACACAGAGTGAGAGAAAAAGAGGCAAATGATTGATTAAATTCAACAAGATCTTCATTTTTCATCCACTGATGTATGGTTAAGTATCCGTCAGACTTAACTGAATTTCAGGTCAAATCACATGTAACTACCAGGAACCTCTTCACCACAGAATCCCACTACTAGAGTCAGTCCAATTAATTAAGTGTCGAGGAGGTTAGTAACAATTTTAGGCTGCAGAATGAAATTATTTCATGAAGTGGCAACTTTCTCGTGTCTTTTCTCTTCCATCATCTGGATTATAGAAGGCTGAAGGTGAATTTTGAAAAGAAATTAAGAATGTCCTTATGCCTGGAATGATTTCAAACACAAATCCAATGACTTTTGTAAAAGAAAAAGGAAGGAAAAACCAATATTGTATATTATAATAAAATAATATACCCCCACTAGGGAGGCTTTTTTAAGCTTTCTAAAAGATGAAAAATGTAAAAAAAAAAGTGACACCCAGGTAATAGGTTCTTATCTTTGCAAAGTTTACAAAATATTCAAGAATATCTATTTTTATTGGATTCTTTATAGCACTGTAGCACTGTAGTCCCATTGTTCATCAATTTGCTTGAGCGGGCACCAGTAACGTCTCCATTGTGAGACTTGTTACTGTTTTTGGCATATCGAATACACCACGGATAGCTTGCCAGGCCCTGCTGTGCGGGCGCGATACTCTCGGTAGCTTGCTGGGCTCTCTGAGAGAGACAGAGGAGTCAAACCCAGGTCAGCTGCGTACAAGGCAAACACCTTACCCGCTGTGCTATTGCTCCAGTGACAAAAATAAAAGTATTCCCTAAGTAGTAAATGAATATATGTTGGATTTGCATGGGAAACAGTGCTATTCTAATTGAAGTCAGGATTAGTAAGACAATGACTCATCAGGTAGCTTAGATTGACCTGATCACTCATTTTGTTAATTATTTAAGATGAGCATCTAGACAATACTGAAGAGGAAAGACAACTTACAAAGTACAAGAGAATAAGGGGCCAGAGGGGTAGTAAAGCAGGCACAGTGTTTGCCTTGCCCCAAGCTGACCCACATCTCAGGCTCCCCATATGGGTTCCCAAGACCCCCATGAGTGATCCCTGAACACAGAGCCAGTAGTAAGCCCTGAGTACTGCCCCCAAACCAATAAATTAAAACAACAACAGTAAGTAAATGTAGAAGAGAAGGAGATTCAAGAGGAGTAAAACAGCCCAAAATTTATTGAATTATTACTGTGTGGCAAGACCTTTAACCAGCAAGAATTCATTTCTGTTTGGGGGCCACATACAGGTTTTCTTGAGGCTAACTCCTAGCCCTGTTTTCACCCTTAGCAGTACTGGCACGTCCAAATGTAGCAAAGGGAATCAAACCTGGGTCAGCTGCTTGCAATGCAATGATGTTATACCTGATACTGTTTCTTTTGTGCCTAAAGCTTCCAATTTATACTAAAAGACTAAGATTTCTTGATGCCATAGTCATGCCATCAGACCCCTCACCAGACTGTTTCATTTGAGGCAACCTGGAGGGGGACAAGTGAGGCCCCTCTCGCCCCAACAGAGTCAGCCCCAGCAGTCAGAAACCTCCAGAACTCAACAGCCGCCATGCTCATGACCGCTCTCCACATGCTCAGACAGGCCTCACCCATGAGTGAATCTATTCCTGGATATCTCATACTTTACACCACCAATATTCCAAGAGTAGCACACCGCATTTGATTTGGAAGGCAACTAATCTTAGGAGGATATATATATATATATATATATACATATATATGTATATGTGTGTGTATGTTACATATATATACGTGTGTGTATATATATATATATATATATAAAATCATCATCCCGTTGATCGTTGAATTTCTCGAGCAGTCTCAGTAACGTCTCTGTTCGTCCTAGCCCTGAGATCTTAGAAGCGTCTCCTTACTTGTCTTTCCCAACCATGCCACATTGGAGGCTCTTTCAGGGTCAGGGGAATGAGCCCCAGCATCATTACTGGTTTTGGCAGATGAATACACCACAGGGAGCTTGCCAGGCTCTCCCATGTGGGCAGGAAACTCTCTGTAGCCTGCTGTTCTCCCAGAGGGAGAACTAGGCTATAAAATGTCTCGAGGCCACTTTGTGGCCATGCGTTTCCTTACTTTTAAGTCTCTGGATGTTGGCTGTTGATGGGATTACGGGGGCGGGTGGGGGGAGAGGGAAGGGCGGGGGGCGGGGGAGCAGTCCCTGGGTGTGACTGCCTAGCTACTGGAAAATGGGAAATCTGGGCGGAAGAGTCCCAGTCCCAATCCAAGCAGGCTTGGAGGTCTCAGCCCCGGTCCCACACATCTGGGTTCCTCTGCTGGTACCTTCATGTGTGAGGCTTGTCCAAACATGTGGAGAGAGGCCCTGAGCATGGCTGTGGCTAAGGTTCCAGAGGTTTTTGGGTGTGGGAGCTCTGTTTGGGGCAGGGAGGGAAGCTGGAGCCCATCCCCTCTGAAATATACATATATATATAATATATGTATATATGTATATATATATGGAGAGAGAGAGAGATACATAAAAGCACACAAGCGTCAACCTTTAACACCGTGTAACCAATCTTTCATAGAAGGGTTTAATGGCTCCTTCACACACCTTACTCTAAGAAACCTTTTTTGTTTCATTTTTAGCAGGTAAGAAACAATATGAAATAACAAGCAATATGAAATAAATTATTTCAGTTCTGCTTGGGGAACAGGGTTTGGGGATCTGGATGGAAATATGGTGATGGGAAGGTGTAATGGTGGTGAAATTGGTGTTCGAATATTAAATGTAATCAAATATTGTGAATAACTTTATAAAAATAAAAATAAATAAGAATTTTTTTGTTGTACTTGTTAAAACCAAGAAAATGTAAAAGAATAAAGAAAGTTAAAATCTCTGGGGAATTTAGTTGGGTTAAATTTATCTTGATTTAAATATTACCAACATTGAAATTTTAACAGATGGAATTTCTTCTACACTTTCCTATGTTAGTGACGTATCAATATACGTAATCATATCATGTGTGCAATTTTAGTGTTTGAGGGCTTAATATGATACGCACTTTACAATGTGATTACATACTTTTCCTGTAATATCACTGTAAATCTTTAAAACATTTAACTTTTATGGAGGCAATATCTCTTATTTAACTAATCTACTAGACTTGTTACTTTTTATTCATTTTAATTTAATTCTGCCTTCCAAAGTAATTTTCCTACTTCATTCATCTGCACTATATATTTATTTACTACTTTAAATTACTTCCATATAGAGATGTAGATCTATACTATAGTAACAAGATAGTGTTAATAAAATAGATATATGTACAGTTATTTGCTATCATATTCATCAAAACTTAGCTTTGTTTTAGGAATATGAAGACATGATAACCTTTCAGTACCTATATTTCAAAACATAATGCATCCCCCCAAAACAAGAGGGAGTGCAAGAGAGAGAAGGAGAAGAAAAGTGCCTGCTGTAGGGGCAGACTGGGTGGGGAGTGGGTGGCAGGGAGGGAAACTGGGGACATTGGGGATAGGAAATGTACACTGGTGAAGGAATGGGTGTTGGAACATTGTATGACTGAAACCTCATTGTGAACAAGAGTCATGGTGATTTAATTAAAAATTTTAATTAAAAATATATATAAGGAGACAAATAAATGTTTGTCACACTTCACATAATTTTGATATCCTGAAAGACAGCAACTGTATCTCAGTGATCCTACTGATTGCAGTAATAGTATATACTACTATCTGCAATGTGACTGAGCCATAGCACAGCAGGTACTGCGTTTGCCTTACATGCGACTGACCCAGATTCGATTCCTCCGTCCCTCTTGGAGAGCCTGGCAAGCTACCGAGAGTATCCTGTCTATATGGCAGAGCCTGGCAAGCTACTGCCAGAAACAGTAACAACAAATCTCACAATGGAGACGTTACTGGTGCCTGCTCAAGCAAATCGATGAAAAACGGGAGGAGAGTGCTACTATCTGCAACAGTAGATAAGTATTTATGACAGGTGGTATAATTTTATATCTCACATATAGGCTTTTCTTTGTCCGTGTGATACAGAAAGATTGCCTTAATTGATATATTAACTTGTCAGCTCAATAAACAATAAGAAAAGTAGGGCACTGAGGCTAGGCAAGTAAAAATACCTTCTTCTGGAATCTAGACAAATGACAAAGAAAGAAGTCATGTACTTGGACACATAGTCACTAAAGAGAACATTAGGTTTGGTAGAATTCCATTAACAGAGTTGATAAAATTAAAGTGAGATACAAGAAGAGGAAATAGAAACACCATTAATTCTGCATCTCTTGCCTGACATAACCATATACCCAAGACAAGGATGTTGATGCCCATGATACCGGACGTCAGATAGAAAATACAGAGACATTCAGAGACAAGGAAAAAAAAAACACCAAATCACTTGACTGGTGAATCATGTGATTGACTCGTGGTTGAAGGAGCTCTTAGCTGATGGCACCATCAGAGTGAGAAGTAGAACATGGTCATCTTTCTGAGCTGCGGAGACAAAGATGAAAATCTGGAGAAGCAATAGGTCAAGAGAGAGTTATGGTAAAGCAGAGAAGTGAACAAAGAGACAACTTTGGAGTACTGCAGAAGGCTGATCAAGCCATGAGTAATGTACCCTAATCTCAGAAAACATTGATTACTTTGTATCACTGTCACTGTCATCCCGTTGTTCATCGATTTGCTCAAGCAGGCACCAGTAACATCTCCCTTGTGAGACTCGTTGCTACTGTTTTTGGCATATCGAATATGCCACGGGGAGCTTGCCAGACTCTGCCTTGCAGGTGGAAAACTCTCGGTAGCTTGCCAGACTCTCCGAGAGGGACAGAGGAATCAAACCCAGGTCAGCTGCGTGCAAGGTGGACGCCCTACCCACTGTGCTATTGCTCCAGCCCAGGGAGTCCAGTGTTCAGCAGTCACTCAAGGTTTTAAGTTGTGCTTGCCATCTTGGAAAACTGGTAGAATTATGCCTGGTAGAATTCAGTGGGGTCTTGTATTGAGAGTGGGGAAAACAATTGGCCTTAGCCTTTGTCCTTACATAGAAAAAAAGACAAAACAAAACAAACAAAATAGCTAGTAACAAAACTTCAGTTTCCAAGAAACCTAACACCATCCTAGAACAGGCTCAAGACTATTTATAGAAATGCAAAATTATTCAATTTCTTACAAGGTAAAAATGCACAGTACCTGGCAGCTAATCAAAGATTACTAGAGCTGCAAACAAGTGAGGAAATAGTTACTGTCATCCTGCGTTAAAATCAACCCAGAAATACACAGCCCAGATTTTAGAATTTTCTGCTATCTATATTGAAGCAATTACACTGTACTGAATCGATTCAAATAGTTAAAAGTGTTAACCTGGAGATAGCTAAAAGGCCCACATCAAAATTCTGGAAAAAAAAAATCCTGTAATGTTTGTAGAAAAATACCTGCTGGGTGCGTATGAGACAGCTTAAGCTGCTGTAACAAATTACCATTAATTGAGCAAACTGATTAAACAACATACAATTATGTCTCACAGTTCTGGAGACTGGGAAATCTTCTATAACAGTCTGGAAGATGCAGTAAGTCTGAGATGTGGGTGCTGGTGAGTGTTCTCTTGAGGGGTGCAGAGATGGGCGGTCTGTCTATGCTCACCTGTGGTGGGGAGAGAGTAAGGTTGCAAAGCTCAGGGCGGGGGCAGGGCTTAGAGGTAAGATTTACCTCCTAAAATAATTCAGACAGTGTTGGGGCACAGATGTTGTTCTGAATTTTCTAGTATCTGGTCTTGATCTGACTTAGAGCAAGGGAATAAAAGGACTTGGTAAGCAAATCAGATAAAGGAAGTGGTTGGGGAAATAGATGCAGGTTAGCTCAGTCTGTGGCTAAAAACAGGTTCATCTTCACAAAGTTTCCTGTGTATATGCAACATTAATAAAGTCTATCTTCCATTGTGAGATTGTAACCCAAACATCAAGGCTTGTAGCTATCTCACAGTGATTCCATAAAATTAAAAAAAAAATAAAGTTGATCTTCTGATATTCCAACAACATAGAAAGGAATCTTTCTACATATCCTTAGAATACACATATCATGTTAATTATATATAAATATATACAATTTCAATAACATATAAAGGAATCTTTATATTTATAGTATACATAGAGTATATACTATATTTATATAGTATTTTACATTTATACAGACATACAACACTATAATATATATAAAACAATTGTTTTATATATTTGTGATTATATATGAAATGCATATGTACATATAAAACGTGACGATCCCATGCTATTTCAGCAACATAGAATGGAATCTTTTTTATATGTATATGTATTATATTAATTTTATAGATATATAACTGACACAGTTGATCCTGATATTTCAACAACAGAAAGTAATCTTTCTACATATATAGAGTATATAATTTTAATTAATATATATTTAATAGATACAATTGAGTTTCTGATATTTCAACAGAATGGAACAGAATCTTCAGTATGTTGATAATGGAGGCTTTTTGATAAAAGGGCATATTATTTTAAATAAACCAGAGAACATTTCCTTAGGACTAGAAGAGAGGAAAAAAGTAGAAGTAGAGAAATGCAGGTCACCCTGACTAAAGTTCCCATGCATCTGATATTATCTGGGAAGATAGATTTTTTTTCCTGCAACAATCCTGCAGTGGCCTTTTAAAGTACGTCAGGAATACACTCAGGTCAAAGTGGTAGGTCCGGCTGTTAGGACATTGGAGGACATGGCTGATGAGTACAGTCAAGCCTATGTGAAGATTAGTGACACTGATATGTCACCAAGGGGACAAAGAGGTCATGGTTGGTGGAGCAGAAGGAAAAAGTACATAAGGGTGCAAGTACACCTTGGGAGTGATGGATGTATTTAGCTCCTTTGGTTAAGGTGGTAGGGTCAGGGGTGAAGATGTGCATCACAATGTCTCAAAATGTATGATTTAATTATGGGAACTTAATCCCTTCCATAGGGGTTATAAAATTGGCTAAGAGAGTTGCGTAGATTATTAAAGTGACTAGAAGAAAGGGCAGAATCCAATGCCTAGTAATCTCCCAAACAAGACAAATGAAGAGTGGAGAGGATAACAATGGAATCTTTTAGAGTGATTTAATTCTTGCTTTGGGACAACACCTGACTGCATTTAGGGCTTCCTGCTGGCTCTATGTTCAGGGATCACTCCTGGCCATGCTTGGGGAAACTGGGCAGTACCAAAGGATCAAACTGGGGCAGCTTCATGCAAAGAAAATGCCATACTTGCTGTACTATTTCTCTGCCCCTGGACTATTTGAAAGGTCCATACACAAATGCGTTGGTTTTAAAGGTAAATGGATAAATAACGGACAGATAATAGATGTAGACACTATCTATATGATAGGGAGGTAGGTAGCTACACAGACGTACAGACAGACAGACAGACAGAAAGAGAGAAGACCACAGAGCTGAAACACATGAGCTGTCTTCCCGCTTAGCTCTTTAGCTATCATATTGAACTCCAGCACAGAGGAGGGAACTTATTTTGCCAAGAGGAAATGTCAGGTAGAGAAGGTCATGTAGTCCTGCTTGAGGCTGCAAAGAATTTTCCTTCTCAGAGCGCTCTTTGTGACATAGCTGAAGAGGCCTGGAGAGAAGTGAGAGTGAATCTCTCTGCTCTAATCCACTTCTTTCCCTGTAGCTTTGTCACTCAAAAAAAAAAAAACCCTCAACAACAGCACCAGATTTCTCCCTGACTTACCCTGGATTGGAATGTGAATCTGGGGCACATTCAACATGTTCTCCTCATAGGCTACAGGAATTCTGCAGGGAGAGTTTTCGTTTATTCAGTGGCACTTCTGCAGATCTAACAAGATATACAATAGCACTGAACTTGCCGAGTGATTTCCAGGAAAAAAGCACTCTGCAGATCTATTAGGAAACCACAAGGTCAAAACCCAATGCCTCTGTACGCTGGGATGGAGCCTCACACTTTCCCATTCTGGTCGAGCTCTAAGGGGAGAAAGAAGGCTTTTAGTTTGGGAAAGAAGATAGAAGAAAGAGTTATAAAATTTCATAATGGGAAATAGTGTTTCTCTCATGGTATTAAATCCTCCCCAAATTTTTACACTCAGCATCAGTTATTATTTTTTTTTAAGAATCACTCTTGATTTAGAAAAGATTAGGGGCTGGAGTGATAGCACAGTAGGTAGGGCGTTTGCCTTGCACGTGGCCGACCCGGGTTCGATTCCCAGCATCCCATATGGTCCCCTGAGCACTTCCAGAGGTAATTCCTGAGTGCAGAGCCAGGAGTGACCCTTGTGCATAGCCGGGCGTGACTTAAAAACTGAAAAAAAAAGAAAAAGAAAAGAAGATTAAAATAATTATTTGGTGCACCTTTGTTTAAAGTTAAAGATGAAAAGAAAAATAAAATGGTAGAGCAGAGCAAGTTCCTAAGAATGTAAACTGCTCAATACCACCATCTCTCAGAAAAAGGTTTTATTTTATTAGAGAAAAAGATTATTCTATAATAAAATTGTGAGTTCATTGTGGATCAATGTGCAAGGTTGCTGTGTTAAGAATCTCTCCTCTGTCTCTCTCGTTCCTCCCCTCCCTGTGTGTGTGCCCACTTTTTAATGACTAACACATGGATTCTTAGTGCTAATCTAATAAAGTTGTAATTGAACTCGAAATCCCAGAGGAGTTGGAATACAATAAAGAATTCAAATTGTATATTACTTTTAATTACTAGGATAGCATTTATGTTATCACGAAGATGAAAATATCACAAGTTTTACTCAGACATTCCAGGGAAAATTAAATTGTCCAGTTAAATGTCGGACTGAGAGGGCTTCACAGGGCTTAAGGCACTTGCCTTGCATGTGGCCAGTATGGGTTCACTCCCTTGGGTACAAAGCCATAAGTAAGCCCTGAGCTGTGACTCTGAACCATCCTCCTCAAAAAAAAGTTAGGTAAAAGTATTTCAATCATTTAAAATAAAAAGATAACGAGAGACATACAGGACTCCAAGCACAGGGGTGTTGGAAAGGAAGAAGGTATTCACATGATATCCCCCAACTAAAATTTGGTAAGAACAAATGTTTCTAAATGGGTCCAGTGGGTTTTCCAATGCACCGTCTACCAGAGGTGGTAACATTAGGAGATATCTTATTGGTGAGTCTGGCAACATCCATGATGACATCATTAAAATTTGAGATAGAGGAGAAGCAAATAGGGCAGAACCTGAGGGGACTGAGGGACATTGGTGAGGTTAAGGAGTGATGGAGCTAAGTATTCAAACCATAGAGCTAACAACACTGAAGGTATGAGATCCAAACTCAATAGCCAAGTTTTAAAGGTGCCTGTCGAGATGGCAGGCTGGGGCTGCGGTTGGGGTGAGGGGTGGGAGTAGGAGAGAGACCCTGGGAGCACTGGTGCAGGAAAATTGATACTGGGGCAGATTGGTGATGGAATACTGTCTGTAAAAAATCCAACTGTGAATTACTTAGTCATTTATGGCGATTTATAAAATTTTGAAAAAGAAGTGAGAAATACATGTCATATATACGTGATGTCACCATAGCAAAACTATACGGAGTAACTATCTATGATTCTTTACGCAGCCATGTTTTATAGTGTTAATATAGTCCCTTGGGTTCAAAAACGTACTTGCTTATAAATGATTAAACTAATGTGATAGCTCTTTAATTTAGGATCTCATTAACTATCACAATAACTCTATGTGGTAAGTACATTTATTCTTCTCTTTTTATAGATCAATTGGAAGCATTGATAGAATAAGTACATTTCACAAGGCTAGAATTATGCTGTGAATTCAGATATTATTTTTATACCATGTATACTTAGTTACTACCCTGTTCTAAAGATAATCTGTTAATGATTTTTTGCAACTTTGAGGAAAAGTTAAAAAAAATCATCGTACAGCTCATCATAATTTTATGGAGAAAAGAATATCCCCATAAGAAAAAGAAAAAAAACAACAAAAAGAAAAAGAATAATATATAATAAGAAAATAAATAATATAAATGGTTTAAGAATTGATTCTACCATTGCCTCTATCATATTCAGACATGAGGCTGTTTTCATATCCAGTAATAGTCATCTCAATATAGCCATAATAATCAATTATCATCATAATCATCACCATTGTGGTTTTGTTGAAAAATTTTAATTGAAGTTATCATGACTGCTGCTAAAAAAGATTTAGCTATGTGTCTGTGTTGGATATCAAACTGAGATAGAAATTTAAAGCAAACATTTAAAAATAATTATTCTATATAACTGAATTAAACAATTTCATCTGAAATCAACACATGGATTTCAATAAATTAAGAAAATTAATAAATGGGTAGAGGAGGTTTTGGGGTAGATTAATATTGGTAATAAAGATATTAGTATGATAGTCACTAGAAAGACAGGTATTATCTTTTGCTTGTTATACAACTGGTCCCCTCATTGGTAGAATATTGCAATTAAGTATGCTATGTGTGTGGCTCAACAGCTCCTAAAACTATTTACTTAAAGTAACAATACTTTCCACTGCACATTTTAAATGAAGAACTGAAATGAATGTAGTACCATTGCATTTAATTGGAAGATTTAGTCAGGCAGGCAAGAAAATCCCCTAACCAGAAATAGAGACATGTGGGCTAGCGTTCTAGCCACTAGTAATTGCTTAATGGTATAGAGAATCTTGGTGAAAAGCCCACGAGATATTCTGACTATTAGTCGAAACCAAATTCAAAGCTCTGGTTTGCTTGCTTGGGTATTATGTGTACTTAGGAGATTAGATTAATAATAGCCCAAACGGGTTCTGTTATGGCAAGTACAATTTTAATGTTGCGTGGCTTTAACCATATTATTTCAGCAAGTCCCTGGTCTTAAATGAACCTCATTATTACAATCTAAGTGACTTCGAATGAATTCAATCCCAAACAAACAAAAAAGAGTCTGTCTCGCCTCCCATTTCCTCCTTTGGGGTGATGGTCCTACCACCCTCCCTACCATTTGCATTATGGACTAGTTTTCTTGTTTTCCATCCATCCCTGGAAAAGCTGAGACAAGTCCTATCCAAAGCTCCTGCAGGACCCCTGTCAATCATCTATTTTTCTGTTCCTTTCTCACAGGGGACCCCTTGGTCCCACAATCTTAACTTTGATGGAGACAGCCAGTCTGCAGTATGCCATCTAGAAGCACAGGCCCTGGGCTTTCTAGATCATTTCATGACCATCACCAAGTTCCTTATCCTTTAGAGGAAGTCTTGCAGACTCCTACATAAAACTGTAGCACATCACTGCCTGTAAATAAGCAGTTAGATTCATGTTTTTCCAGAGGCTCTCTGGTCCCATCAGGCTCACGATAGGAAGCTACTTGGATATGAAACCTAGGAATTCTGTTGAACTTTTCTTCATACTGTGTGGCCCTTCTCTGGGTCCCCTCTCTCCGCCCTGGCCTGTCTTTATGCTCTGATGGTGCTCACACCTGTACTACTTCATTCCCATATAAGTGGAGTCATTTCTGGAAGGGAACGCAAACTCAAAGGTGTTCTCAGTGCCCGTGGATGCCAGTATAAACTCTCTACCCACCCCACAACAAGTAGCTTTTATTTTAAAACATTCAAGTGAATTAAGAGCACTTTATTGCATCCTTGGACTAGAGCGATAGCACATCAGGTAGGGTGTTTATCTTGCACGAGACCGACCTGGGTTCGATTTCTGTCCCTCTCGGAGAGCCCAGCAAGATACCCAGAGTATCCTCCCATATGGCAGAGCTACCCATGGTGTATTCGATATGTCAAAAACAGTAACAACAAGTCTCACAATGGAGATGTTTGGTGCCCGCTCGAGTAAATCAATGAACAATGGATGACAGTGCAGTGTTATAGTGCTTATTGAGTCCTTATTAGACTGTAGATGTTTTCCTACCTTTCATGTGCAGTTGTCCTTTGAATCTTTATAGTCTGAACTGCATAGATCTATGTCAAGTCACTTTTTCACTTTTTTATTTTAGATTTGTCACTTACAGATGTTACCTGCCCGGGATGAGTTTGAGTTGGTTGAATTCGTGAATGCAAACCCATGGAAGCAGATTTTCTCTGAAACAAATGCACTGGTCCAGAATTCAGTTGCATGTATGGGAGATTCAGGGTGTTCTAATGTGTAGGGGCAGATTTCCTGAGACAGTCAAGGAAAGCTTATGTGTCATAACTTGAGATTTTTCCAGCGAGGTCTTTCTTAGTCTATTGTATAGTCTCCTCTTGACTCACTTCAATTTTCAGAAGAAATACAGCCTATTAAAGAGAGAGTGAATTAGTCAGGTTTCTACAGAGTAAAGAGCTTGTGTAAGCAACATCCTGAAACAGTCTCATGTATATGAGAAAATAACATTTGATGTGGTTGACCAGCATCTACAAATTCTTCAAATGCGGCATCTCACCAAGTCACATTGGTTATGTTTTCAAAGGTGATTTGCTGCTATGATTCTGCTTTTTAAAATTTAGAGTAATTATAGCAGTCACAAATTTTCAGGAGCCTTCCCTGATTGTGAAGTTCTTTCATAACATCCTCTGTCTTAAATATTTGCTGCAAAAGCAAAATACGAAACTATCCAAGACTCAACATTTAAGTTAACTAATTAACATTATACTAATTTTTATTGATGTGATTAATAAAAATAATTTAAAAATCTCTTGATATTTTTTGACCAGAGTGAGTTTTTGTAAGTTTCCCCAGGGGTCCTCTATTAGTGTTTGTTTTGTTTGGGTGTCACACCAGCCTGTGCTCCGGTTAGGTAGGTGTAATTATCTTTCTGTCCCAAGGAGTGCTTGATTAGCATACTGTCAGAACATGACGATGATGATGATGATGATGATGATATGATGATGATGATGATGATGATGATAATTTGGCGGGGGGGCTACACCTGGCAGTTCTCCGGGTTTACTCCTGACTCTGTGTTCAAGGATTACTCCTGGCGGGCTTATGAGATGCCAAGGATTGAACCCAGCTCTGCCCATGTACAGCAAGTGCACTACCTGATGCACTATTTCTGCAGAACCTATTATTTTTAAAACTATTATTTTAAGACTATTATTTTTAAAACTACTATTTTTAGAAGCTAAATATTAATTCAAGTTCAAAGGTGATCAGGCACTTTGTCACAGTAATGTTCTAAGGGCCTCTGAAAGCTCGTTAATCACAATTTTTAATACCTGTGCAATTTACTAAAGCTTGTGTTCCATGCTGAACTGTCAGTTTCTTGTGTGAATTGTGTATGTTAATAAGGTGCTGGGCACAGGAATTCTTCAACTTGTTATAGGAACAAATTATCTTAGGACGTCATGGTAAGGAGAAAATCTTTCCTCACCTCGTACACTGAGCTCAGCCTGCTCCTGCTTCAGCCTTAGGCCTGAGGAAAGAAATGACAATACCATTGTGCTTACCTGTGATTTACTCAGGTCTTTGGTAAAATCTTTACTCTAATTTTGTGGCTTGTTAATGCCTGCTTCCCCCCCCCCCCCACACACACACCCCTTTGTTTGGGAGCTGAGGAATTCTGCCTAGAAGTGAACAGCATCAGAGGCAGCTACCCTCATGTTTATGCCCATGCATTCTTATTTCTCCATAAATTGCCAATTTTCTGTAAAATGGATCAGGGTCAAAGAATGAACAAAGTTTTTACCTAGGTTGACTTCGGTTCTTACATCTTTCAAAAGTGTGTTTCTTGCTTATTGAGAGCAGTTTAAGTCAAGTGCATCGATGTCTGGATTTTGTGTTTATTAAGATGGCTTACCCACTCCAAAATGAGAACACAGCTTGGGCTGTGTTTTCTTCTAAATGGTTTATTGAATGATGCCTCTAGATTTAAAATTTCCTATGACATATATACTACAATAAGCTGTATATATATTATATACTATATACACAGATGTAGTATACACCGTGTATATAAAAGGTAATCTCAGAAATACTGGTTCCATTACTCTCTCTTTTGTTTTTCCATTGAATTCTCCAGTATCCTCACTCCACATGCCCTCAACATTTTATCACCCTCTCCAAAGAGATTCTGTTAAGGACTTGGGTGGGTTTCAGGGTAGAATCTGCAGGTGGCTTCCTTTGTTACACCTGGGTTCTGCTTTCTCTTTGCTTGAATGCCCAAAGTCAAGGCCAGTGTAGTGAGATGGAACTTAGACTAGGAGACCCCAAGGGGCCTCGAGGTAGGTTTCTCTGCTCTCGTGTTATCTCTTATCTCTCTGCTCTCGCTTTGTGCCACTCTGCTCTAGTGGCAGTTCTCCCTGCTCTCTACTGACTACAACTGTTTGATCAAAGCTTCCTAGCTGCCAGGCTGCCCAACCAGTTGGGGAGTGTCCAATAGGTGACCTGCAACTTTTCCTGGGTAACAGGAGTAATTGGCATCTCCTGGCCACCAGCGCTGGCCAGAGGGCAGTGGATATGATTTTGTCCTGCTTGCTTGTTTTCCTATATTTTCATATAGTCCCATTGGAGGGATGTCTGGTTTTACTTCTCTATCTTCAATAACAGGAAGTTTAAATTATTATAATCATTTTTGAACCATGGGAAAATGGCTAAAACAAATAGCCCACAGCAATCGCTTTGCTAAAGAAAATTGGGACTCCTGAGAAAACATAACAAAATCCAAGAAAATGTACAAGAGGAAATTTTGATCAATGTCATTAATTGATCGACATGAAAAAAATCAGAACCATTTCTCATTAAAATATTCTTTGGAAATAACAATTTAAAACAGATTTTCAAAAGGCTCTTAAACTTGAAAGCCGTAACATTGATCCTTTTTTCCTCTCCTTCCTATCATGGTAGAACCTTGGAGAAACAACATAAAAACAGATGAGCCTAGAATACTAATAGAGTAATGGAATTCATGGGCTTTTTTCATAGCAATTCAACAGCTGTTCTATGAAAACCGAACACCCTTACTATTGAAACAATATGGGGAATTAATAATTCGAAGCACAATTTAGATCAATTCTTTACTTAGGAGCTTTCAGGTTGAAATCAGATTTTAGATGGATGTGAAGAGGCTTTAAACAAATGTCAAACACAGCGTTGCTCTTGGAATAATTTGACAAACACTGGCTAGGCAAGCCTAAACTTTTTAAACACAAATTCAAGTATTCATCATTATTGAAACTCTTCTTCTTTTGGGGGTGGGAGGAGTTTGTTATTTGTTTGGGGACCATCAGGTGGTGCTAAGGAAATATTGCTGACTCTGCTCAGGAGTGACCCCTACCTGGTCACTATGGAACCATCTATAGCCCCAGGGATCAAAATAGGGTTAACGACATGCAAGGCAAACACGTGAGCCCCTGTGTTATCTCTCCAACCCCAACATCAGAACCCAATTCTTTCCCCATTTTTCAAAATTCTTTAGAATTTACAGTGTTTAGAACAACTGGTCTTTCAGAAACCCGAAATCACCTGGCTCATTTTTTTAAAAAGCAGTTTTATACATTGGAGTTTAACATTTGGAAGATGTTTCTTTGATGGGTCTAATGATTTTTCATTTATCCAGGGTATAGCACAGATGCTTTCTGGGAGAAATATTCTCTGTATACCCCAAGATAAAAAGACCCCTACTGGAGAAATGAGGTTTGCTTCAAGCTCTCCGAGCTTTCCAAGTTTATCACCCTAAGCCATTCCAGTGAAGCGGAGTAGAGGCCACTTCCTGGCATCACTCTCCACGACCTTCTGTCCCATTTGCACAAACACTTGCCAAAGTGCAGAGGGTGACATCACTCAGAGCACACCTCTTCCAAGCACCATTACTTCGCATCTCCCAAGAATCCCAGCTTCTAAGAACCAGGGCAATATCGGGTCGGGGATGGGCACTTCTGTGGTCAAAAAGCAAACCAGAACAAGAGAAAGACGATTTTTTCTTCCTCTTAAGCCTCCTCTCATAAAGTGCCAAACTACAGCCACTGGGCCTGTGCAGTCCTCAGAAGCTTCCAGACTGACTATGCGGTGGGCTCTCATGGAATGTCATGAGAGAGACATGCCACAGTCACTTTCAATAAGTAATCTGGCATGAAGAAAAGTTAACTGAATTAGTGGCCGACTGGGACGCTCCGTGACCTACTCCATAGGAACGAAGTCCTCTGAACTTTTCCATTCTACTCTGCCTTCATACTTTAATAGGGACCGAATCCCCATTAACAATTGAGCGGCGACAATAAGTGCCATCAGGAAAAGGAAATTCAATTTTCGTGGGGGATGACAGCCTTACCTTTTCGCGCTTAATTGGCCGTATTGTCTCCAAAAGTTAATTGGTTACTTAGTCCAGGTAGTTAGTAAAATGTTTAGCTGCGTCAAAAAGCTCAGGCTCCCGCTGTTAATGGGGCATGAAATGGAATGTTTGATACTGCAAATAAAATCAGTGATATTCAAGGATGTTATGGTAGGTAATGCGTTGAAACTGCCATTTAATGGGTCCTGGAAGATTAGGGTAGTGTCAGCCGGAACCGCCCGGTCTCTTTCCTGACATTGTTAGTTGCCTCTTCATTTACTTAACGGCTGTCTGCACTGATTACATAGGCATAAAACTCCCTACAAAAAAACAACAGAGACACGCTCTATTAGCAGTCCAATTAGAACTATTTGCATATTACAGTTCATTTCTGCTTAAGTGAATCCCTAATACAACTTTAGGAAAAAAAATTTCTATTGTGTCATTCGAAAGAAAAAGAAAAGAAAAGACTTAAAGGTGATCTCTTTCCCTTCTCTCGCTTCATTTTTCCTTCCTCCTCCTCTTCCACTTCCCTCTCCCTCTCTCCCCCACCTTCTCTCACTCCCTCTCTCTTAGCCTCACCTCCCCCTCCTCTGCATCAACAATCCTATTATGTACTTTGAGTATGAAAAAGAGGAAATAGGAACTTTAAACTAGAGATCACTGTGTTGAGATCAGCAAAGCAGGGCAGCATGGCTTCCAAAAATCCAGAGTAATAGTGGCATATGTAGGACATTAGGTTTCACTGACAGGAGGCATCGGCTTATGACTGCTGTCTCGAACATATGTGAAAACCAAGATTGCTTTGAACTGGTCTTCGAGGTTTTTTTCAGTTTTTGGGGCACACCCAGGGGCAATGCTCAGGGCTTACTCCAGACTCTGTGATTGGGAATCACTCCTGGCAGTGCTTGGAGAATCATAAGCCAAGGATATAACCTGAGTTGGCCAGGTGCAAGGCAAGTGCTCTCTCCACTGTGCTATTACTCCAGCCCCTGCTTTGAAGTCGTGTCCCTCACGGGTGAGTTGGGCCCTTGGTGCTGGTCATTGGACTCAGAGTCTCAAGTAGCTCCACCATCCCAAGGGTCACAAATGGAAAATTTCACCCTGCAGCCCACCTGGAGGCTTTGCAAACATCGTGGTAGCACAGGCGAAACCAATTCCTTTCTCCCACATACATAAGGATAGATAGCCCTCATAAAAGGACTACAACAGACATTGATGTCACTTGTTCAGATATCCCTCTGGCTTTCCAAAGCATGGTCCCCAGAAATAGCACTACTGGACAGCCATTTCAAAAGGTACAGTGCATATTTTATTTTTATTGTGATTACTCATGATGAGGCTTGCTCGTCTTCGAGTCTGTGCTGTCACTTGAATGCAACTCTCACTTGCTTCTCTCTCTGTTTCTTTGCTTGCCTCTTTCTACCCTGGAGAGGCCTGTTTCCTCTCTTAATCCCATCCTTCTTTATTTCCTCCCTTCACATCTTTCTAAATAAGTTCCAATACAAACAATTGCTCTTTGCTAAAGGAAAAAATACTAATAACAATGCTATAGGATGGTATCACGAAGTGAGAAAGGAAGAAGCCCATCACTCGTGTGGGCCATGGGAAGAACCAATGACTTAAAAGCAGCAAGTGCCCCAAGCTGAGGCTTTATCTTGTGTTTGGGGAGAGAGAGCACGCAGGGATAACATGCTCACCTTGCGTGTGGTCAACTCTGGTTCAATCCCTAGCACTCCACAGGGTCCCAAGTACCCCCAGTAGTGATCCCTGAGCCCTGTATCTTACTGGGCATGGATCAACCCCCACCCCGCCCCCAAATATGAAAAGGATATCCTGAGACAACAAGTGCAGTCATGCAACTGAGGTTCCTAAGATGCTGTGTCTACAGTGACATCCCAGCAGATATCACAAATAGAGGACTGGAGACAGCAAGACCAGATGGAAGATTCTTAAGGGACCAAGAGGTGTCTCCTGGGAAGGGGATTGTGGTTCCCCTGAACTTTAATAGTGGTGAGGTCCTGCTGGTGGGAGTGTCGGGAAAGAGAAGGAAGAAAGCAGGTCGGGAAGTTTGGAAGCACTGTTGCCTTTACCACCCTCAGGCCACACATGCCCATGCAGCCTATACATCTAATGCTGCATATTGTGCTGAAAAGGAGAAAACAGTGGTAAGGCAATAATTGCTGGGAATACCAAGCTGAAAACTGCCTGAGAGGACTGACAGCAAAGGCGAGGAATGACGGGAAGGAGGGATATTGTCCAGATAGGGATGATCACAGGGCTGGCACACTTTTTAAAATCATGATACCCTGGGTTCTGTTCTGGCTGTGGGGCAGGTCTGCAGATGGCCTTAGTGCCCTGGTCCATGTGGGGTTCTGTCCTACTCTTGGGTTGCTCATCTTCTCATAAGACCTCTGCACATGCAGCCAAGTGCTGTCTTAGGTGGGTCCTTGCAGAAGTGAATTAGAAGAACCCAGGGCTGGAGTTATAGGACAGCAAGGAGGGTGATGGCTCTGTATGTAGTCAACCTGAGTTCAATCCCCAGCATCCCCTAGAGTCCCCTGAGCTAGGAATGATTCCTGTCTGCAGAACCAGGAGTGCGTCCTGAGTATTGCTGAGTGTGGCACCCAAACCTAGCCAAGAATAACCCAGGGCAGTGCTGCTGTTGTCCTGACACAAAATTCCTTCATTGTCCCGCCCCATCCACCCAATTCGTTTGCATCTAAGGCCCTTATTCCGTAGCTCAGCCACGCCCAACTAGTTTAGCTAATCAAGGGAGAGGTGGGGCTGGAGCGATAGCACAGCAGGTAGGGAGTTTGCCTTGCACACAGCCGACCTCGGTTTGATTTCCAGCATCCCCAATGTTGGATCCGAGTCCCCTGATCATCGCCAGGAGTGGTTCCTGTGTGCAGAGCCAGGAGTAACCCCTGTCCATCACCAGGTGTGACCCAAAAAACAAAAAACAAAAAAAAAAGGGAGGAGAGCAGAAAGTGACTGCCACAAAGTGGAGGACGGACAAGGATGGGGAGCAGTGAAGGTGATGAAGATGAAGATGATTTGAGAGATGAAATGATCTAGTCTACAATGCCCACCCATCCAATATCTAACCCATTCTTTGAAGTGTAGCATATACAATTAGCACATAAATAAGAATGCATAGGACAGGGCTAGAGTGATAGTCTAGTGAGAACACTTGCCTTGCATGCAGCCGACCCAAGTTGGATCCCCGGTGGCCTAGAAACAAAACAAATCAAAAGAACCCATAGAGAGAGAAGGCAACCCGCCTCCATAACAACTGCCCTACCCCAAGCCAAACCCCCAATGGAGCCCAGCCTTGATCTGTTGTTATTTTTTAATTCCTCTCACCGCATGAATATGAGCAGAGCTATGGCGTCTGCTCAACACAGGGCCTGTGTGCTTTCCCCACCGGAGACTCTGTGCCTCTCTCCTGCTCCCTGCTCACTCTCTCTTGTGAGCACCACCAGCAGACGAGCACCCTCAGAAGCAGAGGCTTACATGCCGTCCCACTGTCTTGATACCCAGGCTGCCAGGGGTGGGCAAGGCAGTGCCAGGGCTGGTGAGCGCAGCAGCATGAAGACACGCACTTTTGCCCCAGAAAACAGTCTCTGCACCCTGCCAGGAAAACAGCTCTCTGGAAAAGCACTGCCTGCTAGTAAAATGGTCTAAATCAGTAAACAGTGATTAAGGCTCTGGGCTCTGCAAACGGTCGTCACCACCTCAGACACAAGGCTGCTTCATGCGCACAGAAAAGAGAAGCCAGGGAAAGCTCGAGGACAATCTAGAGAGGATGGAGGGTGGGAAATGGAGAGGGTTGAGAATTTCACCCCTGGTTCCTTGCAAGGGAGCAGCTCTGTTCCCTGAAAATCAAAGTGAATAGTGCAGGACCTTCAGTTCTCTCACCTGGGAGGCTGGGCTGGGGGCTTGGGGGTGCAAGCTGACTGCCTAAGCCAAGAGGCGGTCATGCAGAAAAGGGGGTCGAGAGCCTGTATGCTGTGACAGCTGTTCCTGTTCTCCTAGCTCAGTGAGATGTGTGACATAATCTCAATTCCACCAATGGGGGTGGGGAGGAGAAAGTGGAAGGAACATAACCAGCCTCGATGGACGAAGGTCAGTAGGAGCCTTCATTCAATTGCTTTTTTGAATGTCAGAAAATAGATTCCAGGCGCAAGGCTGTATTTATGGATTTAGAATCCATGCACAGATAGAGATGACAGATATACAGTTATATGTTGTTTTGTTGTTTTGAAAGAATACTGTCGCCAAAAAATTGTTGAGAACAAGTCTTTTTTTTTCCCCTCTGACTATTTTTACATGCAGCACCCCCAATGTACATGCGCAATAAACTACAATCTGAGGGGCAGCTGGAGCTTGAACCCAGAGGAGTTTAATTGAGATACTCTAGGAGGGGCGTCCAGGTCAGAGGAGCAAAAGGAAATAAACCCACAAACAGGGACTTCTGGGCTCATGGAAACTGACAAGGTTAATCAGAAATGTAAACCAAAGCTGTCTGGCTGACAGAGGGCTTATCTGGATCCTAGAAGGATCTGAGAGGACAGGAGGTATCTCCTGACCACCTCAGACTACCCAACTTGGGATCGAACTTGTACCCTGGCTCAGAGTTACTTATGAAAGAATGATCCCA
Organism: Sorex araneus; assembly: GCF_027595985.1. Lineage (NCBI taxonomy): Eukaryota > Metazoa > Chordata > Mammalia > Eulipotyphla > Soricidae > Sorex > Sorex araneus. The sequence goes on along the minus strand of NC_073307.1, from coordinate 50,479,096 downwards.
AGTTACTTTTGGAGCACAAAGGAAGTAGAATTGTTTTTGAATCTGTCAGAGGAAAGAACTCCATTTCAAAGGCGTCATGTTTTAGAAACATAGAACTTGGGGTTCAAAGGATATAATTGAGCATTTGTATTGTCTGTTACCAAATGTTGGTAAGAACAGTAGTTTCAGAAAAGTGCTTCCAGTTCTTGATAGAATAAAGATCAACATGAGCATGTGGTCCTTACTGTCTTGGTGGAACTGCTCAGGAATAGCTCTGATGACTAGGGACCAGGCACTGTAGATGGAGGGAGGGGGGAGAAGTATAGAGGTGGAGAGAAACCTCAATATGGGGAAGAAATAAAAGGAGCAGTTGGAGGTCATGGGTGAATATTCAAATCCTGGACAATGAGGAGACAGGACAGGAAAAGGCTGCATGGGTGAATGCAGGGATTTCCTTATCCTCAGCAGATGTATTCCAAGAGTTCTGTTCATGGAGGTAAACTGCTAAGCCAGAATTACTTTTTTGTTTTGTTTTGGGACCTACTCCTGACAGTTTCAGGGACCCAGATAGGGTACCAGGGATCAAATCTGGGTTAGCTGCGTACAAGGTAAATGCTCTTGCATGTTTAAGGCGTACATATTTTTAAAATTTAATTTGTTTATTTTATAAATAAGTTTATTGAATCACTGTGGTATCTGTTTTAGTCATACAGTATTCCAACACCCACCCCTCCACCAGCATACATTTCCTAGCACCAGTTTCCCTGCCACTACCCCACAACCCTACAACAACCCCCCCACACCCCTGCAGCCTGCCTCTATGGCAGGCACTTTTCCTCTCTCTCTCTCTCTCTCTCTCTCTCTCTCTCTCTCTCTCTCTATCTATCTATCTATCTATCTACCTACCTATCTATCTTTCCTTCTCTTTCACTCTCTCCATGTTTTATCTCTACATGATAATATTATTTACCTGAGCCCTACATGTTTACTCTCTCTAGATTTCCTATGGAGACTAGAGAATGGCAGATTGGGTAGCTGGTGCTGCAAGTTTGTTGGGAGCAGTCATGAGTAAATTTCTTGGAAGGGAGTAAGACTGATATCTGATGCAAGCTACCATTTTGAGCCTATGTGCAAATGGGTATGCAAAGAATTGACTCTTACATTTGCAGGACTCAGGAAAAGATAAAAAAAAATAAAATAAAAAGAGGTATGGCCAAGGACCCAGAAGTGTCTTACTTAAGGGCATAGCCATTACCAGACAGATGTGTATCTATCGCCCCAAAGTTGCCTCTGTCCAGTGAATTGGAACTTCAATGCTGGGACACTCTCAGCTATCTGAGGGACTCCTGCAGATATCTGCCTTAACTTGTTCCCAGAAATCAAGGGCACCAGAGCACAGGACAGGACAGAGACGTGCGACATGTGTGTATGTGTGTGTGGGAGGAGGAGGGGTGTGAGAGAGAGAGAGAGAGTGTGTGTGTGTGTGTGTGTGTGTGTGAGTGTGACCATGTGTGAGTGTGTGTGTGTGTGTGGGGGGGGATCATGCTATTATATGTGTTGTGTGATTATGTTATTATAATATTCCTAAACAATTTTAAAATTCTCATATTTATATAAAATAAACAATGAGGTATCATCCCAACTAGACAAACCTTCCTATAAGGTATATTAAAAAACAATTCAAAGCTATATCTTTGTAACATGTGGGAGCAGTTTCATAGTCTTATTACTGAAAACCTTTCTGTAAATATAATGTCAATAACACATGTAATAAGTATACAAAATTATAAGTAATATTTATTTATATTTTATCTACATGGGCTGGAGTGATAGCACAGTGGGTAAGGCATCTACCTTGTATCCCGTCGACCCGGGTTCAATTCCTCCGCCCTTCTCGAAGAGCCTGGCAAGCTACCCGTGGTGTATTCGACATGCCCAAAACAGTAACAAGTCTCAAAATGGAGACGTTACTGGTGCCCACTTGAACAAATCAATGAGCAACGAGGTGACAGTGATAGTGATTTTTTCTACATATTATTGGTAATTCTTGTACATATAATATCAATAGTACATGGAATAAATATATAAAATCATAAGTAATGTGTATTTTTACCTTATCTATATATTTATATAGTATATACTAGGAAGCTTATAAATGTTCACAATTGCATATATGTTATTTTCTAATTATAGATGCATATGATACAAATTCTGTGTTCTTATTCCCCAAAAACTGCCTTTCTATAAATTAGCTTTTTCATTAGACTTTGTATTCAGAAACACACCTGTTACTCAGTCATTATTGAGGAAAGTATGTTCCATTAATACTCTATGCTTGAGAAATTGGTAAAGATGATTGATACTCTCATAAGATAATAATATAATATAATATAATAGCCTTGAACACCTCTCTATTCCCATCTTGATTTCAGCTTTGACTATGGATAATTGCTGCTACAATTCATTGTTAAAAAGCATTTTTTAAAAATTAGGGACAGTCTTGTGTTTGAGAAGTTCATTTGGAAATGGAGACTGTCATCACAAATTTCGTGAAGACTCCCATTGCAAATGTGTTTACGCCAACATTATTAACAGCCAGGAAGGATGATAATGTCAGTTCTACAAGTGGCCAATGGCAATGAATTGCAGGCAATGTTTGGCTTTGTGCCAAATGTTCCCCTTTTTGCAGTGTAGACATAATCAGAAGTGTGTGGAGGGTGTGTGTGTGTGAGAGAGAGAGAAGTAGCTTTGCCATTCTTCCATATTATCTGCATGAGTTCCCAATCCGTGTCAGAACAGGTTGCTTTTCTGGAGCCACAGATACAAAACAAGTCTTATTCCCTTGACTGCTACTCTAAATCTCGCCAAAGAGTCCTTAGGAGTTGCTTTTGCTCTACTATTCCATCAACACCTTCAGATGTCCAGTCAAAATTGCCAAGGTGGACATAGCAAGAGAAGGGAATTTGTTTCAGAGGTGCAAAATACACCTGTACACACAAGGCTCTGAGTTTGATCCCAGCATTGAATACAAAAAGAGAATTAGAAAGAGCACCATCAGGCCACTTACTAAACTTTCCAATTAGTAGCTCCACTCCACAAATAGGATTCATCAGTCAAGAGAACTGAGTGTGGTGATACTTTGATTCTCCCTTTCCCCTAAAACTTAACCCTATTCAGCAGTCAAGGGGATAATTAGTTTGGATTGGCCAGTCTGTTCCTCTAAATGATCTCAGTATGCCCCTCCTTTGCTTTGAGGAGTCAACTTCTTCAAAAATACCCAAGATATAGGCTGGGGTTTGCAGGGACACTGGGCACATTTGTGAAGGGAAGTAGACACTGGTGAAGGAATTAGTGTTGGAATATGTATACCTAAAAGGTGATAATTAATAACTCTAACTTTGTCATTCATGGTGATTAAATTTTGACAAAATGAACCTAATGCAGGGTCAGAGATAGTACTGATATTAAGGCTATTGCCTTGTATATGGCCAAGCTGAGTTCAATGCCTGTCACATCACAGGGTTCCCTGAGTATCATCAGGAGTGATCCTTGGACACAGAACCAGGGCGAAGCCTGAAGCACAGCTGCCTGTACTGGTCTCCCCACTCCCACCCTCCCTACCCGCAGGCCCCCAAAGACCCTCAGGGAATGGAGAAGGCCATGATCTTTTAAGAAATTTAAGATGATTTGAAGAAAGAGGAGGCAGGGCCAAGTGAGACATCCCAGGGGGATCCCATGGGTCAACTCTCTTCCCAATCTGTCCAGGGCCAGCTTTCTCTGCACTCCTAAATGATCTCTACTCTATGGATTGTCATAGCAGGTGCTTATTAGCCCCTGATGGGCAAAGCTAGTGTGGCATCTAGACAGAATGAATCAGCTCCATTAGAGAGAAGTGATCAGAAATGATTTTATTTCCTACCTGCACCTCTATTAATAAGATTAATAAGATGTCATGGCCAGGGGGAAGTATGGGCAAACTAGAATCCTCCTGGTGTGGACAGTTGTAGCTCTTAATCATGAGAGCAGTTAGAAACTCCAGTGGATCGTCTGAGAGTGAAATGCAAATCCAACACATGAATATACACACATCTATTCGCCAAACTATTTTCATCATTGATTAACCAGCCCCGTGACCTTTTCAGTAAGAGAAATAATTGGCAGTTTTAACAAACGAAAAATTGATCCCATTACTCAGGGTAGAATTTTCCACCTTTTTTCAAAAGGAAGGCTTATTAAAGAGGTCAGTTTCTTTTCCTTTTTCAGGGTCATGCATATGTAAGTAAGTTGGGCTATTATGGGCCATCTCTGAGAATGGACGGGTGAGCCATAAACACAAACATTCAAAGGCGCCAGGTCTTCTGCATTCGCCAATTACAGTAATGCTGATGACATATCGAGTTTAATGCACATGGCATTAAAGCAGTCCCCCCTTTTCTAGGGAAATCTAATTACACCAAACCCAAGCACTCAATCAAACCTGTTATTCTGTGGCTAAACAGCCTGGCATTAATGCAATTTGAGGAGATCCAGGCCGTGACTAGAGACGTCATGTATTAACAATATCTAATGGGGGCTCCCGTAGGTAAATGAATATTCTAACAAGCGAGATCACTGCTAAATCTAATATCTTTAAGCTGTTTAATTCCAAACAGTCCCTTAATAAATCAATTGACCGGGAGAGCTGATGCCCCTATCAATTATTCAAGAGGGCAAATAAATATTTCAGGTGATTTGATAGGAAGGCTAGCGCTGGTCTTATAGAAAGCTTTGCATTTCATTAGCCTCTTGCTAAAAGTTTTATAATGAGGAGAACACAGGTGGTATCCTCACTGAAGAAATGGGAATGGAAGAAATAAGAGATTGGAGATCAAGACTTCCTTCATCTCCGCATTATTCCATTATCCATACTTTTCTTTTGTAATGTGAAAATTGGAGTCAAGTTCCCCAAAGAATTATCGTTCTTTGCAATCACAAAGGAAATTAAAATGATCAAAAGTATGTCATATTGCAAAGGGTCTTAATTGTAATTCCTATTGGAAATGCAATTATCAGATACCAATAACATGGATATAATTTATGCGGTTCCACATCCAAATAGCCCTTCACCAAATATTTAACATTATCAATTCCATTTTCCAGAAGAAGCAACTGAGTTTCCCTAGTCATTTATAAAGTGCTGACGAGGTCACCTGTGTTTGAAAACAAGTGCTTTTTTTTCAGCTTTAGGGACCATGATTCATAATGAAGGCATACATTTCTGTTTAACATGACATCTGTCTTATGAATAATCTCCATGCAGGCTTCTGATCCTTTGTGCCAGGGGGGAAAAAGAAGAGAGAGAAAGAAAAATGCATTAAAATGATTGACACCATTATCCTTAATGTGCACGTGAATGTTTGCATGTTTAAAATGAACTTAGTAGAGAAAGATTAGAAGAGAAAAATGAATGAAACCAGTTGACCCACCCCTGGGAGAACAGACAGGTATAGTTACCCTATTATTTCTTGTCTTATACTGTGGGTGTCATCACACAGAGACTATTGGAAATGCTATAAAAATGTCTGATGTCTTAAACAACTATTTAATATTATCTGTGAAAGAGAAGAAGTGGTTTATCTTTTTTCCTTAAGCCTTGGAATTGATCATACAACAGCTTTATCAAATTTCACAACAGCAAGCTGAGAAATGAAAATGGTATGTGATCTCTTAACTGCATTTTATGGTTTATAAATGTAACATATCTGTTAAATTACTGTACGCATTATTGTAATAAGAAGTACTGTAAAAGAGAAAACAAATTTTCGTTATCTGAAAAATAAAACTTAATTGTCAGGGGGTTGAATATAAAAACAGTTGATGACTATTTTTCCAAATGGAGAGATCCATATAAAACTCACTGAATGAGGATTTTCTATGCAGGCAGTTATACTCTACAAAACACTCAATGAGCTATGAAAGAGACATCTCAGCTACAGAAAATCATAATTTAAATGTTAGGTTTGTTCATTTTCAGCTTCATGAATCAATAGAGTAAATCCCTTATATTATTCTGTAAGTAAAATCTGGTCATGTTTAAAATCAGATTTTGGTACTTCCACTCATCAGAAATATCTTTTCAGGGAGTCATTTAATTAAGTATTTATTTGTTTAATATTCTAAGCCCCACAGGAATCATAAGGGATTTGAACAAGAGAGGAGATTTAACATGAGTTAATGTTCCCATCCTGTCCTATTCGGAAGAACAAAAATAAATATTAAAAAAATACTTACATTTAAAAGAATGAGAAACTCACATTGCATCAGAAAGTAAAAGAGAAATCTCAAAGATGGAAAAAACGTAAAACTGGAGTAAAGAGTGTGACAAGAACCAAAAGTCTATCAACAAAGAATCACAGAAGGTGGAATTATCTCTTGGTTCCAAAGAAAGAATGCAAGAGGTGTACACCATGGAGTGACAGTTTGTTTACATGAGTTATTTATGATGTGATCAATTTTCTACTCACTGTTATGAAATAGTAGGTTATAAAGTCATAGCTCTATTTAAATGGCAAAACAAACGAGGTTGAATACCAGTCTTTTGCCTACAAGTTTTTCAGAGACCTTTCCTGGTAGTACTATGGGATGAATGGGTTATGGCCCTTATACAAATGAGCTTATCTTAAAAGCTTAATATAATACTCAAATATTTAGAATTGGTTATATATTTTTTCAGCACATATCACAGTTCCTTCCTCCACTGACTCTAAGGACATCAGCTGATTTCTTGGATTTTCCCCCTGATTTACAAATTCACATAGAAATTTCTGTGTGCTTCAAATTATCTGGCTAGCATTGTTTATCTTGGGCTCACCATGTTATTACATAAAATCAATGATCTTCTTCATCGTTTCCCTCGCTCAACTATAGAGGTGAAAAAAGAACCAGGTTCTTCAGTTGTGGAGCAATACATGATTTGTGAATCACAGCTCAAAAACCCCAGTTGTATAACCTTTTGGGAAGATCATTAACCCCTTTCTAGCTTTAGTTTCTAAAGACAAAAATTATAAAAATATTACCAACTTTTGAAAACTGTCACTTCCATCTGAGGGTCATGATAATTGGAAAAAACAGTAGCAACAAATCTCACAATGGAGACGTTACTGGTGCCCGCTCGAGCAAATCGATGAACAATGGGATGATAGTGACAGTGATGACAGTGATGTTGGGGGGAGGGGGCATATCCAGCAGTGCTGAAGGTAAGGGGTAGACAATAGTGCTTAAGGAGCAATGGGGTGCAGAGGACTGAACTAGAGTTGAACACATACAACAAGAACCCTGTGTTTGGCTAATTAATCCCTCTTTAATTAACCTTCTCATCCAAAATTAAGTATTCTTATACTTTCAGAAATGTAGAAAATAATGCTCTTCGAAGTCATGGGTTCTAGAACAAGTATCTGGCAAGTAAATGCTTGCTTAAGTTAAAGCATACACATATTTTTAATTAGTAGTGTTTTAAATAGAATGCTTTTATTCACATTTCCTAGCCAAAGAAGTTCCTATAAGATTTGTTAGTGGAAAATTAGCTCAGGATAATAGTTGACTTTGTCTAAGATCTAATGAAGTTTGTGTGTGTGGGGGGGTGGGGGTGAGGGTAATCTAAAGATAATTGTGAGAAACAAGTGATTTAAATAGATGTAAATGAAGGAAGAATTCCTTGGAGAACTTTTCAGCAAATAGTTTCCAAAATCTTTTGGTAATTCGAAACCCTAGTGTTGCTAGGTTACCTTAAGGGATGGATAGTCATTGAATATGTTAATCATTTCTAAGACGAAATACTGAAAACATGAATTGTTGAATATGATTTCCTTATTGTAACTAAATAAAGTTTAAGATATTTCTATCTAGTGATATGTTTGTTGTTACAGCAAAAATTTTGATCAAAGAAAAATTTTTTAGAAACTTTAGGACATATTTATATGCCATCCCATTCAAAAAATGGATGAACAGTGCCAGTCTACCATTACTTGCTTCCTAACTTTCTCTAGAAATGAAGATTTCTTAGGCTTAGTAAATCTAGCTAAACATAGAAAAAAAGGGAGCCAAAGTTACAAAAAAGAAAAGACAAAGAGGATATGAGGAAAAGAAATGCATTTTGCTAGAGATAAAATGAACAATGTCCGACATAGAAGTCTATTTTTTCTGTATGCAGAAGAAATTTTATACATAGTCAAGCTGGTCAAAATTCACATGAATCTCAATCTTCCAAGCACACCAACAGAAAATTTACTCTCAGTTCTCTTATTTCCAAAGCTGTGCTTACCTCTGTTGTCTGTCCTTAATAAGGAATAGCATTTATTTATCAGCATGACATTTATTTATCTTTACCATCGTTTCTTCCTAGAAAGCAAAGATTTCACTTTTGGCCCAGTTTTCTGTCACAAGTGTGAGTAAGTTTCTGGTCCTTCCTGGAAATCTTAGTTATCATGCCAGAATGTTGTTTCACAGTGCCCTGTGACCCTCTTTCATCATGCATTTTAAGACAATCATGATATATGTTTGAAAGACATTCCCCTATGCACATTTTCCTAGGAATTCATTATCAAAACTTTGGTAATTTATGGTCACTGATTGAGACTCTGGTAAAGATGCTGTGCTCAAAGATTCTATGTAAATTATTCGCCAGTGCCCCCACATTTATTTCCAGGAGGTATCCCACACATATCTGCCTTCCCATAACTGACACAGTGTAGGGGCTCTCTGAGAAACTATTGCCCATGAGTTCCCTTAAGTGGCCAAGGGAAAAACCCAAACTAAAAATGATTGGAAAACATTGTGAAATTCAAGTTGATAGCAGAACTGTGCTTCCTACTTTAGACCTACCTCACAGGACATAAATCCTTAAGAGTAAAAGATTTCCTTAGTGGATGTATCTAATAAAGTTCAGAGAAAAGTTTTATTTCAAATTGTATGAATGGCTCCAGGGCCTTTAACTGAGAGAAAGAAAATTCTTTTCTTCTGTCTTTTTTTCCCTCCCTGCCATGCCATTCATCTATTTGATAGCCATCTCGTCTCTAAGTTAAAAGGCTCAAGTGTTCACTGACAATGAAGATAACACCTTAGGATTACCTTAGTCATCTGCACCTGATCTTTTTTGCAACTTGCACTCAATAGACATAGAGAGGGAAAGAAATTTAGGAAAGTCCCCTAGTAGAGCTGAAACACCACAAAAATCTGTGTCCTAGTTCTGATAAAATGATGATAAATTTTTCTATGGTAAATGATAAAATGATTAAAATGATGGATCCTATGAAAGTAAGACGCAATCAAGTTTTCTCTCTGTCCATCTACTTATTGCAACAGTATGGTGCCTGGGGTTGCAAAGTTAATAAGAAAAAAGTTTTCAATCATCTCTTGGTACTGTTGTATGAGGTGCACACTGAACTCCTATACTCCAAACCAAAATTCAAAACCTTTCTGTCCCCAAATAGCATGAGACAACAAGAACCAATAGAAATTTGTACACCAAGGTTTTCCATGACCATTAGTCATGAAATTAGTTTATATAGACCAGGGATGGGAAATATCCTGCCCATGGGCCATAGAAGAACTGCAAAATTATGATGTCTGGCCCTGGTACTTGATGGGAGAGACATATTTGCATCGCATAGGCTGCCTGCAGCCAGTCGGCCTATATTGTGATGGTCCATGAATTAATATTATAAATATCCAAATGGCTGTTGGCAGGAAAACTATTCTCCACCCCTGAATAACTGTCGAAGGTGAAAAAAAGATAAAGGTAAGAAAAAACCTTCTACAGTTATGGTCTAATAGTCTCTACTTTGAAACAGGGGGAAGGTTTTAGAAGACCTCAGCCCACCTGGAAATCATATACATGTACCTTTATATTGGAGGTACAAGTACATATTGATAACTCCTACTAAGTGGCAGCTGAATGGAGCTCAGCTTTGGTAGGCAATAATTTTTCTGGGACTAGGCAGGTCAAATATTGTCAGCAAAAAACGTTGGTTTTTTTTTTTCACAATTTTACAGACATCAGTGTTGGTTGATAACGCAAGTCATCTTAAATCATTTCAGTAGGTGAAAGGACGCAAAATGAATGAAGGTATGGCAGGACCCAGTGGCTGTCTGGCATTTCCTGCTGACCCAAACCCTGGCTCACCCTGCAGATGTTTCCACACCTTCCTGGGTCTGACTCAGGATTCAGCTGGGGCTCGTCAGAGGATATCAGGATAGAAACAAAGTGGATTTTGTTCATAGAGCCCCAGATCTGTTTAGACTCTGCCATTGCTGCCTTGCAATGGAAGTCGGCAAAAATCACAAAAGCAGCCTAGAACAGCGATTTTAGAAAGTCAAAGAACAACAGATGGTAACATTCCTGCTGCCTTTTCTTTTTCTATTAAGAGTCCCAGAGAACAGAAATAAATCTCTTTGGTCCTCCAACATCGCCAAATTCTAGATGACTCTTCAAGGCAAACTAACTTCGCCTAAATACAGACAGCTGTCCTGCTGATAACTGGAATGTTCTGGAAAGAGTGGAGAGCTCTGCTTAGTGGGCTGAGTTAGCTTAAGTTGAAATCTCTCCCCACCCAGAGAAATTAAGAGTTAAATTCTAAAAGACCAGAACTCTAACCCCTGAGACATGTAGCCAGCTAGAAGAGCTAAATTTTAAATTAAGAGCTTTGCTTTCCTTTCTTGACACTCTACATTCTGTACCTGTCATCAAATTTTGGAGATTATTACAAATTTTCAAAGCAGTTGGACAGGAGAGTCTATAATCAAAGTGTGGGAATAGTTTCATGTGGTTGGAGACATCTGTGCCATGAGCTGGTTTTCTACCCTGAAATACTTAATGCCTTTCCAACATTAAGTAGTTTGTTCAGTACATTCTGAAAACTCCCTACAAAAGCCACTGCCCCCCTCCCCGATCAATCTCTCTATCACTGAATCTACAAGACCCTCCCCCTTGCCACCCTGAATTCAAAATACGATGCCAAATTTTCTGTCAAGAACATGATAGGTTCCATACAGGTATTATTTTATTAACATGTAACATTTTAGCAATGATTTCTAAACCACAACTGAAGTGGGGGTGTGTGTGAAAGTGAATACATTTCAATGGTGTCTTATTTCAGCCACTTGATGTGCTTTCACACAGGATGAGTTCGTTGTTTATCTACACCTGCCTTTCTTCTATTTTCATTAATTCAATTTAATTCCATTTATATGTAACCCAAGAGTAGCATTCCCCTGCAGTGTGCCCACTCCATTTGTAAACTGAATTGAAGTCATCATCCCTGCTTTAATGGCTGTGAAGGACTGAGAAATTAATAGCTCTCTCTTGAATTAGTAAATTATATTTTTCCAAAGAGAGAAAAGTGGCTCATAAAAATAAGTGACTAGAGTCACTTTTATTTTATTTTTTTAACAAGTCCTTTTTATGCGCTAGTTCAGAGCCCCCTTTGACAATTACACCTTACATTTAGATTACAGTGCTTTTTACTTTTCGAAGCAATCACACCCATTGTCCTATTTTAACTCCACAACAACCTTCAGATTTGACTAGAGAGATCTCAGAGGAGACTGTGCTATAGACTCGAGAGTTAAGCTATCAAAGGACTTCTGACAAAGTGAGTTGATGGGCTGGGCCCAGATCTCAGAGCTGCCAGTGTGGAATGTACTGTGATATTCCTGCTTGTCAGTAATAGGCAGGCAGAGTAAGTGCTGACAGAAGAAAGAGTTTCTTCCGAGGACGTGTATTTGGTGGTGAAACAATGACTCTGCCACCAAATGCAGTGCCTTCATAATAATAAAATTAGTGAAAATAAATCCATAAAAAATCTTATTCCCTGAAATGAATTTCCTCTCTGAGTGTAACACACTTGCATGCACAAATATACCTATTTTTTAATAGCAGAAGGAATGAACCCAACTTCCCAGGTGAATAGGTTAGTGCAATGCAAAGAGAGAGTAAGAGGGAAATTGTCTGCCATAGAGGCAGGGGGAGGGATGGGATAAGGGTGGAGGGATCCTGGGATTATTTGTTGGTAGAAAATATGCACTGGTGAAGGGATGGGTGTTTGATCATTGTATAACTGAAACTCAAACATGAAAGCTTTGTAACTGTATCTCATGGTGATTCAATTTTAAAAAAAGTGACCTGTCACATTGCACATTTACTTATTTTTTTTAGTCTAATTAGGAAAAAAATGTAGAGAAGACATTAGCCTGCTTCTAGGGTATTCAGACTTCCTATTAATTAAATCCTCTACTATCATTAAATACAATCTAGGTGAATTATCTCATGCATCATGTGATGCAGAGCTCCAATGCATATATTCTACTTATGCAGAACACATATAAATCATACATGTTAATATTAATATTATGTATTCTGTAATATGACATGTTTCCTTAGAGTGCATATCCCTTCACACAGACATCAATGAGCTTACTGTGTGGTTGGCCATGATTGGTTAACAGAAAAGCATGTTGGGTTTCCTGAGCACCTGGTATACCTCAGCCATCATCCCACATGATGGAGTTCAAAAGATAAATAAGATAGATAAAAGATAAATAAATCTCTGTCCTTGGGAGGGAAGCATGAGCCATTAATGATAACATCCTGTTTGAAATGACCAATACCAAATACGGTGTGAATAAAAACCAGAAAACCGGTCAGACTTCCTCAGCTCATCAGGAAGACCTGGTGGAGGAGGTGATGCTGTGTTAATTTTGAGCTGGGGAGAGAACTACTTAGAAAACCTGGGTGCAGGGGACACAGGTGCTAGAAAAAGCAGAGCAAAGACACAGGAAAGACTGTGGGAGAAGAATCTGGACCCAAACTTAGGGCTCATATGAATCTAAAATGAGTGGCTAGAAAATGTTAACTTCATGTTCATGCACATTAGCAAAGCTTACAAAAACCATACAAAAGCAAATGAGAAAGTTTGAGCTGAATGGTAAAAAGTTACCAAGATGCTTTAAGACACAGAAACTAGAAACCAAAATTGCTTGATAGCTCATAGCCCCTACATACATGTACAAGCCAAGGTCATGCGTTTTGTGTGTGTGTGCTTTTGTGTTTTTTGGTGGGGGAGGGGTGGCCCATCTGGCTGTAATATGGACTTAGTACTGGCTCTATACTCAAAAACACTCCTGGCAAGATTCAGTGGACCATAAGGAGGGCTAGAGATAGAACCGGGTCGGCTGTATGCCAGGCGAGTGCCTTCACTGCTGAATTATCTCAGCTGCCCAAGGTCTTAAATTATTTCTTTTAACTTAGCACACACACACACACACCCTTCATAAAATGTTCCTACAGATCATACAGACATACACACGCAAATTCACAGTGCACATGCACACACACACACACACACACACACACACACACACACACACACACCAAAATTACTAGTTTGGAAATACTAATGAAAACTAAAGGATTACCAATGCGAACTCCCCAAACTCTGGAGATGACAGTTGCCTTCCTTTGCAGGAGGTTTGAGGATGATCTCTATGCTCACTTCTCTCCACTCTTCCCATTTACTTTACTTTCCTTCCTGGCCACCAGAGATGAGGAGGTGGGGTTCATCCTCCTGAGTTGGCTTGTCCTCTCCCTGGGAGTCATGTGCCTTCCCAACACAGATGCGACATGAAGTTGTCTTCAAGGTTCCATGTTGGAGTTGAGTGGAAGGGGCACACTACCTCTATAAGAGTGAATAGCTACACAAAACTGAACTAGTAGCTCAACTCTCAGCTTCCCCATGCTTGTTAAGTAGACTTGCGCAGTTTACTTAGCATCAGGTATTATATTTTGTAAATTGCCATGACTCTCTCTATTGGTCTGGATAGATAGGTCAACAGAGGCACAGAGAAAGCAAATATTGAGTTCAGTGGATGAGCAGATTAGGGAATAGGGTTGAGTAAAGACTCTTAACAAGTGAGATATTTTTATGGTATGGAAATGCAATTAAATACTTATTTTTTTATAGCTAAGACACTTTTAATCAGGCTGATGCCTTTTAAAACAGACTAGTGAATGGAGGAGCAATACGGTACATAACGCCCACTTATGAAAATGCAATCTCTTAGAAAGGAAAGAGTGATAAAAATGCTTTAGAATAATACTGAAAGTGTTTTCTCCAGGAACACACAGTTGCAGTTCCAGATGCATTTTCCTGTGAAAGAAAGATGTGCTTTAAAATATTTTAAGCAAATGTCTCAGAAAGCAAATCCTTCTCAATACCTTGAATTTCCTTAACCACACATGAATTTTCCAAAGAATTGCTGTGGAAATATCTGGGCCAGTTTTGTATTATTACTTATCTTTAATACTGAGAACCCAGCAGGTGAAGAAAAAAAATGACAATTTGGTAAATAATGGATGCTGGGATGATTTATTATTTTTCTGCAATGTGAAATATGAGCAATTGATGATGTGACCTTTCTTTAAGTACCTTGTCAAAATACTCCAAGGTAATAAAACTTTACCTGCAAAGGGTCAGAGAGATAGTACAAGGGTTCAGGTGTTTGCCTTGCATATGATAAACCCAAGTTTGATCACTAGCATGACATATGGTCCCCAGAGTATTCCAGGAGTGAGCACTGGACATAGAGTCAGTGATAGCCACTGAGGACTGCCAGAGCAGAACACAGTCTACCCCCCTTCTCCTTCACATGAGAACAATATCTTTGCTTGCAAAGGGGGCTGGTTATATGAAGATATACACTAACAGTATTGTATCTTTAGTAAAAGCTACTTATTTGGGGGGAAGTGGGAGTTTGCGCCCCATCTGGAAGTACTCAGAGGTTACTCCTAGTTCTGTGTTCAGAAATACTCCTGGTGGTGCTTGGGGTACCATAGGATGCCAGGGATCCAAGCCAGGGATCCAACCCGGGTGGCTATGTGCAAGGCAAATGCCCTAACCACTGTACTTTCTCTCCGGCCCCCAAAGTTACTCTTTTTGTATGATCACAGAATAACAGGCAGACCTCTAATACCCTCTTGCAGACAATCATGTAATGAACATTAAGTTTTCAATACTTTCTTTTTTAAAAATTTTTAAAATTTTATTGAATGATTGTGAGATAGTTACAAGCTTTCATGTTTGGGTTACAATCTCACAATGATCAAACACCCATCCCTCCACCAGTGCACATTCCCTACCACCAATATCTTGGGTATACCCCCTTTTTTCCCATCCTCCCCGTGCCTCTATGGCAGACAGTATTTCATCATGGGTTTAGATCTTCTTTAGTACAAATGGTTTAGACAGTAGCATGTTCTATAACATAGTTTAATTTTGCCTTCTTCACCAAAGATCTGGGAGTCCAATCTTTTCCTACTCACATGACTTAATGATCTTTGGACTGTTAAGATGTTTTCTTGTCCAATTCTAGACTTTTCACTGTGATCAATTAAGCAAAATCTTATCCTACTATTGACTAATATCAATTCTAGAGTTTCCCCTAGAGAGAAGATTGTAGAATGTCATGTCTAAAAGTGTTGTGGGCTGTCCTAGAGTTTTGTTCTTGCAGTTCTTCAGTTAGATAGGGCTAAATAATTTGACAATTCCTCAAAATCATAACAAGATGATTCTCTTCTTAAAGGTAAAACATTTGTCCCCCATTCCCTCTGCCAAGTGAAGGTTTTATGAAGAATTTGAATAAAAGCTTTATAGAGGTGAAACTTTGGACTTAAAAGCAGTAATGCTCTCAGAAATTAATATAAAATTCATAAGATAAGAGAAAATGCAAAGAAGTCAATACCCAGGTAACAGGGTTTGTTTATGGCATTGCAAGCTACCTGGAGGAGTGCATGATTTTATATTTATTTTTAACTTTTCTACAAGCCAATGGGAACATATTTGTTAGAATAAACTAGCTTAGATATGTGTTTTCTTTTTTGCTCTAGATCCTACCATTAGCAAAATATTGAATTAAATTCAATAAAAAATAGAATGTACTGGAAATTTCTGGTCCAACCCCCCAACACACAATGGACACATATACACAATGGACACACACAATGACAAGACACCAATAAAACATTTAATTTCAGAAAATGTCAGAAAAAAAGCAGAGATTTTTTGTGTAGTTCAGAAACAATAATCTCACAAGCTATACATTTTTCCTGAAAAGCCATTAATCTATAAAATATGAAAATATTTAAAAATCCAAATAATCCTTTAATAAAATATATTTCCAGTGCAGTTATGATCATTCCTTATATTTTTATGCAACTCTTTAGACTTTGAAAGGTATTTTGAAAGCAATTAGTTCTGTTTAGGATGAAACTTATAACTCTATAAAACAAGAAAAAGAAAGAAAGAAAACATAAAAATCTATCTTTCCCCCCCTTTTTTAATGAAATCTTCTAGGACTAAGCTACAAAGTTATTTTTTATACTTTTTTTAAAAAGAATGTCTTTCACATATTTTTCCCCCTTAAAATGATCAGGGCTTGAAACTCCTACTCAGTTGCTTTAATATGAGATAAATTGCCTTATTTTCACTCAGAAGAAAGCTTACATTGCATTTTACTTATAAGCTGGCTCTGAATATTTGAAATACATAATTCTTCTAAGATGTGCTAGCATCATGTTAAAAAAAATACAAACAACACACACATAACAAAATGTTTCTGTGTGTCCATTTGTATTATCCATGTATACAGTGTTTTTATTATTGCTTCCAAATAACAAAAAAAAATGTGTATGTATGTGTGGTGGGGGAGAGAGGGAAGGAGAGATAGAGATAGAGGCAGAGGCAGAGACAGAAACAGAGAATACACATTTTTTACATGGTGATGAATTACTTGGTTAGTTAAAGACAGAGTACAAAAGTTCTGTCCATCTTAACATAACCAGAAAACAAAGGAATTCACCAAAACAAACTTGTAAATCAAGGAAAAGAAATCTTATCCCTTCAGTAGATAACTCGTGACAGACTAGACGGTTTTGCAGAACATTTCAAGCCTAGATTTTATAGTCTAGCTGTTGTTCAAAATAACTGATTAGCATTCCTCTTTGTGTATACTCCAAAGAAAGCCATTGCAAGTTGAGTACCTTGTGGACCACTTTCCTCCACCCCTAGTAGAGCAAAGTAAAGTCTTCTTTAGTACCTTTTCCTCTACTATCTCAAGTCACAATCACACTGGTAATCTCCATAAATATTGCCAACTCACAGTTCTACAAACTACAGCAAATGCCTTTTCATGGTCCCTCAAGTTGAAGGAGGTGGGTATAGAATTGCACAAGGGTCCTTTCTCCTCTCTTCACTGAGCCCCACTGAACTCATTCTTAAAATGCAGAAGTAGGAAGGCAGAAACAAACCCCACTTTCATCAGGGCCTGAGGAAATAGGTCCTTGTCTCTTTAATATGTAAATCTACTGCAATCCACCCATCCACATGGCGAGGGTCTCCCTTGCTTATTACTTTATGACATTTCCAGACTGCAGGTGCATGGGGGCCTCCCATTAATTTGCTTTATGTTTGACTAGAGACGCTTCCCATAACTATTAGAGCCCACTTTGGACTCACTTCATTTTAGTGTTGGTGTCAGTCATTCAAAGCTGACCAGGCTGCAGCCTTGGGAGAATAAATACCCTATTAGGAAAAGATTGGAGTTATGGGGGCCTGCCAAATGACACACCCCTTTGTGAGAAAAGTAGAAATCAGAGAAAACATTATTAGGAATACTTCAATTGGGAATAAAAAGAGTCTACAAAGTTTCTATTTCTTTTATTTATTTAATTTTCACTTTTGGGGTCACACTCTGTGACGCTCAGGGGTTACTCCTGCTCTGCAATCAGGAATTACTTCTGGTGGTGCTGGGGGACCCTATGGGATGCCAGAGATTGCACATGGGTTGGCCCATGCAAGAGAAACACCCTTCCTGAGATGCTATCACTCTGGCCCCCAAATTCCTATTTCTTTTGTCTTCATTTCAGTCTGTCTTGCGGTGGTGGTTTTGCAAAGAGAAATGAGACACAGTTCCACATGATCGGATTCTCTTCATAAGTATTTTGTTGTTGACTTGGGGTGGAAGTGCTAAGGAGTGTTAGGGAGCTAGTCCCTGCTCTGGGTTTGTGTGTTACTTCCAGCAACGCTGGGGGTGAGAGTGGGGGTGGGGGTGGTTACTGAGTGCCATGGATGGAACTGTGGATTTTTTCATGAAAAATATGCAATCAGCTCTCACCCAAATCATTGAATACTGGCAGGTTAACAAATGTTTCAGATGAGAATCTAAAATATCTCCATCTCCACCACTCTTGACAACTGTACAGGGATCCATCCCAGGTCCCTGTCTTTGAATCCACACATCTTGTATTTTCTTGTATTTTTATATCCTCGTAGACTCTCTTTGGGACATTTTGGAAAGGACCTGAGTTTGATTTATTATTAATCAAAATTTGCTTCTACATAGCAACAAAGTACAACAAAGTACAAAAAATTTTTTTTTTGCTCCAAAAAAAAAATGGAACTATCTTTTTCTCCCTCCATACCCTCTCACCTGGCATGCATGCATGTGCAGACACACACACACACACACACACACACACATACACACTATAGACACCACATGTACTCATACACATAAACTGATTACCACCTCTATGTTCAGTCTGAAAATTGATTACTCACAGCATTATTGGGCGCAACATTTCAGAGGGTGAAGTCTCACCAGGAGAAGGTATGTTTTATTTTTCTATCTCTTTTCTATTCACTTGGGTCAGCTTGTCTGCACGTCACTTGGGAGAGGTCTGTCTTTACAGTGACCTGACTTAAGCATAGTCATTCTCAGGCAGGTGGCTGCTGGGCTTCCCAGCCCAGGCTACATCCATGATTCATACTGAGACCTAAGCATTTCCTACAGCTCTCCTGCTTCTCTTCTGGGCCAGGAGCATCTCCATGAATGTGTGGGTGAGCAGACATTGTTATTCCAGCTGTCACAGCTCTCTTCCTAATTGTCACACACCTCTGGAGCTTTCCCTGCCCCAGTTCCACTCTGATCAGGAATGAGGCACTGCTCCTAATGCTTTTCTTGCTGGTGATTTAATAAAGGAACCAGCAGAGGAAGCCAGGCATGCAGGACCCGAGACTGAGATCTCCAAGCCTGCTCGGATCGGGACTGGGCCTCCTCCATCCAGACCCCCCATTTTCCAGTAGTTTGGCAGTCATACCCAAACACTACCCCCCAGCGCCATGTAATCCCATCAACGGCCAAGATCCAGAGACTACATAAAACAAAGCTCCCGGAAGCGAGTGGCCGTGCAACCTCTTATAGTCTAGCCCACTGATGTGCCTTAAGCAGCACACATGTGTTTGGTTTTAACATACTTGCTTGTAATTCTCTGATATACATTCTCCATCCCTCTTGGAGAGCCCGGCAAGCTGCCGAGAGTATCCTGCCTGCATGGGAATAGCCTGGCAAGCTTCCTGTGGCATATTCGATATGCCAAATACAGTAACAATAACAGTTCTCATTCCCCTGACCCTGAAAGAGCCTCCAATCATTGGGAAAGATGAGTAAGGAAAGGCTACTAAAATCTCAGGGTTGGGGAAAACTACAAATGAGACGCACGAGCTTTCAGCAATGGGGCGAGAGGGTGCTCTCAGGAAGGTGGGCGGTACCGACCCCGCTCTCCACTGAGATGTGATCCCAGCGGCCACATGTGTGCGGGGGGAGAGAAGGGAGTGGCGACTGCCATATTATGAGGACCACTAATGAGTGATGCAAGCTTGCGATGATCCAATTTCTGGAAGAAATTTCCCTGGACTTAGTTGCTAAAATACAGAAATCCAAAATCGGCCACGCGACCTCATATCTCTTCACAGGAGATCTGACTTTAGTGGGGAACACCTAACAATAATAGTGAGTTTTTTGTTGAAATATTGAATGTAACCAAAGTAAAGAGAAAGTAAAGTGAAAATTATCAGTTACACAGGCGGGGGTGGGTGGGTGGGTGGGTGGATGGGAATATACTGGGGTTTTTTGGTGGTAGAATATGTGCACTGGTGAAGGGATGGTTGTTTCAGCATTGTATAACTGAGACTTAAGCCTGAAAGCATTGTAATTTTCCACATGATGATTCAATAAAATAAAAAATAAAAAAAAAATCTCAGGGCTGGCATGAATGGAGATGTTACTGGTGCCCACTCGAGCAAATAGATGAACAACGGGATGACAGTGATACAGTGAATTAATCAAAGAAGCTCAGGACAGTCCCATCAACGGAGGAGCGTGTTTCAGAAATTGTAAATGAAAATCTCACATTCGTTTCACAAAGGCTCTGAATCACAAGCTCTGGGAGGACTCATCCAGAGTCAAGGTCTCTCCCTCTCTCTGTGCCTGCCTCAATCCAGTAGCTTTTGACTTAGTTTTTAAAAAGGGGGTGTGGGTGGGGGAGTATTTCTGTTTCTCTGATTTCCTGTAAAAGTCTGAAAAGGATTGTCAGTAGGTCCTCTTTAAAGAGGCCAGGAGGAGTGGTCAATGGTTAGAAGCTTTAGCCACAAGTGTGTGTGGGAGGGGCGGTGGGGGGGGCAGGGACACTGTGAAGGGAAGGATAGAGAGGAAACCAGTATGACAATGATCACTATATCACTGTATCACTGTCATCCCATTGATCGTCAATTTGCTGTCTCCATTCGTCCTAGCCCTGAGATTTTAGCAGCCTCTCTTTACTCATTCTTCCCAGCGGTGCCGCATTAGAGGCTCTTTCAGGGTAAGGGGAATGAGACCCATCATTGTTACTGTATTTGGCATATCAAATACACCAAGGAGAGCTTGCCAGGCTCTGCCGTGCAGGCAATATGCTCTTGGTACCTCCTTACCAGGTTCTCCAAGAGGGAGAACTAGGCTATAAGAGGTCGCAGGGCAAGAATGTGGTCACGTGCTTCTGGGATTTTTGTTTTATAGTCTCTAGATCTTGGCCATTGATGAGATTACATGTCATGGCACAGGAGTGGGAGGTCAGTTTGTGGATGTCACTGCCAAGCTACTGGAAAACTGGAGATCTGGGTGGAGGAGGCCCAGTCCTGATGCGAGAAGGCTTGGAGATCTTAGCGCCTCGTCCCGCACACCTGGATCCCTCTGCCAGTTCCTTCATGCATGAGACTCGTCTGAATGACAATGATAATGGCAATGATATTTGAAAATAATCACTCTGAACAAGAACTGTGTTGAAAGTAGGTAAAGGGAAATATATAATCTTTCAGTATCTGTATTAAATCATAAACCATAATGTTCTAAAGGAGAGAGAGAGAATGAGAGAGACAGAGACAAAGACAGAGAGAGGTATCTTCCATAAAAGAAGGCTGGGGGTAGGGGGCATAAGAGAAACTGGGGACATTGGTGGTAGGAAACGTGCACTGGTAGAGGGATGAGCATTGGAACATTATGTGACTGAAACCCAACAAATTGTAACTGTATATTTAACTGTGATTCTAATAAAAATAAATGAGAGTATTCAACCCTGTTCCATTGGGCTGCAGCTCTGCCTTTGTTCCAGTACCATGCTGTCTTAATTACTACCGCTTTGTAGTAGAGTTGGAAGTTAGGGAGGTTGATTCCTCCCATTTTCTTTTTCCTATGAATTGCTTTAGTTATTCGTGGGGGCTTATTGTTCCATATGAATTTCAGGAGTGCTTGCTCCATTTCTTTGAAGAATGTCAAGGGTATCCCTATAGGGATCGCATTGAATTTGTACAATGCTTTGAGGAGTATTGTCATTTTGACAATATTAATTCTTCCAATCCATGAGCAGGGGATGTCTTTCCATTTCCTCATGTCCTCTTTTATTTCCTGAAGTAGTGTTTTATAGTTTTCATTATACAAGTCCTTTACCTCCTTAGTTAAGCTGATTCCAAGGTACTTGATTTTTTGAGGCACAATTGTGAATGGGATTGCTTTTATCATGTTGCTTTCTTCTCTCTCATTATTTGCATATAGGAAAGCCATGGACTTTTGGGTATTGATTTTATAGCCTGCAAATTTACTATACGAGTCTATTGTTTCTAGGATTTTCTTGGTAGAGGTTTTAGGGTTCTCTAAGTATAGTATCATATCATCTGCGAATAGTGAGAGCTTGATTGCATCCTTCCCTACCTGAATGCCCTTAATATCTTTTTTTGCCTAATCGCTATTGCAAGTACTTCCAGTACTATATTGAACAGAAGTGGAGAGAATGGGCATCCTTGTCTCATCCATGTTCTTAGAGGGAAGGTTCTTAGTTTTTCCCCATTGAGGATGATGCTTGCCGTAGGCTTGTGATAATCGGCTTTGACTATATTGAGGAAGGCCGCTTCTATACCCATTTTGGCGAGATTTTTCATCATGAACGGGTGCTGGATCTTGTCAATGCTTTTTCTGCATCTATTGATATGATTATATGATTTTTATCTTTTCTTTTGTTGATATGATGGATTATGTTGATTGATTTCTGGATGTTAAACCATCTTTGCATCCCTGGGATGAATCCCACTTGGTCGTGGTGTATGATCTTTTTGATGAGTTGTTGAATTCTATTTGCTAATATTTTGTTGAGAATCTTCGCATCTGTGTTCATCACGGATATTGACCTGTAGTTTTCTTTTTTTGTGGTGTCTTTGTTTGCCCACATCCCTAAAAACAAAAGCAACCAGTGTTTGCATGGATGTGGAGAGAAAGGGACTCTCCTTCACTGCTGGTGGGAATACCGACTGGTTCAGCCCTTTTGGAAAACAATATGGATGATTCTCAAAAAATTAGAAATTGAGCTTCCATTTGACCCAGCAATACCACTCCTGGGAATATATCCCGGAGAGGCAAAAAGGTATAGTAGAAATGACATCTGCATTTCTATGTTCATTGCAGCACTGTTTACAATAGCCACAATCTGGAAAGAAACAGAGTGCCCAAAAAACAGATGACTGGTTAAAGAAACTCTGGTACATCTACACAATGGAATACTATGTAGCTGTCAGAAAACATGAAGTCATGAAATTTGCATATAAGTGGATCAACATGGAGAGTGTCATGTTGAGTGAAATGAGTCAGAAAGAAAGAGACAGACTTATAAAGATTGCACTCATATGTGGAATATAAAGTAGCTGAGAGGTGCAAGCTTGCAATGATGCAATATCTGGCAGATAGTTCTCTGGACTTAGTTACTAAAATACTAAAATATAGAAATCCAAAACCGTGCTGCTACTAGTGCGGCCACTTGACCTCATATCTCTTCGTTCTCACCAATGGAAAGCAAATTATCAAATGATTCCTTTTCAGCAGGTCCAACTTTAGGGGGGAGAAACTCCAAATAATAATAGTGAGTTTTTTTTTGAAATATTGAATGTAATCAACGTAAAGTGAAAGTAAATTGAGATTTATCAGTTACACAGGTGGGGTGGGCAGCTGGGGTGGTGGGGGGGTGGGGGGAGGTATACTGTGATTCTTGGTGGTGGAATATATGCACTGGTGAAGGGATGGGTGTTCGAGCATTGTATAACTGGGACTTAAACCTGAAAACTTTGTAACTTTCCACATGGCGATTCAATAAAAGAATAAATTTAAATAAATAAATAAATAAATAATACATTTCCAAAATTTAAAAATAAATAAAATAATGAGTTTTGGTGGTGAAATGGGGCAAGAGAGATAATACTGAAGGCAATATTTTCCTTGCATTTAGCGTCCCTCACTAGATCACCAACACTGTACATGGTCCCTTGGAGCACTCCCAACCCGGAGAAATGATCCCTGAATTCAGAACCAGGAGCAAGTCTGAGCACAGCCAGATGTGGCCTCCAAACCAAATGAAAACAAATAAACACACACAAAATATTTTTTCTTCTAGAAAAAATGCGATCAGGGAGAGAGTAATAGAACTCATGTTTTTATATAAGTTCCAGCTTTCTTTGAGATGAACCAAGACTGTTTTCCTTTTTTTTAAAAAAAAAAAAACAACACCTTGGTTCCTTATGATTAAGAAATATGTGTCATTCTTCATTTCTTTCTGTGTTGGCTGGGTAGGGTCACTGGGAAACACCAGGAAAGTACAGCATGAAGCTGAATGCCTTCAAATCTAACACGGTTCCCTTGCTAGTAGGACTTCAAATAATGGCTGGCACTTAAATTTTGCTGAGCACTATGAGAAGAACTTGTCCATCCCCTCATGCTCTCAATCATTGAGAGGAAGCACTTTTAAGCAACAGACACTGAGTCACTCAGCTTTGGAAAATTAGGAAAAAAATTTTTTTTCCTTTAATGCAGATGTCCATGAGTGATTCCCCATACTGACACAGTCTTATCAAGAATAACAATAAGGTTTTATCAGCTTCAGGCATGAGGCAAAGTCTATCTTATTAGTGTGGGGACTAATGAAAGATCATCCTGACAATGAGAATTAATTGCAACTGTTGACAAGGACTCAATTCTTTTACACCCCGTTTTCTGGGGCTTTTTCTAGGGCTTTCAGCTCCGCTCTCAATTAGACATGAAAAGTGTGGCCCTCCCCTTAGAGAAAGAAGCTTTTAGATTAATCATATTATCTTAAGGTTCCAAATCTCCATGCCTGCGTGACCTTTCTTCCGTTCGAATCCATTATCTTAAACTATCACAATAATCCTGGCTTTAGGGAGGGAGAGATGGAAGAGGAATGAAACCTAATAGATGGCAAATAAGATTAATCTATGATCTAAGTGGCGATTACACTTGGACTTGCCCTTGAACACCCAGGTGTAACCTTGAAATTCACATCCACTAAGACAAGGCAATTGGCTTGAGTGTCCCTGCGGGCGTGGACAGCAGCTGGCCAAATTTTACCCCTTACTCCCCAGGAGGACTCGTGCTGTCTGCACCTCCAGCTCTCTTCACTTGTGGAATCCGGCAGCTGCGGACTTTCATGTTTGTTTTGGGATGGTTCACATTTTTTAGATAAAATACTGATTTGGGGGTCCTTGATTTCTGTTTGTCAGAAGCACCCGGCCATAAAGGGGACGAACTTTTACCTGGACCTCACAAGAGGAAACCAAACGATCCAGATCCTTAAAATCTGATAGCTCTACGAAAATAAATTCAAACCACTGCTCCTTTCAAAACAAGGACAGACAGATCCCTAAGACTTACATATGCTTAAGAGCAAACCAAGCAGAGCAAGCAATTACCACTGCTCCCACACCCCAACTCCATTGCTATATTTATTTTCTGAACTTTTAGCTGATTGTTTTTCTTCCACATGGCTTGAGTTCTTAGAGAGGACAGGCTTTGGAAAGATGGAACATGGCATGGAGATGATACTACTTCCACTACTGGTGACACAAAGAGAAAAGGCTCTGTAACTAAAGAAAACAGTCTTAGGCAAGGGGGAATTTCACAGGGCAACTGAAAAAAATGGGGAAAAAAAGGAGGTGGAAAAAAATTGCATGAAGCATTCTCATTAAAAGTTGGCCCCCATTTCACGAAATTCAAAGTTGACCAGTTATAAATGTGTTAGCCAGACCTCAGAGCGAACTGGATCACTAGAAGAAGGAATGAAATTAAACTTGAAATGAGTGAGCAGGAGGGGTCAGTCCAAACATGGGAAAACAAGTCATTTTCACAAAGATGAATATAAATATTTAGAGGGAAGAAAATATGTCCATTTCTTCTGAAATAAATGCCAACATCGACCAAGCTCAGAATTCCATTTGGGGAGTTATGTTCCTAAACCATTATCATTAGCTGAAGCATATTTTGGTATTCTTCCTCTAGTATATTTTCAAGCACAAATTATCAAACAGAACTGTATAGGCAGGCTCTGACTTTGGAGAGCTTGTAGCACTTGATTTCTGAGGTGGCAAAGATAAATTCTATCCAGTAACAACACTGTAGCACTGTCATCTCATTGTTCATCAGTTTGTTCGAGTAGGGACTGGTAATGTCTCCATTGTGAGACTTGTTGTTACTGTTTTTGGCATATCGAATACACCACAGGTAGCTTGCCAGGCTCTGCCATGTGGGCGGGATACTCTCTGTAGCTTGCTGGGCTCTCAGAGGGGGATGGAAGAATCGAACCCAGGTCAGCCGCATGCAAGGCAAACGCCCTATCCTCTGTGCTGTCACTTCAGTTGAGTGATGTTTATTTCTTTTTTCCTTTGCAAAATTAAATTATGAATCACTGTATCACTGTCATCCCATTGCTCATTGATTTGCTCGAGCGGGCACCAATAATGTCTCATTGTGAGACTTGTTGTTACTGTTTTTGGCATATCGAATACACCACGAGTAGCTTGCAAGGCTCTGCCATGCGGGCGAGATACTCTCAGTAGCTTTCCAGCTACTGAGAGGGGCAGAGGAATTGAACCCGGATTGGCCACATGCAAGGCAAATGCCATACCCACTGTGCTATCGGTCCAGCCCTAAATTATGAATATATGTATATTTTTCTCTACATAGGCCTAGTAAAGGAAACCTAGAAATAAAATTGCCTAGGGTCTATGTTTGAGAAATAATATGTTTTGTTTTGTTCTTGTTTGGGGGCTACATCTAGATGTACTCAGGACTAATTCCTGGTTCTAAGCTCAAGGATCACTCTGCAAGAAGTTTAGGGGACCACTTGGAGTACTGAGAATCGATCCTGTGCAAGGCAAGCACCCTACCCACTGTATTATCTCTTTGGCCTCTGGGAAAGAAACTGAAATCCCTGTTGCTTGGAAGATAAGACTGTGTATCAAAGGAGTTGTAAACTATTGGGCTTATTACATAATACCCCATTGACTCAATGTGCAGAATTCCAAATATTTTATATGGGAAGCATTCTGTGTCACTTAGTGGGTACAGGATTCAAGAACTATGCAATATTAACTGACAGAGCCAAATCCTAGTTCTGTTTATTAGTGGTATGACCTTAGGTAATTGTTTTCATTGCTTCATGTTTGGAATCTTAGTAATATCTATTCTCCCTTTCTTAAACTGTGAATCATGACCCAATAGGATAACAATGGGAGAATCATATGAAAAAATGTTAAAAAGTTGTTTTACTCCATGGGCTATCTTTGTATCCTGGTCATTCAAACACTCATCTCATAAGGAGTTAATATCAAAGATTCATAAGGTACTGTACAGTTTCACAAAAACAAAAACAAAAACCAACCCCATTAAAATGGGGAGAAGACATGAATAGAAACTTCCTCAAAGAAGAAACACAAATGGCCCAAAGGAACATGAACAAATGCTCATCTCACACCACAGAAGCTGGCACAAATCAAAAAGAACAAGAACAACCAGTGTTGGCATAGATGTAGGGGGAACGGGACTCTTGTTCACTGCTGGTAGGAATGTTGATTGGTTCAGTCCTTCTGGAAAACAACATGGACATTCCTAAAAAATCTAGGAATTGAACTTTCATTTGACTTAGCAATTTCACTCTTGGATTATACCCCCAAGGCTCCCAAAACAAAATGGAGAAAAGACATATGCACCTCTATGTTCCTTACAGCGCTATCTACAACAGTCCAAATCTGGAAATAGCCCAAGTATCCAACGATAGCTGGCTGGATAAAGGAGCTATGCCACATATACACAATGGAAGAGAAGATAATGTCATGAAATTTTCTGCTATATACAGAACCTGGAGAGTCTCACGCTGAGTGAAGGTAGGTAGAGGCAGAGAGATTCACAGAATGATTTCTCTCATATGTGGATGTATAAAAAACATAGCAATGGAATAACAAATACCCAAAGACAATGGAAACAAAGAACATAAGAAAGGTATTCAGTATAAAACATACTACTTGAGGGGGTTGGGTTTAGGTCAGGGAGGGGGCAACATGTACGGTAGAGGGAAGAGTTCAACTAGGAGGAAGAGGTGGTGCTGACAGGGTGCAGTGTTACATATGAAACCCTCTCAGCAGCAGGACTGTAAACCACAGTGCAAAAACATATATATTTTATATATAACTAAGCTTTTCTGCCTTATGGAGAAGCAAACTGATGGGCGGGAGGCAAATAGAGGTTGGGGGACATTGGCATAGTGAAGTAGATAATAATGAAGGGATTGGTGTTGAAACATTATATGCCTAAAACCCAATCGTGACTAACTTGACTAATCACGACTAATTACCATAACTCACAGTAACTAAATAAAAATAAACAAAACTTTGTTTTAAAATATTCAAATTATCATTAGTGTTTTATTTGTAGACATGCTGTGCACACCCAGAGTCATATGTCTTGGGCAAAATGGTTAAGAAGACTTGAGAGAGAGAGAGAGAGAGAGAGAGAGAGAGAGAGAGAGAGAGAGAGAGAGAGAGAGAGAGAGAGAGAGAGCGAAACAGAAACAGAGACAGAGAGACAGAGATAGAGATAGAGACGGAGACTGGGACAAAGAAGTGCCTGCCATAGGGTAAATGGAGATGGGAAGTGAGGGGAAGAGAAACTGGGGTCATTGGTGATGGGAAATGTGCACTGGTGGAAGGGATGGGTGCTAAAACATTATATAACTGAAATCTGAGCATGAACAGCTTTGTAACTATCTCATAGTGACTCAGTTAAAAACTTTAAGTTAAGTAAATGAATAAACTATTATACATATGTATATAGAAGAAGAGAAGTGGATTTCTTGGAAAATTGCCAATTAAGTACCATCTTTGCTCTGTCTTTTATCCCTGATGTGCCCATTATAATGCCTATGTTGTTTATACTATTTTTAGTCTAAACGGGTGAAAACTTGAGAATCCTGGCAAACAATAGTATTCATTTCTGAGATTTCTTTTAAAGGATCAAAGCTGAAGAAAAAAAGAGTCCTGGAGATTTTAGATCCTCTTTTAAGAACAAAATGGGATTCATTGAAAGTCCTTTCCTCCTGTCTTAGGACAGTGGCTTTTGAACTGAATTAAGGAGCCCTAGTCAGCTGTCTGGGATGGTCAACTCACACGTCACAGGGAGCTCATGCCATTAAGTCAGGGAGAGTAATGAAATTTCATTTAATTTGTCAGGAAGAAAGTGCTAATGTAAAAGGCATTTAATAAAAAAAATAGTGAAAAAAAAAAGGGTGGACAGGGAGATTCTTTGAAAGGGAGTCCTTAAGTAATTACTCTGGGTGCATTCAGCCCACTCACCAGAATATCTACATTAGTGTCTTACAGAGCCAGGGTGTCATTAAATTAGGGCAGCATTTACGTTCCGTCTTCTTTTAAGGAAGTGTGATTTTTATTAATAATCTTTTTTTTAAGAGAGAGGACTTGATGTAATCAAATTAAATGTTGGTGTTTTTTTAATGTTCTTTACTGAGAATATTTGTGGAGTAAAGGCTCTGTGTGTGTATGAGAGAGAGAGAAAGAGAGAGATAAGGGCTTGTTCCAGTGTAGAAGCTATGAGACAAAGAGAGACAGAGAGAGAGAGAGAGAGAGAGAGGAAGTGAGAGGGAGGAAGGGAGGGAGAGAGAGACTGGTTCTTGTGTGGAGGGGCAATGCTCTATGCTCTTGCCTCACATTCCCTTGGCAGGGCACCATCTTTTATCTCCTCAGACCTGACGTGGCACATTCGGTCAGTAAGCACTGCCTGTCAGCATATCATTTTAGATATCCCTTAGAGTTCAGGTTCTCTTTTCAACTTGTCTAGGAAGAGAGGATGACTATGGAGATGTGAGTGACAGGAAGGAAGGACTTGGAGAGCAAGGGGGACCAACGTCACACCTCATTTCCCACTCCTGTATGTCCTGACAACTTCACATCGGTCACACCCAGGGGCCAGATGAGATGACAAATGTACCAGGATGGGTCGAAGTCCCATGGGACTGTGACCCACTGGATTTGGGCCTCCAAGGGCCAACCATGTTTAAGAAAAGGTGACTTAGATATTTCTCTGGAAGTACCTGCTTCCATTTTTCAAGTTGATTTATGAAACGTTCCCTTGCATGAATCTGTACACAAGTGCCATGTGAGTATTTTACTTTTCTCAGAGGTCTCTTCTGTGAGGATGTAGTGCTATGAACATAGGTTGCTATAGAGTTAAAGGAGGTAAGAATATACAAAAGAAGATGGAGTTATAGACATATCTCAGTTGGCTGACAGGAGGACTCACTGAGGCAGGTTTACCAGAAAAGTTAAAAAACCACGAAGTGCTGAAAATTCACCTAGTGGCCTTACTAAAATACAAATAAAAACAAAGTTATCTTTCTTTTTCTTACTCAAAATATTTCCAAGACCCCCCAAAAAAGTCTGGTCTTTTCAGTGAAGCCCATGCATAGCATCTGATTTTCAAAGTTTCATCTTTTATACATCTGCTCTGCAAATCTTAGGTCTTCAATATATTATTGGACCATCACACACTCTTCTCTTTAGAGCTGAGTTGCTTATGACTTCAGTCGCTGGGCTCATGAAGATTATTAAATTATTAATTTTAGGGGCTATAAAGAAAGGTCTTTCAGTGTCAGGTGAATGAGGCCCATTGTTGTTACTGTCTTTGGTATATTAAATATTCCATGGGTAGCTTACCAGGCTCTGCTGTGCAGGCGGGGTACTCTTGGTAGCTTGCCGGGCTCTTCGAGAGGGATGGAGGCTGTTAGGGCAGCCTCCAATCACCCTTACAGGTGTTCCCATGGTTAACACCATATTTGAACCCCATCAAATATGGTGCAGAAATTAAGGAAAATGGGTATTAAGTTTTCTATGGTGTGTCTGGAAAGCGGCCAGGAGCGTGGCAGTGGCTGAGTAATGGAGGTAGTCGAGGTTGGCTGATGAGGTATTTATCTGGCATGGGTAGGGTGGGTCGTCTGGGTTTGATCCTGGGACACCGGAGATTGGAGGAGGCAGACAGAAGATCTTGTTTCTGGGTCTCGTTGAGCCTGGAGTCCAAGGTCACAAAGTTCTGCTTTACCTGGTTCTGTGGGGCTTCACTCATGCGTGAAGTTTGACCGAGTGTTCAGAAAGCCACCTGGAGTGTAGTGGTGGCTAGATAGTGGGAGTAGTGGAGGTCGGCTTATAAAAAGAGGTCTTCCGTCCCAATGGAAAACCAGCAGGACCATTCTGTTGTACAAGAAGGGAGACATCTAGGACATTGGCATCTATCGCCCAATCTGCCTGTTGTCCATCGTCTACAAGTTGTTCACTCGAGTCATCCTGAATAGAATAGGCAGAACACTAGATGAAGAACAACCATGCAAGCAAGCCAGGTTCCCAAAAGGATTCAGCACAATCGACCATATCCGCACAGTGACCAAACTCATTGAAGTTTCGCGAGAGTTCAAGATGCTGCTCTGCCTTAATTGAAAAAAGGCCTTTGATTCTGTTGAGCCTGAAGTGATCATGCGATCATCGAAGCCCTAACGAAATAGGGTGTTCAAACTCAGTACATCAAGATCCTCCTTGAGCTGTATTACGGATTCACCACCAGGATCTCACGATTTTACAAGCAAGTCATTATTGATGTAAACACAGGGGTTCAGTGGGGCAATACCATTTCACCGAAACTCTTCAGAGCCACACTCAAGAATGTCACTCAATGACTGGGAAGGAATGGGAGTGAAGATAGATGGTCAGCTGTAAAAAACTAAGGCTCACCGAAGGGCGTGCGCACTCTCAGGCTCTCCGGGCGGCTGTCTCACTGCTCAAGTTCGGTGCCCTGGAACCGCTGTGTGTGCTGTTGGTCAAGGGCAGGCAACGGAAGGAAGAAGGCCAAACTGGTTGCTCGATCAGTTTATTTCATTCTCTCTCTCTGCTTCTCTCCGGGTTCTGGATCTCTCCCTGGATCTGTGGATCTGGCCCCCAACCCAACCCATTCTTACAGCCTAGTTAAATCTCCCCAGCATGAGGGGGCTGGGGTGTACACATAGGTGTGGTCACCATCAATAGGGTTGAGGTTCCTTTCCCTTAGGGGATGCTTCTCCTAGAACTTAATTCTCTTTCAGCAGGAGGATCCACCCAAGGGTGGAGTCCCATGAGTGTTTCTCTTCTCCTCAAGCCACAAACATATACGAATTCATAATATTAATCATTTTGTATGGACACAATAAGAGATGCATTAAAGCTTATAGAATTGCTCTCCAGGGGCCATCTCAATCTCAGACTACAGTGCTGAGGCCAGATCAGTCTTTCCTATCCCTAGCAGGGTCCTAGTCTCATCATTACTTTTGGATCATGACAGCATTTGTCTATGATCAAGCTCTTAACTTATAGTTAAGAATTAGGCACTTTGGCCAGGCCCATCTCGATACCAAGGTAGCACATAACTCACCACTTGCCCTGGATCCGTCCCGTCCCTAGTTGGGACCTTGCTTTTGGGGTGCTAGGAACTGAGGGCAACTGAGGCTTAAGTGGAGAAAGCAGATGCCTGGGAGGGAATAATATTCGAACTCAATTAAGTCCCAAGTTACAAAAACATAATATTGTCTTCTTGTGTGTATACAAAAAAGACATAGCTTTAAAGTAAATTATTCAAAAGGCACAAGAAGAGGAGAAAGGCAATATTAACTTATAATATAAGTTCAGTATCCTAGGAAGGTCTGACCTTACAAATTAGCAGAGTCAGATTAGGGGGAGAAGCTGATTAACTCTTTTTGGGGAGGAGAGCATAGAGAAGTGATTACAGCTAAACAAAGGGATGGGAGAGATTAGGGAACACCTTGATGGGTGAGACTGGGGTAAGCCTAAACTCTGGGAAAAACTGGGACAAGCTCCTCATGGCAAGTGGAGAGAGGACAAAGTAATATCATCCTACAGTCAGCAACTACACCACCTCTGCTTCACTGATGACATCGTTCCAATAATACCAAACATTAGCCAAGTGGCACAAATGCTGGCCGACTTCGACTGCGCATGTGGAAAGGTCAGACTGCAGCTGAATCTCACCAAAATAATGTTCATGAAAAACAAACTAGACCTTGATGTTCCATTTTCTCTCAATGGAACGAACATCTCCAAATGCAGCAGCTATGTGCACCTGGGTCGAGAACTCAACATGAGGAATGACTTAGTGCCAGAACTGCGCAGGAGGAAGAGAGCAGCGGAACGCCTTCAAGAGCATTGAAGAAGCGGTTAAGAGGACAGAGAACCTCCGGCTCTAGGCACATCTTTTTGACTCCACCATTCTTCCTGCACTAACATATGCCTCAGAGACCTGGGCCCTACGAAAATAGGATGAGAACGCTATTTGGGTATCCCAAAGAGGAATCGAAAGAGCTATGCTTGGAGTATCACGTTTCACTCAAGTGAGAGAAGGAATCCGGAGTTCAGACCTTTGTCGACAATCAAGAATCAGCGAAGCTGTCTCATTTGCCAAGGCATCGAAAATCAGATGGTCCAGACACATTATGCGGTTTAGAGATAACCTCTGGAGTAGAGCTATTACAGACTGGATTCCGTGGGATGTCAAAAGACCACATGCCCTTACACCTACAAGGTGGTCAGACTTCTTGGTCAAAACCCTGAATGAACGGTTTGAGGCTCTTCCTGTTCCTGGATCGAGCAGATACCATTGGGCTACACTAGCACGCGACAGGAATGAATGGAGATGTTACAGGTGCCCGCTCGAACAAATCAACAAATCGAAGATCAAGGGGATGACAAGTGATACAAGTGATAAAGAAAGGTCAGAGTTTAAGGATCAAGGACACCAAGTCCGACCATGGTTCGAATCTCTAGCACCACTAAGTGCCCTTCCAAACCAAATAAATACAGTTAGTGTTAAATTAAATTAAAAATCAACAAGCTACATTTCAAGCCCTCAATAGCTGCGTCATCAGCACTGATTTTTTTTGACTTGAACATCTTAAATTTCTGACTACTGTCACATTAATAAACAGCATCCTCTTCTTGATCACAGCCCCACAGGATGCTGATACTAATCGTTAGATAATAAAATAGCTAGACATTTTTATGTAGCTCGTGGTGGCCATATTGGTCAATGCCACTGTGGATTATTTCACTGTAGCAGAGAATTTTCTTGGTCAGAAATTGTCCAGAAGATCACTGAACCTTAGGAAATGAGTGAACCTTAAGTGGCTGTTAAGTTTTCATCTTAGATTTGCATCCATCCCATGCATTAAACA
Source organism: Sorex araneus (assembly GCF_027595985.1). Lineage (NCBI taxonomy): Eukaryota > Metazoa > Chordata > Mammalia > Eulipotyphla > Soricidae > Sorex > Sorex araneus. The sequence continues at coordinate 50,445,111 of NC_073307.1, read as the reverse complement.
AGGCTTACATTGCCCTTTCTGATATCCCACCACAGGGAAATCTGAATTTCTTTACCAGTAGTGCATGCCCTATGAAGTTGAGAATGCATCTTTAGTATGGATCAACATCCCAAGTGAGCTCACAGAGCCCAAATGATAAGAAATTAATTCAGTGAGCACTGACTAGGAGCCTTCTGCGTACTTTGAATGTATAATCTCACTTATAAATACATAGTAGTATTTCTCTCCCTTAGCACACAAGAGGTCACTGGGTGTGATCACCTTAAAGGAAATAAATAAATAACACTCAAGTGACATTAATGAATGGTATCGTTTGGTTTCTCATAGCCTCCATCATTCCTGATGTTGATTGTTAGATAACGAAACAAATACACATTGTTTCCAACAAATTAAGATAATTTCTATAAATAGGTCTTCACTTAGACCTAAGACACAACGGGACAAGTACTTCACTCCAATTTTGCTGCTAGGATGAGGAATTGTAGCTGCAAGCTAGGGAAACTTATCATAACCCTTAAGCCCTACACCTCACTGTGGTCATTACTGACATACCTTTGCTGAAAAAATGTGGAGTGCTCATGAGCAGAAATGAGAGTGACTAAGAAATGAGCAGAAATGAGAAATGCCTGACTACGCAGAGTGGTGTTTTCTGCGAGAAGTGTTTTTTGTTCTGTTTCTTCAACTCAACTGTATCACAGGTATACAGGCCAAGGATACCTACTCCACAGGTAAGAACCCAGAGTATAGAGATGGAAATCAGGGGGAACAGTTAGTGGACTCATTTTGTAAAGCCAGAGTCAGATAGTCCTGGTGGGGATTCAAGTGATGTATAAGTTACATGCATCATTACATACCCAAGTTAAGGACACATGTATACATAGGTTTGTCCAGGGAATCAGATTCTTCAGTGTTGATTTTCCTTGGCTCTAATAACCTAAGTTTCTGACTGCCCAAGTGACATTAATGAACAGATACTTTGGTTTCTCATAGCCACCTGCATTGCTGATGTTAATTGTTAGATAATGAAATAGCTAGACATTGTTTTCAACAAATTAAGATAATGTCTATAAATAGGTCTCCACTTAGACATTAAGACTTATGACGGTGGTAGCACTTAGAGCTATTAATAAATCAATACCGCTGTTGCCCTCTTAGGCCATTATTATTATAATTATTATTTCAGATTTAATGTTGATGGCAGAGAAAATACTTCTCCTAAAGTAAATATATTTCATATTCATCCTGGGTTAAATGAGATTCCAATTATGACAGAACCTTAAGGCATTATGCCTTTCTGCAGGATCCAAATACAGAGATATGAAAATGGAGGGTTAAATGAATCCTGAATGAGACAATATACGCTTTTCTACAAAATCTAAAGTTTCAAAATGAAACATTTTATGTTCTGGATTTTGTACACCCTAAGGTAGCAGATAACTAGTATTTAGAAGATTTTATATTAGGCACAGAATAGTCTATAACTTTACTGCTTATTTCTGTTTTTTTTTTAAATCTAACATTATTATTCTTTTTAATGCAGATGAGAAAATTGGGAATTGGGACTATAATGACTTGCCCCAAACACAGAGAGTCAGTAATAAGAATAGAGCTAATAATTGTTCTAATGCAATGTAGTTCCAGAGACCTTTTCTTACCCAGCGCCTTTCACTGTCTCCCTATCAATAGGCCCAACACACACTATGACAAGTACAGGAGTGTGCAAATACAAAGGGAGTTTCTGATGATTTTTCTAAAGAAAAAAACAAAGAGGGGGCTAAAAAGAGTTACAGTGGCTAGAGCATTTCCCTTGCAAGTGGCAGACTCAGGTTGGACCTCCAGCTTTCCCTATGTTTTCCCCAGCACTTCCAGGAGTGATCCCCAAGCACAGAGCCAGGAGTAAGCCCTGAGTGCTCCCAGGTATGCCCTCCAGACAAAACAGATAAATATCATCAAAGAAACAAAGACAGTGGGTATGATGTGTTGCATGTGTTAGGAGAAGGGTAAAACATATACAGTCTTACAAACCAATGTTACCTCAATTTAAAAAACGCAGAAGAAACAAAAAAAAAGCCCACAACGTTAGAAAGAGCCTCCTGTTTTGTTTATTTTTAGGATTTTTTTAACGTAGCTTAAGCCATCTGATGATAAACATGAATTTGAAAAGAGAAAACCTGGAGTCCCTGTCTTAAAACAAAACACTTCAGCTTCACTAATGAATTTACCTAGTTTGGAAGAAAGACCAGAAAGGAACATTTTTATCATACATTTCGTCCTTCCGTTTTCTCCCTCTACAATAGCATATTAAGTTTTTCCAAGAGGAGTGACTAAAAACAGGAGTTGAAGTTTAGAGAGATTTTTTTCTAAGTGAGTTTTTAATTTTAAAATGAATGTGTGCTTGCCTCCCAGTATGAAACTAAAGGTACAATCTCTTTTTCCCAAATAGAATGAAGAAAAGAAAAGAAGAGAAAAAGAAGAGAGGGGAGAGGAGGGAAGGGGAGGGGAGGGGAGGGGAGGGGAGGGGAGGGGAGGGGAGGGGAGGGGAGGAGAGGAGAGGGGAGGAGAGGAGAGGAGAGTAGAGGAGAGGAGAGGAGAGGAGAGGAGAGGAGAGGAGAGGGGGAGGGGAGGAGGGGGAGGGGAGGGGGAGAGGAGAGGAGAGGGGAGCGGGGAGTGGAGAGTAGTGGAGGGGAGAGGAGAGGATGGGAGAGGGGAGTACAGGAGAGGAGAGGATGGGAGAGAGGAGAGGAGAAAAGAGGGGAGGGTAAGAGAGAGAGATGAGGAGTTGAAGGAGAAGAAGGAGTTAGAGGAGAAGGAGGAAGAAAGGCAAGGGAAGGCAAGGGAAGGGAAGGGAAGGGAAGGGAAGGGAAGGGAAGGGAAGGGAAGGGAAGGGAAGGGAATTGTTAAAAACAAAACAAAACAAAAAAACAAAACATGTTCACCATTTCCTATCAACAAACAGATGCAATAAAAATCCAGAGGTCAGTTCTTCCCCTCCCAATAAGAAATGGTCACTAATACCATTGGTTTGCCCTGGCAACTGGCCAATTCTAAGATCTTTGGTGAGACTGACAGATTATTTGACCAAATCAGATCGGTAGTGCTCTGCCCTTTAGAAGAGAAAAAAAATCCAAAACCCAAAAGCCATTAAGAAAGTCGTTCAAGAGAGAGGAAGGCACATTCCTGCTTTTGATCTTTTGATGGGTGTTTTGACTGCAAAGCTTATTCTAAGACAGAGCTGGAAGAGGACGAACAGATCATTTTGCTTATTTTTCCCAAAGAATGCTCTTTGAAAAAATACTTTTCCAAATACTTTTCTTTCCCCTTTCCATCCCATGAAGGGACAGAAAACAGTGCAACCTTTTCAGTGCAATTAAAGCAGTTCCTGGCATAAGGAGAATTTAAACTGCCGACAAAGAAAACATCCAATGACCAAAAATCATGTTTATGGCATTCAAAAAAAAACCCAACATATTGAAATGGGGGAAAAGAGATTCGGAAGGAATGATTTGTAAGGATGTGGTTAAAACTATTTATATACCGGGTTCTATTTGTTTTACAGCTATGGTGCAGGGACAGCAAGAAAGGTTATCTCTGACAAGGTTTCAGCTATTATTTTCTTCCAGTGAAATGGTATTTCTTGAGAAAAAAAGGTCTTTGGAACAAAATAACAATAAATCCTGATTTAGATACATAAACCTGCCATTGATATCACATAATATCAGTGTTCTTTCTCACTCGATACAGGCGTTTTAAAGATAAATGGTAAAACTGAACTGGAAATCCATCTGGCCGGCTGCCTGCTCTAATGAATAACCCCACTTTGGCTCATGCAATGTAAGCAGAAAGTTCTCTCCCGGCCTCTTTCGTCTGTCATGAATCTACGAGACAGCCAACATAATATCTGGGCGACAACGGTGCGCTAACAGTGCAATGACTTCCATTTTCTTTGCTTTCTATTGATTTTCACTTAATAACTGGTGAAATACTAAACGTCCGCCCTGAGTACCTAATAAATCCTGCCTGAGCTTTTTATTGAGGAGAATTTAATAAAAACAACCATTGCGGCTGAGGGATTTTTCTTCTGGACAGAACACAGGGGTAGGGGACAGTGGGTTGAGGCAAGAGGAAGCCATGTGAGTTTTTTCTTTTTTTTTCTTATTTTTTTAACGGGATACCCTGTGATGCCAGTCAGAAGGCAGGATCAGGTTAAGGGTGCTGGTGTGTGGAGGAGGTGTTTCAGGTTCCTGGGGAAGGCCATGGAAGGAAGGTGCTAGGGACTGGCAGAGGACAACCTTCCCTCCTGAACTGTCTTCTAAAGTTACTGCCAGTTTAGACCAAGGGTATTCTCCTGGTTGCCAAGTGGTTTCCAGAACTCCTAGGAAGGTGCATTTGCTACAGGATTCAATCGTCTGGGAGTTTTGATATAAGCAAGGCAAGGCATGTTTTCATCTGTCTCCTCAGATTCACTTGCTGTATCCTAGCTATTGAAAGAAGGGGTGAAGTGCTTAGTGACAGGACACACACAAGCCTCCTCCATTCGCATTTGGACCACCAAAGCGTTCCTCGGTGACTTTTTATAACTCAAAGGACATGGCAGGGAATGGAGTTCTAGACACGATTTAGGGATGGGGTTGAGGTTCTCGAGCACTTTTCAGGTGGTTACAGCATGGTAACTAGTCCATCAAGGCCATAATCATTAGCACTATTGCAATCATGTTACCTAGGCTACTAAAAAAATGAAATAGAATGCAAGAAATGTAAAATGTAAAAGACATTAGAAAGCACACACTTTATGCTACTAACCACTTCCCTGGGCATAAATATCTTAGAACAATTTCTATTAGTTTGTTGGTGCTTAAGAAATCAGCTTTAGGGGGTGGAATGACTACAGGGAGTAAGGTACTTGCCTGGATCAGGGCCAATCTTGTTTGATCCCCACCACCCCATACGTTCCCCTGTGCTCCACCAGCAGTGACCCTTGAGCTCAGAACTAGGAATAAGATTTAAACACTGCTGGGTGTGGCCCAAAAAACAAATGAAAAGATAATAAAAAGAAATCTGTTTGATATGAAGCATGTTTAGTTTTTTTAAAAACTTTTTTCTTAGCTTATGGCTCCTCTCACTCTCTCCATGTTAATGATCTTGGGAGTTATTTTCCACTCTCTGCCCTCATGAGTAAGTATTTTAGAATTCCCTCCTGCAGTTTTCTATGTTCATTCTATTCCGTTCTCAGTGAAGTTTCTAATTAAGAATCCATGTACTGAGAAGATGAAAAATGGACATCTGAGCATACAGATCTGTCTTGACAAGAACCCATGAATTTCAGGTTCGGGTGAGAATATTATGAAAATTACAGTGGGCAAGTAAAGCCATGCATGACTCAGTTCCTTGGTAACATCAAGCTGGAAGATTTTCTAGAAAGTTGGAGGATGGAGGGAAGAAGAGAGCTCACAGGTTTCATGTCAAAGGGACCTCAGTGGCAGACATGATCTCCTCTTCGAGACTTGATTCCATAGTCCCTTAAATGGGGAGCCTGTTGACTGAAGGAGCATGTTTGATATCTCCTTGGGCATATCAGGGCATCCAACAGTCTTATCACCCAAATAAACTTCTACCATAAGTGGCTGGTCGACCTGGGTCAGGTTTAATGTTGGCCAAATATTCACTCACCACCACCCCTTCACTTTTCCTCTACAGGTTTGATTAACACTTGTCTAACTTAATTGTAAGTTACTTAAAGTTGTTAGAGAGCTCACATTTTTGTTCCTCACTTTTGACATGAGCCGTTATTAATAATTTTGAGACAGTGGGGCTGGAGAGATAACAGAATTGGTATGGCACTTGCTTTGCAGGCAGTTGGATCCTCAGCACCCTATATGGTTCCCTGAGCCCTGTTAGGAATGATCCCTGAGTGCAGAGTCAGGAGTACAGCTGGGTGTGGTTCCCAAACCAAAAATAATAATAACTTCAAAAGTGAGAGGAATTAATACATAATAATTCAATACCCCTTAAATACATTAGCACTGTTGCACTGTCGTCCCGTTGTTCATTGATTTGCTCAAGCGGGCACCAGTAACGTCTCCATTGTGAGACTTGTTTTTACTGTTTTTGACATATCGAATATGCCACGGGTAGCTTGCCAGGCTCTACCATCCGGGATACTCTCAGTAGCTTGCCGGGCTCTCTGAGAGGGATGGAGGAATCGAACCTGGGTCAGCCGTGTGCAAGGCAAATGCTTTACTCACTGTGCTATCGCTCTAGTCCCAATCCTAAATACACTATTACTACTTAAATGAGTTCCTGATGCAAATTGCATACTTTCAGTGGTAACTGGAGAGCTAAAGTATTTCCATCATTTGTGATAAGTGTGCCACCTTGGTAAGTAATGTTGATAATAAATGAGGATGTGTGTGTGCATGTGTGTGTGTGTTATTGGTCATAGAAGAGAGACTGCATATGTGTTTGGCAGAGAGTGAGTTGAGGAGATAAGAAAAACTCTTGTTTCTATGAGATAAAAATTGCTCTCAAGTTTTGCTTTGTGTGGGGGCAGTACTGAGGGGCTGCTTCTGTCTATGTACTCAGGGCTTACTTCTGGCAGAACTCAGGAGACCATATTTGGTGCCATGGTTGACTATATGCAAGCCATGTAAATTAACTCCTGTATCCCTGAGAACAGTTGCATGTGTCCCCCAATCAAAACTCATAATCATCCTATTTTATACTATATATATATATATATTTTTGTCACTGTCACTGTCATCCTGTCATTGATTTGGTCAAGCGGGCGCCAATAATGTCTCCATTTGCCCTACCCCTGAGATTTTAGTAGCCTCTCTTTACTCATCCTTCCCAACGGTGCCACACTGGGGGATCTTTCAGGGTCAGGGGAATGAGACCCAGCATTGTTACTGTTTTTGGCATATCGAATATGCCACAGGGAGCTTGCCAGGCTCTGTTGTTTGGGCAGGATACTCTCGGTAGCTTACCAAGTTCTCTGAGAGAGAGAACTAGACAATAAGAGACCCAGGTGCTTTGTTTCATAGTTTCTGGATCTTGGCCATTGATGGGATTACACGGTGCATGGGGCAGTTTGTGGGTGTGACTGCCTAGCTACTGGAAGATGGGGGATCTGGGTAGAGGAGGCTCAGTCCCAATCCGAGCATGGCTGGGAGATCTCAGCCCCAGGACCCGCAAACCTGGGTTCCTCTGCTGGTTCCTTCATGGGTAAGGCTCATCCGAGCATGTGGAGAGTGTTCTTGAGCATAGATGTGGCTGGGTTCTGGAGGTCTTTGGTTGCTGGAGCTCCGTTCAGGGTGGGGACGGAAACTTAACTTGTCCCCCTCCAAGGGGCCCAGGTGAAGACAGCCAGATGCAGGGGCAGGAGACTCTGCATAAAATAGCAAAAATAAAGCACACAATTTTCTGTACAGATACATTCAATAATGTTTATTTTCTTCTTTAAAAGTACTGTTTAAGAATAACTGGAATGAAGTTGTGAATTTTGTTTTGGGCTTAATCCCAGCTATACACCTAGCTCTCTACTCCATTGGGTACCATATAGGTTGTCAGGGATTGATCTTGGTCCAACTGTGTGCAAGGCCTTATATCTGGTTTTGAGATGTGAATCTTAACCAAGGCAAGATTGACCATTATTATGAAGGTGAAATTTTCACTTAGCCAAGAGACTAATTAAAGCCTTTTAGTCAATCCAAATCTTTATGGATAACACATTGTCTCTTTGCTAGTTCTAAAAGATGAGGAAAATTTTGTCTTCAAGGCTTCTTTTTCACTTTTTGAATCCTCTTGTTCCACCAGCTTTACAGAGGGAACTTAGGTTTAGATTCTTGTGAAATCTGGTTTCTGCACTCTTCAATGTTTGAATCAGATGGGCTAACCTTGGGGAAAAGTCATCCAAATATGGAGCACATCTCCATACTGGGGGTTGACTTAAAATAAGATTGGGAGAAAGGCTCCAAATGCTCAAATTTATGCTGGTTGTTGCTTCATGCAAATACTTTCTAATAGGTTCGCAGAAAGGTGTATTGCTATTCAGATAATGTCTTCCCCTGTTCAACAAAAGGTTGTTGTACTGAGTCCCGTGATTGTGACAAATGATTTACTATTAGAAACATTCTGTAATTATTGTTCGGTGGGACCGCAGACCAATACATCATTAGCATGATAGACGGCCTTTTATATCAGCAAAAATAACTAAATTAATAAAAATGGCTTCATTCCAAGCCCTGTCAGAAAGCCAATACTCAGAACAATCAAGTAGCAGTGATATCTGAAAAAAGCTATAGTTTATATCCCCCAACAAATCATGTTTTATGCATAAGGATAAAATATTTTTGTCTATAATCTCAATAATATAGATCTGTGTAATCTAACATGTTTTTAGAGATATCAACTCTAAACAAAAATATAGGATCTTTAAATGTTTTTTCCAAAATGATTTAGATTCAAGCATATGTTTGCATACAATTGGATTGCATCTGACAACTTCTCTTTCAATTCTCAAGCTTCTGGAAACATTTTAATGAGAATCCTGTAGACTGACTTCATTTTCCTCTTTCTTCTCTGCACCTTTCTTCTCATCAGTATAATCCTAATTTATGTCTCCTGTTCTGGCACTTACATTTCTTCCTTTGATTCCACATAGAACTAAACAATTAAACATTTTATGGGGAGCTGATTTCTTATACCCAGAAATCTCAAAATCTCTGAATTTTATTCAAATTGCAGTCATGCCTAATATAGGCCTTAAGAAAGAAGTGTACCTGTTTATTTTGATACTTGTAGAGAAAATTGGCATGGTAACATGAGATGAAATTAATGGCTGGATGAATATATTGCCCTCTACTAACCTTACAGTATCTGTTGTGCAGAGTTGAACACAGATGGAACAATCCTCAAGAACTTTTTTTTTTTTGCCTGTTGGGTCATATCCTATGTTTCTCAGAAATTACTCCCAGCTCAGCACTTAGAATTACTCCTGGTGGTGCTCACCATATGAGATGCCAGGGATTGAACCTGGGTCAGCCATGTGCAAGGCAAATGCCCTGTCCTCTGTACTATCACTCTGGCCTGACTTTTTTAGAAGTTTGACTAATTCTCCACAGTCCAAATAGCCCTGTCAGATCACTACTGCTATCACCATTTCCAGAGAAGAAAACTGAGGCTTAGGATGGTCAGAAACTTGATTAAGTACTATCTCCCCTGTATGATGTACCAACTTAGTACTATGATGGAAACCATGCAAATGACATTTACCACTGAAGAGCAAAGCTACCTCTTATTTCTACCATCTCAATTCAGTATTTCTCCATTGTCATAAAATTACCATTTTTTTAACTTTTGCTCAATTTGTTATGATTCTTAGGCCCAAAATAGAAATGATTGAATTAGATAGTTGCTTGTATTACTTGTATCACTTATCCCGTTGATCTTCGATTTGCTCCAGTGGGCACCAGTAACATCTCCATTCATTCCTGCCAAGTGCTAGTGTAGCCCAATGGTATCTGCTTGATCCAGGAATACAAGAGCCTCAAACCATTTGTTCAGGGTTTTGACGAAGAAGTCTGACCATCTTGTAGGTGGGCGACCATGCGGTCTTTTGAGGTCCAGTGGAATCCAGTCTGTAATCCTGGTGGTGAATCCATAATACAGCTATCGGAGGCTCTTGATGTACTGAGTTTGAATGCCCTTTTTGGCTAGGGCTTCAATGACCGCTTCATTCTCAACAGAATCGAAGGCCTTCTTTAAATTGAACTTTTGCGAAACTTCAATGAGCTTGGTGACTGGGTGGATTGTGCTGAATCCTTTTTGGAACCCGGTTTGCTCGCATCATTGTCCTTCAGCTAGTGTTCTGCCTATTCTATTCAGGATGACTTGAGTGAACTTGTAGACGACGGACAACAGGCAGATTGGGCGATAAATGCCGATGTTGTGAATGTCAACCTTCTTGTACAACAGAACCAGAACCAAAACCAGTCCTGCTGGTTTTCCATTGAAATGGAACCTTGCATATGGACAGGTAGTGTGTGAAGAGCCGAGCCAGTGTATTGAGGAGTATTGGCAGCAGATTATCCAGGTGTACGGGTCTGACCTTGTCTGGACTGGTGCTGTATGAGTCTTTACCGATGAAATGTCATGTCAGATTTCGAAAGGGAGGATGTTGGGAACGACATCTTCATTCTGCGGAATTTTGTATGTGGGCAGGTGGACACGGCTATCTAAGAGATCTGAGTAGAATTCGTGAATAATCCTCTCCATTGCCCTCCTGGAAGATCCATCAAGACATCGAAGGGCAGTCTTCTTGGTCTTGTAGTTGTCGAAGGACAGGCAAGCGTTGAGAATACTTTTCCCGGCTTCTGTTCCATGGGCCAACACTGCTACTCTTCTCTCTTTGAGGTCTTCCTTTATCGCTTCTCTGCACAGCTTTGCGAGCTCAGATGTTAGCTTGTGATTGCCTGAGGCTCGCGCCAAATCATGTTGGCAAATGAGCTCAAGAGTTTCCCAAGATAGGGGTCTGTTTGTGGCTTTCCCACTCTCTCCATTCCTCTCGCAGTCATGGAGGTGCTGAACCAGTTGATCGTATTCCTTGTCGATGTTGTCAACATGTTGTCAAACCCAGAATTAGATAGTCAAAAATAAAAATTAAGTTTCTATGGGCTGGAGAAATAGTTTAGTGGGTAGGGTAGGGTGTTTCTGGTTCCCCAAGTTCCATGTACCCTTGGAGTGATCCAGGAGTAAGCCCTGAGCACCACAGGTATTCCATAACTAAAACCAAAAAAAATTTTAAATTAACTGAATGCAATAAATATTATCTGGTAAAAAAAAACAATTAGGACATTGTAAAATGTTATATGCTTTTTCAATGTTTTAATTGCAAAATATGTACTTAACACTCTTACCTTAATATCTAACTGTGGCCCCTGGAATTATGTAGGGGCCATACCTGATGGTGCTCAGGGCCACTCCTGGCTGAGCTTATTCGAGTGGTGACCTGCAGTGCTCAGGGCAGGGGTGATCTGAAGGCCAAGAAGGCCACAACCAGCGGTACTCAGGGGAACTTCAGTGCTGGAATCGGACTCAGGGTTCTGTGCATGAGAGGCATGTGCTCTGCCACGTGAACTAACTTGTCTTTGAATTTTAATGGTGTCTTAAACTTTAAACCCAGAATACATAATTAGTCAAATGGTTTTCTTGGACCCAAGTTTACTAAAACTGAACGTACATCTTTTTTTGTAGAGGAGTGAAAAAAATCTACCAATCAAATATATACATAACATATAACAAACATATAGAAGATTATATTTAATAAATATATATACATATGTATTTGATAAAAATATAAAAATGAAAAAATTAATTTCATGGGAAAAAATCAGTGTTTTAAAATGATATTTGCAGATACAGGTCTCTCCTCAGAATTTAAATCTGCTTGTTTTTCCTTCCACTGTACCTTCTTTGGTGATCTCCCAAACCGAATGTACCCTTCTATGCAATGTATTAGATAAGTTTAATTAATTAAGCTCATTCCCTAACTGACCTTTCCCATCTACCCAGTTTTAACTGCCTTCTGTTTTAACTAAGCTTACAGAGCACATTGATAAAATACTCAGTAGGTCTAGGGATCTACCATATAACAAGGGGTGATACATGTTATTTATAATTTCCTTTTTATTTTTCTCACTGAAAAATATGTCTGGTGCTTATTTAATCATTTTTCCTGACTCTGGAGGGCCCAGAGTGGCACAGCATTTCCTTCTGTGCCTTGACACTTCTGGACAAATTGGTTGTCCATATTATTCTAAAGCAAATCATAGTCACTGATGGCTTAGAGGAAAGAAAATTGTGTTTCTTGGCACTCTTTTGTAGCAGGCTTACAGAAGCAAAATGTGAGCTATTAGGCACTCATATAAAATCCCGTAAGATGGAGCCAAGTAGAAATCACTATTATGTTAGTAGGTTTTTGTACTTTACAGCTGACGGTAAATTCCAATAGAAAGTGACCATTACAATAATGAGAATCTACATGAACGATCATGCTTTGAGTCTCCCAAAATAGCAGGGCAGGGACTGGATGAAATAGAACTCACCCCTTTCATTTTTCAACCATGCCTTTCATTACAATGTTCACTCTTTGAATGTCCTGGTTCCCAATCTCTTGTCAAAAACTCGTCCAGTAAGATGCATTTTGTAACTGAGGACTGTTAGGATTTTGGAAGATGTCAAGGGTGATGTGTCACCCATGTTACCCACCATGACAAGCAACCCACTTTGTGGCATCAACTATGTAATATAAACACACACACGCACACACACTAAGAAGCATAAATAAAGATCATGCTTGACTTGTATTAGTTTAGGTCTCATTCTGCTAAACTGATCCCAAACTGAAACTTTAAAATTTTTTTTTATTTTAATCTTTTTAAAAGAGAAATCTCCCTCTATTTCAACAACTGAATGCACTAGACCAAGATTTTCCACATATTGTCTTCATTTTCTGCCCGTGATTGGTCTCCCTCATTATCAAAATGCCCACAGAAAAGCACATTTATTATAACAATAACCTTCATCAGTAACTAGGTTATCAACTAATAAAGGGGTTGACAAGAACATTCCATGTCACTATACATGGGTTTCTTATACATTTTTACAGACTTTTGCTAGCAGTTTGTAAAAGGAGAAATCATGTCAGAGCAATAGAGCGATAACACAGTGGGAAGAGTGTTTGTTTTGCTGCAGCCAACCTGAGTTCAATCCTCCGCATTCTATGTGCACCCCCCAAGTACTGCCGGGGGTGGGTCCTGAGTACAGAACCAAGAGTAACTTGTGAGCATGTCTGGGTACAACCCCAAAAGCCAAAAAAATGAATGAGAGAAAGAAAGAAAGAAAGAAAGAAAGAAAGAAAGAAAGAAAGAAAGAAAGAAAGAAAGAAAGAAAGAAAGAAAGAAAGAAAGAAAGAAAGAAAGAAAGAAAGAAAGAAAGAAAGAAAGAAAGAAAGAAAGAAAGAAAGAAAGAGAGAGAGAGAAAGGGAAGAAAGAAGGAAAAATCATGATAGCGGAGATGTTAATATTGTAATATGCTAAATCTCTTCAACACATACTCCTGTTCATCTTTGGAAGTTCTGAATGATCTAATGCATCAAACAATGCTAAACTCTATCTACCAGCCAAACAAACTTTGAAAATTTTCATACATAAGTGCAAGAAAAGTATATTGTTGTCTATATCAAAATATTTTGTTAAAAAAAAACATGGCTTCAAAACACAAGGACTTGGAATCTTTTGGTTGCTGAGTTCTTCAAATTCTCAAGGCAAAAGGACATAAATGCAAGCAATCTCGAGATCAGTTATGAGAAGAAATATAGTCCTGAATTGGGGCTTAGATGAATATAACATCATTTTAATTCTGAATATAAAACAAGTCTTAAATTAGGTATCATGTAAATCTAGATGAGGTGATAACAACACCCAAAACTACCTTCTCTGTGTAGACAGGGATAAAACCATGCTATTGTTTCCCTAGCTGAAGCTTAATTGAGACCTATTTTAAACCTTGTCTTTTCTGCTTTGGCCTCCTCTTAAAGGAAGACAAATGCCCTTGAAAAGGAGTCTTAAAAGTATGATTCAGGGGCTTGGGAAGAATTACAGGATGCAGACGGTCTCGAGTGGTGTTCACTCTCCCCCCACCCCCCCAAGAGAATCTCACATTTCCTTCCTCTTAATCTGAGTGAACCATTAAAAAGTTTGTCAGTTCCCTGGAGACTCTTACCAAGGAATCTCCTAAAAGGAAGTACCCTGAACTGGAAAGGTAATTTACCTAGACAGGATTTAAATAGCCATTTGCCAGTACAGAGATAACCAATGATTTCACATATGCCTAAGTAGGGTGCCTTTAAAGAATTTTCTCGACTGTTACCAAATCAGAGGTCTGCAGAGCCACCATCATCACACTACTAAATTTATGTATTATTATGTATTATTTATGTATAAGCAATTAAATCCCACAGATAGTTTCACAGCTGTTGACAAAGCAAACCGTAAATATGCAATCCATGGATTATTCCGGAAAACAGCCTCCTGTTCAAAGACATCAACATTTCATTTTTTTTTCTGCTGTGAATGTTTTTGATTATATTATCTAGTGGGAAAACTTTTTTCTGGGGGATGAGAAGGTGGGAGGGGAACAAAAAAAATCTGCGTTGTGGACCTTAGGGAGTGCTGTGGTAACTCAGCTTCTTCGAGGTCTTGGGGAAAGAAAATCTAAGTGTCTATTTCCTTTTATGGAAAAATCTCTCCTATGAATTTGCCTTTTCAAAATCCATGGAAAAGTGGGGCCAGGCTACGGAAAGCTGCAGCTGTGAATATTTGTGAGGCAGCTTGCTTTCGCATCTCCAGGAATTCCCTCTCCGCTCCTCCTGCCTCCACCTCATGTCTCCCCAGATCTGGAATGAGTAAATGACAGATCAGAAAAGAATGAGACCTTTGGGTCAGAGCAATGTCCAGCCACCCATTTCTGTTCTAGTGGCCGCGATAAGAAGCTCACCACTGCATGACATTGATCAAGAACGTCTGCATGTCCTCGGCCCAGGATTCCAAGGAATTTCATGGCCTCCTTTGGAGAATTTTACCCAAGTCACATCAGGACGTGCATTCAACATCTTTGGGATGATTACCCAAAATTTCTCTCCCAGCAAAAAAAAAAAAAAAAATGACAAGGAATGCGAAACACAGAGAAAGGTGGAGAAATTCAAATATGGACCATTGGCCATGTAAGAATTATTCTCTACCAGTAGACAGCTACAAAGTTGGCATACTAGGCTGGATCAAAAAGAAAAGACATTCCTGTTTTCTATGGTCTAAAACAGGAGGGATTCCAAAATGGAGATAGATAGATAGATTGAGATTGAGAGAGAGAGAGAGAGAGAGAGAGAGAGAGAGAGAGAGAGAGAGAGAGAAGGACAGGATTCTGATATAATGGACCAGAAAGAAGGAAGTCTGGGAACTATTTCTGATACCACAGCGGGTAGGGTGTTTGCCTTGCATGCGGCTGACATAGGTTCGATTCCTTCATCCCTCTTGTTGAGCCCCAGCAAGCTACTTAGAGTATTCCCGCCTTCATGGCAGAGTGTGGCAAGATATCAGTGCTGTATTCAGTATGCCAAAAACAGTAACAACAAGTCTCACAATGGAGATGTTACTTACCGCTCGAGCAAATCAATGAACAACAGGACAACAGTGCTTTAGTGC
This sequence comes from Sorex araneus, assembly GCF_027595985.1. Taxonomy (NCBI): domain Eukaryota; kingdom Metazoa; phylum Chordata; class Mammalia; order Eulipotyphla; family Soricidae; genus Sorex; species Sorex araneus. The sequence continues at coordinate 50,429,854 of NC_073307.1, read as the reverse complement.
TATGTATCATATATATATATATATACATATATATGTATATATACACACATATGTATATATACACACATGTATTTCAACATGTGAGATGAGATGAGGGTGAATTCATGATATGAGGATAGTATATGTTTGGGGCCAGAGTGATAGTACAGAAATTTATGTTCCAGATTTAATCATTCTTTAATAGAAATTCTTAGCATGAGAACAACAAAATAAATAAACAAATAAATGAAGGTCTCTAAACTGTTAAAAAATAATAAGATAGGGTGATTGTTTTTCATATGACCCACTTAGATTTGATCCTCCTAGGCACCATATGTGGCGGGTAGAGCCACAAGTAAGCCCTGAGTACTACTAGATATGGCTTCCATAAATCAAAACAATAAATAAATTTAGAAAATGTATGATTCTAGAGATACACCAGTCAAACTGACAGGTAAAATTAGAAGAGAGATTTCAAAATTGTCATCAGGTACCCAGTTTGCCATTAAATATATTTGAAAGCATTCACGTTTGATCAACATTCGCCTGGATCTCTCTTGTCCTAAAGCTGTAAAAAAGAGTTAAGAAAAACTCCCCTGCTCTTTTTTTTTCCATAAAATTCGACCCACAAACTAGCATATTATACTCACATTTCTCTTGTGCACTTCCTTCTGTGTGTTTTGGCTGCACTGGTGGAATTTTCTGTGATAAGGGGACCACCAATCCAGCATGCATGGTGTGGGCTTGGACTAGCTGAGTGGGTCCCACTGGGCCTCCAAGGATGAGATCCAGAAAAACACAAGGCTTGATGACTGCCAGCATTTTTTTTTCTGCTTTGTCAGTTCACTTTGCTCTGCCCGGGTCTTGGAGTCTTAACACCAACAGAGTGATTGAGTAGAATTTCTGTAAAGAAGATGTTCCCATAAAGGCTGTGTGACAGTTCTCCAAGTGGGTTCCAAGCAAAAGAATGAGCTGAAAACCAAGGTCAAGGGGGGATCATGGTAGAAACTATTCTTACAGCCTTGAGATGCTTTTGACTAATTTTCACAGTGAAATATGAAAACTGCATAGCCATGTCTTCAGTCAGAAGAGGTTTCAACTTTATCATTTTGTGCTCATAAGTCATCTTCCCAGCAGCCTTATTTTCTTTGAAAACCACCATTAAAGATAAAGGCACCAGACTTATTTCTGTTTTAATCTCTCTATTTACTACCTACCTATGGTCCAAAATGAAGTTGATAAGGACTACATTTAGTCATTTAAGTTCCTGAGCTATGTGCTGGTGATAGGAAGATGCAGGGAAAAAAAACCTCTAGATTCCACCGGTTAAGAACCAAATTTCTCATCTTGATATGGTGATCCAACGGTTTCTTCTTTATAGGTTGGTTTCACTACCATGGTGATTTTCATCTCTCCTGATAGCCACCCCTTTTAGTGACATCTTGTCCTTAAAGGGCCAGGAAGCATTTCTTTCACTTAGGGTCACCCATATGACAAGTTGAGGCCCAGAGACAGAGGTAAAATTAATAGCGTGCCTTGAAAACTCTTCCCATTTTCTGCCTCTTTTCTCTGATTTAAATTTTTTGGATCCTGAGCCACCTCTCAAGGCAGTGCTCAAGGCTTACTCTTGATTCTGTGCTCAACAATTACTCCTGGCATGTTCATGGGATCATATGGGTTATGGGGATCTGACCCAGGTCTGCTTGCAAAAACAAGCTCCTGACCTGCGTACTATAACACCGGCTCCCTGCTTTGTTTATTGTGTTTCTCAGAGGAATGGAAAGGGGTAGAACAGTCTTCCCTGATGGGCGATATGGATCAAAATGCACTCTAATCAACTGAGTCCCAGCTTCTCCCCAGCTGCAGTAGTGGTAAAGGATCACAGCTGTCTAAAGCTATCCCCATTTTGGAGTGGTCTGTTGTACAGCCAGAGTTAGCCAGTACAGTAGATTCATTATTTCTTTCATTTCTTCATTCTCAGATATCAGTTGTACACAAGCAAAGCCCCATGGTCTACGGCAGAGGCCCACAAATATAAAACACAAGCTTCCAGGGAAGAAAGATCAATGGAATAGAAGTGCAAAATGCTGAGATAAGAGTGTACATTGTGAGGTCAGAGCGACAGTACAGTGTGAAGGGTGCCTGCCCTGCATATGGCTGACCCATGTTCAATCACATATGGTCCCTCAGAACCACCAGGAGTAATTCCTGAGTGAAGAGTCAGGAATGATTTCTGAGAATCGCTGTATGGAGCTCCCGAAAAGGGTGTACACTGGCTGCTTTGACGGCTCTTCCCTGGGTGCACAAAAGAGATCTGGGACGGGGGAGAGGAAGGATATATCAAGAGAAGTCAAAGACTAAGCAGAGATTCAAAACATTTCAAGATTGGGTTTGGAAGGGGCAATGCAGCATGAGGTGTCCTTGGTGAAAATAAAGACAGCAGAAGCGTGGAGCATTTGCAATAGTCCTAATGCTGAGAAAGACTCTGTGTGGTTCAAAGAAGAGATGGGAACCTATTTGAGACAGGAACTAGGGAACCAAGATCCAAACCCAGCTATTTTCTTCTACTACACAGAGCACAAGATAGCCCCGTACACATGCAGGGTGACTTGATCACTGTATTGGTCTGTCTTGAGTGGAAATGTGGAGATCTTGTTGGAGGAGAGTTGCCTTCCAAGGACTTTGCTCCCTTGCTAAATTCAGATCTGACACCTTGAGAATGTCAGACTGAGGCAGGAAGCCTTTTGATTATTTGTACTTTTTTTTGTTTCACTTCCTGCACTGCTCCCATAGCCCAGGACCCAACTATTGTGCAGTGAACTACTTCCTCGGTATTTTTGGCATGTTGCTTACCAGGAAACTGGTGGAAGTGTTGGGAGTACCATTTTCAAGAGCCTTCCCCTTCAGCCCAGGGGGCCTGCTTCCACTTCCTAACCATTCAAAGATTTAGCCATTTGTAGGGTTTACTTGTGGTTCACTATCCTGAAGTCTCCTTGTGGAATTCAAAAAAAAAAAAAAAGAAGAAGAAGAAAAAGAAGAAAAAGTCAGGAAATTCTTAAAGCCCACAGGGTCATGAGTTGTTTGCTGCCAAGTCATTCTCCTGTCATTCTTGGGCAACCATCAATTCATATTAGAGAGATCTAGAAAGTAAGTGTGTTCCAATTGGAAAAATGCTCTGAGGTGATGGGGCCTAGAATAATTCTCCTCCTCAACTAAGCTGGAAGAACCAAAAATTAAAGAGTCATCCAAAGGCCTTATTAATGAAAGAGAAAATAGGAGCCCAACAAAGGCATCTCATACCACACTGAGCCTTAGCCTTCTTGACTCTTTAGAGTGCTTATATTATGAGGAACACTCAATCTCAATATTAGGAAAAACATATAAAGAGACAAAAAGAAGAAAGACCACGTTTCTCTCTCCATCAAAAAAAAAAAAATTAGTTGGGTGGGCATCCAGAAGTTAAATTAAAAAAAAAAATTGAGCAGAACAATTGAAGGAATGTGTTTGACCCACGTGGGGGTAATTTTTGATGGAGTCATTTTTCCTCTGCTTGGGAAGCTGGTGGACACAGAAGGGGAGCGGAAAGAAGACACTACTTCTTTAAATGGGATTGAATGTTCTGTGACTTTAAATGAAAGCTCTTCTGTTGTTGGGCAAATAAATTTAAACCACTTAACATGGCAGAGAAGGTCAGGCAAGCTTATTATAGTGATCATAGCGTTACAGCTATTGCGATTGACCGTCGCTCTCCAGAATCACCAATAATCAGAGACCGCAAGCTGTGTTTGCAGAGAAAGGTCATCATTCATTTTTTTCAAAGCATTAATATCTTTTGTTTGTTTGGCTCAACATGAAACAGGAATCGATAGAGGTAATTCACAGAGCAATTAGCCCCTCATCTGTCAAACGACATCTGGGTGTATTTAACAAAAAGACCTTTGGAAAGGTTTGAAAAGGAAGAGAGTGCCTGTATGATCAACAATTTATATTTTCTACATGACATGTTGTGTATGTATCTGTGAAAAGGGGGGCCTTGGGACTAAGAAAATATACATAAAGCATGCCATAAATCTACACTCCAGTGTTATGATGTCTTAGCGGAGAGAAAGACCCCAAAAGAGATCAGATTACATTCTTGTTCACTTCCCATGAAGACAGCAAGTGGCACTTGGGGGTTCTTTGTAACATGCTGGTGCATGGCCATAGTACCTAGATGTCTCAGAAAAGACTATCACAATGGAAAACTGGTGGGCAGGCTGATAAATTGGAGAGGGTCAAACAGCAGGAACAAACGCTCCCGTTTGGCACCTGATCTCTGCCTTCTGCTCCACGCACTGGCCTGCCATAGCTCTGCTGGGTCTCCAGCACAAGGTGGGGCAAGATTCCTCCAGCAAGCCAGCCACGCCCCTCCTGCGCAGAACTTCCTCCTGCAGCCAGTGGGACTCTTCAAACAGGAAGTGGGATGTAAAAAGCCAAAGCTCTCCTCAAAGGTTTCGGTAGTTTCAGCAACTGAATTCAGCTCTGGGCCTATTTTTCGTGATTTTCAAATATGCCTATGACAGGGTTAAGACAATAGATATTTATCAAAGATGTAATTTTTCTTTTACTTTTTCAAATACAGTGTAAGACTCCCTAGCTACACATTTACACAAATGCTGTTCATCTCAGCAGGACCAGATGTATTTTGATTGTTGTATTTTCTTTTCCAATCCATGGTTCTTCCCTCCCATAATTTTTCTTGACTTTTTCTTCTTCCCCTCACTCCCACACACGTTAAAAAAAGGGGACTGGACCCAGGCCACAAGATCAGGGCCCCAAAGTAAGTCATCAAATAAAGAAGAAGTTTACAAAAGTTTGGCTTATTCTGAGATTTGAGAAAATGTAATTTCAGAGTTTGAATTTAGTTTTTTTGTGAATGTCTGATGTTCCCACTGGCTGTCTACCCATCTATAAGGTTCTTCCAGTATCATTGTGGGGTCATAAGCAAACCATGTGTTTTGTATGAAATTGGCCCCTGACTTAGTACTACATAGACTCCTGAGCATCTTTGAGTGTGGCCCTAGAGAGATTCTCCCAGGAAAGAAAAAGATATAAAGAATAGAAAGAAAGGAGAAAGAAAGAAAAGAAAGAAAGAAAGAAAGAAAGAAAGAAAGAAAGAAAGAAAGAAAGAAAGAAAGAAAGAAAGAAAGAAAGAAAGAAAGAAAGAAAGAGAGAGAGAGAGAGAAAGAAAGAAAGAAAGAAAGAAAGAAAGAAAGAAAGAAAGAAAGAAAGAAAGAAAGAAAGAAAGAAAGAAAGAAAGAGAGAGAGAGAAAGAAAGAGAGAGAAAGAAAGAAAGAAAGAAAGAAAGAAAGAAAGAAAGAAAGAAAGAAAGAAAGAAAGAAAGAAAGAAAGAAAGAAAGAAAGAAAGACAGAGAGAAAGAAAGGGAAGAATGAAATTATGAATGAGAAATACCACACTAAACTTTGAATATGATCAGAACTAAAATAATATATTCACATCGCACAACTGGAAGGAAATTAACTGTAGATAAAGTTGTCTTTAGGCGATAGAATTCTGTAGGGTATTTTGTTTCACTCTGAATTTCTGTGTTGTCAATTTTTTCCAAAATAGGCCTATGACTTTTTAATTTAAAAAATTAAAACATGATATAAATTTAATGAACAAAGAGATTGTGTCTTTGTCGATGCAGCATAAATTTTATCCTGACCTCAGAGAAACAGTGTCACTTCCTTGAAAACTTCTCTGAAAACAGTGTCAAACTCTCTTATAGGACCTGTTTTCATGGCTAGAAGTAGAATAAGTTCTTCAAGACTCATAAAATTAGACAGGGCATGAATGATTCGGAGCTGACTAAGACTGAAGTTAAGGGCAGCAGGGTGGCAGGAAGTAGCTTCATATTTCTGCTAAATTAATGAAATCCTGTCATTGTCAAATATTTGGGTTCATCTTGTTTTTCCAAATGTGGAATTTAATACTGGAAGCATTTTGACACCAAGTTCCCCTCTTGTCAAAACTCTCCGCTTTCTGCTCTCTCTCTTTTTTTTTTCTGTTTATGTGGGCTGTGTTAGAAGTTTCCATACATTCAATACAAAACTTCCTTTAATTAAGAAGATTTTCTGTAACCCGCAGACACTGGGTAATAATTATTTTCCACACTTCCAGTTACTAAGGCAAACATCAACATCAGCAGTAGCCACGGTCTATGTGCTCTCGTGAAAATGCTCCAACAGACTTCTGCAACAGTCCCAAATCACCTCCCAACTGGTCATGACTAAGCATTCCCTTGTTAGGTTGCCTTCAGGGTGGGTCTGGCTTTCCTGGGCTTTGCACAATCTTCCGATTTGTAAATCCAACCTGAGTTAGAAAGACGGACTGCCACCTCCTCCGGATTCTGCTCAGTGTCGCCAAGGCACCGTCCATCAGACAAGCACCTCATAAGCATCACTTCTGGCTGCCTTCCAGGGAAAATCATGTCATGCCATTGAATAACACTTGGGACCCCATCTTTCATCCTCCTCCTCCATAACTAAATACATTGGGTAAAGGTCTTGCCCCGTCTCCAGATAACACGAAGTTTAAAGAACTTACTAGTGTTTCATGTTGCTGACACTTTGCTTGCAAGAAGTGAACACAAACAAGATGGCGGCTTTCCTGAAGTTCAAAGGCGGCTGTGAGGGCAACTGAATCCTGACAGTCCCCCTGGTGCCCTGCTGGGCTCACAGCTCACGCTCACAAACAGGAAGGCGCTTGGAGTGAGACGGAAAGAAAACCAACCCGCGCTTTTCTAAGGTTAGGCCACTCAAAGCCTAACCCACTGGAGATGGAACAGCAAACCAACAGTCTGCTTTGTGTGCTCAGGTGCACACACACACACACACACACACACACACACACACACACACGCAAACTCTCAGCCTCTTCCTTTTCCCCACACCGTTTCTTTAGCAGCTATTCTGCCACTGCCTTGTAAAATGGCATTGCCAACATAAGCTGGTGGGTGTTGACCCTGCTTCAATGCAACTTGGTCATTTTCATGTGTCATGGAACGTTTTCTGGATTGCTCGTGTTTGTTTCTTACCACCTCCAGAGGTGAAGGTCATTCTGGGGTGACAGGGGATAGGAAAGCATAAGGCGGGGCTCAACTTCGGACAGAGAAATCTCTGAGCATAGAAAGGGCTCTTTGGACAATCTCTGGTTGCTCTAGAGATCAAAGGTTCTGGCTCCAGTTTGTAAATCATGGCTTATGAAACTGCAGGTCTGTCCCAATCTCCTCTTAATCTCATGTGAATCAAGGTGTTTTCTTTGACCGAGTCTTATATTCTATTATCTCACACAAGGCGCCCTCCACGAAAACTTATATAATGCTGAAGTGAATAATTATGTGAGACTCAAGCATCGTGGAGGTGGAGACCTGGGAGGAGTAGCTCTAACCACTGCAAGTTAAATTTCATAAAAATCCTATTTAAAAGGAAGTTTTATAGGCAATAAATATTAAATAATTTTTAAATCCCTGATGACAAAGAAATATGTTATCTTTCCACAGAAGTGGAAACAAATCAGAGAGAAAACCTCTATAATTGTGCACTTAGATACATTCATTTTGTATAACAACAGGATGTGTGTTAAAATGGCAACAATATTTGTTAGGATGGTGCAGTTAATAATTTCTTTATGCTTTTCACCCCATCTTCCCAAATATGTTACAATGTGTTTTGTTACTTTTATAATTAGAATTAAACTATCAACAAGAATGCCCTTTCCCCATTGCCAAGTTTCAAAAAGTATTTATACTGACAAATCTATGCCTCTGTAGCAATCTTGGGTAAGGAATCTTGAAATATTTTCCCATAATTCATTGTCTTTTGGAAAGCTTTCTGATAGCACTACAGATAACTCCAGTGAGCTCATAAAAATAATTACCTGAAAGTTGTACAAATTCAGCACTTTTATGACATGCAAATAAAGAAAAGGAAGGAAGAAACGTGAGATAACACAAGTAAGATCTCCAAAAGGGGAGAGCCGCCACGATACATAAAAAGAAATAATGGATGTTACTAAGTTCTGTAAAATTTTGGCAAGCTAATAGAATTGAGAGAGCCAAAAACCTCCCTCACTTGAGACTCAAAAGAGGAACAAAGCCCTAATTACTCCTTGGCATCAAAATCTTATTTATATTTATGACCAACGGTTTCTTAAAAGCTTGCCTTCCTCTTCATGTGTACATTTCCTTAGAAAAATGGGCTGAGGCCAAGCAATTCTACTTTCATTCATGGGGACCATGTGCTAAGAAGGGGATCTAACTAAGTTGGATGAATTTCCTACATGTATGAATTTTTAGAGGTAACCTCAGCCCTCAGCACTAGATGCCAGTGTTAAAGAGGTCAATGTGGCTTCTTGAAGAAAGAATAAGAAAGATTGAATAAGAAGATTTAATAACGAATTTAAAAATAAAAGATCAAGAAAGGATCTCTGGGAATAGTACTACAGATATTTAGTTACAGAGATATCTAAGGTTTCTGTGTAATCAACTATCAAAATAATTGTAGTTATGTCCTCTGCTACTTAGAAGACCAGTCAAATTATTCAAGAGAATAACTGAATCGGTGGTTTCTTCAGAGTAAAATAAAGGCATTTCCAGGCATCTGATCCTTTAGGCTAAAAACCTTGGAATTTTAGCTGGAGAATTAGTACAGGGGTGAAGGTGTTTTGCCTGGCAGACAGTCAAACCATGGCAAGCATGGTCTCCCAAACACTTTCGAAGCACAGAACCAGTTCAAATTCCACTCCATTCCAATAATAAATAAATGCAAATACTAACTAGGTGTTCATTCAGACACAAGTTGAGGTTGTCTCTACTCTTCTCCCTCTCTCTTTATTCCTATCCCATCTAATCCCTTTGCTTGAGTGACTTGTGAGGGAGAAGAAATTAAAGGTCTAAGTTTCAACTGCCTTGTTCACCTTATCAAAAGCACTCAACAATTTAGGTTCTTGGTCCTTTCCTATCGTCTGACAAGAATCTGGACACTTCTGGGGCATTCTGAGCCCTTCTGCCTCTGTGAATGTGATCTTGACAACTCAGACCCAGCCATCAGAAACCACCCACAAGCTACTAGGAGCTGTTACTATCTCAGGCAAACCTACAGGAAATGTGGACACAGAATTCAGTTCTGATTAATCTGCCTTATGATGCCCATCTATGTTAACATTCAAAAATTCACTTGTAGGGCTGGAGTGATAGTACAGTGGGGAGGGTGTTTGCCTTGCACATGGCCAACCAAGGTTCAATCCCCGGCATTCCATATGGTCTCCCAAGCATCGCCAAGAGTAATTCCTGAGTCTACATACAGAAATAAGCCCTGAACAGTGCCGGTGCTCTTTCTATGGTCCTCAATCCTCAATGAGACTTTCATTATTACCATTATTATCACCAGCTTCATCATCATCACTGTTATCTCCATCACCATCATAATAATTGAGGACCTTTTCAATAGGGTCTTCAATTAAAGAAGTGATAATTATTGATGCAAAAAGAGAGAGGAGCTTTGTACTCTTTCTTGGGGAATCTGGTAATGCACTGGTCAAAAGTATGAAGCTAAGGACCAGAGTGATAGTACAGCTGGTAGTGTGTTTACTTTACAGGTGGCTGACCCGGGGTTCTATCCCAACATCCCGTACAGGCCCCCCAGCACCACTAGGAGTAATTCCTGAGTGCAGAACCAAGAATAACCCCTGAGTGTCACCTAGTGTAACCTAAAAGGAAAAAAAAAGAGTTGAAGCCGAAAAGAAGTAATAAACATAACTAGAAAGGGACATGCAACTGCCCAGCATTCTCTAGAGAGAAATTAAAATGCAAGATGGACCTGGTGAATCAGAAGCCTGGATGTGTGCAGAGGGAAGAAGCTGGGAGACAGGCATTATCTTGCATTATAGTCATAATCTGTAATCCTCATGACTCCATGATCTCCCACTTGGTCCTCTCCTGCCATTCTCATAAGAGCTGGGAGCTAAAATTCAGAGAAAGTAGAGTTTTGCAAATGTTACACAGCCAATAAATAAGGGAGAATGGAGTTGAACTTCAAATTGCCCCCTTTCTGAAGCTTAAGTTTTTTTGACAGCACTGAATTAGAGCAGGCATGTTTGGGGGAAGGAAGGCAGAAAGGAGTGAGAGGGAGGAGGTGTGAAAAAACACTGAATTCAGAACCTCAGAGTTTCCTTCATGGAAACAGCAGTTGGGATAAAGTAGCAACTGGGGAAGAAAAAGAAAGTAAAGAAAAAGTTTTCTAGGAAGAGCTGCAAGACTAGATTGTGACTGCTTGACAAACATTTGTCAATTATGGCTTATTTTTATTATAAAAATATTCATGTTATAGTAAGAAATTAGGAAAATAATGCTAGATCTCCATCTACAGGGATCTATTGCTTTATTATTAGCTATTAATAAAATTTATTAATTGTATTTATTCTTTAAATAAAGTGATTTAATATTTAATTAAATATTAACTATTGCTAATATCTAGTACAATAACTCCCCAGTATATGTGTGTATATGTGTGTGTAAATGTTTTGTATTATGTGGATTAATGATATTAAAACTACACTATATCTCTTGTTTTTTGAAAAACTTTCATATGCAATTTGTTACCATGATTTATAATTTCTTAAATTAGTACACTGAAGGGATTCTATTTAGAAATCTTCTAAGTTTTTATTACAAATAATGTCTGCTTTATTCATGTAAATCATATTGCCTAATTTATGAATTTAAGCAAAGATCTTGGCTTATTTCCAGTACAGAAAAAAAATTGAAATGTAAATTAAAGTCTTGCACCATACTAGGGACTGAAGCAGAGAACATATTTCTTGGGAAATAAAGCAACCACCTTGAAAATGTTGACCCAGTCACCATCATCATCATCATCATCATCACCACCACCTTCATCATCGTCACTATTATAACCATCATCTTCTCATCTCACCATCATGAGTTTATTAAACACCCTTTGCGTATGAGAGAGATAGAGAGGGCAGCAAGCCAGTACCGGTAACGTTTGAGGAGAATGCATGGAGAAAGAAATGGAGGAAGACAAAAGTTCACTTATTTTCTTTCCTCCAGAAGCAGATATTCTTTGCCCTCTTCAATGAGCCAATTCCCTGAAGATCCTACTGGTGGACAGTGCCCATCTTTCAATTTATTAAGGTGTTCCTTGGCTTTCCCACGTATGCCTACATTCATCTACATCATTCCACAGACACATTTCCTCATCTGAGGGTGTCAGGCAGGAAAGGAAAGGCTCAGTTTAACAATCATGTGACTTTCAAAACATCTTTTACTTTATTAAAATCTCATGGTTCACAGTAAAGTCAAACGTTAATGTTTGGATCATGACAATCAATTCTGGGAGAGTCAGTAAGGTAGGGTTGGTGTCTGGGATCAAAGCTGAACCAGCCTCATGAAAGGTAAGCACCTTAACCCTGTACGATCTCTCTTGACCTGGATCATGGTAGTTAAATCATGCTAAATCAGTAGTCAGACACCCACAACAAGCTCCTTCATTCCTATGTTCACTCTAGGTTTTTTCTCAGAGGGCTGGAAACATCATACTTCTTTAGGGTCATTCTTCTTTCAAAAAAAGCAGATCCTATTTCTTCCATAGTTTGGAAGTCCTAGACACTGGGAGTTTAGAAAAATTCCATGTGCCCTTATAGGAATAAAATTAATGAAGAGGGATATAGGGTGGGAATGAGAGAAAATAGACAAGGTTGGAAACTGGGACAAAGTGTTCCAATGGACGGGAAGGCCAGATTGATATGAAGAAGGTGAGATGATTTCAGAAGGAGGCTTCTAAAGTGAGTCTACGTGTGCTAGGCAGATGCAGAAAATCAGGTTGAATTTAAGATTAGTCCCGTGGCAGGTAGTGGGGCTTGGGGTTTGTTCAAAGAGAACTTAGCTAACAGAAACTCAATGCTAATAAAATACCACTTCCTCTGCCAAAGCCTTAAGGTCTCTTATACAGGAAAACTCTCTACTGCCTTTGGACTCAAATTGCACCACCTCTACGAATTTCTTTGACACTTACTACTTCCTGTTTTACATTTGGGGTATTTTTGTTTTTTTGACTTTGTTTCATTTTGTTCACCAATCCCACCCTCCCAACTCCATGCTCAGGGCTTACTTATAGCTCTGTGCTCATGAGTCACTCCGGATGGGCTCAGGGTACTATATGGGATGCCAGGTATTGAACCCTGCATGGCTGTGGGCAAGGCAAGCACCCTATGTGCTGTCCTGTTACACTGCCCTACAATTTTGCTAATTTGTTTCATTTTCATTACACACTACTGAAATCAGGGACTCTTACCCTGGTATTCTCCACAGAGCTTCAACTTAAAATTGTATATATGTGTGTGTGTATGTAAATATATAAGTGTATGTGCTGTGTATAGAGTATGTATATACAAGCTGACTTTTCATATATATGCACACGTGTGAAATTTTTCTCCATCCCTTCATCTCCCCACTCACCTCCTGGCACAGAAACAAGATGTATCATGTTTGAAAAGGTCAGCAGCTCCACTGTTTCTTCCATTTCTCCTTTCTGCCACTTCCTCTTCTATCCAATAAATTGTAAATAAAATGTGAGTCGGGGATTCCTTGGTATGACACATTCAGAGGCTGAGGAGAGCCGAAGAAGAGACAGAAACCACAGACAGATGGTGGAAGTGGCCTGTTTATTTCAGAACCAAATAGCTTCTATTGACAAGGGGAGGTGTCATGAAGAGTCGGTTGATTAGCCGGGAGTGAGTCTGGACCAGGTCTTGGTCTGAGTTCTTACCAGAAGCAGGAACTCTTTCCACCAAGCTTCCATTGGTGATCCTTAACCACCCACCTTCATTTTCAAAGCACAGGGGGGCCCTAGGGTCAACAAGAAGCCCATGGGATAAGCGAAGAGGGGGAGACTATTGGAAGAGTCCAGTGGATATTTGGTCAGTGCCCTCTTCCTGCCCACAGCATGCCTTCTTCCCTGTGGAGCACCTGCATTTTTGCCTTTAGTCAAGTGTTCTTTAGATGTGCTGCATCTTAATAAGCCCAATTCCACTCCTGGTGCCTTACTGGAAACAGGCTCTGTGTAGACCAAAGCTGAACTTTTAGTGGACAGAAGAGAATGAAAGGTCAGAAGCAGCTCTGACCCTTTGTTCCACAGACTTATTTCATAGCTGAGCAGTCAGATTTTGATTTAAAGTTCTTTCTTTCTTTTTTTTTTTTTGGTCGGCCCTACATCAGTTCCTTACCTTGCAGGATGTCCCCAGTTCTGATCTCATGCATTTTTATTTTATTTGCTACTTGTGTTATGCTTGGATTATAGAACTTCCATGCGGTAAAGTCCTATAACAAATTGTTCTTTTGTACGAATGCCAACTCTCAGACTAAAAACATATGGGGGGGGGAAGCAGGAAGAAGGCAAATTAAAAAAACTAAATGGAGTTGAAATTAGGGGCTGGCTAATAAAATCAGAGTTTTTTGGACACTTTGAGTCAATCAAAAATAACTGTGTGAATATATAATATATTTTATGGTCAATTAGTCTTGTCTTAGTACCTATCTATAATGATAGCCCCCTGAACCTTTAGAGTATGTAATAATCCTGCCCAGAGAAATATGAGGTCCGTGAGGAATGTAAAAACATTATCACATGGGAGCATAAAATTTATCAATATTGAAATTTGCTCTCTTTTAGGACACATGGGTAGATGTATTTTTTTTCCTACCCTGAAAAAATATATATACTATCTGACTTTATTGGGCCACTGACACCCAATTGATCTGCATTACTCTTTGCTGGCAAGAGCCTATATACCTAAATGTCTCTGATAATAGGTATTACAGTATTAGAGGAAAAGCCTCTGTGCAGTCTATAGCAATATCAAAAAGGAAGAAAGAGTAAAATAAGGGAGATTAAGATGACACCAGAAAGCTTTGAATGAGGTGTCATTTTGCATTTGGAGAGACAACGGGAAAGTTAAGACAGAAGAAAAAATGGCCCCTTTCTTACCAGCTGCCCTTAAAGGTTTACAAATGATCTGTTAACAGAAATGAGTTTCTCTTGGGCTTCAGACACTATTTATTACGCTGGGAGAGAGACCAGAAAGAAAAAAAAAGGAAGATGGAAAAGACCGGAAAATTATGCTTATTTGAAGGCAAAATGTTTCCCATCAGCGACATGATGAAAATGCACCCAAGGTGTCAGCCAGATGTTGACATGTTAATATTTTTCATGAGGTCTTTTCAGGGAGGAATGAGGACAAAGAACGCTTAGAGGTGTTCTTTCTACTGTGAGTTGAAATGCATTGTTAGACTGGAAACGTGGCCAGGAAAGCAGGAGGGAGTCTGATGATGAAGAGGAAGGGGAAGTGGCCCCCAAATAGGGGGCCTGAACCCTGGGCCTGAAACCTTCCCCGCCGCCGCCGGGTGCTGTGGATGGGTGCCTGTGATTGCTCCCACTCAATTTCATTCTGGAAAGGAGCCAGTACATCTAGTTCACAACTCAGTGACGTCCTTATAACTCATCCTCCCCGCCACCACAAGGACTTTGGAACGTTCCAATTTACGGAGGGTCTTTTTAATAAGGAAGAGTGTCAAGCATGGAACTTTCAAGTGTTTCTAATGATCTATCTATCTATCTGTCTGACTCTGTGTGTGTGTGTGTGTGTGTGTGTGTGTGTGTATTTCTGTTTTTATCTCAAGTGACCTGATTTTTTTCAAGACTGGCCCAATCAAAGTCCCTCAAAGATCTGTGTGTCTTTGCTAAGGGACACATTTTTACAAGGGGACTAGGAATCATGAACGCTTCTTGGGAGAGGGCAGCTTGACCAGGTAAATATACCTGCCTGGCTCCCAAGTCAGAACAGAGTATCTGCATTGGAATATGATTGAACCAATGCTTCACCTCCAAAGCTCCCATTGTAATTCTACTTCAAACAAATGCCTGGTTTCACATTGTTTTCTGTATCCTGTGCCTGGCCCCGGAACAAGAGAACCAGGACTGAGACAGAGGAAGTCACTTAGGAGTCCCCTGTGTGTCCTGATGGCAACACTAAGAAGTACTATTAATTTTAACATATGCAAATATTATTATAATTATAAGGACCAAAATTGCTGAACCTCCCATTGGTTCAGTTGATCAACAATTGCTGGGAGTAGGCTGGAGAGATAGAACAGCAGGTAGGGTTATAATAATTAATAAATTATCATAATTATCATAACAATTTTATATATTAAAATTATATCTATCATCATTATGCTATCTCCCTTCACAAATGTGAACATTGAGGTTTCAATCAAATGAAGGATGTGTTTTGAAAGTCATGTAATAGTGATTAATAAATTGTTATAATTATAATAATAATTATTATAGATATTAAACTGATATCTGTCATAATTCTACTCTTTCCCTTCACAAATGTGAACACTGAGGTTTCAATAAAGTGAAGGATGCATTTTGACAGTCACAAGGTTGTTAAACTGAGCAGCTTAGGTTCAAAGCCAGCTGCCTTTTCTTTGAAAATGAATAGGAATTCATTTTAATAGTAATTAATTTACAAATACTATTCTCCTGTGGCTTAGTTGGCTACCTCCTGCGGTGTCTTGCATTGGCTCCTGTGGGCTGGCAGGAGGCTCTGACAAAGAAAACTACTTTAGAAAACCAGATGCAGGAGGACCAGGCGCCTTCCTCCTACATTAGTTCTCTGAACTTGGCTCACCCTCTTTGCTCAAATAAACATGGCCGTGATGACTGTGCTTAGCCTTGGCAGGAGTCCGTAAAGCCTGGGGTGACCCAAGATGAGCCAGTGATCAATGCATCGCTGTGGCTGGGGCTGACGCTGCACTTGCTCGTCTGAAAGCGGATGTGGAATAGCTAAAGAGTGGCTTTACTTGTAATCTTCTTATCACTTTATCCTGCAGTGTCTGTGGATTGCCGGGCCTCCCTGGCACTAACTCCCAGTTGAGGGTTACTGCTAAGAAAGAGAAATCACCCTGCCATGAATTGGCCCCAGTTTCCTTGGGGGAGACCTGCATGGTCCCCTGAGTACTCCTGAGTGACTCCAGAACACAGAGCAGAGAACAGTCCCTGAGCACTGCCAGGTGTGGGCCAACTCCCCCCCTCCCCCCCGAAATGTATGATTTGAAGACAATTAAAAATCATTCTCTAGCTTTGTGGGCTGCAGAGGAAGCAATTCCTACAAAGGTTAGCTTCTTGCTACAAATTCTTATTTATTTTGTTGTGCAAGAGTTCAAACCCAAGTCTAAGGGTAGGAGAGATAGGACAGTGGGGATGGCATTTGCCTTGCACATGGCTGACCTGAGATTGATCCCCAGCATCCCATGGGGTCGTCCAAGCACTGCCAGAAGTGGTTCCTGAGCACAGAGCCAGGAGTGACACCTGAGTATCGCTGGGTGTGACCTGCTCCAGTCCCTGCCTCCACACACCAAACCCAGGTCTAAAGCATGCAAGTCATGTGCTTTGTCACTGAGCCATTTGTCTCCCAATTCTAATTTAACTCGAATTGATGTTGACTGCAGACCATCAGTTTTTCTTTTTCCCAAATCCTTCCCACTGGTCTATTGTGAACCCTACATTGACAATCACTGAGTACACTTAGGAAGGGGAAAATTTTCAGAGATGCAAAAGACAGAGGACATCCTATGCTGCTCATGGCATGGAAAGTCCAGTAAAGTGAGTGCAAGTTTTTGACCCAAAAGAAAGTGAGGCCATATGTGTTATTCATGCACTTGGACTTGTATCACTGAATAATTTACTTCCCTGTTGCCTGATTTTATGTTGATTCAATAGAAATAGTTCAGTCTGGTTACAGTATTTTCTTTTTACTATAAGCACCTTAATGTATTTTTGATAAGAGAAAAGTTAACTGTGAATTGTAAAAGGAAGATAATAATAGGATGTAGGGAAGCATGACTGTCTATAGCACTGTCACTGACACTGTCATCCTGTTGTTCATCAATTTGCTCAAGCGGGCACCATTGTGAGACTTGTTGTTACTGTTTTTGGCATATTGAATATGATACAGGTAGCTTGCCAGGCTCTGCTGATAAATAAATGCCCAAAAACCCCACAAAAGGCCTACAGCACCCAGTATTCCCAGGCGGTCTCCAGCCATACCACCCTGAATGCGCCCGATCTCATCTGATCTTGGAAGCTAAGCAGGGTCGGGCCTGGTTAGTACTTGGATGAAAGTCTATAGGCTTTTCAATACATAGAAGGTGAAGTTTATTAACTGGTGCCAGGAAGGTAAGTTTTTACTATTCATGCAAAGAGATGATGGCTTGATTATAAAATCTGCAATCTCATGCATTTTTCTCCTGTGTTTTTCTCCCAGACACCTATCACCCTGTGTAACAAGAAGTTCTGACTTTATTCTTGGATCAATCTGTATTCAAAAACAAGAAAAAATGAATGAAAGAAGTAATGAATGAAGGAAAGTGAAAAAGGAAGAGAGCAAGCTATTTCTAACCTAATAAGAGCAAGTGGAATGAATTCTGGAAATGGAGGAAGTTTGTTTACTTTTTAAAAACTTTTTATTGAATCACTCTGAGATAGACCCTTACAAGGCTGTTCATGATTAAGTTTCAGTCATACAGTGTTTCAACACTCATCTTTCCACCATTGTGCATTTCCAGCACCTTTGTCCCTAGTTGCCCGCCCATCACCCCTCCCCCTCAGCCTGTATCTGTGGCAGGAGCTTTTCTTCTCTGTCTATGTCTCTGTCTCTTTCTCCCTTTCTCTCTCTGTGTGTATGTGTGTGTCTCCTTTTGGGCACTGTGGTTTGCAATACGGAGGAACAATTTTATAAGTAGTTATTGAGTTGATGAGAAGAAATAAGAAGTGAAATCAAATTCTTTCTTGAAATCTGGTTGTATGTAGACATAATCAATGACTGTTAAAGTGGCATGTGTGGTATGTTAACAGTTCATTATAAAGAAATAGAATTAAGTAAAATTTTTAAGAATCAGTTTGTTGGCTTTTACTATTAATCAGAAGTTACAATCTTCCATTTTGATCGGAGTTGAAATGTTAAGTATATTATAATAGGGAAATCATAATATTTTGGAAATAGCCACTTACTCCAAGTACTTGAGTTTGTTAATCAAATACAAAGTCTGTTTGGGTCCCAAATCTTGGTTGCACAAAGATGACTGTCTGAGATGATTTATAAGAAGGGTACGTGTTGTTTGCATGATAAAATTGTATAAACAAGCAAAGTAGAGATATCTACAGAACAGATGACCTAGAGCAGGAAGAATAATCCTACTTATCTGTGGGCTATTCTAGTCATAGCCACGAAAAGTGGTTTACAAAACTCAACCAGAAAATTACTCCCTTGAAAAATGGGAGGGTAACAGTGAACAGACACTTCACCCAAGAAGATATACAGATGGCTAACACACACATGAAAAAAATACTCATTATCAATTATTATCAGGAAAGAGCAAATCAAACTGACATTGAGAAACCACCCACACCTGTGGGAATGGCTCACATCAAAAAGGCCAGAGGACTCAGAGAGATAGAACAGCTGGGAGAGTGCTTGCCTTGCACACAGCTGACCTGGGTTTGATTCCTGGCATCTCATGGGGTCCCAGGAGGCCCTACAGGGATGATTCCTACACACAGAGCAGGAAGTAAGGCCTGAGCATTGCTGAATGAGGCCCCAAAACAAAAACAAGAAAATTAATTAGCAAGAGCAGATGAAGGTGAAGAAAATAGGAACCTTTAGATATTGCTTGGGGTGATGTAAATTGATTCACCATGTATGGAAAGCAGCATCAAAAACTCTCAGATACTAAAAATTGAGTCTGAGCTACCACTTCCACATCTAAGTATCTATGAAAATAATGGCGGGAAAAAGGACTAAATTGGAAAACTACATTGCATTTAGGGTCTTTGCATTACTACTCAGAATAGCTATGACATGGAAACAATCTAAAGATCCAAGTGAACAAATGAAAGTATGAAGAAAATGAGGTCTATATACAAAATGAAACGCAACTCAGTGACAATAAAGCAATGAAATCTTGGCTTTTGTCACAACATGGGTGTATGGATGGATCCATGGATTGACGGATGGATGGAACTGAAGGAAAGATGGAACTGTTCAGAAAGAGACTCATTGCATGGGATTAAAAGAAGCATTAAAAAGTAACAGACAAAATCAACAGAAACAATCCCAAGGATTTAAGGGGGCAGATGGGGATGATCGTATTTGGGGGAGATAGATGTAGATAGGGGTGCCAATGTACAGTAATAGAGAGATATTGATACTTGGGGGGAGGTGATCTTGGCGTATTGACTAGAATCTGAATGAGCATAAAACTATGGCCCTAAAAGATAGCCAGTCATATCAGTGGTTATTATTCTAAGACACACCCAAACAAAGAGAAGAGTGTTCTGTTCAGAACTTTAAAAGGGGCACTGAGAAGCTTCAGTATAGAGAAGTGTCATTACATAGTTTTGTTAATGGCTAGAAGACACAAATGCGTAAAAATGAGCTTAATAACATTGTTTATCTGATTTCTGCTATTCTAGAGTCTTACTTAAAATGATGTCGAGGGCAGAAGAGAGCACACCTGAGTTAATAGACATGCCCTGTGTGTTGTGCCCCAGTGCCACATGGTCCCCTAGCATTACTACATGCAGCCAGGAGGTTTCTGAGCATTACCAGGTGTGCCTCTGAAAACTCTGAGCACATTGGGGTGGGCTGTGTGGTCCCAATACCACTGGATTCAAACAGCACATCTTTGGGTCCTCTCATTGGTTTAATCAGTCAATAATTGCTGGGAGTAGGCTGGAGACATAGTACAGCAGGTGCAGGTAGAGCATCTGCCTTGCATGAAGAGAACCTGGGTTCAATCTCTGGTACATTGTATGATCCCCTGCGCACTACCAGGAGTAATTCCTGAGGGTAGAGCCAGAAATAACCCCTGACTATCGCCAGGTGTGCCCTCCCTTAAAAAAGAATTGCTGGGAATTGCCCCCAGGTTCCCTAAGTACCATTTTGAAGGTCCCAAACCTATGAATAAAAATAGTATAGGGAGGTGCTACACTGAAGTGATGTTAAGGAAAAACATTCTCACACTGAGAACTTTCTAGAGCTAGAAACGACCTCTATGGGAGGTAGGTCATGAGCTTATCTTATCAGGAGATATTTATAAAAAATCCAGGTAGATGGACATGATTAATAAAAACTATTCTATTTCTCCAAATTCTTTATTACTGTTATTTAATACCAGGATTACCAAATTGGGTCCGGAAGCACAGAGCACTATGGAGTGGTCCTGGTGGTCCGTGACAGCCCAGGACTGAAATAGCATCACATTCTTAATTTAATAAAAACAGTATTAACAATTTAATAATAATAATAGTTAAAATATTATTAAGGCTACTTGGATCTGTGAACTAAAAAAGAACCATGCTTCACCTGTAGAGTAAAAAATAGTAATATAAAATAGAATGATAGCAATAGTTGACAGTTATGGCAAGTAGTACTTTGTCAGTTGCATCCCAAAACACCTCTATAAGATTAATAAATATCCTCACTATATCATGTGAGCAAGAATGAGACCCAAATACTTGCTCATACAAGGAATAGCCAGCCTTCATCTCCACACTACAGAACATCTTACACCTTCTAGAGGAGTTGTGATAAGGAACATGGCCAAGGTCAGTTTAAATTCTAATGATCATTGATTTTGCAACTTACACTCAGGGCTATGGAACAGTATTTTAGAATCAGAACAGGATTGATACCTGGACCTTGTGCATAATGTTGTTAATGCTTAGGCTTGGTGATGCTCTCATTCTCTGGCATCAATCTCTTAATCTAGGACACTGGGATTATAATATTTAACTTAGAGGACTGAGCCAACTCAACAAGCATATATACTGATTAGGCAGAGTGGCTCACCCTAGCTCTATCCTCAACCAATGATGAGAATGTAACCTATGGTGCCTTCCTAAAGATTCACTTGTCACTTGTCATCTCATTGATCTTTGATTTGCTCGAGCAGGTGCCAGTAACGTCTCCATTCGTCCCTTTCACATGCTAGTGTAGTCCAATGGTATCTACTTGCTCCAGGAACACGAAGAGCCTCAAACCATTCGTTCAGGATTTTGAGGAAGAAGTCTGACCAACAAAATGTTCTTTTGACGTCCCTTGGAATCTAGTCTGCAACAGCTCTAGTCCAGCAGTCCTCTCTAAATCGCATTACATGTCCAGCCCGTCTGATTTTCGACACCTTGGCAAATGAGACAGTGTCCCTGATTCTTGATTGTCAATGAAGGTCAGAACTCCGGATTCCTTCTCTCACTTGAGTGAAATGTGATATTCCAAGTATAGCTCGTTCCATTCCTCTATGAAATACCTGAATAGTGTTCTCATCCTGTTTGTGTAGGGCCCAGGTCTCTGAGGCGTATGTTAGTGCAGGAAGAATGGTGGAGTCAAAAAGATGTGCCCAGAGTCAGAGGATTTTCATCCTCTTAACAACTTCTTCAATGCTCTTGAAGGCGTTCCATGCTGCTCTCTTCCTCCTGCACAGTTCTGGTGCCAAGTCATTCCTCATGTTGAGTTCTTGAAGCAGGTGCACATGGCTGCCACATTCGGAGATGTTCATTCCATTGAGAGTAAATGAAGCTTCAGATTCTAGTTCTTTTTCATGAACATTGTCTTGGTGAGATTCAGCTGCAGTCAGACCTTTTCACACTGGCGGTCGAAGTCAGCCAGCATTTGTGCTGCTTGGCTGATGTTTGATGTTATTAGAACCATGTCATCAGCGAAGCAGAGGTGATGTAGTTGCTGATCATCTATCTTCACTCCGATTCCTTACCATTCAAGTCATCGAATGACCTTCTCGAGGGTGGCACTGAAGAGTTTCGGTGAAATGGTATCACCCTGCTGAATCCCTCTCTTTATGTCAATTATTACTTCTTTGCAGAATGGTGAGATCCTGGTTGTGAATCCATAATACAGCTCAAGGAGGATCCTGATGTAATGAGTTTGAATGCCCTGTTTAGCTAGGGCTTTGATGACCACTTCAGTCTCAAAAGAATCAAAGGTCTTTTTTAAATCGATGAACGTTAGACAGAGTGGCATCTTGAATTCTCGTGAAACTTCAATGAGCTCGGTCATCCGTGTGGATATGGTCAATCATGCTGAATCCTTTTTGAAACCTGGCTTGCTTGCATGGTTGTTCTTCATCTAGTGTTCTGCCTATTCTATTCAGGATGACTCGAGCGAACAACTTGTAGAGGACAGACAACAGGCAGATTGGGCAATAGTTGCCGATGTCATGAATGTCTCCCTTCTTGTACAACAGAATGGTCCTGCTGGTTTTCCATTAGGATGTAACCTTGCATTCATACAGGTAGCATGTGAAGAGCCAAGCCAGTGTATTGATGAGTACTGGCAGCAGATTCTTCAGGTGTTCAGGTCTGACCTTGTCTGGACCAGGTGTGGTACATGACATTTCTATCCTGCGGAATTTGGTATGTAGGCGATTGGACATGGCTATCGAAGCGATCTGAGTAGATGTCATGAATAATTTTCTCCATTGCCCTTCTGGAAGATGTGACAGATCCATCAGGACGTCTGAGGGCAGTCATCTTGGTCTTGTAGTTGGCGAAGGACAGGTGAGCATTGTGAATACTTTTCCTGGCTTCTGCCACATGGGCTAACACTGCTGCTCTTCTCTCTTTGAGGTCTTCTATTATTGCCTTTCTGCACAGCTTTGCGAGCTTGGACATTAGCTTGTGATTGCCTGAGGCTTGCGCCAGACCAAGTTGTCTAATGAGCTCGAGAGTTTCCGAAGACAGGCGTCTCTTTTGTGACTTTCCCACTCTCGGAATTCCTTGCGCAGTCATGGAGGTGCTGTGCCAGTTGATCGTATTCCTCATGGATGTTGCCAATGACGGCATCTTCTCATGTTGCAGCAATAGTGCCAAAGAGCTCCCAGTTGGTGGTCATACCGGGAGTTCTCTTCTTAAGCTTAAACTTTGCAGTCTTTTCTTTCTGCTCTGTGAAGTAGAATTTTTCACTAATGAGACGGTGGTCTGATCCCGTTTGGAATTTTGGGACAACAGTGACATCGGTCAGGCAAAACTGTAAAAAAAGATTCAGTATCAAAATATTTTTGAAGACACTACCAAGGATAGAACAGGGTTGAATCTTCTAAGAATAGTTATTTAATTTCTGTCTTCAAACTCTTTCATAGTAAGGTGCCAATTTAAAATGAATAATAGTTTAGGTGAAGTATTGGAAATTTGTTTATAAAATAACCACTCAATATCAAACATATAGGGGTTCATGAAATTGGTTCAACGTGCTGGAGTCAATTATTTGCATGTGGGACTGCCAAGTTTGATAGGTCTTGGAACATGGTATGACTAAAACTCAGCCATAATCTAGCAGCACTGATCGGTCAGATCAGTCAGAATACTGAGTAAGGGGCTGCTCTGAGCACTGCTGGGGTAAAAAAAAACATGCAAATAAACCAATGAAATAAAAAGAATACATGAATCCAAATAACCACAGCCCCCTCCCCCCAAAAAAATAAAACAGAAAAAGAAGAGATAGCACACCAAAAAAGAAATGTCCATGATAGGTAAACAGGAAACTATATTCATGCACTTTGTTTTTGGCCCATCCATCTGGATTTCATTACTGTGATACCAATAATAATAGTGTGATTATTATTTACAACTCATTATTATGGTCACCCTTCATTTTTATCACCACATAATTTTTACTCCATTTCCCACTGGATAGCAAAAATTAAAGCAAAATATTTTCCATAATTTATGGTTTGCCCTTCTTCTTAACCTCACTCCTTATTTGAATTCAACTCAGTGCTGGTTTATCTTTGTCCTTTTTGTCATTGAGGAGGAAGTGTGCTTCCCCCCAGTCATTGGCTGCCATTTTGCAATAATGGATGAAGCTGAATTTAAGTCAGAAGGAAAAGGTAAGAAGAGACTCAAGACCTCTTCAGTGTTACTGCTAACAGTAATTCCCAAGTCTAACTTGATTTGGGGCTGTTTTATTATCATTGAAAATGTGGAGTGGGGTTTCTGTTTCTGAGAATAAATGTGGAGGTGAGGGACCAAGCTGCTCTCCCATCCCAGGAAGGACTCATGGATGAAGATGTGGCCCCTAAGGGAAGGGAAACTATCTGGAAGAAGCTTCTAAGCAAGAAACGTTCTAGTGTCAATGACATAGAAAAATGCTTATCAGTTTCGATCTATACAATTTTTCAGACTGCATGTGGGGAAAAAATCATTTATGTTCTAAGCAGGTCAAATCACTGAGTGATTTAACAGAGATTGAAATAGTGTGTGAGAGAATGAGAGAGGTTTTTAAAAATCAAAAAGGTCAGGAGGTTTGATCCATAGTTGGAAGTCTACCTCAACTGTTGGGGAAGAAGGCAGTTGGGATACAGAAGGGACCATTATGATAATGATAGTTGGAAACGATCACTCTGGATAAGAACTACGTGCTGAAAAATGTTAAAGGAACAAACATGATAACCTCTCTTTTCAAAGTATCTGTTTTGCAAACCATAATGCCCAAATGCAGAGAGAGAGAGAGAGAAAGAGAGAGAGAGAGAGAGAGAGAGGGAGGGAGGGAGAGAGAGAGAGAGAAGAGAAATGCCCGCCATAAAAGCAGGCTGGCAGGGTGGGGGATGACAGGGGAGAGAAACTAGGGGCATTGGTGGTGGAAAATGTGCACTGGTAAAAGGACAGGTGCTGCAACATTGTGTGACTGAAACCCAAGCATGAACAGCTTTATAACTGTGTATCTCATGGTGATTCAATAAAAATAAATTAATTAAATAATTTTTAAAAAGTTAATTACAGGACCAGAGCGATAGTATAGCAGTGAGAGCACTGATTACTAGGAGATCTGCTCAAGGGCAGGGTTCCATCCAGGTGTTTTGCTTTATCCTTTTCTCAGCTAGTAACCCATTAAAACAATCATAGTAAAGTTACTTCTGGTAATATTTTTAGTTATTTTATATGAACACAGTAAGAGATGTATTAAGCTTAAAGGTTGACTCTTCCTAGGGACATCTCACTATATATTTCAGACCACAGTCCTCAGGCCAGGTTAGTCTTTCCTAACCCCCACAGGGTCCTTATTCAGCTACTTCTTTTTGGGTCATGACAGAGTTTGTTCCATGGCTGTGCTTTTAACTTATACTTATGGTGCTTAGCTTGTCTCCTTCTCAAGCCAGGGTAGTAACTGCTTTCCCTGGATCCATCCAGTCCCTTTGTCAGGACCCTGCTTTTGAAGTACTAAGAACTAAGGGCAACTGAGGCTTAAGTCAAGTAAATATGGATGGCCAGGAGTAAATATTATTTTGAAGTCAATTAACTCCCAAGTTAAAAGCATAGCATGAATTGTCTTCCTGTGACTATACAAAAAGAACATTGCTAAATAAACCATGCAAATGATATAAAGAAGAGAAAAGCAATATAAGATTCTTAGTGCCTGATGGAATTGGGTGTGCCTCAGGGGCATTGTTGTGGGAGTAGCTCAATAAATCTTAAGCTCCCTGTGGAACGAGCAAGGGCAACCCAATGTTATCCAACACTTCCATACTTCAGTTTAAAGGCTGGAGTGATAGCACAGCGGTTGGGCGTTCACCTTTCACACAGCTGACCCAAGTTCAATTCCTCCACCGCTCTCAGAGAGCCCGGCAAGCTACCGAGAGTGTCGAGCCCGCGCGGCAGAGCCTGGCAAGCTACCCGTGGGTATTGGATATGCCAAAAACAGTAACAATAAGTCTCTCAATGAGAGACGTTACTGGTGCCCGCTCAAACAAATCGATGAGCAATGGATGACAGTGACAGTGATATATATATATATATCCCATATGGACATTCCATATATATACATATATGTGTATATATACATATATAGGTATATGTCTATATCTATCTATCTAAATATATAGATAAATATTCCACCCCCTCTTGAGGGTTTAGATGAAAGAAAACTTAAAATTCAAGTTGTTTAATTTATTACTGAAATAGATAAATTTTGCCTTCCAGGAACCTTTCTTTCTTTCTTTCTCTCTCTCTTTCTTTCTTTCTTTCTTTCTTTCTTTCTTTCTTTCTTTCTTTCTTTCTTTCTTTCTTCTTTTTTTAAGCAAATTAAGTCAGCATTTAGTCCTATGGCATTGGTGGAGTCACAACAATTATGAAGAAGGCATTCCTATGTCCTTATGTTGCACAATATAATGAGAAAGACAGAAATAAAAAATATGACTTTTATGACTTTCATTTCTTTTCAGTGCCACGAATGCATGTCTTTGGCTTTATTTTCAAAAAACCAAATTAGTGTTAATGTTCTTGAGAAGTAGACTCTTTAAGCCCAAGTACTAACCCTGAGAAACGTAGCTTCTTGATGTTCTTTATCACACTCACTTTATTTTCACAGATTTTTACCTATTTGGTGTGGGGCAGAGGAAGAAGGACAGCAAGAAAGAAAAAAAGAGAGAGAGAGAAATAGAGAGGGGTAGGGGAGAGAGGGAAGGATGGAGAGGGGTAGAGAGGGGCAGAAGAGGGAAAATGATGAAATCTGACAGTATTCATGGACCCCAAAGAGAGTGAAGAAATGTCTAAGTTACAGGTAAAATGAGCAATGAGTTGAACCAGGTCAATATTTAAAGTAATAGTGCGTTATAAATCTACTGCACACTAAGGAGTAATAAAGTTTTACTGATGACACAGGAAGTGATCCCAGAAGCCTGAGGGACAAAACCTTGGTTACGTTGCACATCCTAGTCCAGGCTGCTAACCCTTCTAATTTCTGTATTTCTCCCCTCCAATATGCTCAATTAATTTTTATTCAGAAACTGTTAGATACTTTTTCTTTAGCATCTTTAGAGAGCAAAATAGCATTCTATCATTCTGTGCTCATTTCTATATTTTTTGTTTGTTTGGGGGCCACGTTTGGCAGTACTTGGGGTTTCTCCTACTTGGTGCTCAGGATTCACTTCTGGTGGTGCTCAGAGGACCCTCTGTGGAGCTGGGCTCAAACCAGGATTGACTGCATGCAAGGCAAACACCTTAACCCCTATACTATCTTTCCAACCCCATTTCTCTAGTTACTTATAAAGTTATACATGTTTTAGAAATGTATATTATGTTTTACTTTATAGCCATCATTCAGAAATATCCATTTTCATAAAAAATATGTTCATAATCCTTCAGAACTGGAGGGAGATTCATTCACTCATGTATGCTGAATACTAAAATGGAGAATCACCAAAGAGAGATTTGCTTTCAGAAAGAAAAGATGTATAGGACTGGGTTGGTACAATTAAAAGTGATTCCATCTTTGAAATTTTTCTTAGTGCATCTTATAATGATGATTAAGTCTCCTAATTGAATTCAATTCTTCTACCATAATTGTATGGTTTTGAACATCATAATCTTGTAAAGTCCTAAAGCATACATTAGATACTTCTACTCAACACAGAACAAAATGGTCATAGTACATAAAGTTATCAATACACTAGAGTATATTTATGGTTGGCCAAGTCAGAAATCCTGACTTTGTGTTTATAACTGCTCACATTTACGTTGTAATAGTGTATACACAGTAAATACATGCATATTTATGGAATGCTTCGTTGTATTTTTTATTGTAGCAAAGAAGATATATTATGTGTGAAAACAATCTCTTCTTTGTTGCCATTTCGAAAAAAGATAATTATTGTCATGTCTATGTTCACTTATCTTCAAATAATCTCAATCATGGTCATTCTATGAGCTCTTGGGATGTGATGAACATAATATTTTTAAAAGAAAAAACGCCCCTTACTTTTATGGAAGCAGATATTTTCTAGTTTTTCTTAATGCACGTGTAGTATATACTGCCAAGACAAACTAAGTAACAAAGTGATCTGTGTAAATACAACAGGAGTGAGAGAAATAATAAGACCTCATTGGGCAAGGGAGAAGGTCATATGAATCAGTATGTGTGTGTGAGTGTGTGTTTGTAAAAGAGTTATATACAATGGTATTTTGTAAACTGAGGTTGAGATTAAATAATATAGAAGAGAGAAAGAGGGCAGGGGAATAGAAAGAAGAAAGGGAGGGAGGGAGGAAAGAATGTAGGAAACAAGGAAGGGAGTAAAGAAGCAGTAAGAGTTCTATAATTTCCATTTTAACCAGGGATACAGAAGGGAATGAAAAATGTTCCCATCCAAAGGAATAATAAGAAATCGCTTATGAACGACAACTCAGAGCATATAAAGAATTGTCGTTACATTTAAGCCTGGGATGGGTTGCTGAAACTGGGGCAGATGGACTATACCTGTACAAATTAGCAATCTTTACTGAGAACAAAGCCAGATTTTATGATCAATCATTGGGCTAAAATGGAAGAGTGACACAGGAAGACATCCCCCGCCCCCGTCAATGCAAAGAGAATCCATTAGTCAAATCAGATATTTTTCACCTGCTTACATTTAATGTCAGACGCCTTATCCAGAGCCTGGCAAGCTACCTGTGGCATATTCAATATGCAAAAAACAGTAACAAGTCTCACAATGGAGACGTTACTGGTGCCCGCTCAAGCAAATCAATGAGCAAGGGGATGACAGTGACAGTGACATTTAATATACTTATTTACATATTTGGGGTTAAGTACAATATGAGCCATTGGTTTACTCTTTACTTTCTCTATTTTTTGTTTCTCTTGTCTTATTTTAGTAAGTATAGGAATTTAAGATATTTGAGATATTCTGTTCCATCTCTTCAGCTGGGTTTTTAATTTTAGTAGTTCACTAGAGATTACAGTTCAAATTCTTTATTTATTTACTTACTTTGGTTTGGGGGCCACACACAGTTGTGCTCTGGACTTACTCTTGGCTCTCTGCTCAAAGATCTCTCCTGGTGGAATCAGCATAACATATGGAGTTCCAGGGATTGAACTTGAGTCAGCTGTATGCAAGGCAAGCACCTGACATGCTGGGCTATCTCTCTGCCCCACCTATTCTTAATTTATCATAGTGTTTATTAGCTTTGCATTATTCTGGTGTAATAAAATAACCTTAGAACAATATGCCATTTTGCGGGGGAGGGTCTGCCCCCAACGGTGCTCTGGGCTTACTAACAATTCATAATAAACTTTAATATGTAAAACTAAACCCAGCATCTCTCCCACCCTCCCCAGTCCCGTCTCCCCCCACCCCACTATGGCAGGGTATTCCCTTTTGATCTCTCTCTCTGATTAGGTGTTGTGGTTTGCAATAAAGGTGTTCAGTGGCCATTGTGTTCAGTCTATAGTCTATATTCGGCACGCATCACCCTTCCCCTGCATGACCTCCAACCACATTTTACTTTATAAAACTGTAACTGTACCCTCACGTTGATTCACTAATTAAAAATAAATAATTTATTTAATACAAAAAATACGTAAAACTAAGAAGGAGGATGAAGGCAACACAAAAGGTAAGAGAAAGTATAATGTATACTGTTCTAAGTCAAAAAGAGAGCACAACTTCCAATTTGTCTGTATCTATATTTCTGAGTTTTGTTTGCTTGTTTGAGTTGCAGTGCGTGGGATAGAAACCCAGGGCCTCGGTCACATGCCTCAGTCTATACTTGAGGCCCCACATCTATATGTTTTCATCAACACTGTCATACAAAGACGTAGTACTAAAAAGACTGCATGACAATATTTTCATCCACATCTATCTCCCTTAATCCTCACAAATCCAGTACACTGGCCTGTGTCTAAAATAGTTTCTTACTTATCATAAGAAAAAGAGAAGAGCTCATAGAATTAGTTAGATAGGAATGGATTTAATTGACAGTGTAAAAAATTTAATTGGGTTAGATCTCATCCTTTTTATGCCTTGTGGCAAAATGAGAAAAATGTGTGCTTTAGAATTGCTTACTAGCTTTTTTTTTAAATTTAGGGAAATTCATTTTACTTCTCTTAGGCTCTATTTTCTAATCTGAAAGACTAGAGAAACAATATTCTGCCAGAGACTGTTGAATAGACCTTCTCTGCTATTACTCAGTTAATACTCTTTATATTCACCCTTGTCCTCTTAATATTACTATTATAATGACAGTAATAATAATACTGTTAGTTTTATTCACTTTATCTTTTTTTTACTTTATGGGTCACACAGTGATACTCAGGGGTTATTTCCTTACTCTGCTCTCAGGAATTAATTCTGGCAGTGCTTGAGGAACCATATGGCATGTTGGGGATCGAATTTGTGTTGGCCATGTGCAAGACAAACATCCTATCCTCTGTACTATCACTCTGTCCCATTACTGTTAGTATTCACTCTTAATACAATTAGTATTTATTCTTAATAATACTTAGTATTCACTCTCAATAATACTATTAGTACTCACTCTTAATACTGTTAGCATTCATTATTAATAATACTGTTAGTATTTACTCTTAATAATACCATTAGTATTCACTCTTAATAACACTCTTAGTATTCACTCTTAATAACACTGTTAGCATTCATTCTTGCCATCTTCACTATCAAAGGCTATCCTGGTTTTAGCCAGGTATGAGGCTATACAGAATAAAAGCTACAATGTTCAGACTTTCATTTTTTTGCCCCCCCCCACCGTTCAGACTTTCTTGAGGTTAACTTTAGGTGAATGAGAGGTAAAATTCACCTGTTTGCCAGAAACATTATAGAAATAGAACTAATGCAAACACATGCCTTCTTTTATCACCTCTACCTCATCTGGACCTGTGGAATGAATGTAGGTAACTGACCTCTACCATCATCTTTGTTAATACCTCTGGGGTACTAAAGCGATGTGAAATGGTCATTTCTTTAGAAGTTTGAGGAGCCAAGTCAGTGCCAACTCATCACATGAGTTTCTCATCCATGCATATTTTTGGTTCAAAATAATATGACACCACATTAATGAATCTACCATTAATGAGCTTCTGAGAGTTCTTTTTCAGGATTTGTGAAGACTAACAGTTTCATGGTGCAGAGTCTGCAATGGAACTGAGGTCTACTATTAGTGGTCTCTCAACATTCTCTTCTATAGTTAAGTTCTGCTTGGCCAGGGACCTGGCCCTCAACACTATAATTGCATTTCCAGTGCTAGATGGTCAATACCTTTCTCCTTGTTTTCTAAAATTAAATCTTCTCAGTGACAGTGAATTATTAAAGGGAATAGTCTAATCTCTTTCATAAATGAAGAACCTTCCTGAATGGGATCATTTTTCCACTGTGCAAACATTCTAGAACATGCTGGTGTGTAATTTTCTCCTATGTATAGTTTTCATTCAATATTCTATTTATTTTTTTCATCTTGCTATTTCCAGCTATAACTTAGAAAACCTCTTTAAATAGATATCTCTGGGGTGGGGGTGTCATGTATCTATCTATATATCTAGCATAGGTACCTGTTTACAGAATTATCAAATTCAGCCTTTTCATAGAAGTCATGAGTTGGAAAATGATCTATACCTAAATCTTCATGAAATAGAAATAGAAGCAGGATGCCCCAGGATTGCTTCCCACTAAAATGTGATTTTAACTTCTTTGTTTGGGGGCCACACCTGGTGGCTCAGGGTTTCTTTCTGGCTCGCTGCTTGAGGATCACCCCTGGTGGGCTTGAAGGACCATTTGCCGCACCAGGGATTGAACTGGGGTCAACTGCATGCAAAGTAAGCACATTTCCCTTAACCTCTCCAGCCTTAAATGATCGTTATTTTTGATGGAGGGGGGATACTACACAAACTTAAGTCTATGTAGTACACAAACTCAAAATCTTCTCAAGTCTTTATTTTCCATGGCAGTTTTCCTCTTCTCTGTGTAGTGGATGAGGTCTTTCCTTCAGAAAACTTGTTTGCCTTCATTATTTTAAGCCATCATTTGAATCAAGCAGATCGCTCTTTCCACTAGAGATGCGAAAGTGCTACTAGAACCTATGGTATGGGAGCGGTTTATCAAGGAGCAGGATGCTGCTACAGCCACCGAACTCCCTGCTTTCAGGAGTGAGGAGTGAGCTCTGTCTTTAAATTACAGCTGCTCCCTCCTCTCCTTCGAGGCCCCACGAGGCAGCCTAGTTAAAGAGAACACACCATAAAGTATCAGCTGGAGAAGAGCCCCCCAAATTAATCTCTCCTGGTACGCGTGGAAACACTTCGCTGACATTTGCTGTCCCTGTCAGCCCTAATAAAGAGATTTTTACCTGTATTTGCCTATTCAACACTTCAGTCCTTCAGCCAATTTTGGAAATTATTTCTGATTTATGGCACTCTCTCGGGCGGGTGTCACCTTGCCTGTCATTTATGCCTCAAAGCAAATGCTAAGTGAATGCTGGCTGGTAAAATTAATAAGGGAAATCTTTACTCAAAAAACCTAGAAAGCAGCTTATAAAGGGGATCATTCAACCAGGCAGTGACTCCGTGGCTGCGGGGGGTACTTAGAAGTGAGGCAGAAGGAGAGAAGGAGCAGGAGAATTGACTGACACAGGGAAGAGGAACAGCTCTTTTCTCCTTGCAGTACGTGAAGTGTGGCCACTTAGAAAAACACAAAAAAGTTAGATGGAAGTCGGTAAGTGGGTAAAGAGATTATATAGATAAACAGGTAAAAGGTAGATGGAGATAAAATTGGATGATAGAGGATAGATAGATTGACAAGTGGATAGATAAAGGATCATAGAAAATTGATCGAGGGAAGATGCCTGATAAATGGATTGATGACAGATTGATGGGCATAGAGATGGATAATTATAGATGGATAGATGGGATGATAGATGGATAGAAGCTAGACCAGTTTATGGAGCACAGATGATGGATAAATGGATAGATGATATATGAACACACATATAGAAAATATGATAAATAAATGGAGACATGGCGAGACTACATGAGTAGATAGGAATGAAAAACAATGACTACCCGTAATGAGCACTCAAGACCCACTGATGTCCAAGAAAACTTTCATTCGCATGCCAAAGTGTAGCCTTCCAAGAGATGTTTCTGGATTGTGTTGTCCAATGTCATGTGCAAATTGTATAGTTATCCTAGTGCATGAATTTAATTGCAACTAGATACTTGCTACTTCTGCTGTAGTTTTTGATATTCAACCCCTCTCCATCTTTTTTGAACAGAGCAACTGAATTTTTAAAGCATATTTACAGTTAACTGGAATTATCATTGCACTGCCAGTCAATGTAGAGGAGCAGCCCGTCGTTATCATTTTTATAGTTGTGGCAATTAGTCAGTATTTCTATCTCTCTTCCCTCCCATAAAGAAACCAGGAACAAGGGTCACTCTCATTTCTGATCCATCACTTCAACTGAGAAATGTGTCATTTTTCTCCTTGACCAAAATACCTCTCAGCCTCCCATTCCTGCCCTAAGTCCAAACAAATCTGAAGTAGTTTAGTTCTGAGATGGGAAGATTTCTCTTGTCTGACATTCTGGCACTGGTGCTGGAGTAAATGCTCAGGATGGCATGAAATAGCCAGTGAGAAATGAAAACGCCCCAATGACAACACAAGGGAATATTCTATTATCCGAGGTACCCACTGCAAAAGGAAAATAAAACACTCGAGCCACAGGATGAGCGCTTTGTCAGGCTGGATGTCTTTGCAATTGTCCTCTGTGGTATAATCACAAAGGCAGGATTTCATTTCCCCCTAAACACTGCACATATACTAATGGCTTTCAAATTTTCACAGCACGAGTCTGTGATGTCCAAAGACCAGTTAAGTTACAGTTGATAATTCAAGGGAGTTTAATAACAATGAAGCCAAAGGATTTTGAGCGTGTACATGACTCATAGGAGGGCAAATTGACAGTGGCTTTTCTCTTGTAGATACAAGTTCATGAAGGTCCCATGAATCTGCAAAAACCGAGTGGTAATAGTTGAGGGCATTGGTGAGTGAGATGCCATCTTAGGACTAGGTAAGGGAAATGTGTTTCTTTCACTCTTTCTGAAAGATGGGCCCTTACAATAGCCTGAAATGTTGGTCTCTATGAGAAAAGTAAGAAATGCCAGAATTTAATAGGAGTCACATAGTGATATACTATCGTTGTAAAAATAATAAAAAATTAAAAATTATTTTTAAAAGACAGAAAATTATCTCTTATTATAGTACCTAGTTATTGTGTTATTAGCTTTTCTCCTGTAGGCCATGAATTTTTCTATCTTTTATTTCCTAACAGAAATGTAAGCATTTAATTGTATTGAACATTGAATGTGTTTCCTTTCAACTGCTACATTTTATAACACATGAATATACTCATAATTTCTGTAATCAATAACTTAGAGTCCAGGTTTTTTCTTTGTTATTTGATTCCATGTATAACATTGCAAAGAAAACTTTTTAATTTATTTTATTTGGTTTGGGGGGAGCTACATCCAGTGGTTTTTCAGGGCTTATGCCTGGCTCTGTTCTCAGGGATGGCTCCTGCTGGGGATTTGGGGATCATCAGTGGTGTGGGATCAAACCGGGTTGGTTGCATGCAAGGAAAGCATCCTACCTATTATACTGTGTCTTGGACCCAAGGCAAACTCTTAAAAAATGAAATATCTTCTATATTATTCTTATATTTTAGAGTACTAGGGTTGAAGTGTATGAATGTAAGTTCCTGGCTAAGAAGAATGAAGTTTTTAAGACTCTTGATTTGTATCAATAAAGTGTTTTCAATAACACCAAAGTAGATTCAGGTATAAGAATATTTCAGGAGGGACTACATCCAAAACATGCAAAATATTTGAATCAATAATCCAAGTCTCTGTAGAGGTCTATCAAATGAAGAAAAAGGAATTAAAAGAATATAAAAGGAAAGAAGTGGGTAATATTTTGGTCTCTCAAGCTTTTATGTTAATCAACTCTTGAGAATAAAAATACACTCCTGAGTTACTTCTGACTTCCACTTAAAAGAGATGATCTTTAAAGACTAGGGTAACAGTACCATAATGTGGGTGCTTGCCTTACATGTCGTCAACCCA
Organism: Sorex araneus; assembly: GCF_027595985.1. Classification (NCBI taxonomy): domain Eukaryota; kingdom Metazoa; phylum Chordata; class Mammalia; order Eulipotyphla; family Soricidae; genus Sorex; species Sorex araneus. The sequence continues at coordinate 50,394,837 of NC_073307.1, read as the reverse complement.
GGTTTCATACCATGTCCGATAGTTTCCTGAACCCCTGAAGGATTGACCCCTGAGTACAGAGCCAGGAGTAAGTCCTGGACACAGCTAGGTGTGGCCCCCCAAAACAAAGCTCAGAAGAGCCAATCTAGAACTATAGCCAAAATGGTCTGTCTTAATGTTACCTGATGACCCATTTTCAGTGAAAATAGTTTGGGCCATTCCAATCTCAAATTAAATTGTTCATTTTTTTCTTCTATGATTTGGATTGTCTTTTATTTTCTTGGTAATGTCCATTGATGTGAAATGTACATTTTATTATTCTTCTATCAATCACTGTGTCACTGTAAGATACAGTTACAAAGCTTTCATGATTAAGTTTCAGACATGCAGTGTTCCAACACCCATTCCTCCACCAGTGTACATTTCCCACCACCGATATTATCCATGTCCCTCGTGCCACCACCACCTCCAGCACTCCATTATTATTATTATTATAATGGTTCTTCTCTGTCCCTACTACCCTTTTCCCCAGCCCTTGAGGCAGGCTTCCAACCATGGACTATTTGTCCTGACCCTTGTTTCCACTGTCCTTGGGTGTTAGTTTCTTATTGTTAGTCTCTTACAGTTTTATTTCTTATTATATATGCATATATATATATGTTGTGGGATATGTACATTTTGCAAATCAGTGCAGTCATTCTTTGTCCTTCTCCTTCTGACTTATTTCACTCAGCATGATACTCTCTATTTCCATCCATTTACAAGTGAATTTTGTGACTTCATTTTTTCTAACAGCCATATAGTATTCCATTGTGTAGATGTATCATAGTTTATTTAACCAGTCATCTCTTCTCAGGTTCTTGGGTTGTATCCAGATTCTTGCTATTGTGAACAGTGCTACAATGAACATGCAAGTGTGGATGTTATTTCTGATGTACATTTTTGCAGCCTGGGGGTATATTCCCAGAAGTGGTATTACTGGGTCATATGGAAGCTCGATTTCTAGTTTTGTGAGGTATGGCCATATTGTTTCCCAAAAAGGCTGAACCAGTTGGCATTTCCACCAATAGTGAATGAGAGTCCCTTTCTCCCCTTGCTTTCACACCTGTGCCAGCACAAATACCACTGACCAAACAAGTGAAAGAAAGATAAACATATGGGACTATATTAAACTAAGAAGTTTCTGCTCCTCAAAAAAAGCAGTGACCAAGATATAGAGACAGCCCATGGAATGGGAAAAATATTTACCCAATACCCATTAGATAAGGGGTTAATATCCAGGCGATATAAGGCACTGATAGAACTTTATAAGAAAAATAAAACCTCTGACTCTATAAAAAATGGGGAGAAGAAAAACTTTCTTAAAGAAGAAATACAAATGGCCAAAAGGCACATGAAAAAATGCTCTACATTACTAATCATCAGGGAGATGCAAATCGAAACAACGAGATATCACCTTACACCACAGAGATTGTTATGACACTTTTTATAATTGAGAATGCAGGAATCTAATGAAAGTTAGTGATTATCTTAAGAAATTCAGAGAGAGAGAGAGAGAAAGGGAGAAAGAAAAGGAGAAAGGGAGAAAGAGCAAGAGGCATGATTGAAAGATCCCAGTCATTTTACAGTCTCTCACTATGTAGATAGAGACTTTTTCACAGAAAAGCTTTTGAAATGTCATCTTCTATTCTTCAAAGTATTTTAAAGGGTAACTTTCAATAATAATTCAATAATACCTTTAGACATCTTAACTGAGTATCTTATATTTAGCATGCACAGAGTCATCAAGTGTTATTATTAGGGAAAAGTACAGTTATTTTGTAAGCTGGCACTACACATTTCGGGGGGACACATTTGAGAACTGGATGAAAGTAATGAATATAATTTTCCAGGAAGAAACTGGCACCAGAAACTGTAAGCAGGCTGTAAACTAATAGAATAAAAAAGAGGGGATCCAAGATCTGATTTCAAACCCTATTGTCCAGTTGAAAGTCCTTGAGTGTCAACCTCATCCCCCGTTTTAAGAATAATAAAAGAAAAAACATAGAATAGTTAAATTTTGGAAAGATTAAAAAAGAGTTGAAAGATACAACCATAAAGTACATTTTCTGCCTTCCTGATTTCTACCACAGTAGTCCAATGTTACCAGTTAATCTATTAAAACTCAAAGATGAAAACCAAATTACCATGATTCCATCTTACAGAATAAACAGATAACAAAGGAGAGATATTTCCAAGATTTTCTGTTTAGAGACAGTTTCTGCCATCTAGCCAAGAATAAAATAAATTTGCATTTTCTCATGTGCCTCTCAGCCATTCGAATTTCTTCTTTGGGGAAGTTTCTGTTCATTTCATCACCCCATTTTTTGATCGGGTCGGCAATTTTCTTCTTGTGGAGTTCAACCAGTGCCTTGTATATCCTTGATATCAACCTCTTATTGGATGAGTTATTGGGTAAATATCCTTTCCCATTCTGTAGGCTGTCTTTGTACTTTGGTCACTGTATCTTTTAAGGTGCAGAAGCTTCTTAGTTTAAGGTAATCCCATTTATTTATCTCTGTTTTCACTTGCTTGGCCAGTGGTGTGAAATTTATCAGCTACACTGGTGGGGTGGGGGACTGGGAGGGTGGGGGGTGGGGGCGAGGTTTACTGTGGTTCTTGGTGGTGGAATATGTGCACTGGTGAAGGGATGGGTGTTTGAGCATTGTGTAACTGAGACTTAAGCCTGAAAGCTTTGAAACTTTCCACATGGTGATTCAATAAAGATAAATACATTTTAAAAAATCACGATCACGATATTCCGTTAATCACCGATTTCTCGGGCGGGCTCAGTAACATCTCCTTTTGTCCTTTCCCCGAGATCTTAGAAGTCTATCTCGACTCGGCCCTCCTAACTATGTTGCACTGGGGGCTCTTCAGGGTCAGGGGAATGAGATCCAGCTTGTTACTGGATTTTGCATATGAATACACCATGGGAAGCTTGCAAGGCTGTCCCATGTGAGCAGGAAACTCTCAGAGGATTGCCAGTTTCTCCCAGAGGGAGAAGTAGGCAAAAGATATCACGCGGCCGCTTTGCGGCCGTGTGCTTCTGAGAGCTTGCTTTTAAGTTTCTCTCTGGATGTTGGCTGTTGATGGAATTACACACACCTGGGTTCCTCTGCCGGTACCTTCATGCATGAGGCCTGTCCGAATGTGTGGAGAGGGCCCTCCAGCATGGCTGCAGCTAGGTTCCGGTGGTCTTTGGCTGCCGGGAGCTCTGCTTGGGATGGGGAGGGAAGCTGGAGCCCATCCCCTCCGGGAGCACATGGTCCATGTGAAAATTTATTTATTATAAATAAATAAATAAATAAATAAATAAATAAATAAATAAATTTGCATTTGAGGATAGACATTTGGGGATTGGATCCATTACCTGTTGGTGGTCTAGAGATTTCATTAGATCACATCATGCATTTCCGCTGATATAGTTTGTATAGAAAATCCATGTTTAGGAGCTACAGAGTTGTATTTGCATACCTGCGTAATTCACAGTGATATCTTCTCAGTGTGCTTATCCAATTTACATTAGCAAATATAAAAAAGGCTTTCTCACTGAGAGATTTCCCTTCTGCACTCTAAAGTTTGACCCTTCCAGCTCGGAAGTTGACAGTAATCATCTGGTTTAATTTTTGAGCATTCAATGTCTACAACCAGTAGAGTTCTTTAAGTAAATTGAATGCCTCTTTCATCAACCCCTCAGGCCCACTAATTTAAAAAAATCTGAAATGGAGATGCACAAGTGCCCTGGTTTTGATGGGGTCTTCTATAAATCCAAGTTTCCGATTTAGACATTTCAGTCATGAACTGCTACAGAGTGTTAGGAAGTCTGTTTTCTTGAACACATCTGCAGAGAGACACACCACCACTGCCCCTCACCAGTTAGCTTAGTCATATCACAATTCTCTCAATTCAACTAAATAAAAGCGGTCCTCTGGGTATTGTTTTATAGGCCACTTAGGATGAAATGGCTTAGGTTCTCAGTTACATGACTCTCCCGTGCATTTGGGTTACTTTCCTGATTTTTTATTTGTAATACAGATTTCCAGGTTTCCATCTTTCAAAATATGGGTGAATATCAGCTGAGTCTGTACATAGTGGGATAGATTAAAACCTAGAACTATAGAACTATCTTGGGGAGTTTTAAAGTCAGATTTTAGAAATGTCAATGTGGAGCCACAGGGCTATCCTGAGTGGGGTGTGAGTTCCATTCAATTTTCTCTTGCTTCTGTTTGATCAACACAAGATGTCTGCTGTCCTCAATGCTCATTACTGCCTCTCATGCTTTTGAGATCATGATAATCTATTCACCAAAGATGATTCTGTGCCCATCTCAGAACTAACTAGAAGGAGAGTGGACACCAGCTTCTCAGGACTGTGACCACGGTCAGCTGCTGAAGGAAGAAAATGAGGGAGAGATTTGAGAACAAGGAGAGGTTTTTTAGTTTGGGTTCAAACCAGTTCTTCCTGTAATAATTTCATCTTGATTTTAAATGAAAGAACAATAAAATAAGATTTGAGCTCCGTGTGTTGTCTTTTTTTTTTCTTTAAGTAGAGTATTTGTCACTATCACTGTCACCCTGTTGTTCATCGATTTGCTCAAGCGGGCACCAGTAACATCTCCATTGTGAGACTTGTTTGTTACTGTTTTGGGCAAGTTGAATATGCCACGGGTAGCTCGCTAGGCTCTGCCGTGCGGGCGAGATCCTCTCGGTAGCTTGCCGGGCTCTCCGAGAGGGGTTGAGGAATTGAACCCGGGTCAGCCTTGTGGAAGGTGAACACCCTACAGCTGTGCTATTGCTACAGACATAAAATAAATTGGGGCATGAATTTATAGGAGCCAGTACAACTTTTATCCAACTCACCACAATTCAAATGTGTGGGTGACACACGAAATATGAGCTTTGCAGCATCCCCAAGAGAGGCAGGTCCCCTTAGCATCTGGGTCTTACCAACCCTAAGTCTGGAAATCTTGGAAAGCTTGGGTAACCCAGTCAGATCCAGCAGGATTTCAGAGCTGGTCTATCCCATTAGCTGATTCTTTCCACCTGCTGGCAAGGCTGTGTTTGAGGCCATAATGCACATGGTCCATGTGAAAATGAGAAAAATAATGATATCAGTCATTCTATGATGAGCAGAGGAAAACTGGCTGGTTTAACCATCCAGCTTTGAGTTATTAATTTGTAACTGTGTAAAGTCTATTAGAAAGTTGAATCTGCTTCTGGTTCAGAATGATGAAGGCCACTTCCATGTCAACATGTGTTTTCACCGTTATCCTCATCAGGTGTATGCTGTCTTCAGGAAGTTGTGCTGAGCTGTCTCCTTCCTCACCCTGATTGGCCTCCAAGTCTTAAAAGACAATTTAATACAGACATTAAACATCCACATACATGTATGAAGAAACCTGCATCTATTTGTTTATGGATTTATTTTTTTCTACTGCTTCTTTTATTCTTTTAAATATAGCTAAGGTCACATGTATATTTGTGTCTTTGATGGACAAGTCACTGCAATTTCCAGTGATCAGGATCCTCTGTCCCCGCATCCTTATGTCACATCTAGTCCTCTACCCACCCTATTGCTTGGTTATCTCATTTTTGTAATCAAAAGCGAAGGGTTTGGCATCATCTGGTGATGTCTAATCCTCTAAAGAAAGCTGCTTGATATTCCAGGATGTAATAAGAATAGGATACCATTGCTCTTCCCCCTACCCCACTGCCCAATTCAATTAGACTTAGCATTTGATTCAAAAGCATGTGTGGGTACCTTCCAAATACCTGCCTCTGCATTAATCCTGGGTGGGGACTCACCCTATAATCTACCCTTCTGTGTTTAAACCTGGGTTTATTTTTAATTTTTTTAATTGAATCATAGTGATATACAAAGTTACAAAGTTGCTCATTATGGGGCTTCAGTCATAGATGTTCCAACACCTGTCCCTTCATCAGTGTACATTTCCCACCACCAATGTCTCAGTTTCTCCCCCTCCCCCACCCTGGCTTGCCTCTATGGTGGGCACCTCTCCCTCTCACTCTCTCTCTCTCTCTTTCTCTCTCTCACTCTCTCTCTTTGTCTCTCTCCCTCTATCCCTCTCTTTCCTTCTGGGACTTATGGTTTGTAATATAAACAATGAAAGGTTATCTGGTATATCCCTTTACCTACTTTCAACACTCAGTTCCTGTCCAAAATGATCATTTCTAAATATTATTGTCATGTTGATCCCTTGTCTATTCTAACTCCTAACTGCCCTTCTCTCTACACACACACACTCTTGTGGCAAGCTTGCATAGATTGACCAATTCTCCTTGGATATTATATATATATATATATATGTGTGTGTGTGTGTGTGTGTGTGTGTACAGGAGCAATAGCAAAGCAGGTAGAGCATTTGCCTTGCATGCGGCCAATCCGGGTTTGATTTTTCCGTCCCTCTCAGAGAGACTGGCAAGCTACCGAGAGTATCCTGCCTGCAGGGAAGAGACTGGCAAGCTACTCATGGAGTATTCAATATACAAAAACAGTAACAAGTCTCACGAGCAAATAGATGAACAACAGGACAACAGTGATATATATATATATATATATATATACATAGTATCACACAAATGAATACAGTCATTCTATATCTGTCCTTATCCTTCTGACTCATTTCACTTAGCATGGATACTCTCCTTGTCTATCCATTTATAAGCAAATTTCATGACTTCATTCTTCCTAATGTCTGATGTCTGAGTAGCATTCCATATGTACATATACCATAGTTTCTTTAACCAGTCATCTATTCTCAGGAACTCAGGTTGTTTCCAGATTCTGGATATTGTGAACAGTGCTGCAATGAACATACAAATGCAGATGTCATTTCTGCTGTACATTTTTGCAACCTGGGGGTATATTCCCAGAAGTGGTATTGCTGTGTCATATGAAGCTCAATTTTTAGCTTTCTGAGAATTGGCCATATTGTCTTCCAGAAAGTCTGTACCAGTTAGCATTCCCACCAACCATGAAGAAGAGTTCCTTTCTCCCTGCATCCACACCAACATTGATTGCTCTTCTTTTTGATGTGTGTCAGTCTCTGTGGTGTGATATAATATCTCATAGTTGTTTTGATTTGCATGTCCCTGATAATTAGTGATGTAGAGCATCTTTTACGTGTCTTTTGGCCATTTTTAATATATTTCTTCTTTGAGAAAGCTTCTGTTCATTTCTTCTCCCCATGTTTTGATGAGATTGGAGGTTTTTATTCTTGTAGAAAAAAACAGTGCCTTATATACCTTGGATATTAACCCCTTACTATCTTTGTATCTTGGTCACTGTTTCTTTGAGGTATATAAGCTTTTTAGTTTAGTGTAGTCCCATTAAGTCTGAGTTCTTATATCTACTTACCAACTGACTGAGTTCAGACTTACAGGTGCTTAATCCCTCCAAGTCTACTAATCCTTACTTTATAATAAATGGTGCCTAAAAAAGGACTGATCTTTAAGAAGGCTGCTTTGTTTTTCTTTCTATTTCTGATGATCAGGGAGCCACTTTTCAGCTATCTCTGAAAAGGAACAGGGCTAGAGGGATGGTATCGAAGCTTGTGGAATACTACTGGGGCCTGCGGAATACAATAGGGATTAAGGTGCTTGCCATTTCTAATACTCACAACCACCAGGAGCAGCCCCTGAGCAAAGACCCAGTATGACTCTAAACCTCATAGATATAAGTAATAATGAAAAGGAAAAAAATGCTGTTGGCACTTGAGAATTTTTTTTTTATATAAAACGGGCTGGAGCGATAGCACAGCGGGTAGGGCATTTGCCTTGCACATGACAAACCCAGGTTCTATTCATCTGCCCCTGTCGGAGAGCCTGGCAAGCTACCAAAAGGATCTCGCCCGCACAGCAGAGCCTGGCAAGCTACCCGTGGCATATTCAACATGCCCCAAACAGTAACAAACAAGTCTCACAATGGAGATGTTACTGGTGCCCACTCGAGCAAATCGATGAGCAACAGGATGACAGCGACAGTAACAGTGACTTGAAAAATACAATCCTCTTAACTAAAAACAGTAGACAAGCTCCTGATAGTAAAACTTGGAAGGAACTAGTTGGAAATTCAGTCCATTCAGGGTCATTAGGATGTCCTGGGTTAGAGGAAACCAAAACAAACCTTTGCTCTAGCTCATCTTCTGAGAGTTTTTCAACCTTCTTGCAACAGTGGCCCCTTCTGACCTTGTTTCCTTCCTGCAGCCTCTGTGTCCTACTGGGAGACCCCCCTGGTCTTCTGTTTTGACCTCCCATTCATACAAATGTCACCTGCGGCTCCTCTGAAATATTCCCGGGGTCCAACAGGGAACTGTATGCTCCCTGGTGGAGAAACAGTGCTCTAAGTCTCAACACAATTCTGTCTCTTGGTGCTCCCCCAAGTCCCAGGGTCTGTTTACGATGTTCAAAACTGTTTCCAGGCAGAAACCTTGGGAATGGTTTCCTGGGAAACACCCCATTTTTTGATTAATGAGGAAAGATATCAGTGAAAGCCATTTCCCCCCCAGGAGAGAAGTCGGGTGGTAGGTCTTTCATTTCTTAAAGTGTGACTGTTTCTTAAAGTCTATGTCTTAAACAAGTTTCACCTAAACCAAAATGAAATAACCAAAGGTTGAAATGACTCTCAGAAGATGAGCTGGAGGAAAGGTTTGTTTTGGTTTCCTCTAAGAAACCAAAGAATTTGAAGAGAAAGTGCACTCCAGTTAGGGCACATTTGCTTCCATTTCTCAGTTGCATATTTAGAGGAGGGAGTTGTCAAAAGGAAATAGCCCTTTACGCACACCTCCGCATACGGTGTTCTTTCCGCGATATGAACCCCATTGTCCACAGGAATCTGTATGACAGATATTTCCTTTTGATAGCAACCCTTTTATTTGTATTGATGTGTTTTGCATTGGAAATAGCTGCTTTTTATAAATAAATGTATCTGAGTTTGTTTGTAATTCTGACGTGCACTGAAAAAAAAAATCACTTCACGTGGCTCATCTCTTATTTCCAAGATGAAATGCCTAGTCTTGTCAGATGGTCCAATGCCCAGGGATATACAGCAGTAAATGATACTGCCAGCACTCTGAGAGATCCCGGCTTGTCTTCTTTCCCAGTATGGGAATGCTCCCCATGATAGGGCATGTCTAGCATGTTCAGATTTCCATCCATCTCTTAAATTCTAAAAGCATGTTGGATGTTAAGTGCATTTTCGTTGCATTATTTGATAAGTTTGTTACATATTTATGGTGTCTCATAGGCGTAATTTGATCTGAGAACTAAACTCTCTAGAGTATCTTAAATTTCTGAGACGTTTTGTCTCTGTGACATAGGAAAACATTGGATTGCTTTTGGGTGAAGTAGACCATCATCAAATCTCCTTTTTCTTTATTGAATGGGAAGAAGAGGATTGATAGATCCAATGCATCTCCCCTTTGACTACCTCTGACTTAGAACTTCTTTGTGGCCTTAACACTGTTAAATATTATTTTACATGTTTTTCAAGAAAATGCTAGCCCATATTTCTTAGAAGTGCCAACATCTACCAGTAACTCAAGACTAAGTCCTGTGGAATTGGTGGATGGGTTATTACCATTCTCCTCCATCCCTACAGCTATGTTCTTTGCCAAATAAGCCTGGTGTGCCTCCTGCAGAAATGGGGCAGTTTGCATCCCTATTCTCTGATGTCAAGCTTGGTTATGTGCCACCCAAGCAGGCTACCATGGCTAACAAATCTGGGGATTTAATGGGGTGATCGTATCATTGGATTTCCCTACTTGCATTTCTGCCATTTACCCTAAGAAGAGCTTCCTCTAGCCATAGCAATATGGCTAGAGCTCAAGCCATAGCAAGGAAGGAAGCAAGGGGCAGATATATTCATTGTTTAAAGCAGAGTGGTCCCCTCACCCCTATCTGACCCTCAACAGAATAGCCAAAATACCCAAATATATTCTTATCTTCTCTTCCATGATTTTGTGGGAGATGTTTGGTAGCAAGCCATGACTGGTATAGTCTTCAAATATTTTTTCTGATGGTCAAGTAGTACATCTTTAAAATCTTTAAAATGTATTATACAGCTGACTCTCGCCTTTAGGAAGCCTAAGACTTCTAAGAATGAGTGATTTCCTTGATACCTGTTCATGCTCTCTTTCAGAAATTATACCCCACTAATAACAAGTTGGAGAAAATAAGACTTTCAGTGGAAACAGTATACAGAGATACAGCTAAGACTTGATTTCTCTTCTCCCATCATTTCGTTGTTCTTCAAAATGCTTGAGGTGAGGAGGTAATGGAGATTTACTCTTTTATTCATGAATTTATTCAACAAATAGCTCTTAAACACTACCATGCCCCCAAATCCTGGGGAAGCAACATGAGTGTCAAAATGAGCTCACCACTTGAAAGAGAGATGAGGGGCTGAAGCCAATAAGAACCAAGAAATGTACTATCATATGAAAACGGGCTCATAAACAGTTAGAATATGAAGACTTTAAAAAAACAACAGTTTAGGTTATGTGTTTACAATCATGTTGATTGTAAATTTCATGGTCCTGGTGTCCAGTTTTCTCAACTCACAACACGGCATAAAGTGCCCATTAACACCCCCATGCTATGAAGTACCTCCAGCCCAACTCTGGCCCTGAATTTGTTCTCAGCCCACTTCTTTGCTCAGAATTTATTATCAATGGACATTGTCTATTCCGCATAGATGAGTAAACTCATACTTTTCTTGCCCTTCCATTGGCTCACTTTGCTCAGTAGGATACCCTGCATTTCATCCAAGTTGCAGCAAACTGCATGGTTTTAATTTTGGGAGGATTGAATAATATTCCATTGTATATACAGGCCACAATATCTATATCCACTCATCTGTCATTGGATATTTGGGTTGTTTCCATATCCTAAGTGCTGAATAAATATGAGTATGCATGCATGTTTTGTTTTTCTGATTAGTTTCTTTGTGTTTAGGGTGGGGTAGATGCCAAGTGAAATTTCTGGATCATGTGGGAGCATTATTCTTAAATATTTTGGGGAAAAATGTGCCCTCATTCACTGCCTGGCTCAGCCTCACTGAGAAAGGTTTGGTGTTGCACACAAATCATCTTAATCTTCAGAACCCTCTGACATGAAACAGAAAGAACTCTTCCTGTTCCCATGTTACAGTCCAGGAAACATCAGTTCACAGAAGGAAATAAACGGCATGTCCTGGGCCAGGTGTCCGGCAATGCTGGTGGCTATATTTGAGCTTGTCCTGTCTGATAGCCAGAGCCTGAGCCTTAGCTCCTCAGTGGGACATCACAGACAGAGACTCCCAAACTATTTATTAAATAACATTTGGGGAACTTCTTGTAAGCAAGTGCTGATTCAAGTGCTGAGGGAGAAGGAAGTTGGGATAGAGAAGGGACCACTCTGACAAAGATAGTTGGAAATGATCACTCTGGATAAGAACTGTGTGCTGAAAGTAGGTTAAGGAACAAACATGATAACATCTCAGTACCTGTATTGCAAACCATAATGATCAAAAGGAGAGAGAGAAAAAGAATAAAAGTGCCTGCTGTAGAAACAGGCTGGGGCAGGGGTGGTGGAGGGGAAATGGAGATATTGGTGGTGGGGAATGTGCACTGGTGAAGGAACAGGTGTTGGAACATTGTATGACTGCAACCCAATCACAAACAGCCTCTTAACAGTGTACCTTACAGTGATTCAATTAAAAGAAGATAAAATAAAATGAAAAAATTAATAATGCTTGGAGAGGACAGTAGACAGTCAGTGTAGGGATGGGTGGTTCCCTATGGCTAGAACAACCTGGTTGCATTCAATAACCAGCAGACACTAAGTTTGAGTCACTTGGGGGGGTCCCAAACTCAATCTGCCTGTAACTGTGCCAAGGGGCAACAGTGACCAATTTGCTCTCTCCTTCCTCTAAAGGGAGAACTCTGACTCACTTTTGCTTCCTCCCCTCCCTCTCACTCCTGTCCTAGAAGCCCACTATGCTTGTCTGAATGACAGTCACATCCTGAGTTATTGCTCCTGACTTCGGCCACAAGTGCCATCATGAGAATGGGATGTCCTGAACTTTGATTTCATCACTGGCAGAAACTTGGCTCTCGATGAACCCCTAACTACCCCATTCTCTAACCACACCCTCTGTTTCCAGTTGGTTTCTGAATCCACAGTTCCTGTGACCTTTGCACATCCCTCCAAGTTGCTTAAGTTACTTTCACTTGCTTCTTTCCTTCCTTCCTCACACACTGCACTATCTCTCTGGCATGCTGTGTCTCTTCTGGCTCCACCTATTCCTAGCTGGGCAACAGCAAAGAGTTCGATAAGCTTCTCTATTTGGCTTTGGAATCACCGTGCACTTAATTGGTTTGAATATCAAATTGGTTAAAACATGGAAAGCACTTAAGATTTTTTTCTCTAGCACAATAAATATCACGTTACTTCCCGCTATACTAAAATCAACTGCCCAGAAAGCTAATTCTGCATTTCAGACCACATCCTTTTTTCACATGTCCCAGGAGTACCTCGACATCACACCCAAGGCTCAGTTCATCATTGTCTTACTCCTAAACCTGACCTGGAGTTCTTCCTTTTTTTTTTTTTCTTTTGGATTGTATCTGTTTATGCTTAGGGCTTACTCCTGACTCTGTGCTCAGGGATTATTCCGAGCAAGACTAGGGAGGGACCATATGAAGCTCAGGGGATAAAACCTAGGTTGGTTGCTTGCAAGACAATCACCTTCCTGCTCTACTACTGTCGCAGCCCCCAAACTGCATTCTCTGAAGGATACATACCACTGTTTTCAAGACAGGAAAACTGGTCATCTGCTGATTCAATTCTTACCCTTCTCCTCTTCTCCATTGTTCAGTGCTCATTAAGTCCTATGATACTATCAAACTTCCCTCCACTCTACCGCCCATCTAGCATACCCCCCTACCTACAACTGTAAGAAGGGTATTCTACTTTGCTATGTGTGTGGTCTGTATATGTGAGAGGAATTGGGTCTGGACTAGTGCAACTAATGTCCCTTTGCCATTGCTATTCTTCTAGAACACTGAAAAAAAAGTGCATTCATGTTCTTCTACCCAAATGCCTTTGAGAGATTTTCATCATCATTCAATGCAAAGTCACATTTTTAGCAGAGTTGACAAGTGACTCCTATCTTATATACTATTCTGTCCTTCTCCAGCTAAAATCCTACTCATTTCCTCAGGTGCCCTTGGGAAATGTAACTCCTGATGGTTCAGGTTACCTTAAAATCCTTTTCCCCCCACCTGCAATGCAAACTCTAATTGAAAGCTATTAAGTTTGACCTCAAACAAAGGGTCTTTAATATGCAAGACAAAAAATAAATGTAGATAAGGGAAAACCTAGACTTACAAAAACTCCCAGGAGGATATAATATAATCACGGAAAGTAAAATATCTTTCTGGTTTCTTGTAATCCTTTCACTAATTTCCCAATTGAACCAACCTGATCAGTTCTTATGAAAATACATCTCCCCCTCTTGAAAAAGCTTCTTTCACTTTTGTTAATACATCAGGTAATCTCCCTCCTAAAGCTAGTCTAAGATAATTTGAGTCTTGATAGTGTGGTAATAAATCCAATTTTGTAATAAAAAAATCACAAATGGACTGATGAAAATATAAATTAGTACCATAGGTGGTGTAACCATCCCTTTCTCTCATATCCTCTCTGCATTTAAAAAAGATTCAACCCTATAAATTTATCACATTTGTCATCATATAAAATATATGAAAAAGAAAGCAATTACCAAACAGTCAACAGCTGAGAACATGAAACTGAGTTTACGTAGATCTTGTCTTAGCATAAAACCCTTGGAGTGGAGCATTCCTGAATGTGCACGTGGGGACACCTGCTAGTTAAATGGGTACCTTAGTACTGATCTCTGGGGAACCTGCCATATTCTTGCCAGATGTAGCTTTCAGATTTCCCCTCAACTATCACACACGACAATCTATAGTACAGTAAAATCAGCATGATGATTTTGAAAATTCCTCAGACAGATATCAGAATTTTGGTTTTTTTTTTTTTTTTTTTGGTGGGCCACACTAGTGATGCTCAGGGTTTACTCCTGGCGCTGACTCAGGAATCATTCCTAGAGGTGCTCTAGGGACCGTATGGGATGTGGGAGATCAAACCTGGGTCGGCTGAGCGCACAGCAAATACACTACCTGCTGTTCTATCCCTCCGGTCCCAAATTCTCTAACAAGATTTGAGGAATCTTTCTACATGCCAATTGGGCATCTTTTATTCTTGGCTTCCAGCACACAAACCTGAACTATCCTTTTTTTCCTCTGACGCATTCCTGGCTTTGCCACTACCCTGTTTCTCTCCAGGAGTGCCTCTACTGTCTGTACCCTTTAGGTAACAGGGCACAAACCAGAATCTGGAAATGAGTGAGCTGGGCAGGATTGGTTTTGTCAGTCGTTACATTTGCCTCTGACATTTTGGAGTTCTGATTTACTCATCTTGTAGATTATATGTGAATTCCAGCTGGCCGATTCATTCTGACAAGGGAGGTCTCTGCTTCTTCCACATCTCAAAACTGTGAGAGCATGAGAGGAGCGTTTTCTACCGGATCTTGATCCGCCCCCTCCCTCCGATCCCCGTAGCCAGGAAAGAGATTTTCCGATGAGAAATGTTATGAGATAACAACTCCATGTTACACAACCCCACTGGTTCTCTGGTTGCTCAGCTACAGCAACCCCCAACCCCCAGCCATTTCTCACCATTCAAAGTAAATTGTGAGATTACTAATACAATGAAGGCTTTGGAAAAAGGAAAACTTCATATTAGCGGCCGTGATAACCTTTCATGGAGAAGGACCTCGTCTTTGCCACCACTTCCAATTTTAGATTTGGGCTGAACAATAAGAGAGAGCAGAAGAAACACAGGAAAGCAGATATGTCTGAAAACCTTCTGTGACCAGAAATGTTTATCTGGAAACACTGAAGCCTTCATAGATGGGCATTTATTCTCCTAGCATCTATTCCCGTTTAGGCAAAATAACTCTTATCTATCATCCAAGTCCTTTTATAACCTTATTTTGGAAAGGTCTCCCTGGTCACACGTATCTTAAGCTGGAAAGGAAGGCAGCTGATTACATGCTTGAAAAAAAAATAAAACAAATGAACTAAAGAACAATGCAAATTATATTTATACCACTGCGGGCAGAGATGGAGATAAATGGATTTCTCACATCCATTGGGCCAAGGATCGGAAGTTTCTTTGTTTTGTGGGTAATGGGCATACTTTGACACTCAGCTATAGCGTGGGCAAAAGTGAAAGGAGCAAGGCTAACGGAAGTGAGCTACCCAGTGGCTACCTAATTTGAATCAAGATCCAGTGATCTATACACAGTCTGATTTTGACATAGAAATCAGTGAAGACCATGCTGTCCCTGAGACACCCTAAATAAAACATCCCCAGGGAGTTTTCATATCAACTCTGCCATCTCTTTATACTGACTGGCATATTTCACTCTACCTCCAGTGTCATCACACCAGTATAAAATTGAACCTTCTTTATATTGAGTTTTTAACTCTTTTCTCCCTGGCTTCAAAGTACTATACTCTTTCAAAACTGTCAAACTGAGTCTGGAGAGATATTACAGTAGGTGGTGTGCCTGCCTTGAGTGTGGTGATTATAGGTGTGATATCCAATACCTCATATGATCTCTTGAGCCCCGTCAGTAGTGATCCCAGAGCTTAGAGCCAAAAGGTGCCCTGGACACCTCTGGGTGTGGTCCAACCCTCCACCTCAACCCTCCCCTCCAAAAGACCAAACTTTCTCTTATGCCTGAATTACCTCAATATATTGGTGAGAATGCATTGAGTTAAACTGAAATGGTAGACAATTAGTAAAAGTGAGATGGATAAGAAGCTGGGTTAGCAAGCACAGAAGGATTAAGAGCATGCCTTGCATGCAACTGGCACTGGCTCAATCCCTAGTAACATGACCTAAGCAGCACTGGCATGACCCGGGAGGACTTAGCCAAGTCCTGGATTCTTGAAACTTTACATTACGCCACTGGTTTATATGGCCAATAATTGCTAGAAGTAGCCTTTGGGACTCCTAAGAACTATTTGGGAACCCTCCCCAAATTAATAAATAACTTAGTAGGGAGGAGAAGGGGAAGAGTGAAGGGGAAAGGGAGAAGAGATAGATGAGAAGCAAAGGGGGCAGGGGTTAAGCGGAGTCAGGTACATCAGTGGTGTTAAGGAATGACAGAGCTAAACAGCCAGAGCACATAGTCAACAAAACTAAAATAACCAGACCTGAACTTTAAAAATGAACTTAAAAGGTGTCTGCCAAAATGGCAGGCTAGAGCTGGGGTGAGGGGGCTATGGTAGGACAAGGAACTTGGGAGCACTCTTGGAGGGAAGTTGACACAAAAGGCAGAATTGTTGATTAAACATTATATGTCAAAAACCCAACTATGAATAACTTTGTAACTTATGGTGCTTTTATAAAAGAAAAAATTAAATTAAAAGATTTAAATTCCCAATTTCGAACTTAAAGATTTTTTGAAAATAAAGTCCTTTGTGGTCACTGAATTTTTTTTTAATTTTGAATATGTGTCAAAACTAAAAAGGGGGTTGTATGCAAATGGGACATGTGAGTGGTTGACACAGATATGACTTGGAAGCTATCAAGTAACAGGATAAAATCAGGACTGAATTTCTCTCTTCACTGTATGACCTTGATTAATGAGTCGTTCCTTGTTCTCAGATAGAATCTCTGGATATAACAAGATGACTTCCAAAGCTATGTACAGGGCAAGGGACAAATCAAATGGTTAAATCTGGGTTGATAATCCTCGACTCTATAAATGTACTATACACAATAAAAAGTGAAAGGCCCATAAAGCAAAACCAAAAAGCAACCACCAGTCAAAATAATATTTTAGGTACTGAGATCAGGATACATGCTATTTAAAATAATTCAGCATATCGAGTTCAATGACATAATACAAAGTTTAGACAATGTGCTGAAAATTAGTTCAAAGAACCAAATGAGTGAAAAATCTGAGTAATATTAATAGCCATTCTGATGGTTTACAGGATCTAGAAAACACTAACAAGAGTGTGAGTAGACTAGATGCTAGTTTGGAAGGACACAGGTATAAATAATAGAAACAAGGGATTAAAAAATGAGAGAATAAGTTACCAAGAATACATTTAAAAGATCCATAAATGTGTGAGTGAGGCAGATTCAGAACAGAAAAATTCAACCAGAAAAATGTCACCGACAAAATTATGGATGAAATGTTCACTACTCAGGAGATAATATAGGTGATTATTATATTATGAATATAATATCAGTATATTTAAATGATAAATAGTATAGAATATTCTTTGCACAAAAAATATGAATTAAATCTCAGAATTATTTTTTTTTTAATTTTTAAAACTTTTTATTGAATTATCATGTGAAAAGTTACAAAGTTTTCAGGCTTAAGTCTCAGTCATACAATGATTCAACACCCATCCCTTCACCAGTGCACATGCTCCACCACCAAGAACCTCAGTATACCTCCCACCCCACCCCAATGCCCAGCCTGTGTGGCTGGTGATTTAACTTGACTTTCTCTTTACTTTGATTGCATTCAATATTTCAACAGAAAACTCACTATTATTATTTGGATTTTTCCCCCAACAATCAGACCTTCCAAAAAGGCATCATTTGATAATTTGTTTTCCATTGCTGAGAATGAAGAACATATGAGGTCAGTTTTGGATTTCTGGTATTTTAGTGATTAAGTCCAGAGAAATTTCTGCCAGAAGTCGCATCATTGCAAGCTCGTACCTCTCTTTAGTGGGCCTTATAAGATGGCGGTCACCACACCACCAGGAAATGGAAAGGCTGAGAGAGAAAAACCTTTCCCCACCCAGGGCGGCATGGGGCTATAGCTTAGTTCCCAGTCTAGAGGCATTTCTGCAAGAAGCCTCTGGGTGCCAAAAGTAGTTACTTGGCCTCCGGGATCATGGGTGTTCAGGAACAGAGGAGCCACTCATGTGCGTGCGGCTGCTTGGGGTCACATCTGGGCAGAGAGCGGTCTCAGAATGATAGTTTTTTAAAGAAGAATAAAACATATAAGAAGCTATATAAAAAAAGATACAGGCAAATACAAAGTGTTATGTAGGGTACCCCAGTCCTTGTAGCTGAGGCTGGAAAGGTCTCAAATTTCTCTGGGTCCTGACATCCACATGTGAAGAACATGCCACATGATATACTCAGTAAGGGTCATTTATGTCAACTAACACTCACAACTTTATGGCACCATCACATTGTTATTTGTAATATTATTTTTTTTTCTTTATGGTCTTTGGGCTACACCCACTGATGTTCATTACTTACTCATGACTGCTCAGTCAGTGAGGGCATGAGTAAGTATGACTCCTACTTAGTGGTCAAAGTCAAATTTGATCAAACTAGGGTTGGTCATATGCAAGAGAAGCACCTTAGACCCTTATTATCTCTCCAACCCATTCTTTTATATTCTTGCTTTCTATTCTATTCTTGGTATGTTCTCTCTATATTGTTTCCTGTCAATCTCAGGGGATTTGGAAGAACTTTATTAAGTACTTTTCATAAAGGATTTACCAACTTAAATGACTACCAACAATATATGAGCCTGTGGAATTTCTTACCACAATTTTTTAATCACATCACCTCATATTCTTTAATAACATGATGTTTGGGATAAAGTGGTAAGTTAAATTTTGATGTGGTTATAGTTATTAAACACTGATTCATATTTATTGCCTATTTGTATTTCTTCTGTAGGAAATCTCTTTAATTATTGTATTTTTTTCCTTCAAATAAACAATATGAATTTTTGACTGACTTTAAAGCTCTTTAAATGTTAGAAGTATTACCATTTCACACATTTCACACATCAAAAATAGTATTAGTTCAAGTTAAGAGTTTGCTTTCATTATATTATTTCTATGAAATACAAAAGCATAAGATGTATATGGGTAAGCATATTTTATATTCTCATTTAGAACTTATTTGATATAAATATTTCTTTTAATGATTTATCCTAAGTAAAAAAATTAAATAACCCATACTTATTAGTAAAAATGCTCATCATATTAATGCTTACTTAATTGAAGGCAATCTCAACACCCCCATAGAGAGTAATAATTATTCAAAATTTAAGTCTAAGAAGGCAACTCCCAGAATGACCGCTAACTGGGAGCTCTTTGGCACTATTGCAGCAATGTGGGAAGATGCCGTCCTTGACAACATCGATGAGGAATATGATTGACTGGTTCAGCACCTCCATGACTATGCGAAGAATGCTGAGAGTGAGAAAGCCACAGATGCCTGTCTTGGTAAACTCTTGAGCTCATTCGTCAATGTGGTTTGGCGCCAGCCTCAGGCAACCACAAGCTAATTTCCAAGTTCAAAAAGCTGTGCAGAGATGTGATAAAGGAGGACCTCAAAGAAAGAAGAGCAGCAGTGTTGGCTGATGCGGTAGAAGCCAGAAAAAGGATTCGCAACGATCGCCTATCCTTCGCCAACTACAAGACCAAGATGACTGCACTCCGACGTCCTGATGGATCTATCACATCTTCCAGAAGGCAATGGAGAGGATTATTCATGACTTCTACTCGGATCTCTTTGACAGCCACGTAAACATGCCCACATACCAAATTCCACAGGATGGATATGTCATTCCCAACGTCCTCCCTTTCAAAATAAGACACACCATTTCATTGGTAAAGTTGCATACAGCACCTGGTCCAGACAAGGTCAGACCCGAACACCTGAAGAATCTGCCAACTCATATTCAATACACTGGCTTGGCTCTTCACACGCTACCTGTCTGAAGGCAAAGTTCCGTCTCAGTGGAAAACCAGTAAGACTATTTTGTTTTACAAGAAGGGAGACATCCATGACATCGGCAACTATCGCCCAATCTGCCTGCTCTCTGTAGTCTACAAGTTGTTCACTCGTGTTATCCTGAATAGAATAGGCAGAACACTAGACGAAGGACAACCATGCAAGCAAACTGGGTTCCAAAAGGGATTCAGCACAATAGACCATATCCACACAGTGACCAAACTCATTGAAGTTTCACAAGAGTTCAAGATGCTGCTCTGTCTGACATTCATCGTCTTAAAGAAGGCCTTCGATTCTGTTGAGGCTGAAGCAGTCATTGAAGCCCTAGCCAAACAGGGCGTTCAAACTCAGTGTATCAAAATCCTCCATGAAGGTTGTCTCCATTGCTTGGAGGCTAGTCTCTCATTCTGGGCAACTCAGAGAAGGGAACACCAAGTAAAATGTGGTTAGAGGTCATGTGGGGGAAAGATGATGCGGGCCAAATATAGACTAGAGACTGAACACAATGGCCCCTCAACACCTTTATTGCAAACCACAACACCTAATCAGAGAGAGAGAACAAAAGGGAATACCCTGCCATAGTGGCAGTGTGGGGTGGGGGGAGATGGGACTGGGGAGGGGGGGAGGGATGTTGGGTTTACTGGTGGGGGAGAATGGGCACTGGTGAAGGGATGGGTTATCAAACTTTGTAAGGGAGAAACATGAGCACAAAAATGTATAAATCTGTAACTGTACCCTCACGTTGATTCACTAATTAAAAATAAACTATTAATTAAAAAAAATCCTCCATGAGCTGTATTGTGGATTCATCACAGGATCTCACCATTCTACAAGGAAGTGATCATTGATGTAAAGAGAGGGGTGCAGCAGGGTAATACCATTTCAACAAAACTTTTCAGCACCACCTTCGAAAACATCATGCAAGGACTGGAATGGGAAGGAATGGGAGTGAAGACAGACAGTCAGCAATTACACCACCTCTGCTTCTCTGATGACATTGTTCTCATAATGCCAAACATTAGCCAAGCAGCACAATTGCTGGCCAACTTTGACCATGAGTATGGAAAGGTTGGATTGCAGTGGATTGCAGCTGAATCTCAATAAGACGATGCTCATGAAAAACGAACTAGCCCCTGAAGCTCCATTTACTCTCAATGGAATGAACATATCCGAATGCAGCAGCTATGTGTACCTGGGTCAAGAAATCAACATGAGGAATGACTTGGTGCCAGAACTGCACAGGAAGAAGAGAGCAGCGTGGAATGCCTTCAAGAGCGTCGAAAAAGTGATTAAGAGGATGAAGAACCTCCAACTCCAGGCACATCTTTTTGATTCCACCATTCTTCCTGCACTAACATATGCCTCAGAGACCTGAGCCCTACGCAAACAGCATGAGAATGCTATTAGGGTATCCCAAAGAGGAATCAAAAGAGCTATGCTAGAAATATCACATTTCACTCAATTGAGAGAAGGAATCCGGAGTTCTGACCTCCGTCAATGGTCAAGAATCAGGGACGCTGTCTCGTTTGCCAAGGCATCAAAAATCAGATGGGCCAGTCATATAATGCGATTCAGAGATGATTGCTGGACTAGAGCTGTTACCGACTGGATTCCATGGGATGTTAGAAAACTGCATGGCTGCCCACCAACTAGATGGTCAGATTTCTTCGTCAAATCTCTGAATGAACAATTTGAAGCTCTTCCTGTTCCTGCAGCAAGCAGATATCATTGGGCTGCACTAGCATGCGACAGGGACAACTGGGGACGTTACTGACACCCGCTCGAGCAAATCGAAGATCAACAGGATGACAAGTGATACAAGTGATAAGTGAATTATTCAAAATCTCTCTTAGATAAAGAGTCAAAGATATTGCTCAATGGGTTGTGTACAAGCTTTGCACAAAGCTTTAATTCGTGGCTTCATCTCTAGCATTGCATATTCCCTGAATTCAACCTACAAGCACAGAGCCAAGAGTAGACCTCAAGCACCACTGGGTATTAGCTCAAAAACAAATTTAAAATGTCTCAAATACAATATCCATAATCCTTTAAAGTATATTTGAAAAAAAAATGCTGTGCTGTGTTAAGAATAACCTATTATGCTGGAAAGAACAGCATAATTTAAAACTGTTCTTAGTTGAAAACAGAATCTAAGTGAATACATCTCTCAAAATAAAATCATAAAAGAAGAAAATACCTAAACATTTTACCTGATTTCTTTAGGTCATGAAATCATTTTTTTTTCTTTTTTGCTTCTTACTTTGAATGCAAGAAGTAGACTAGGAATTCCAGGAAATATTTAACAAAATTTATTTAAGCTACTCCTACTTAGTGATCAAAGTAATTTAAAGTCAATTAAACCATATGAAGTGCTGAGGTTAAACAGAAAAAGTGACCAACAAAAATGCCAGAACATCACTCCCCATAAGTTGTCTCTATGTTAAATTTCACAGCATAAAGAATTTTCTTTCTGGAATTTAAAGGATGAAGAATATTTAAAGTATTCAGGTGTGTACTGTATAACCTCAAGGGTATTAAAAATGTGGGGTGGTGAAGAAGGGGGAGTGAGAGAGACATAGAGAGACATAGAGAAAGAGGATGGTGGGAGATGGAACTAGTAGGAATATGGAAAGTAAGGAAGAAAATACATTAAGTTAAAGTCTCCCTTGGCCAACTTGGAAAATGAATGTAGAAATTAGAAAGTGAGCTCCCATTTGACCCAGCAATGCAACTTCTGGGAATATATTCTGGGGGCCCAAAAACACACAATAGAAAAACCACCTGTCCCCCTATGTTCATTGCAGCACTATTCATGATAGCCAGAATCTGGAAACAACCTGAGTGCCTGAGAACAGATGAATGAATAGATAAAGAAACTATGGCACATCTACACAGTGGAATACTATTTTCTCAGCTCATAGGAAAAATGAAGTTATGAAGTTTTCCTATAAATGGATGGACTTGGAGAGTATTGTGCTGAGTGAATGAGTCAGAAAGAAAGGGACAGAGATAGAATGACTGCATTTGTAATACATATATATGTATACACATTATATATATGTATATAAATATATATATATATAAAACACTGTAGCACTATAGTCCCATTGTTTATCAATTTTCTCAAGTGGGCATCAGTAACATCTCCATTGTGAAACTTACTCTTACTGTTTTTGGCATAATGAATACACCATGGATACCTTGCCAGGCTCTGCCATGCAGGTGGGATACTCTCTGTAGCTTGCCGGGCTCTCTAAGAGGGACAGAGGAATCAAACCTGGGTCAGCCGCGTGCAAGGCAAACACCCTACCCACTGTATATATGACAGAATATCCTGCCCCTGCACCAGGCTGTCTTCACCGAGGGCCCCTCAGAGGGGGGCGGGTTGAGTTTCCCTCCCCGCCCTAAGCAGAGCCTCAGCAGCAGAAAACCTCCAGAACCCAGCCACAGCCATTCTCCACATGCTGGGATGAGCCTCATCCATGAAGGAACCAACAGAGGAACCCAGGTATGCGGGACCCATGGTTCAGATCTCCAAGCTTGCTCAGATCAGGACTGGGCTCCTCCACCCAGATCCCCAGTTTAACAGTAGCTTGGCAGTCACACTCACAAACTCCCCCCAGCACCATGTATTCTCATCAATGACCAAGATACAGAGACTATAAAGCAAAGCTTCCAGAAGAGAGCGACACAATTTTTCCGGCAGCCACATGACCTTATTTTTATTTTTTATTCTTTTTTTTCCCCCACACAGAAGAGCCTGGCAAGCTACCCGTGATGCATTTGATATGCCAAAAACAGTAACAACAATGTGCTCTTCATGTTCCTGGAGCAAGCAGACACCAATGGGCTACACTGACACATGACAGGGACAAATGAAGACATTACTGGAACCCGCTCGAACAAATTGATGAACAGCGGGATGACAGTGATACAGTGATACAGTGATATATATATATATACATATATATATATGTGTATGTAGAAGACATATCCATGGCCAGGGAAAACAGGGTCTAGGAGGAGGACTGGTAAGTGGTTGGACTCAACCACGAGTATTTGGGGGCCGGAGGGTAGGTAAGATTGAGAAGGGATCAGGATGACAATAGGAGCTGGAAATGATTATGCTGGATAAGCACTGAGTGTTAAAGTTAGGTAAAGGGATATACTGGATAAACTTTCAGTATCTGTACTGCAAACCATAATGCCCAAAAGGAGAGAGAGAGAGAGAGAGAGAGAGAGAGAAAGTGAAAGTGAAAGTGAAAGAAGAAAATGCCTGCCATAGAGTCAGGCTAGGGGGCAGGAGTGATGGGAGGGGACTTGGGGACACTAGTGCTGAGAAATTTACAAGGATGGCAGGATAGGTGTTCGAACACTTTATGACTGAAACCAAATTACAATTTGCAAAGAACGACGCTGTAAAGTTCTATCTCACAGTGATTTAATAATAAATTTTTAAGAAAAAAAAGGAAAGAAAGAAAATGATTGTAGGCTTTCTGCTGATGGTTAAGAAGGGGCAGAATTCCAACTCGATGGTGAAGACTAGAATTGTGCTTCTGCGTGATGCAGTTAGTGTGACGTGTACAGATACTGATGTGATGTGTGAGGGCATGTGCTGGAAACACAGACTGCAGTGCAGTGTCAATTCATAATAATGCTATTTCAGTAAAAGTGGGAACATCAGTTTTACAATGACCTAAGACTGGGTTCTACTAATAATCTACAGAAGAAAAGACATGCTGTTTTCTTAGACTGGAATGAAGTCCTGCTCCCCACTTGAGTTAGCCAAATGAGAAAGGTCCTCTGTCTCCTTGGGACTCTTAGATGATAACTGTCAGTTGTTTTCAGTCTCTAGGTTCACAGAGATTTGCTCAAGTAGTGCTGATAAAAACGTGATGCTGGCAATTTCTAGAAGATTCTGATAATGCTGGCAAGGCCTCAGGAGATATATATGTACACACATACATATATACTTATATAAATACATACATACACAGGCATCTGAGCTCTGCTCATGGGTACCTTCCATGCTGTATTGTTGTATAAAAATAGGTGAGACATTAGTTCTCCAGATGGAGGGCTATAGAAAGCTTCTTCAGATAGAATGCAATCCAATATTCATACATCACCCAGTTCACCATTTCCAGAATGGTGGCCAATGGTCCCACTCTATACAGAATTAACAGAAAAGAAGAGACCTCTGACTAGAAAGGTGCTCCTGTATTTCCCTGTATGGTGAGCAAGAGGTATTCTGGTGGGCTTGAAAAAATGTGAAATTTACACCTAATGCACTCACGTAATCAAAACATGGAAAAAACTGGTTTGGACAAAGAATTATTTGATCTGTTTATGTTTGACTTACATAATTTAGGGTTTTGTAATTAAAGGTTATCTAGTATATCCCTTTGCCTACCTTTGTTTCGTTTGTTTTTGTTTGGGGGCCACACCTGATGATGCTCAGGGCTTACTCCTGTCTCTGCACTCAGGAATTACTCCTGGTGGGTGCTCAGAGAACCCTATAGGATGTCTGGGATCTAACCCAGGTAGGCCATGTGCATGGTATATGCCCTCACCGCTGTTCTATCACTTCAGTCTTGACTTAAATGGTTTAAATTAAGTTTTTAATACTGAACTCATGGTTCACGTTGGCTATTGCTACTGTGCTGTAACCAAATATTTAGACAGTTTCCAAGATTTTAGATTGCTGAGCCTAATTAGGCAGGAAGGCTTCTATCTACGCACAGATCAGTGAAAATCAGCAAAAATGCAAATTCTATCACTTCACAATAATGACATCCAAGCTGAGATAAGAAATAAAGAAATAGTTTATCCAGTTTTTTAAAACATGATGGACTTCCAGTCAGGAAGTTAAAATAGGGAGAGGGACTGGTCCAGTTTGCTTTTTGTTATAGATTTTCTAGATTTCAAGATGTCATGTTGACTTTCTAAGTTATTTTAAAACCAGTATTTTCTGGATGCAGAGGATAGCCATCATTTCTAGAAGAATGGAAGCCAGAGATGAAGCTTTGCAGGATGGTTGCTCCTGTTTCAGTCAAATAAACAGAACAATAACAAACTAAGTAGAATTTTAGCGCATTGATTAAAAGTCTGGAACGGAATGAGACAAATCTGGATAGTGTGTAGAAGCGATTCCTATGAAGGAGCCAATTGTGGCAAAACACCAGGAGAGAGAGAGAAAATCACTTGAATAGAATGTTTTTTTCAGTAGATATTCCTTCAAAAATTGTTTTGCAAACTTTAAAGAGGTGTTGGCAGTTTGTGGATAGGCACTCAAAGAAGTCTCAGCATATACCTTTTCCGAGTCTGAGCATCAGGAGTCAGCAAAGACCTGGGCGAAGAAGTTGTTGAATCTCCCCATGAAAATTGTTATCTCGCCAACCATAGAACTGTATAGCTTTCACTTTGGTCTCATTTCCTTACTGAAATGCAAAGAGAAGATGAGAGAGCCCGATATGCAAATTGGAACCCAAATATAAACAAGGATGTAATTCCATGGTACAATCCTCTGAGGAATGAAAATGCTCAAAAGAAAAGTTTATGAACTCTATGTTTCAGCCTAAGCTGGATACAAAAGAGTTTAGCTGTCCTTCTAGAAAACAAAAATTAATTTTCTTTGGCCAAATTAAAATTAATTAAAATTATGCAATGTTGCCCTTGTGTTAATTTTAACGGTGAGGTTGTTCTGATTTAAGGCTACAATTAGTTCTAGTGTTTGAAAGAGAAGCTCTGTAATCGAGACAGGACATTTTAATAATCCTGGTTATAAACATTTAATACATCATCTTTAGGGACTCACAAACACATTGTAATTAACTTTTACAACTGAAATAAATCAGATTGCATTAGCATATTGCAAAGGAAAAATCATTTGCATGATTGAAAACAGCTTCAGAAAATTATGTGTATCCGGCTTCATACAAATAACATTGCAACTTTTTCCAGGTTTCTTGTTTGTTTAGTTTGGGGGCCACATGCAGAGGTTCTTAGGGCTTACTCTTGGCTCTGAGTTTAGGAATTACTCCTGGCTGGACTAGGGAAACCACATGGGTTGCTAGGGACTGAACCCAAGTAGCTGTGAGTAAGGTTAGGGCCACAGTTCTATTATTTTTAATACATCATCTTAGGATAGTTTAGCTAATTATAGCTTTTACATTAATAGGAAATATCTTGATTCTGAAGAAGGAGAAAAAGTTATTCTGTGGTTGGTTGGCCTGTGTCTTACTAACTGGGGGTCATAGTCAAAGTGTAGTCAAGTACTTTCTCTGAAGCTACCTTTATTCTCTGAGCAAATAAACTATCAGGAGAAAATGATTTTTGCTATTCATGTGTCTAGAATTAAAATGATTAGCAGGAAGGAAGAGGCTTAATATTGAATTAAAATATTCCTACATTCAGTGCCTAATCTGCTTTATAAAACTCCAACACGCCTTCTTTTACAATAAAAATGCTCTCATTGAGGCATCGTGATTTACAACAGTATTAATATGCATGTCCTATAATGCTACTGTCCCAAAAGCACCACGCGCTACTATCCTTGCACTTTTGTCCCTGGGTCCCTTCCCAAAGCCTTTATCCCCTTTGAATCCCCTAGGTCTGTTGGCAGTGTTAGTTTGCATTAGTGATCCCCTAGCCTTGTTCCTTTATACTTCCCATAACATCAGAGAGATCATTGGATATTTGCCTTTGGTTTTATGGGGTATTTTTTGGTGGGGAGGGGTCCCATTTGGCAATGCTCAGGGGTTACTCCTGTCTCTGAACTCAGGAATTATATCTGGCAGTGCTCAGGGGACCATATGGGATGCCAGGGATCAAACCTGGGTCAGCTGCATGCAAGACAAATGTCCTACCTGCTGTACTACTGCTCTGCCCCCTGCCATTTTCCTTCTGACATGCTTTGCTTAACATGAGCCCTCCAAGTCAAAGCAAAATTCCTCCAACTTCATCAAAGTCATAGCAATGTGGAAAAATTGTGTCTATTCTAGTAGTTGGACAAGTATCCCATTGTGTGTCTATGTACATAGATATCTCACAATGTCTTTATCTATTCTTCTGTTGTTGAGCATTTGAGCTGTTTCCAGTTCTTGGCTAATGAATGTGGATGAGCATATAGCTACCCATAAGTGCATTGGCATTCTTGGGAGAGATACCAAGAAATGGAATCACTGTGACATATGGTAATTCTATAGAAAACTTTTTTAGAAGACCCCAGATTGTTTCTCATAGAGGATGAACACAAGGAAAACCCCACTAATAGTGACTGAATGTTCCTTTCCACCCCACTGCCAGTAACACCTGTTGCTTCAGGCCTTTTTGAGAAAAGTCTTTCTCACTGGCATTTTGATTTGCATTTCTTGGATAATTAGTGGTAAACAATGTTCCATGTGCCTTTTGGCTTTTTGGCTTCTTGAAGAAAGTTCAAGTTCCTTTCTCTATTTTTTTTTTCAGGAGGGGTTGGATTGGTTGTAGTTGAATTTTGTGTGTGTTTTACAGAAGGTAGATCTCAACCTTGTCCTGAGTAAATGAACTGTGATTCATAAAACAACCATGCACAGATTCATTGGAAATGAAAGGCTTCCTCATCAGTATATGCTCTAAACACATTCCAGCTCAAGTGGACCCATTGTGTAGACAATTAACTTTTCAGCTCTGGCCATTTTCTTTTAATCTATTGAGCAACTTTTGGTGCCTGGGGAGTTAATACAAACGCAGATTTTTTTTTTTTTTTGCCTCACGTTTCTTGAAACTGAATGTTAGTCCCACTGCTTACTCACTATGTGGCATTGCATTCCAGGCCTCTGTTTCACCATCTGTAAAATGTGGATGAACAATAGCATTAAAAAGAGTTACTGAGAGGATTAAATGAGCTCATGTATGCCATTTTTCTTGGAGGACTTGCTGGAACACAGAATAGGGCTCAATAAATATTAGTGATCATCATTATAATTACTAGTTCTGTGGGTTAACCTTAGGTCAAGGCCTAAGAGAAGAAAATAATCAGTTTGTTATCATCTGGGAGCTAGTAGCTTTCCTACATGGGATTTACCCGGGGCTTCTTCCATATATACATCCTGGCTTCTACCCTTCCACTCATTTATTCAATTAATACGATTCCTCTGCTGTGTTTGAAACATTCTCAAGCACGCAGGAGAGAGCTTCCGCACAAAGACCAGAGTAGACAGACCTGGAATAAAAGAGGCGTCAGAAGCCACAACCAGTTATGAAATTAGAACGGGGGGCAGAGCCAAACATAGTTTCCAAGCATACTGGCCGAGCATGTGGACCATTCTCACCCTCAGCTCTCCTATGAGAGAGAGAGAGAGAGAGAGAGAGAGAGAGAGAGAGAGAGAGAGAGAATGGGGGAGGGAAAAGGAGGGGGAGATCAAGAAGAGGAAACAGGGAGAAGACAGACCACACAGAGACACACAAAGACAGAGTGAGAACATGTAACCAATCCCAAAGAGAGTAGAACACACGTCAGTATTTACAGATTAATTTTAGACTGAAAGTACGGTGGCAGGACGTTTGGGCAACGACATTGACTTGCTAGACTGAGGCTTTTTCCAGGAATTCAGAAAACAATCTTTTATACCTGAAAAAATGAAATTAATATTTTAAGACTGAAAGGAGGTTGACACCTCTTTGAAAGGAGGAAATTGCTGAACGGCAAATTAAACTGGCTGTGGTCATTTGAAGTGAGCCCGAGAGGGCTGAATTTCATTTAGGCTGAGTTTTAAAACAAGAGGTGAATGGGTTCTCTTTGCATAAATATTTCTATCAGTATTCCACGTAAGCTTGATTGGATCAACAGGCAACAAATGAGGTAGGAGTGCAACTCGTTCTGGAAAGCTCTTCATTTTGCTCTTAGTCCTGAAAGAGAGTCTTTTTATACCCTGGGCTCCCTCTTTTCTGAAAGTATGTGAACTCCCTAATGGGGAACTTCTCATTTCTCCTGAGGCTATAGTTTATTGACTCAAAAGAGCAGTAGCTTAATTAAGAGAAGAAATGAAGCCTATTGCATAATTAACTAGACATTTACCTAAAATCAATAATCTAATCGCCACACCTACATCAGGGATAATGTTCATCCTATTGAAAACAATTCATTTACATCTATGTGTTAACAAGGTGATTGGTGGTTTGCTTAAGAGACTAACCCGATCTGTAAAGTGATAATTTATTGAACAATCAATTACTCTTTTGAGGAGTGCAATGAAGAGCCACAGCAGGTCTGCATATGAAAGGTCAAATTCAGCACTTTGCTCCTTAGCTCATTCTCATCAGCACTAAGATGCCTAGACAATAAGTACAATTTTATTTTAACACCATCTCTTTGGGTTTGTTAGTTTCATAGGGCATCAATGCATGGCAAGACATTTATAAATATACTAATCACTAATTTAGACCTGTATCCTGTCTTTACAATAGATTTCTAAAACTGGACTTGCGTTTCCTCCTTATTATAGATGCAACCAACAACACTCTATGGGTTTATGACAATGAGAAGAGTTGTTATTGAACTAGAAAAATAATTTTATATTTATCTAAAATATGGAGCCATTGTGGTGGGGGGACCTTTAAGTTTAGATGAATTAAGGATCTCACTATGCCTGCACTTCTCCAAAGTTTATTTTAATATTTTCATCCTACACAAATGGCTGTAAGACTTAAGGTGCTTCCTATTTAATGACTGTTCTCAAATCATTTTATTTCTTTAAAAATAGTGTCCCAGCTTACCATCAATTCTTTTCCATTCCCTTTCAGTCCTGACTATCACTCAGATCCTCACAGTTTTCTACAGCGGAAGTTCTAATGCATAAAGAACAAACTCTGGAACAGTTTTGATGCCGACAGGATTCTACGTAGCAGGAACAGGTTAAGCATCCAAAAATCCATCCTAAGACTCGGCTGCCCAAGCTGTGTTTCCCAAGCAAGAGCCAAGTAGCACCGCTTTGTGACCCCAGTATATTTCAAGAGGGGCATAGTGGCAAATATGTGAATGATCTGGGGACTAAGCATGCAGTGCAGGGATTGAACCACTGGGAAGCGTTCAAGGTGTATGCCATAGACCCTATACTATCTCTTCATCACTGTCACTAAGATTTTTAAAAATAATTTCTTATCAAATCTGAGACTAGAAGAGTCAGGGAGCCACTTAAATGCATAAATATTAATATATCTAGGAACTTTTTGCACTGAAGAATTGGCCAGACTGGTCAAAGTGATTTTAAATAAGGAGATTATCAGTAGGATCCAGCAGGAGGAAAAATTTCAGTGAGTTTGGGAGGTATTTATAAGTGTTCAATCCCTCCACACTTATTTAGAGATACATTTTGGCATGAGTATAGAGCATTGCAGGACCAGGCCCCTCCCCAACACACACATTTTCTATATTTCTTTTTTTATTTTATCATTTTTTCCTTTAATTGAATCACTGTGATAGAGCACTACAAAGCTGTTCATGACTGGGCTTCAGTTATACAATGTTCCAATACCCATCCTTCTACCAGTGTACATTTCCCAGCACCAATGTTCGAAAAGTTCCCCTCCCACCATCCCCCAACTCTCCCTCCAACTTCCTCTATGGAAGACACCTCTCTCCTCTCTCTCTCTCTCTCTCTCTCTCTGTCTCTCTCTGTCTCTCTCTCTCTCTTTCTCACACACACACACACATTCTCCTTTTGTTCATTATGGTTTGCAATACACACTGAAAGTTTATCATGTCATTTTCTGAATTTCTACACTGTGTTATACTTAGAGGTTGAGTGAGAAACCACTTTAGTCCAAAATAATCCTTCACTTTTTATTGATATTTTAATGTTTTACCCTTGATGAACCTTTCTCTAGTGGAATCAGAGAAACAAGCACAGTTTTTTGTTGTTGTTGTTTTTGGCATAGTCTCACTCCTAGCACCAACTGTATCACTGTCATCCCATTGCTCATCAACTTGCTCGAGTGGGCACCAGTAAAGTCTCCATTGTGAGACTTCTTGTTACTGTTTTTGACATATTGAATACGCCACGGGTAGCTTGCCAGGCTCTGCTGTATGGGTGAGATACTCTCAGTAGCTTGCTGGGCTCTCCAAAAGGGGCAGAGGAATCAAACCTGGGTCGGCCGCGTACAAGGCAAATGCTCTACCTGCTGTGCTATTGCTCCAGCCTAGCACCAACTAAGACATGTGAACACAATGCTGGTCTCGGAGCCTTCTCTTAAATGAACATTTCACATATGCCCATGAGGCAGGCACATACATGTCACCTGCACCTCTCTTCTTGAGATATGGACTTTCATGCCTTGGGGTGCCTTTGCCCATCTGGGGAACATGGTCTGCAGGGTGCATTTTTGCTTGGAATAGGTACTGGCTTGTTCCTTCTGGAGAAGCCCATGTGCTTTAAGGTTTTAAGGAAACTTACTTTACTTTAAAAAATGTTTTTTCCATTACATTTCTTTCTGTTTGTTTGGGGGGGTCACATCTGGCAGTGCTCAGAGGTTACTCCTGGCTCTGCACCCAGGAACTACTTTTGACAGTGCCCTGGAGACCCAATGGGATGCTAGGGATTTAACCCTGGTCAACCTCGAGCAGGGCAAATGCCCTCACTTCTGTCCTATCACTCTGTCCCTCTTGTTGAATTTCTGAAGTGATCAGTTTTGAGTGTGTTATTGATACCCTCCAGCTTATGATTGTTTTTGTTGTTGTTAATTAGAGAAGGATAAAGCAGAGTCTTCTACCCAAGGCCAAAGAGACATTTTGTTTCTTTTTGTTTGTTTGTTTTGGGCTCTGGGGCCCCACCTGGTGATGCTCAGAGGTTACTCCTGGCTCTACACTCAGGAATCAGTATTGGCAGTACTCAGGGGACCATAGGGGATTCCGGGGATCAGCTGCAGGCAAGGAAGTGTCCTACCTGCTGTCCTGTTGTGCTAGTCCCCAAAGAAACTTCTCTAACTCACAACTTGCCTTGAGACATTTATGGACTAAGTTCGGGATAGATAAACAGACTAGAAGCTCTTGTAATACAACAGATAACTAGTTCTAAGTGGAAGGGACAGGAAGCCCTCTGTGTTCTAAGTGTTCATGTTCTAAAAGATAAATCAAGCCTGAAGCAGGGAAGGACTGACCCACCCTATGAGATGACAAGTCAAGTTAGAATCAACAGCAGGAGACATGCATATCTGAGCCAGACATCTAGAAGAAGCTTTGAGGCCTTGAAGCCAGATGAGGAGAAATGATCATGGGTGCATTGGAGGGGTGCAGGCAAACATATCTGAGCAGAAATGGAGGACTAACAAAATCACGTGCCAGAAAATCCTGAGCCCAAACTAGGGAGAGTATTTCCCTTGAAAGATTCTGCAATTTTCACATGAAAAGTTCCCACCTAGTCTTGAGCGTTCTCTCACTCAGAAGTCTTCCCCCGCCCCGGGGAGAGGTGCATCATTGTCTGAAATAAACTCTGCGATTTTCTGGCGCTCCCTGGTAGGAGGCAAAAGGTGGAGATCCTGGTTGCCACCCACCTTGGCCAGGTTCAAGAACAGGGAGACCCTCAGCAGTTTTCACCTTACTGCTTTGTAAAAAAAAAAAAAAAAAAAAAAAAACCTAAAAAAATAGGTGATTAGGGACTTAGGGACTTTCATTTTAAACTAGAATGGTCACGTCCCCCCTGCTTCTAATAAAAGGCCCCTTATCAATTCTTACTGGTCTGAGCTCATAGTGAGGGGCTGCGGTGGCCTAAATTTTAACCCTTTCTCTTGCCTGGACTTGAACCGGTAACACACAAGCATTCCAGCTAATCTTTCCAAATTAGCACAGCGCCAGCTCTGGAGGGTCTCATTAGATATGCAGCTGAGATTGATCAGATCTCATTTGCCTAATATGGGGCCTAACTTTGGGCACCTGGCCCCTGCGGTAGGGGGTAAGGGAGAGGAAGAACGGGTCCTTTGTCACTCCTCTGGCTCCTCACTAATTTGCTCCGCCTAATAAAATTACAAATGAATACAGCTTTATTCACATTGCCTTTATAGGTTATAATAACCTTGGTACCCCATAACCTCCTGCTAGCTGAATTAATCAGATCATATTAATATTTCTTCTTACTTTCTTTTAACTGGTTCTTCTCTTAATTAAAGGGGCCAAAGATGTAAACAGGGTAGGTGACTAGAAGCATGGCATCAAGTTATAAACAAGGCTCATTAAAAAGATGGATGTGCCGGCGGCTTGCAAAAATTGCTTACTTCGCAAGTGTACATTTTGTAATTTCCTGACGACTCAAGGAACTAATGCCACATCCCCCACCCTCCGCTTTCCCCATGTATAAAAGATGATCATTTTTGAATGCTGGGGTGGGAAAGGCAAAACCGATTCATCAACCAGAATAAGGTCTTTCACATTAGAAGCCTCGGAGCTTCAGCGCCACACGGCCTCTATAGGGAAAATATATTTGCAAGTGGGAAGGGGGCGGGAGGGGGGGAGAACAGGAGAGTGGGGGTGGGGTAGGATGATTTAACAAGAGGGAAAACCAAGAAGATGAACTTTTATGAGAGGACACGAGACATATTCAGCACGGTGTAAACGCGGAGGAGAAATGGGGCGTTTTGGAAAAGTGCGGGATGGTGGGATCTACTCGTGTTGAAGTGCATCCAGGATACACACACGCACATGAACGCTGGCACGGGGCAGGGGGGAAGGGAGTTTCATGTCTCAGAGCTACAGGGAGCAAAGGAATGACGCAAGGAGTGAAGTTCACACAAAGATAAACTGACAACCCAGCGTGACTTTGGGAGTTCGTTCAGGCATATTTCTTGCTGCCGCCGACCGACACTGCCTCTGTGTGTTCATTGATGGTGGCAAAATGAACACCTTCGGAGAGACAGGAATCCAGATTCAAATTCCTGGTGTCTGCCCTATAATCTGTATTCCATAAACTGGGTCTTTTATTATGTGTCCTGCCCATTTTCATTGGTACACACACACACACACACACACACACACACACACACACACACACACACACACACACCCCTAAGGATGCTAATTCTGCCCCAGCCCCCTTCTGCTTTGAAAAGTTTGGCTCAAACGTCTTGCCCTGAAACAAGCAAGAAGGCACCTACCTTTTTCTGCTCACTGCAATTACAAGACCACCCCAGGCACCTGCACCCCCAATCTCCTGTCCTTCCATCTCCCTCCTCAGTGAGAGAAAAAGGCGTTCTGACAGGGTGATACACAGCGACCAGCAAGACCTGGCTCCTTCATGAATAAATTAGAGATGAAAGTTGAACTGATCCCCTGCATTTTTATGGGCGGACCTCATCCTCATTTACCTAAATGCTTTGAGTAGGAGGAAAGAAAATGGAAGAGGTGAAGGTGGAAAGGTTAAAATCCATGTTTAAATGCAGGTTTGTTGCCCCACCACACACACACATACACCACAACATATAGAAGCCAGCTTAACAGTGCTGATGGTTTCTAAGACATTTAAGGGAGGAGAAAAAAAAAGAAAGAAAGAAAGATCACTTACGCTCGCACACACACGCGCACACACACACCACCTCCCATCACTGGTGCTATTTAAATCAAACGCTGCAGTAGTGACTAACAATTCACACAGGTACAGGTATATATATATATATATATATACATATATATATATATATATACACACACACACACACACACATTTGCAAAACGTCTATACATGCATTTGCAAAAACACGGTTCTGTTGGATGCTGCCACACACAGCTGACTTCAGTAGGTGCTTCATCAAAAGCATCTTTAACGGGTGGAGAGATTCCATCACCTCAGAGAGAGTCAGCCCCAGGACCTAGTGGCTTTGGAACTCTGCCTCTGGCTGTGATTCCCCAATGCCTGGAAAAACCAGCGACGATGCTGTCTGACCTGGGGTTTGGGATTGTGAAAAAATAAACAAACAAACAAACAAACAAACAAATAAATAAATAAATAAGCGGGCCAGTAGGAAGCACTTCACGGAGGCACTGGAGGTGTCCTTGGTTTCAAATGTGTGCCTGATATGCTCACCACAAACGCAGGGCTCAACTGCTCCTGTGCGTAGAGGGCTGGACTGCCAGGGAGAGAAAAACATTAACTACCGCAAAGGTTGCCTGATAATGTTGGGGTTCCCTGGGCAGCATGTCGGACACACACACACACAAAACACACACACACACACACACACACACAAAACATCAGATTTCTGCAGTGGTGTCAGTGGAGAAAATTAAGGCAGCTGGGTCTCTTGGACTTTGCCCCTCTCACGTGACAACTGTAACAGGCAGAGGAAACCAAACCCCTGAAAGATAGAAGCGAACTGGTTAATTCTGCAATGCTGCCATTCCCTTAATACTTAAGCACAATGTTTTTTGAGATTGTAAACGACGTGTTTTATGGTTTAAATTATGTTTTCCTGGTAGGGGGAAAAAGTCACTCTGACATTTCATTTTTTCCTAATGAGGGACGCTCTCCTCTCTACTCCCCAGCTCACAACACAAACATTTTTGTATGAAGCCTTTTCATTTTACTGAAGCTTTTCATAACTGTCATGTTTCTTAAGCTAAATAAGCCTCAAGGATAAGTTATACTGCTTCTACTCCAGTGAAAATTCTATGCCACTCTGTATTTTAATAATCGTTTTTAATTTAGCATCAAAAGTTCCATTGGTACTGGAGATTCTTATTTTGCATCAGGTTTTTGTTTTGTTTTTGTTTTGTCTTGGTTTGAGGGATTTTTTTTTTCTTTTCTAAAATGACAAAGTTTCTGGGATACTAACCCAGATCCACTTTAAAAAAAAATTGACACCAACTTCATTAGCGTTTGGGTAGGTCCTGGGTTATTTCTTCTAAACACAAAGCTTAGCATTTCTCACAGTCCCGCAGATGAGCCTCAACAGATTTTTGAATAGTAAAACTTTTCATCCCCCACCCACTCCTTGGAATGATTTTTCTGAAATGGATGGTCCCTTTTTCTCCTTTCACCATTTGTTATTGAGGAGATTCACTTCCAGACCCCTTTCTTTTACTCGCAACTTCCTCTAAACAAAGGGCACAATAAATAAACAGAGGAGATAAGATGCTTCCTTCTACACCACTCCCCCCACCCCTGCCACCCCCTGGGCCAGTTTTTTCCTTGGAGCCCTTGAGCAGCCAAATGCACTTTAGCCCTTCAAATATTGTCCTGAATCCCTGCCCACCAAATGGAATTCCAAGTCGCCACTGTTAAGGACATGTATTTTTCCTCGTACTTTTGGCAAACCTATCTTGCTGACTACACTGAGGAAGGTTGCAAGTAATTGTGTATGCGTTTCTGTGAAAGATAAATGACCTTCCTTCCCAAGGACACTTGGCCAGGCCCTAATCCTGACTGCGTGAGAGTGAGTGTGTGTGTGTGTGTGTGTGTGTGTGTGTGTGTGTGTGTGTGTGTGTGTGTGTGCGCGAGCGCGTGTGTGTATCAAAGCCTGACAAGGCACCTTGATCATTTCCTCATTTGGAGACCTATCCAGGGCCCGCACACCCGACCCCCCTCTCAGAAATGTTATTATTCTGTCCTGAGGCCTTCTTTAGCCAGGATGTTACTTCATTTCCACCTT
Source organism: Sorex araneus (assembly GCF_027595985.1). Classification (NCBI taxonomy): domain Eukaryota; kingdom Metazoa; phylum Chordata; class Mammalia; order Eulipotyphla; family Soricidae; genus Sorex; species Sorex araneus. Next base: position 50,357,320 of record NC_073307.1, on the reverse strand, counting down.
TTGTCTCAGCCTGAATGTGAATGATGCTCTTTCAGCAATATACGGTCGCTTAAACTCCCGGCTGCTGCCTTACATAAATATACACCACCCGTCTGCCCTATAACTCACTTTAGGCCTGGAAAAATAGCAACTTCCTTTATTGGCCAGATACTCTCGCAATTCCCAACAGCTGCCTGTCTTCACCTCTGAGGGTCCTTATCTTCAAGTTTCCATTTGTCTCAGCACTATTCCGGGGGATTGCCAATAAAAATGATTCCCATTTTTATAACCCCTGAGAACACAGGGGCCAGCTTTCCAGAGAAACCAATCCCCCCAGCCCCAAGTAAACAAACAAAACCTCCACAAAACTTACCCAAAAGGGGTATTTTGTCTTTAGAAGAGAAGCCTTAAAATGGAGTGAGTTGAAGAGTCAATAAACTGTGAACCAGAGTAGCTAAACACCTTAATTGTAATCAGGAAAATCTCTATTTTCTTTCCTGAGATAACCAACCCCCAAATACACCCACCCAGAGTTATTGTTTTGTTGTTTGGTTCAGCTTTGAATCCTCACCTGGTGATGCTCGAGGGTTAGCCCTAGCTCTGCACTCAGGAATCACTCCTGGTGGTGCTTGGAGGACCCTACGGGATGCCAGAGACCAAGCCCGAGCCAGCCATGTGCAAGGCAAGTGCCCTCCACACTGTACTATCACTCTGTCCACCAAACTTATTTTTTTTAAATCTTTTAATATGTAAGCAACTACATCTGAAAAGAGCATCACCTTATTTATTGTTATATTCATTGTTTTTTTTCTCCATTAAAAGTTCCAATCCCTTTCCCAGGCTTCTGAATTTGAGAATTATTTTTGAAGAGAGTCTAGCATGTGTGAGGCACTGATTGAATCCTGTTGCCACACAAGACCAGGCATTTGACAACAACAAAAAATTAAGAAGGGAGACTGGAGTGATAGTAAGGCTTTGCACTGCACCTGGGTGGCCCAGGTTTGATCTTCCGCATCCCATATGGTCTTCTGAGCCCCACCAAGAGTGATCCCTGAGCACAGGTCCAGGAATAAGTCCTGAGCATCATCAGGTGTGGTCCAAAAAAATGTTTTTTTAATAGACAAACTTTTAAGAAGGTTCAGTTTTTATTAAATTCATTTTCTAGAAGAAGTGATGCAGGAGAGAAAGAAAAGTGCCTTTGACAAGAAAAATTGCTCGATACCAAAAAACTAGTTTGACGGATTATGGTATCTTATTTATAGATGTTAGGGATTAGGAGACATTCATTCTGGGTGTGCTCCTCCCTTCTACGGAATTTGGGACAGCTGGCTACAGCCATTTGAACTCCAGTCGCCACATTTGTCAGATTAGGGCTAAATACCTCCCTGCCATGGTGATGTTTGGAGAATTCGAAAAGAAAACAGATGCTAAGAAGCAGCTCCCCAGCATTCTGAGGAAGGCACTTCTCCCTTATATTCTATATGTGAAAAGTATAACTTGGTTACTCCACACAGTATTCAAGTAGAGATGTTACCAAAGAGGAGGGGCAAGGGATGAAGGAAATAAATCATCAAATGGGTCCCACACTTGTGCTTCTAAATCTCAGCCTGAAAGAAAGGGCAAGGCCACCCATGTGTCAAAGGCACACTTCAATAAAAAAAAAAAAAAAAAAGATTAGAAAACCAAAATCACAAAGTCAACTCAAGAAACAGGGGGACTTGCCAGGTGAGAGTCACAGCCCAGAGTTCAGATCTCCATAGGAGGAAGGAAAAGAAGGTCACCCTCCCCACACACACACACACACCACACACTCACACACACCCATGCATGTGACTGAGTGGTGCATTGGCCAAGTGGAAACTTGCCATTGTTAAGGTCATCAAAGCTCCGCCTGCAGGGCCTGTATTTCCTCTCTGCTCCCTTAACCCAACATCTCCCCCAGAGCACAAAAGATTATTGTGGACAAATCATCTAGCTGAGTTCAACACAATAAATCTGCCCTTAGGTCGGCTCCCAGATGAATGCAAACCATAGTGTGGTGCCGGAGATTGAACTAGGGTGGGCCACATGCAAGGCAAACACTTTAACCCCTGTGCTGTCTCTCCAGTTTTGTGTAATGTTCTTGAAATGGGCAACTTTTATCCTCCTACTCTCTGCCCATTAAAGGCTTTCAGGACCTTTGTCAGGATGTGCCCTTCTACTTTCCAAGTAGACCCAAATCTCCAACAACCCAAAGAGGAATTGTCATCTTAGAGTCTGTGTGACAGAGGAAGCCCAGAACGTTCTAAATGTCCATTAAAATAGACTAGGGGTAGAACAAAGCCATTCTTTGAGGGTCAAATGTTCCCATTTAAGTGGGGAAATTTTTCTGCTCCAAATGAAATGCAATGAAATATATGCCACCCCATCCTCCATGTCCCAGCCCCCCCAAAACCCTACAAAATTACTGGATTACTAGCAGCTATTTTATTTATCTGAAGATTCTAAGGATGGTAAAATCTGCTGTTTCACATTGTAATTATAAGCTCATTTCTAAAGTGTTTCCTGAGTATTTGCAATTATTATCAGGCCCAGATGTAGCCAAGTGTTGGCTTGTAAAACTCTGTTAGTCAGCCGGGACGCACAGAATGTCACTCCGCACTGCATCTGTAGCATCTGCTCCTCTCTCCACCTCCCCAGCCCCCAAATGGTGACAAAGGTCGAATCTATTGTTTGTGATACTGTAGTTGTGATGAGGAGAGCGAATGGATGTTGTGATGGGGATTTCTGAACCAGAGCGTCCTTAACAACAGGAAGCCAGGGACAGGAGGAACTATGAACAAGTGCCTAAAACATGAAGGAAGTGGGGACCTCCAGGAGAAAACTGGTAAAATAGTCCTTTCACCTGGCCATTCTGTCCTAAGAAAATCAAAGATTGTTCGCTGGGTAGAAAGTTCTTCTCAGGAAGAATATCTGTTGTTTTGCTCTATAAAAAAAAAAAAAAAAAAAATGGCTGACTCTCATTCTAAATCAGAAAATCAGAAAACCTAATTGAAACTTCATGACATCTTGACTCTAATTTGAATTGCCACCCAAAGGAAACCTTGTCAGTCAGGTCTGTCCCAGAATTCCAGATTTTGGAATGACTTTGGGCCCACTTCCTTTTCTCTTTCTGCTCTGCTTTCAAATAGGTTCTACTGGCTGACTGGCTCAGACTGGCTGGACAAACACCACTAACACCTGCCCCTCTGCAGCCCCTCGAGAGAGCCATGGTTTTGAGACCAGCAAATCAACAAGATCCATACATGGAAGCTCTATGGAAAAGGCAGTGGTGAAGGGGATGCTCTTAGGAACTGCCAAGAGAAACGGGGTCCCAGAGGGTGAGGGAAATGCAGGATGCTTTTATAAAAGCTTTAAAAAGCTTTCCCTTGCTCAGTGGAGTGTATTGTGAGTTTCTTTGGCCATCAAAACCCTGTCAAGGGGGCCCCAAGTGATAGTACAGCAGGTAGGGCATTTGCCTTGCACGAGGCTGACCCAGGTTTGATCCCTGACATCCCATATGGTCCCCCAAGCACCGCCAGGAGTAATTCCTGAGTGCAGAGCCAGGAGTAACCCCTGAGCATCGCTGGGTGTGACCCAAAAAATTTAAAAAAAAAAAACCTTAGCCAAGGGAATTGCCAACTCTAGTTCCTCAGGGCTAGGTCTGTAGAATGAATAGTCATGGGGACCTTCTGATCTCAGGGCCTTCTAGGACCCATTTAGACTGCACCATTAGACTTCGCCAGGAGTAACTCCTGTGCATTGCCAGGTGTGACCCAAAAATTAAAAGAAAAGAAAAATCAAAGACAAAGTGGCAGAGAACAGGGGAATGAAAAGGGAAATGGGGGTCCTCTTCTTTCTTAAATGTGTTTTCTGTGATGTTAGTATGAGAAAGGGACCCAAATGCTTATTGGGGTGACAGTATATCATGACAGAGAGAATTACAGAATGCACACGTGAGCTTTGTACCATCTTTGAATACTTTACTGCCTTTTCTCCCTTCACTGCCACCTGGTTAGACTCTGTCAGCTCTCACACCCCTTCTGAGGAGACAAGCCTCCCTCGCTGCCTGTATTCTGCAAAGTCAACATGGCTTATGAAAATCAAGTTGTATTCTGTATATTTAACACATCATCCTGGAGGATAATAATTCTGGAATCTGAACTTGTTTCTGCTATCTAGCCCTCCTTGACAATGATTTATGAACCAGAAAACAAGACAGCTTCATTTTCATAAAGCAAACGGAACCTTCTGGACCAGAAGGAGCTGTGAAACTTGTTTTGACTCGAAAACTGAAACAAACATGACATAAAAGTCAATACAACCGCACCACTGGCTCTCACTTTAGAGAATAACTTTCCCCCCGCTGCAATCCAGCCAGATGACAGCTGAAAATGCTGCATTATCCAATAGCAATTTTTTATCTTCACTAATTACCATCCTTGGTGTGATCACCAAGGACGTTGCAAAAATGGAAATGAGCACATGACAATCATCTCTGAGAAATGTCAAGTGTCAGTGATTGGGAGCTTAGGGAAAAAATATGATTCAAGGAAATACTTGTATTGGAAGCCTTTAGATGACTCAAACCTCAAAGATGAATCAAGATTATTTGCTTGGTGTGGATATAGTTTACCTTGAGGGAATGTTTCTTAGAATGAGAATTGGCCAAACAATTGAAAGCGGCATAGGGAAGAGATGAAACATTGGAAAGATGTTAATGCCTTTGATGCGTGCTTAATCATAATAAGAAACTCTGCTGTTTCATGTGAAAGGCAATTTAAATTCTAAGTGGGAGAGGGAAAGACTCACCCCAGCCTATACTCGAGCGAAACCCTTTGCTGGGGTCAGCTCTTCACCTGCTCTCTGGCCCTGGACTCTTGCCTCTGTCTTCCTTCTCCATAACACAGTAGCATACAGACAGTAGGGGTGCTGAACGAAGATTAACGAAGCATGCCTGAAAATATTTCCAAACGTCCCTCTTATGGTGTTCACTTTGAGTTGTTTAGCCAATGTTGAAACAAGTCTGCTACCATTTTCATTTGTCCTATGAGAAGAGAAAGATATGTTGTGACTGGTTATCCACTGGGCTGAGAGGCAAGGTTCTGATTGACCGGAAGCTCCTAAAATGATACAAGGGTGACCTGAGATTCTATCTCGAACACATCTGGGGAAATTGGGCAGGAGTTTCCTGACAGCCTGATTCATCTTTGATAATCATCTTAAAAGGAGACGGGAGCATAAAACAATATGCACTTTAATGGACTGCATTTGGCTACCTTCAGTGTCTGAATAATTTATTTTAAATCGTTACCTTCATAAATACTGCTATTAAGCACAAATGAGAAGTATTACATGGAACTCAAGTTCTCACGTAATTCTGAGTCCGCCTTAACCTGTTATGCTTTAGAAACCGATTTTATTTGGGAAATTAAACACCCTATTTAGAGGGAGGCCCATTTGGGACAACATGAAAGATGACACAAAGACTGTGTAAAAGTTTTCTCGGGTGAAAATCAAGAGAAAGAAATGAAGTCATGACTTTTGAGTCACCACCTTTTATTTGAGTCTAACCTTTCATTTATTGTAGTTTTGTTTTTGAAGGCTAAAATTTGCATGCAAAAGATTGTTATATTATGTACATTTTAAACAATTGGTGTTTGCAAAAAACACCCTTTTAGCTACCTTCCCAGGTAAGGAATATGAAATCACTGTTTAGTAAAGGATCTCTTAGCTTCTCACACTCCGTACCCATTTCTCAGCCCACCCACTTATCCTGTCACTATTCTAATAATTCTTTAATGATTAGAAGTAAACTTCATCCTCTATTATTAGGAGATTAATCTCTATTATTAGGAGATGTGATTCAGTGGACAAGTTACTTTTATATATACCAGGTCCTGGGTTTGAACTCACACCACAGTAGTGACAATAATAATCACAACAACAAAAATAAATATTAATAATAATTTTCATCAGAATTTTTCACCTTTGTATAATATAATGTGTTGAGATGGACTTTAAAAAATGTGTGTGTGTAATGTGTAAATCTTTCTGCTTCTGCTCAAGAGTCCATTATTGATATGAGCTGGTGCTCAGATGAAACCCATTGGCTTCTTTTATTCCAGTGTATTTTCCATTATATATATGTAATCCTGTTTATTATTTATTAAATTCTACCAATGATGAGCTCTGTACTTTTTTCCAATTTTGTCTTATTTAGGGTATTGCTGGACACATATGTAAGAGGTTCTGCAGATAAAGATCTAGAAGCAAATCAGCTGTTGGAAGGTACAGATTACTTGAGGATGTTGAACTGTTGTTAATTATGGTAATATTACATTGTTCACAGGCACAAACATTGACCTACCATTGTCCCAAAACCATCACCAGCTCAAAATAAAAAGCACATTCACTGAAAAGCAATTCAATCTAGGGACAATACGTCATTAAGGTGAGATCTTTATTTTACAGTTTGTGGCCTTAGAGTCATGTAGATACAGTAATACTTAACAAAAATGGTTTTGGTAACCAATGGTCAAGCAATATTGGGTTGATTTTTGTGTAGAACACTCTAAACTGAGAGTCAGTTATATAGGGCTGGCTTTTACTGAAAACATCTAAGCAACTAGAATGTCATGTTAATTCTTGGAATCTCAAAAGTGGAGATGGGAAAATAATTTTACAAATTCTAATAATGAGTTAATTTTTCCCCCTTCGTACCTCATTTGGACAAGGAGAAGTAGCAAGAAGGTAAAGCCATGACATCCAGGAAGATAGAGCTCAGACACTTAAGTTTTGATGTGCTTTTTCCTAGTCATAACTAAGGAAGCCTAGAAATACTGAAATTTCCTTGAAGCTTCAAGTATGGCAATATTGTACTTGACTGACAATAAAATAGTGAAAAGCTGTAGAGTTCTCAAGACACATGACTCACCGTCCATAAATTCTCGAGCAATGACTTGACTAATCACGTCGGTGTTTTACACATAAAGATTTAATCAAAAAGTATTTTCTTACACAGACCCGAATGGAGGAGGCTTGCTGAATTTAAAGATTTAAGCACATCTAGTTCTTAATGATTTCTAGTGACAGAGAGACTAAATGATTTTATGACCATCCTGTCACTGATGGAGACCAGTCGAGTATTGACAGATATTAAAAACGTATTCATGTTAACTAGACTGTGCAGACAGTGCACAGACTTTCTCAGGACATCGAATTAATGGTTTTCTTTCAGACAAAGAGACATAAAATACATAAGAAAGGTTACGGTTGGTCCTCATGTGGTGGCCACTAGAGAAAAAAACTACATCAGCCATATCCTTTCTAAGAATAATCAGTCTTAGCTACTATATAATGAATCCATCAGAGGCAATTATTGTATTGACTATAATGGTAGACAAACCCTGAGCTTGACCCTGCTCTGTATTCTCACTCAGATGAGAGATGGGTGCAAAACATGGGCACATCTTATCACCTGAATAGGCCAGCAAAGTGGAAATAGAATTTACCGGTGCATTTGCGAACAAGCTGAAACCAAACTTTGATCAATGTGCTGTGAATTACATCTTGGAGTTTCTTGTACTACCAAGGAATGTGAAGGACATATGAAGAAGCAAAGATAAATACGGAAGTGACTTTAAGGTTGTCTGTTCTCAAAAATTAGTTTCAAATGATACATGACAATTTAAATGTATTCAAGTCATGAGTTAGCCAACAGTTCAGAGTGCCTTTTGGTATTTATTTGTTGATATGGAGAGCAATTACCCAGAAGCTCTCTGTGGTTTTGCTCTAAAGGCAAAAGGATCTATGCATGTTGTTATATAAAAGCACTGACTGAGTCAATGTCACAGCAAGATATCATGGCCCCTCTCAGCGGTGCAAAGGCCCTTCCTGCATGTGACTTGCATGGGTGACCACAGGACCAGAAAACAAGAAATCTCAATGCATCATGGTGGAAACAGTGGCTTATTCTTTCAAATGTGACTTACTGATTACCTGCTATGTGTGAGGCACTTCAGCACTGTACAATGACTCTGGTGGAGAGAGGAACGCTCAAGAGAACCACTGGTTTTCTTTGAGAGGTAGTGATGTGAAGGGCAGGGCATGCATGGAGTGCATGTGACTGATGTTTGGTTCTTGGATTTTGCAGATCTGAACTGTGTGTCTGTTGATAGCTGGCTTTAAGGCAGAACCTGTAATAGTGCATTGCCTTGATTATGCATGTGCATCCTTATGTTGGGTATAAACTTAATGCTGTTGCTCATAGTAACTAAAATTTTATGATCAAGGTTTTATGTGAGAAACTTATTGTAATGACTATAAAGGTAGACAAACCATGAGTTTGACCCTGCCTTGTCTTCTAACTCAGATGAGAGATGGGTATAACACAACATGGGCTCATCTTACCACCTGAATTAAGCCTGCATTGTAAAAATACAAGAATTTAATGGTGTGTTTGCAAATGAACGAACACAAAACTTTAATCAATGCGGTGTGGATTCCATCTTGAAATAAATAAAAGCCCTATGAAGATGTAAGTCCTGATTAAACATGAGAATAAACCAAGAGACTCATTACCTGTACCAAACAAGACAGATTTCTTGTTTATACTTATTCCTTCACCCAAAGCTCCTCCAGAGTTGTCTCTGGCTCATATGAGCACAGAACATGAGCCTAAGTAAGTCAAGAAGCTCATCCCTGAAAGGGAGGAAGAAGCCTTGGGGGGTGTCTGCGGCCCAAACTCAAAGTGGCTCCTTCTCAAATGCTCTGAGAGGTATGGTCGCTTCATGCAGGGTTGCCAAATGTGGAAAGTAGCTCAGCTCTGCCACGCCTGGCGGGAGACTCCTCTGAGCTCTGAGCTCCATTGCTGGCTCCTGGCTGGGTTTCCCGCCCGTGAGCTCCCCAGATCGTGGGGTCCTTGGCGCTGACTACATAGAGCTCATGGCAGGCCACACAACTGAAGACAGCAGGCAGCCAGATTAGCCCCGGAAAGCCATTCATTATGAATTTTCAATATCTTCTAAAAGGGTGGCCCACCCTTAACTACATATTTATACATATTTACTTGATAATCAATAAAGGAAAATGACTGCATTATTCTGATTAAAATCTTAACTCTCCGAGTTCCTATAAAATCACAGGGAACGAGTCAGAAAGGAATAGAGAAGGCCTGGCCATTCCTGCTCCCCTCCGGCCTGTGATATATGGTATTTTCAAGCTGCGGGGAGAGCAGACACATTAAGAAAATAGTGCTAATGATATTAAAGTACTTTACAAGGCTTGTTACTAAGAGCTGACAAACCTGTCAAGTGTATAATGTAGGGGACCATCGTAACGTTCTCAGAAAACCATACCTCTACCCCATTTCACTGCAATCTCCTAATAAAGGAGCTGCTATAAATTCTCGCCAGCAATGGGCCCGAGCCATGCCTTCTCACCCCAATGTGAGGACATGATAAATATAAAAGAAAATGGCTGTCAGTTTTGGCGCCTGAACCTTATTACAAAGTCTTAATCTCACTGGCCTCAGCACCTTTTATCACCGCCTTGTTATGAGCTGATGGCTTTTTTATTTGCTGGGAGATGGAGGATGTGTCATCTGATGTCCTTTTATGTAGCCAGTGCTCTGTCCTCTCATGGAGGAAAAAAAACACATTTTATATGTTTATTACAGTAACCGATTAAGTGCGCGACTCTGGCTGTTGGTTCAGGTATGGTGCATTTTGGATGGTGCGGAGCTCTGGTTTTACATACATCATTAGGTGTATTTATGTGGATGGGACTCAAATAGGAAATTAATTTTCCCCTCTGCCTGGAGAAACAGTGTTGGCAGTCAGTGGAAGTGTTGATCCTCGCTATTATTGTTATTGGCGTTGGGCATTCTCGGTTCCAAGGTCAGCCGGAAATCCCCTGCTCTCACTTTCTTCTGTCTTTAAACAGCCTGGCCTGAGGAAGGAGGACACGTAAGCACTGAGCACTCAACCCCAGCTCTGGCTCCATCACTCTGATTCTTCACATGAGACAAATTGCCAAGATCTAAATATTAGCCGAAAAAGCTCCAGGCTCACTTCCCAGGGCGAGTGAGCATTTGAACTTCACTTGTTACCTTGGCCCTGCCAGAACAGGAGCCAGGAGTTGGTTTCTAGCAATCTGGGCCTGAACGTCTCTCATGCGCATTGAACCCTTCTGAGGAGGACTAAGAGCTTTGTCCTGTCTGCAGTGCCCGTCGTGTGGCTGAGAATGCAGCTTCAGAGCAGACAATGAGCTTTTTCCTTGGACATGGATGGAGAGAATCCTGCTGAGTGAAATGAGTCAGAGGGAGTGGGACAGACATGGAATGATGGCACTCATTTGTGTGATATAAAAAAAAAAAAACATTATATGAAACTAATACCCAAGGATAGCAGAAACAAGGCCTGGGAGGACTAGTTCATGGCTGAAAGCTTGCCATAAATGGTGAAATGGTGTTGTGGGGTAGAGGATAGCTAGAAGAGACCACTATGACAATGATACTTGGAAGTGATCACGCTGGACAAGAACTGAGTGCTGAAAGGAAGTAAAAGGATAAACATGATAACCCTTCAGTACCTGTATTTTAAACCACAATTTCCAAAAGGAAAGAAAGATAAAGAAAAAAAGTGCCTGCCATAGAGGCAAGTGTGGGAACTGGGGAAGGGGACCTAGGGACATTGGTGGTGGAAAATGTGCACTGGTGAAAGGACAGGTGATGGAACTTTGTATGACTGAGACTCAATGATGAACAGCTTTATAACTTTGCATCTCCCAGTGGTTCAGTTAAAAATAAATGCTGCTGTGTCAGAATAGGGCATTTGCCTTCATATGGCAAATCTGGCTTCTGTCCCCAGGACTCCTATGGACCCCTCAGCTCACCCAGGAGTGATCACTGAGCACAGAGTCAGGAGTAAGTCCTGAGCACTGCCCAGTGCGGCCCCAAAACCAAAATAAATAAATAAATAAAACTTGTTTCTTACAAGGCATCTTGGGGTGTTACTTCCTAAAATATATCAACCACGAGAAGATGGAGAAGTTGCTACAGGTAAGAAATGGCAGAGTTACCACTGCACCATGCAAATATAAGTACTGCTAACTTAGTTTCTTCTTGGTTTGGAAACTACACCTAGCAATGTTCAGGGCTTACTCCAGGTCCTGCACTCAGAAATCACTTAGAGCAGTGCTGGCGACTACCTTGGTTCGATCCTCAGCATCCTATAGAGTCCTTGAACACTGCCAGGAGTGATTCCTTAGTGCAGAGCCTAGAGTAAGACCCCAAGATGCCTTGTAAGCAGCCGTATTTATTTATTAATTTTGTTTTGGGGGCCAACCTGGAGGAGCTCAGAACTCCTGGCGAATACAGATAACTCTTAAATTAAAGATCTATCTATCACTGTCACTGTCACTGTCATCCCATTGCTCATCAATTTGCTCGAGCTGGTACCAGTAATGTCTCTATCGTGAGACTTGTTACTGTTTTTGGCATATCAAATACGTCATGGGTAGCTTGCCAGGCTCTGTTGTGTGGGTGAGATACTCTCAGTAGCTTGCCGGGCTCTCCGAGAGGGGAGGAGGAATTGAACCTTGGTCAGCCACATGCAAGGTGAATGTCCTACCCACTGCACTATCTATCTATGTTTCTATTTAATCTTAAAAGGCTTGAGTCTATTCTGTCTGCTTTCCAGAGAGGGTTTGAAGGTGCCGAGGGAGTTAGTAACCTGCTCAAGATCAAAATGTTTGCAGAGGAAGGGAAAGGGTGGCCCTACCCTCTGTACTATAACCATCAGATGGTTGTGTTTGGGGTCTGGGATACTGGCTGTGCACTCAGGAATCTCTCAATGAGATGAAGTTATCCAGAGATGCCCCCAATCACAAGAAGACCAGCTGTGGATGAGGACTCTGTGACTAGAACCATTGACATCCATAGATCTGTAGTAAAAATTTTCAAATGAGCAAACCAGCATCGCCAAAGCAAACCTGCAGACCTATAGGTCTGATAGTTAACTCAGAAAGGAAAGCACCCTTTTCCAGATGACCTTCCGCCTCTAGCTCCCCCACTCCCCAAATGGACAGAAAGGCAAGAAGTGAACTCTAGGAGGCAATGAATGGTTGATATTTTTACATCTGTTTGACATCTGCAAGGGTGAAGGTAAAAGGTTTGAGCTTTCCCTCCTAAGCTTTAGATCCTTTTGCTTGTGAATTGGCAGCAAAATACACAAAGGATGGTGGGATATGCAGCAATCCAGATGCAGGAATCGTGTTGGTTACTTATCTGTCCTTCCTTTTATTTCTCGGTCAATAGGTCACAGTTTGAAAGCTCCCACCCACTTCCCAACACACACGTGAAACCATCAATGTGTTTCCTACTTCCTATGCCAGCCCCCTTCGTTTTTCAAATGTCACAGTCTTGATTAATTTTCCCTTGCCTTTTATGCTCTGCTGACATTTGGGAACCAATTCTCCTTGGAGAACCAACTTCCCCTACCCTAGACCACGCCACAGGTCTGTAAGTCAAAATGAAAATTAGCATCACTCTTGAGATCTCCACCCCGGGCATGTGGAAGATGGTATAATTCCTCCGTTGTGACCATCAGGGATCATGTGACTGGCTCTGTTGTTTCACGTTTGGAGAAGATAAGAGGACAGACAAAAAACCTGCTCTGGGGGGTGGGGGGCTATGCTTGGGAATAATTCATGTGGGGAAACCTCCCAACTACCAGTCATAGCACTGAAGGCAACTCCTTCCATGAATATGAACATCAACAACAAAATCTAAAAATAGACATAGCTTCTGAAGTGGTACTTGATTTTATTTCCAGGTTTCATAAGCAATGCTTTTCTGGCTCACTGCTCAGAGTCCACTACTGGTATTGCTGAGTGTTATGGTGGGTAAGGAGGGTGGGAGGTCTTCGCAGTGCCAGGGTTCAAACCCGGTACTCCCCCATGCAAAGAATACCTTCTGGCTCATTGAGCTATGAGCTATCTTTATGGAACAATCTTAAAATTTCACTAGTCTCTCTCTGATCCCATCCTTATCCTTTCCATGGTCATAATTTATTATTATCTTAATTGTAATAGGTCTTTTGTATGGTGGGGTTTTTTTTTGTTTTTTTCTTTTGCTTTTTGGGTCATACCCAGTGATGCATAGGGGTCACTCCTGGCTCATGCACTCAGGAATTACCCCTGGCGGTGCTCAGGGGACCATATGGGATGCTGGGTTTCGAACCCGGGTTGGCCATGTGCAAGGCAAACTCCTTACCCGCTGTGCTATCGCTCCAGCCCCAGGTCTTTTATATGGAAGAGGCAATCCACCATGTAAATTTAGAACATCGTGGAAAATAAAAACATTATGTAATGATGACAAATGCTTGATCCTGGATTACAAAACTCAGATTAATAAGCAGAAGGGGGACATAGGGAAGAAAGAGGTGGACAGAGATGACATAGTGATGGAGGATGCTGGACACTTTGGTGTTGGGAGGAATGCAGAAACTTTGTACACCAAAGTGACAAGTCTTGAGTTGTTCTAAGCATGACAACTTAAAAATTATAAGCATGAGAACTGTCAACCAGAAATGCAAACGATCATAATGAATACTTTGCACAATTATATGACAACAAATCAGAAAACCAAGAACAAAAGGAAAGATTTCTAGTTTTTAACTTTCCAACACTGAATTGTGAAGAAACAGAAACATCTAAATGGACTGATAAAAACAGCATATTGAAACAATAATAATAACAACTGTCACTGTCATCCCGTTGCTCATCAATTTGTTCGAGCGGGCACTGGTAACGTCTCTCATTGAGAGACTTATTGTTACTGTTTTTGGCATATCCAATACGCACGAGTAGCTTGCCAGGCTCTGCCGTGCAGGCTCCATACTCTCAGTAGCTTGCCGGGCTCTCCGAGAGGGGCAGTATAAGAATAGAACATAGGTTGGCCGTGTGAAAGGCGAAAGTCCAATCGCTGTGCTATCGCTCCAGCCCAATAATAACAATAATAATAATAATAATAATTATAAACATTCTAGCAAATATAAACCCAGAACCTAGAATAGAATCCCCAAAATGCAAAGGTGGAACACACCCAAACTTATTTCACCAGGCCAGCTTTAGCCTGGATTCCAAAACCAAGTAAGAATGTTACAAGTTAACAAAATAATTGACCTGCAGGATAGTATCATGAAGGATCATAAATGCAAAAGTTATCAACAACATTCTAGTTGACAAAATTTACCAACACAATAAAAGGATGTAATAACATCATGGGAGTGAAGCTGACTTCTATTAAATAAAAGGATGCAAGAACAGCTTATGGCATACAAGTCAACGGACATGCTGTACCACATCAGCAGAATGAAGAGGAGCCCCCGAAAATCCTCTTAATTAAGGGCAGATACAATAAAATCATAAACAACCTCATGTTCGATGGGAAAAGATAAAAGCTATATTATAAAATCAAGAAAATATAATAAAGATTTCTAGTTTCCCCACTTCTAGTCAACAAAATACTAGAACTGCATATCAGAGCAATGAAGTCAGAAAAAGACATAAACGACATCCAAATTTTAAGGAATAAACACAATCATCTATGTTCAGAGTATCGGATCTCATATGTATGAAATGCCAAGGAACTCATGTTTCAAAAGTTTGAGCTAAAAGAGTCAGTAAACATGAAGCATAAGAAATCAACATACAAAAATCAGTTGCATGGTTTAATGTAGTCTTATTTGTTTATTGTTGCTTCCACTCGTTTGCTCAATGGTGTTTCATCTTTAGCTTCAATGTCTTGGAGGGCTTTGCCTATGTTTTCTTCCATATGCCTTATAGATACAGGTCTGGTATTGAGGTCTTTAATCCAGAAGCTTCTGTACCTCCAAAGAAACGTTGACCAAGATACAGAGATAGCCCACAAAATGTTAAGAATTAGTAACCCAATACCAATAGGACAAAGGGTTAATATCCAAGATATATAAGCGGCTAGTAGAACTCTATAAGAAAAATAATCCAACCTCATAAAAACTAGGGAGAAGAAATAAATAGAAACTCCCTCAAGAAGAAATAAAAATGATCAAAAGGTAAACAAAAAAAGATGCTCTACATCGCTAATCGTCAGGGAGATGCAAATCAAAACAACAATGAGTTATCATTTCACACCCCAGATACTGACACACATCAAAAAAGACCTATAAAAACCAGTGTTGGTGCAGATGCAGGAGGAAGGGACTCTCATTCTTTGTTAGAAACGCTGACTGACTGGTTCAGCCTTTTTGGAAAACAATATGGGTATTCCTAAAAAAACTAGAAACTGGGCTTTCATATGACCCAGCAATACCACTTTTGTAAATATACCCTGGGGACACAAAAACAAACAGCACAAATGCCATCTGCACTTTTAGGTTCAATAACCAGAATCTGGAAACAACCCGAGTGGCCGAGAACAGATAAGGAAACTGGTATATCTACACAATGGAATACTATGCAGCTGTTAGAAAAAATGAAGTCATGAAATTCACTTATACATAAATGGACATGGAAAGCATCATGCTGAGTGAAATAAGTCAGAAGGAAATTGACAGACATAGAATGATTTCAGTCATTTGTGGGACATAAAAATACACAGTATGAGACTAAAACCCAAGGACAGTAGAAACACTGGCTAGGAGGATTGGCCCACAGTTGGAAGCCTACCTCAAGAGCAGGGGTCACGGCGGGGGGGGGGGGGAGACAGGAATGTGAAGGAACCACTATGGGAATGATAGTTGGAAATGATAATTCTGGATAAGAACTGTGTGCTGAAATTATGTAAAAGAAGAAATACAATAAGCTCTCAGTATCTGTACTGAAAACCATAATGCCCAATGGAGAGAGCGAGGGAGAGAGAGAGACAGGGAGAGACAGAGATAGGGACAGAGACATAGAGAGATACAGACAGACATACAGAGACAGAGAGACAGAGAAACAGAGAGAGAAAAGTACCTGCAATAGAGACAGGCTGGAAGTGGAGATGAAGGGAAGAAAACTAGGGTTACTGGTGGTGGGAAATATACATGGGTGGAGGGAATGATGTTGGAAAATTGTGTGACTTGGAAACCTGATTATAAACAGCTTTGTAATTGTGTATCTCCTAGTGACTCAATTAAAAAAATTAAATTAAAAAAACAGCTGCATGACTACTGGAGCGATAGCACAGCAGGGTAGGGCTTTTGCCTTGCACGCAGCTGACCCAGGTTTGATTCCTCCACCCCTCTCGGAGAGCCTGACAAGCTACCAAGAATATCCCGCCCTCACAGCAGAGTCTAGCAAGCTAACATGGCATATTTGACATGCTCAAAACAGTAACAACAAGTCTCACAATGGAGGCGTTACTGGTGCCCGCTCAAGCAAATCGATGAACAATGGGATGACAGTGCTACAGTGCTACAGCTGCATGACTGTATATAAAAATGAGATAATTGAAAGAAAATTGTGAAAATACTACTTAAAGTAGCATCTGGACAATTAAATACTTACAAATAAATTTAACTCAGGAGATGAGATCTACACACTGAAAGGAAAAATAAACAAAGTAATGGATGATACAAATAAACGGGAAGATAGTCCATAATCATGGACTGGA
Source organism: Sorex araneus (assembly GCF_027595985.1). Lineage (NCBI taxonomy): Eukaryota > Metazoa > Chordata > Mammalia > Eulipotyphla > Soricidae > Sorex > Sorex araneus. The sequence goes on along the minus strand of NC_073307.1, from coordinate 50,340,684 downwards.
AGAATTGTACTTTGACATATCCATATAATCAGGGGCAGCATACTACTGGAGTAAGGTACTTGCCTTGAACATGTCCAATCCCTGTTTGATCCCCAGCACTGCATATGGTGTACTGAGCACTGCCAGAGTGATTACTAAGCAAAGATCCAGATGTAAGTCCTGAGTACCAACAAGCATAGCCTAAAAAGACAAAAATAAACTAAAGTAACATAAAATATTCATACAAGTCATTTATAAATTCCACAAAATCTCTATCTAAACACCACTGAGATTTTCCTATAAGAGAAGTAATTCTAAAATCAAACAAAATACAAAACATTACAAACAGTCCACACCATTTTAAGAAAGAAGAATGAAGCATCACATATCCTGATTTCAAACTATACTACAAAACAGTAGTTATCAATGGTATGTTTTTGTTACATTTTTAAAGCCCTATAAAAGAAAATTCATGCATAGCAATTATATATAACAAAGCAACAAGCACAGAGTAACTGGAGAGATAATACAGAAAGTACGGCTTGACTTGCATATGGCCAACCCAGGTTTAGTCCCATATGGTCCCTTGAGCCTTTCAGGAGTAATTCCCAAATGCAGAACTGGGAGTAAGTCTTGAGCACAGCTATTTTAACCAAAAAACAGACCAAACATACAAACAAACAAATAAAAACAAAGACAACCCCCCTAAAACAAATAAATGCACAAGCAAATGCTCAATGTTTGATCAGGGAGTCAAAGTCTCCTTAGTGAGCACTCAGAAAAAAATTCACAGAAGGGAACTCTGGCATCCTAAAGTAAGAGTCAAATGCAGAGAATCAGTTTGAACTAGTTCCTCGTTTCGGGGATCCAGGGACAGGAAAATGGGCTGGAGCCCAGGGATGCAGCAGGTATGATTTCGATCCCTAGCATCACAGGGTCCCTTGTGCCCTGCCAGGAGCAACCCCCAAACATGGAGTTGGCCTTAAGTGTCACCATTTGGTGCCCTCAAAACCAAAAAGTAAACCATAACAAGTACCATGTTTTAAGACCTTTTGGCCTATGAAGGTACCCTTACAAAAACAAAGAACATCTAATATGCTGTTGGGTAGAGAATTTATACCACAAAAAATACAGTGAAAGTAGTCATAGTGCAGATGGGAGACAGATAATGAAATCTTCCATAGCAACAAAGATGCCTGTGCTCCCTCTATGGAGTACAAAGTCTTCTTGGACTCTGACAGACAGCACTTTCCCCCGATTTACAAATGAGACCATCAGTGACCACACATTGGTTAAGTCGCTGTTACGGCAAGTGACATGTGGGATTTGAACCCAACTATGTGTAGCACATGCCTCAGGCTTAGAAATATCAGGACCCACTCCCTCTCTCAACTGTCAAACCAGGGAGCTGTTGCAAAGGATGGGGTATGCCTTGGCCTTTGCTTTCTGATAATTAAAAAAAAATCATTTCTTCAAGCACAGAATCAGTATTTGCCACATGCTCTCAAGCTCATTTTTACAACAGAATTATCTCTTTGACAACCAGGCACCAAAGTGATCTCTTTTGAAAACTAGGCCACAATCAGTTAAAATAGAAATGCCGAATGCACGGTGTGCTTTAATTTAAGTCTTGGAAAACAGCTTGGCCAAAAAAGACTTTTGTGAGTCACAGAGTATTTCAATCTGTCATTTTGCATTGACCTTCATGGGGCTGAAATATATTGTGCTGGACCTGTGAAGCTTATGAGAATGATATTAAAGTTGGTAATATTTTTTAAAATCTTATTTTATATCCACTCTGATTTTTCACTTTGCTGTGTATGGTTCTGAAAGCAAGGATGCTATGGAAAGATCTGAAGATCTGATCAACTCTTGTTAATTCTCTTGTTAGGATTTATTAAGGATAATTCAGTAAATCACTGTAAAGGGAGGATGTTTACTGACATCAAATGAAGAGAATCCCATATATACAGAGTTGAAGGTTTCTTAATAGTTCACTGCATACTGGATCTTGTTCTAAGATTTGATGAACGTCTGTTGAACTTTTGATTCAAGTGCTCTGTCATTTCTTGGAGATTGCATATGCAAGAATAATTGGAATAACTTACTTTAAATCTTGTCTCATTGAATATAACTCTTCTATAATCTGTTTCTCCCATTTTAATTTTTGCCCTTCAATAATCGGAAAAATGATTCTTTCTAATGGAGTGGATCTTTTGCCTATTGATCAATTCTGCCACATACCTCCTAACAATTTCTCTTAAAAGAGTCAGCTATTTTCCACCAATGGTGGGAGTTGGAAACTGCTGAAATGAGTTTCTTTCCAAATGGCATTGAAACCATGCAAATACTGATGCCACTTGAGGAAGACACTGGGCGTGGAAGTTGGAGAAAAAACTTAGCATCTTTCCAAAAATATTTAGCATTTTAAAAAACATCAGCTCCAAAGCTCTAGGTGATAAACACTTTAGTTTTTCTATCAAAATAATTCCCCCAAATTGGTAAGTGATGTATCTATTTAAAATGAATGAACCTAACTCTTAACTTCTGAAGGGTAGAGGCCTCCCCCTGGGAGCCTTCAGGGTGCTGTAAGCCACTTAGCAAACCGGGCCAGTAAGTGCAATGCAAGAGTCAGAGGAGAAGGTATGCTCAGTGTTGGGAGATGACGGGAACCTCTAGGAATACCTGCCAGTGTTCTGGAGCCACCAGAGGCACACCTGGCAGAGTTCTGGGAACTTCCAGGGATATTCTGTGATTCCAGGGGCACATCCAGTGCCAGAGATATGGTTCTCACCCCAGTGCTGCCTTCCTGATCACCACACTCTTCTCTGTGTGAAAAGAACCTTTCTTTTCTCTGTTAACAGGTTATTCTAACCACATGGTCATCACTGTAAAAAATAAAATAAATAAAAATGAAAAACAAAAAATAAAACCAAGTCAATTCTGGATAAAGATGCCTATAAAACTCCAAAGGGAAAGAGCATCTCCTGCAGAGCCATAATATTCAAAAAATAAGAACGATGTCAACAGTGCAAAGTCTGTCCCAGCTTCTCATAGTGTCCAAGAGAGAAAGCGTTCACATCACTGAGACATTAACCCAAGGAAGAGTAAGACCAAGAGAAACTGGAAGACCCAAGTCAGGATACAATCGAAGCATGCCACAACAGTGTGATTGGGAAGAGTCCAGAGAGACAGCTGTGCCCCAAACAAGGGGAGCTACTGTAGACCAAGGTAGACCAGAAGGCCCTGAAGAGATTTCTTCGAAGTACTGATAGAGTCACTGAACACTGTCTTTGGAGGAAGGTCAAAAGCAGAAAGAGAATTTAGATATGGTTTACTAGCAACTCTTTAGAAAGCTAAGTAAACGGGAATTTAAAAATGGGTAGTGGGGACAATTATTAACAAGAGACATTGTGTGGGTGGGGTGAAAGTGGGAATTTGCTTTTCAGCAAACTCTATGTAGAATTTATCAGTAAAAATACACACTGAACATTGTCTTTTAGAAGTTCCAATTTAACTGGATGAACAAAATAATGGCATGGGTAGAGTTGAAAAGGAGCAAAACAGTCCACAGAGTGGATCTTCATCTTTAGTGAAAAACCAATAATATTTCCCCAAACTCTAATAATTCCAAGATTGAGAAGAGGAAGTAGAAGGGGGTAATAAGTAGCAACAACGGCACTGTCTGTTCTGTGGGGAAGAGAATTCTGAAGGAATGAAAAGAAAAAAATTATTCAGGAAATTGTTGCCTTTAGAAAATGGGAAATGAGCTGGAGGGTAGATTGAGTGAGGATGGGTCTTCTCTTTAAAGTGCTTAAATGTTCACAGCTATCACTGGTATAATCACACTACATATAAACTGCACTTTATGGGACTATATTCCATTTAGAGAGAAATCCAAAGCTTAGTCTGAAGGATCGTCAGAGTTGGCAGTACAGGGACTTTTTAATAGGCCATGCTCTCATTCTACCAAGAATGAAACCCATATCCCAAACCCACTAGTGTAACAGCTATATGAAATATACTCCCAACAGCTCACTCAGCTTATACCTGGGGTGCGTTTTAGCAGTGAGTTCACACTGCCAATGGCAAAGTGCCCAGGACTCAAGCTCTTCAAACTTGTTTTTACAAATACAAGGAAATCATCTTTTTTTTTTTCTGAAGGAAATACAGAAAGACTCTGAGGTTTTGACAGTTTCCTAACTATAACACAAGCTTGACTGTCACTCAAATCACTTAATATCACCAACCCTCAAAGTCCACCACATTACCAGCACCATGCTAAGCAGTTCCACGACCATTAGTTATACAATGACAAGGTTGTGGGTTTTCTCATTTGGAGACTGAGAAGTGGGGGACTCACGTGTGTCTCATGAGTCTACAGGGTCTCATATTTTCAGAAAACAAAAATGGATTCCCTCAGTCAAACTGTGTTCCCCCAATTCAGATAACTGCACCAGCCTCCTTACTAAACAGTGACCCACTTGCTTTCATTTACAGCAGTTGATTAGAGAGAGAACTGGAAGAAAGTGGACAACTCCATATTCATGGGACGACTGTTTCCCCAAATATTCTTAATATAACTTTCTTGCTGCCTCAGGTTCAATTTCCTTTAGAAATAATGAGTATGTTTGGTGTTCATGGGAGCCTATTGCTTATTTGCTGCTATTGGCAATTTGCACATGAATCCATTTGCACATGCAAATGTACTCAAATCATGTCTTATATGTTAAAAAAATAGTAATAGTATAGCCAGTTGGAGTGGTTAGAATTTCTTATCTTTAGTTCTTTCTAAAGTCACATGAGGAGTATTGAGTATATCGACGTATGCCTGGTGGTTCTCGGCCACCTCTCTTTCAACAGGAAATCTCATATTTAATGGCATATTATTTTTTTACATGTGTCAACATTTTTTATATAAACTGCCTTGTGTGGAATCTAGGATTTGTGGGAGAAGATATATAAATTAAATCTCATTGCTATGTAAAATTTGCTTTGAAGTAAAAGTGCCCAAATAAGGAACTTTTGCAATCAAATCATTTCAGCATGAATCTATTAAAAGAAAAAGCTTTGATCAAGTAAACTTTTAAAATAACAGTATTTGGGGACAAATACATTTTGAAATAGATTCGCATGGACCAACACTCTTTTGGGCACATTTATTCTCTAGGTATGACTTTTCCCATTTCAATGAGAGGGACTTTCGAATAAGTGCCTTTTCCCAAAATGTGGAAAAACAACCTCCAGGACAAAGTGAATTTCACACAGACCCTGAAACAACACTTAAATTGTTCATCCGATTAAACAGTACATTCCCTTCCTAGATATTGTGGGGACAAACTGATCCTGCATCCTGTCCAAAAATTAACACAATGCAGATTAGTAAATTTTTACTTTAAAAAATAAAAAGCATGTTAAGCCTAGTCAGTATCCAATTGTATATGCTACATGAAGCAAACTAATTACCACCACTGCGAATGGTACATTTCATGACAATTTACACAAAGGAATTCGGTAACTAGTTCTATCACATATGTGTAACCTATATTATAATTTGAATTTTATAGTGGAACTGAAATTCTCTCCTTCCCTAAAGCCCACTACAAATAAATTGTAAGATGTATGATCAGAACACGAGGCTCTGATTCTTTGATAGATTTTCAGTAAAGATTCTTAGGAGAAATGCTTGAGCTGTTCTTTTTTTTTAAAGCTACTTTGCTAAATTGCTTTCTGACCAGACTTGAGAATATTAGCAAAGTCTGGCTCTGTTCTCGTCTCAATTTGAATATTAACAGCCACAGTTTTACAGCCACTCTGCCTTGAGTAATGCACTTGGCTCCCACAATTCAGCAGTCCAGTCTCTCTCCTCCTCAGCTGGCCCTGGCCCTTGGAATGTTTGCGTGGTGTCACCGTGAATGTGCTCAGAGCAGAGTTATATGGCATCATTTGGAGAAACATTGCGTTAATAACCAGAGTTCAAGGGCAAAGGATATAAACGCAGCAAATTACAAGTCTGAGCAGATATATGGCTTTGGCTAAAAGGGACATGGGCTGCTACTTTATTTCCTAGGCACTGGTGCTCTTGAGAAGGTGATAGAACACACTATGGCATCTTTAAAAACTGCAATCCAGCTTTGGGAAACAGCACACGGGCTCCCGTCAGAGAGAAAGTGAGTGCAAGGACCACCAATGATGGTTTTCTTAATGAGAGAATATGGCTTGCTATAGAGTACCTTAGGTTTCAGAGATAATTTCACAGATGATAATATCATTTTATATTTTATGTGCCATTGAGGAGGGAAAGAAGAAGCTTGCTGGAAACCTAAGGTTCAACAGAGGTCCTCAAATGGCCACTTGCCCCAGTTGTGAAGGATTTCTCGATACGCCCGCTGCACCCATAAGAGCCAGGGGACAGTACCCAAGTTCAGCAATAGGACAGGGCAGAAGTGGGGTATATCTATAGGCTGAGGGCACAATTAGCTCAGTAACTAAATAGATGGGAGCCAAACCTACAGTAACTAAATAGGTAGGAGAAACAAAACTAATTTTTGTCAAGGAACCAAGGCACAACTTCTTTAGTCACAAAAATAAGTCTTTTTTTTTTTTACAAAAATAAGTCTTGATAAAAAGTTAAATTGAAGAAACAATTTTTACCTATCACATTTCTAGGTATTTTTAGTCTCAGTATCATGAACTATGGACTTAAAAAATGTGTGGCTCTGGATATTGGAACATTTTGTGACTGACACCCAATCATGTATGACTTTGTAACTGTGTATCTCATGGGGATTCAATTTAAAAACTTTAATCCGCAATTACCTCTGAAACTTAAGGTACTTTATAGCAAACCATATAAATAAATAAATAAAATAAAAAGACTTCCAAGAATATAAAAACGTGAGGCTTGATATTTTTTCATTGGGCAGAGATTTTTTTCCCCTTATATATAACACTATTTGCCATATGCAATGTAGCAGCTTAGAAAGTACTATGAAAATCATCAAAATGTTCATTAGAGCATGGCTCATGAAATTCTTTTCTTAGTTTTTTGAATTATCTTAAACTTAGAACATAAAAAATGCCTTAAACATGTTCCTAAGTGATGCATTTACTTTACCAACATCTATATTTAACTTAACTACCCAACAACAAAGAAAAAATTCAATTACATTATAAATATATATGCACTGTTTGTGTATATTCACTGAAACTTTAGATTGTTTTTGCAAGAGGATTAATATGGTTGCTTTCTACTAATATCCCACAAATGTTCCTTTGACCTAATATAATATTTTTACAAAACCTCATCAAGTCAAGTGCATGCTTTCCTAAGTATTTAAACAGTCACACAAAAACAATAAATTCTGGAACAAAATATGCCTAGATTGAATTTATATGTGCACTAATTTTTGTCTAGCCGGACAGAATTCTTAGGCTTTTATATATTTTTTCTTTCTCTTTTTCTTCCCCCCTGAATTTATGTTGTGCTATTACTCTAGGGTACTTCAGAGATACATGCATGCTACGAAGGTTTTGCTACTCACATCCAACAAGCTTACTTTTCAGCCCCATCAGAGGGGAAACGCTTCTGTGTTCTGTGTTCCTCAGTCACACCGCGTGCAAAGTTCATCATGGGAACTTTCTTTTTCTTAGTTCCGATCACCAGCTGGGCAAAAAGGCATAGTGGTGAGTCTAAAGCACAATGAGCTAGAATCTTATTTCCACCCCAACCCCCCACCAGAGGAAAATTCAGGCGTTTTTCCTCCCTAGGATTGCGTTGTCAGAGGTGAACGGAACATCACTGACCAGGACTGACCTGGCTCTTGATGTGGCACGGATTGTCCTTGGCAGGGACTGTGGCAGGAGGAACCGACCGCCGGCCTGACCTTCGGGTGCCCTGGAGGTGCCTGGGACAGTGCGACTGTTTCCATTTCCCACTTGCACCGCGCAGCCGCGCGCATTTCCACTCTCGTCCTCTCTGTCGCCTTCAAACCGACTCTCAAACGAATGACTTTGCCAAAGGACTCGCTTCTTATATCAAACGCCCCCAAACCACCAAACCACGCTCTGACCACCCCCCACCCTCAAATCAAACACATTCAAATTACTCCTGGGTTTCCAACTGGTAAATGTGAAATACTTTTGTATATAAAAAAAATCTATGTGTTCCAATATGCAAAGTTGATATCTAGAAGCCATTGATTATATTCTTTGGAGGGTTTTTTTTTTTTTAATCGCTCCTATCCGTTTGTCTTCAACCTTGCACAGACCACCTAAAATGCATTTCTTCCTCTCTCCTGTTTATTGGGGTGAAAAAACCTTTCGACGACTTGAGTGGGGCCCTGACTGAGGGCTTACAAGGGATGGAGGTGTTTCTCGGATGCTGGTGGAGCATCATTCACATAAATGACAAATGACAGTTAGAAGCTGTGTGCAATTTGGCCAGGGGGAGGCTGAGGGATGGTTCGGAGGGTGGAATGATTTGCCGGGCCGCATCCGTCCAAAGGGCCGTGAGTCTGTGCGTCCCCCACGCTCCCCGCGGGTGCGTTTCCCCTCGCATCCCGCCAAGCGCTGCCCCAGATGCTTTCTGCCAAGACGCATCTTTGCTCCCTCTGCGAAGATGCAAGGAGAGGGAGCGCGCGCGCGCCGCGGGGCTGCGGCCCCGCACCTGACCGGCTCGGGGCGCCCGGCTGGCCGGCGGAGGCGCGCGCGGGATCTGGCCCTGGCGGGTCCCCGCGGCTCGGCCCGGGGCTGGCGGCCGACAGACCATCCATCAGCCGCCGCCGCCGCCCCGCACGCGGCCAATCGGGGCTGCAGGTGGGGCCGCACGCACCTGCCTAGGGCGGCCGCCGCTTGCCCGCGCCCCGCTGCCCGCCTTCCGAGGCCCGGCGGGCCGAGGCGTCCGTCCTCCAAGGCCAGCAGACAGGTACGCGCGGGGCGACGCGGGCGGCGAGCGCGCGGAGCCGGGCGGGCGCGAGTGGGAAGGGGTTGGTGGGGGGACTGTGGCAGCAACGAGGGCGCGTTCCGCCTGCGTTCGTCTCCTTGCTAAGGGGGCTAGGTTCCTCCGTGCTTGGGGAACCTCCCCGCCCCAGGAGCCCCCACTCGGGGCTGGTGCCCAGATGGTACAGGGATTGCGGGTGCTTTTACCTTTGGGAGGGAGTGAAAACATGTGTTAGAGTTAGGCTGGCTTGGCTCTGCCTAGGGTCTGTTTTCAGGGGTGCTGAGAATCCTAAATGGCGTTATCTGTCCCTCCCCGAGATGGGACTGACCAATAAATATTAACATCCTGCCCAATAATATTGACCTACAAGGGTACACCCAAATAAATACCCTGAACAACAACAACAACAAAAACCCCTAGATCTCAAGAAAAACAGAAAATCAGGTTGCCAGAAGTAAACTAAAAATAACAAATAAATAAATAAATAAATAAATAAATAAATAAATAAGAACAGTCCCCCCCTGCCCCCCCCTTAAACAGCAAGGATGCCTTCATTTTCCTAAAAGGCCCAGTAATTGTATTGCACCCATTTTGCTTCTGCTGTGGGGTTCTTTGGCTGCTCTGCGGGGGCAACTGGGATCAGGGTCAGTCCTGCTGACAGGCTAAGGATTTTCTAACTGGACTTTAAGACCCTTGGGTTAAGGACATCTGCTTTATCATGTAATTTGAGACCAACTAAGGACAGACAGACACTCCCCACACATACACCCTCAGGTACAGTTCCCAATATTAATCCCATTATTTGGAAAATAGCACACAGGCAGTCCTGCTGGCAGCTTCCAGTGCTCAAGGTTTCTCAGAAAAAGTGGAAAGAAAGAAAGAAAGAAAGAAAGAAAGAAAGAAAGAAAGAAAGAAAGAAAGAAAGAAAGAAAGAAAGAAAGAAAGAAAGAAAGAAAGAAAGAAAGAAAGAAAGAAAGGAAGGAAGGAAGGAAGGAAGGGAGGAAGGGAAAAGGAAGGAAGAAGGAAAGAAGGAAGGAAGGAGGAATGAAAGAAAGAGAAAGGAAAGGAAAGGAAAGGAAAGGAAAGGAAAGGAAAGGAAAGGAAAGGAAAGGAAAGGAAAGGAAAGGAAAGGAAAGGAAAGGAAAGGAAAGGAAAGGAAAGGAAAAGAGCAAAGGAGCAAGCACAGCAGGGAGCAGCAGGCGCCTGACTTGCCACCGCCTTGCCTTGCTTCTGGATCATAAATCATGAAAACGTGAGCAAGAGGGAGCCATGACTCCAGTTTTCCTGCTTTTAATAACTGGGACTGATAATGTCATAAAAGAAAAGACACAGACGTGCGCGGCTGCAGGAGGAAGGAACGGATCAGGAACTCTGGGTCCCTTCTCCACCTCCTCCTGCCAGGAACAGCTCCCCAAAAGGCACGGACGTGTGTGCACAAGCATGTGCACGAAATGTTCATGGCTGTGTCCACATGCACGCATGCCTGTGTGCTCAAGAATGTGTGTGTCCAATCCCCCCACGCGATACTCTGATTCTGTGGGCCTGGAGTACAGTCCAGAGAGAAGGACTCTGCTGACCACTCGGCATCTCAGCAGAGCACTCCAGTTCTAGTCTGTTTCCTGAGCTCTAGAAATGTGTGTGCCACATGGGACGTGGTTCTCTTCTGTTCCCTGGGATCCAAGCATTGCCCCATCCATCATTATCCCTTTTTGTTTTCCCTTAAAACATCCATGCTGAACCCATAAATAGGTGATGCTATTGTTCCTCTCTTTGTGGACCACAGAACATTTGACTCTGATCATTCTGGGGGCCAAAAAGGTATCCTTCTTGGGTTTAACACTGTGGGATGCAGTGGTGAGCTGTTGGCTATTTATTGACTCATTTAAGTTTCCCTTGTTTAAGGTACAGGAGGCAAGGGGAGGAGGGATGGATGTTGAAAGCCTCATTTCTTCCCCTTGTGGCAGTCTTTTGGGCTTGTTTTTGTGGTCACATCCAGCAATGCTCAGGAACGGCTCTCCATTCAGGAATGACTCATGGTGGTGCTTGGGGGACCCTATGGGATTCCGGGGATGGAACCCAGTCCACCACAGCCTCCCCACTGTCCAATTGTTCTGGCCCCCACTTGTGGCTTTAGCATCTCTGCTCCAGGCTGCCTTGGCCATTCTGGCATGCCCCAGCTGCCTTTTTTGTATGAGCCGAGAATTCCTTCTGTGCAGCAAAGTGGAACCTGGTTCCTTTTCCCTTTGCTTTTTCTTGCCTTCCATGGCCAGCGCTGCTTGCTCATCTGGATTATGTTGTACACTTCTCCTCAAGAGATAGATGAGCTGTTCTTTGATTAGATGCCCTGACCTTTCACAGCTGTTGGCCATTGATCTTGATGTGGGCTGGAGAGGAAGCTTGGAACTCGGTGAAAGTTCTTCTCCCAAAGCCAACCTCCCCCAGGAAATTGGATGCTAGCTGCCACCCGGCCACTGCAGCAAGGGATTCCTCCTCAATTAGGATTTATCTTGCTATGATTTTTCTTTTATTCTGTCAGCTGAAGTACCTGTTTTGTAGCCGTAGCTTTTAGTTATAGGAATCAATTTTTTCCCCAGCCTAACTGGCTGTAATCGTTGTCTTGGATATTGAGTTTTCCAAGGGGCTTCTCCATACTGTTTTCCTTGAAGTCACTGTCTCCAGACTCACAGACAGATGGGTAATGATGCTGTGCATTAATACCTCCACCCTGGTTTATGTGTGTTTGACCACAGTGCGAGCATAATTATTTTGGCCCAGTAAAAGCTATTAGAGATCTATTTTGTAGGCTTTACGATCAATAGCTCTGTGATATTTGTGTAGCAGTCACAGAGTAATCAATTGAAGGTCACATCAAATAAATTACCATCCTTCTATAATGATTCTTTTTGTTTTTCTAGGTGAGAATTGGGCTTTATTATTTCATCAGAATCCTCACAGGACACAGGCAATGTCCATTTGGGAGGAGGAGGGAGGAAATTGTGGGTGTGTTTAGAACATGGTATTAATATCCGTTACTTGGATTTGTGGTATTGGATTATTGCATGCGTGGATCCACACTGAAATTCCTTCCAGAACCCTCCTATGGATTCTGTGACACAGCCAGTAACAGGCTGGAGCAAATGGAAGTCTGCCTGCGTGGTGAACCAGGTTCCCAAAGTCAATCTTGGTGGTTGTGTCTTTGTATCTTGAAAGAAAATTTAGAGTTGACTGAAATCTGTCCTAGAGAGAGCATGGCAGAGCTTCTGAAGAGTATGGAGAGTGACCAGAGAACAGAGACCAGAGTACACAGGAGTCAGAAACACTATATACTAATGCCAGACCCACCACAGCTGAAAGTGGAATGGGGAGAAATGGATGCTAGGAGAGGCGTGTCTCTGCCCCTTCTTTTTCAAGAGGGGTCGCTCCCCACTCAAGTGGCCTAACCCGGATTTCAGACATGGGCGGCGGGCACCTATGGCTATGTGCCTCTATAAAAAATTGCAATTTGCCAGCCTCAGGCCTGCAATCCCCCAACTGTCTTAAAGGGACCCATTTCCAGAGTTTTGTCTTGCTTTTTGTGGGTGCAATCAGTTGTGCCCTGAAAAACTGCAGCCACAGTTGGATAATTGCAGGCAAAAGAGGCCACGAGAGGCCTCTTTGCTCCAAATTTTGTACCTGCCACTAATTGCACTGACGGAAAATGGGAGTCTGGTAGGAGCTTTTTTAAAAATTGGGGCCAGGAAAATCTCCATGGAGGGAACAGACCAGGGGAGATGATCACTCACTTTCTTAAGGACAAAGGTATCCATTCCCGTGCAAATTCTTGCTCGTGCAAGCAGCCAAGCTTGGGAGCCAACACCCAGGGAGTCCAAGTGCTCCTGCTAGTCAGCACTCAGGACAGCCCCTGCCGACTCTCCCATCCACAGTGGATAAGAAATAATCAGTGGAGAACAGGGAACACATATGGGTGAGACTGAGACTACCACGCTGGCGGGTCCAAATGATAAAGTTCCGAATCCATAACCATAACTAGGCCCGCTGCTCTCAAACTCTCTGAAGAAACAGTCTCATCACTTTCACTCCTCATTTTTTTTCTGGGGATAATTGATGCTAAAATGCAGAGAGAAGTGCCTATAAGATTTTAATCGAAAGGCATTTTAAATTTACCTGTAGATAATTTACGTTTCACGGGCAGAACCTGGCAAGCTACCTGTGGCGTATTCAATATGCCAAAAACAGTAACAATAGGTTTTATTCCCCTGACCTTAAAAGAACCTCCAATCATTGGGAAAGATGAGTAAGGAGAAGCTGCTAAAATCTCAGGGCTGGGACGAATGGAGACTTTACTGGTGGCCGCTTGAGTAAATCGACGAACAATGGGATGACAGGGATACTGTGATACAGAATTTATGTTCATTTATTTACATATAAACACATGTGTGTCTACATATATTTTGTATAGATTCATAGAGTCACACAGACTTTGTATACATACATGCAAACACACAGCAGAGTCCGGGAGGCCACACCTGATAATTCTCATGGCTTACTCCTGGCTCTGCACTTGGGGGTCACTCCTGGCAGGGCTTGGGCGATCATATGGGGTGCTGGAATCAAACTCACTTAGCCTGGTGGGCTAAGTGTTGTTTTGGTTTATTTTTTAAAATGTTGTATTGGTTTACCATTCTGACCTGTGCAGTTGGGGGATTCACTGTTGTGTTTTTGGTTTAATATTAATTGAGGTAAAGGCTAATAAATTATTGGCCTCATGTGTTTTCGGTGATCAGGCTCCCCTAGTGAATGTTCCACATAAAAGACTAATTTATGGTTCTTATGGGATATGGAGGGTGAGATAGTGGCTGCAGCTCCGGCACCACACTCACCAGGCCTCATGAGGAGAGAATGGGTCCTTGTGGCTCGAGTCCTAAGCGTGGTGGCGCCCTGCCTGGGTTGCTGTCCCTCGCTTGTCTATTCTTGAGAATCTTTAGGAATAGCTTTAGAAATATTATAGGAATATATTTAGGAATAGCTTTAGAACTACTTTTCCTAAAGAAAAATCTTTAGGATTATTCTCAGAACCTATTAATAATACCAAGCAAAATATCAAAAGGGCTTGGTAATCTATATTGTTACAAAGAGACTGATGACAAGAAGCATAGTCCTATTTAAAAGGTAATGATGGGGGCCGGAGTGACAGTTCTGCGGGTAAAGCTCTTGTCTTGCACATGACTGACTGGGGTTCAATCCCTGGCATTCCATATGGTCCCTGAAGACAAACCAGGAGTGATCCCAGGGCACAGAGCCAGGAGTATGCCTGGTGTATCCCAACAACTACAACAACAACAACTACAACAACAACAACAAAAAGTACTGGTATCTGCTGGTTCTACTATGACGGAATCCTCTTTCTTGTAATAAGAAATTTGGGGCCAGAACTCAGAATATTGGAGCTCAGAAACCTTGCCTTGCCTTGTCCCTTTAACTGTATGGATTAGAATGTGTCTTGCTAATATCCCCCTCTAGGCATCAGTCACTTCAAAAAAATTTTTTTTAAATGTGGGTAATATATTCCCCCCAGAGAATAACATTAAAAGGGAATACAACATTTAAAAAAAAATAAGCTTAACTCTGGAAATTGACTGCTGGTATAAATGTGCAGGTCCACCTCCCAGCACTGAATGGGCTTTGGTACTAAGAACTGTATTTGCTGTCCTGGAAATCTAACCACTTGGGAAAATCCCATCCAAGGAAGGGGTGCCACTGCTGATTCAAATGAACCCCAGGCAACATGTTTAAGGCACCCTGGCCTGCACAGGATGGAAACTCTGAGATTCCACAGGTGTCTTCTAATCATTAACCACTTTTGTCCCCTCAGTCCCTTGTGAAAATGAAAGCACCGGGTCAATCTCTTCATTCCCCATGAACCCACACTTAAAGAGGGGACAACAAATCTTCAGAATGAATGATTGTCTGCTAACAGCTCCTCATTCCATTTTCAGGAAGGTGGCAACAAGTGGCCTATGAATGGAACCTGGAGGCATTTTTACAGGATTATTTGTTCCTAAAGAACAAAGATGAAGGATGACACGACTGTGGGGTGATCCAAGAGAAATGCATAGAAGTTTGGAGGTAAAAAGTAATAACACTCATGGGAATGGATATGATTCAGGGACACTTTTCCACGTACAGGAACACATCCTGTGAACTATGAAAAGTTTTTAAATGGTTTGAAGGCACAAGGGGAAACCAGAAAATATCAATCCTTATAAGTAAAAAGTGTTCTATATGCAAATGAGGTATTAAGCAAATTAACAGCTGTTATTAGAATTCATTGATAATGATAATGGCCCTGATCAGTCCAATGACTTTCTTAAAATGGCTTGAACAACTTCCAGATTTCAGGTCTTAGAATGTGTCTTGCTAAACTTCACCCTGGAGTTAATTTAGCCACCTGACTTCTCATACCATGGCTGGTCGCTATATTTGGTGAAAGTTGCTGGACTCTGACAAATTTTGGTCTTGGGAGCATAGGGCCCTGAGCTAAAAAGAGTCCGACCAATGTCCCACAGTGCTGCTGAGTTTCCCCAACTGAGTGGGATCACCAAGATAAAAAATAGGTTCATTCATATTCCTGTCTCTTGAAATGTACCCCTTGACTGCTAAAGGGAACTTTGCTTCAAAAGTCAGGTGAAAACTAGATGCCGTAGATTGGGAATCTCTAATCAGTTCTAGGACTGTAGATACTAATGGTCATGTGTGCACGGTCTCTCGCCTCTGTCCTTCAAAGCTACAGTGGATGAAATGTTCCCTCTTCTCTCAAAGTTCCAGGTTCTTCCCTGGAACTTCGTGGAAAATATGGTCTGAATAGATGTGTTCAGTGAATGAATGATATTGACTCCACGCTTACTTAACAAAATGAAAACAAAATCCCTTTTCTAAAGATCATGGGCCAATTCAGATTCTTACAGGGAATGAGAGAAAAGTGCTGGTGGTGTTCAGGGCTTACCCCAAAATCTGTGCTCAGGGATCACTCCTGGCAGGCTCAGGAGACTAAGTGTGGTGCCAGGGATCAAAACCAGCTCAGCTGTGTGCAAGGCAAGCACTCTGCTGTGCTCTTTCTCTAGCTTTATTTTTCTAGTTTTTGGGGTATCGTCTAATCATCCAAATTATCCTCCACATCTCCTTTGGGTATGATGGAGAAAAAATCAGTGCAGTCTGTGGAGAATCCAAATTCTCTAAGCGGTAGTTTGCAAAATACTCTCTGGAGAGTCTGGGACATTTCAAAAACAAACCACCCCTACACCCCCAATAAGAAATGAGTTAGCAGTGATCTGGATCTCATAATAATCTCTCATTTTTTCATATTTGGGGCAGGGCTGTGGACTATTCGTGACTGTGCTCAGCAGGAGCTAGACCTGTCTGTTTGCAGATATTGCTCCCAGGGTACTTCAGGTAACAATTTTGTGTTTGTTTGGGGGCTACATCCAGCAATGCTCAAAGATTACTCCTGGTTCTGCACTTAGGAATCTCTCCTGGCAGTGTTCAGGGAACAATAGAGGATGATGGGGATCAAGTTTGGGTTGGCTGCATGCAAATCAAGCGCCCTCCCCTCTGTACTATCACTCTGGTCCCTGCCTTGGGGAATTGAGGAGCTCAGGAGTTACTCCTAGTTCTGTGCTCAGGCATCACTCCTGGTGGTGCTTGGGAGACTCTATGGGATGCTGGGAATCAAACATGGGTCAGCTGCAATGCAAATGCCCTGCCTGCTATACTATAGACCTAGCTATAGTAAATCAAACCTAGATCAGCTGCATGCAAAGCCTGCCCTCAGTGCCCTGAATCCTCTCTCTGGCTGTGAGTGACGCTCTGAAATGTCCATACAGACCACCATCTGCTATTCAGTCAAGTTGGATTCCATGCACTGGAATCCTGGAAAATTCTTGCCAGACCCACAATTCATTCTTTAAAAAAAAATCATTGGATTAGCTTCGTTCAGCATCTAACTCACAATTTTAGGTATACCTTAACCCCCCAGCGGGCCCAAATAAAGAGCCTTTCCTTAGGAATCGAGCTCCTTACCCCCTATGAGAGAGGGCAGCACTGGTAGCTATGTGGATGTTGCTGCTTATAGATTGTACTGGAACCAAGTTGCTCTCAACACTTTTTTGCAAACAAGTGCTATGTGTCAACTTTTGCAAGGAACTGCACTCCCCCTGGATTCTTTTTTTAAAATTTTTTAAATTTTTTATTAGAGAATCACTATAATGTACAGTTACAAACTTATGAGCTTTTGTGTTTGCATTTTACTCATACAGTGACCATTTACCCATCCCTCCACCAGTGCCCATTCACTTCCACCAGTGATCCCAGTATCCTTTTCACCACCCCCACCCCATCCCCCACCACCCCACCCTGCATCTGTGGCAGGGCATTTCCCTTTGTTCTCTCTCCTTTTGGGTATTGTAGCTTGCAATAGAGGTATTGAGTGGCCTTCATATTCGGTCTATAGTCTACTTTCAGCTCGCATCTTCCAACCCGAATGGGTCCTCCCAACATCTTCTACTTGGTGTTCCCTTCTCTATCTGAGCTGCCTTTTCCCCCAGCATGTGAGGCCAGTTTCCAAGCTGTGCCCCCTGGATTCTTTATGAAGCCATTTAATAAAATGAGATCCGTGAACATTCTTTTGGAAGCCCCAAGAATACCAAGACTTGTGGTGATTTTTTCCATTGCTCCTTGGGGAAACAGAGCTCTGAGAGAGAGAGAGAGAGAGAGAGAGAGAGAGAGAGAGAGAGAGAGAGAGAGAGAGAGAGAGAGAGAGCAGCTGGGGATGGCAGGCTAAAGGCCTGGGGGTCCACAGGAAGTTAGAATTAGACCCTTGAGGCTAATCTGTCAGGGGTAGTGAAAGGTTCAGGATCCTAACAGCCCAGATGCCCCAGGACAGGTTAGGGTGGGTTCAGCAGTTTTATTCCCATGGAGAGAGGGAATGACTCAATTCCACTCAATGATTGAAGCAAAACTCAAGAGAAAGTAGGGAGTCCACTATCCCTCTAGCAGATTTCTGTATATCTTGGGAGAAAATAAAGACAATAAATTCATTTCTTAAAGAGTCCTAAGAAATTCTTTAGTCCCTGGATGGGTGTGGGGAGTTGGCTGGGAACGCGCTGGTTAAGAAACCCAGCCCAAAAGAAGCTTGTGCCCAAGCTCAAAGTGACAGGAGCATGATCTTGGGGTAACTAGTTGCATGTTTGTTGGAATAAGTGAAGTACATAGAAATAAGATGTAAAAGGGAAATGGGGAGCCACCGCTCAGAAATGGTATTGGCAAAGAATAAGAACACTCCATGGAAGTTCCTTGAGAAAAAGTTCTATGGAAGATTGTAGCGGAAAAGGAGTTACTAGGAACCAGGTGAGTTTAATTGTGGGGAGAATAGGAGATGCTGAGCAACTAAATAAGGTAGACAAATGGCCAGAAAGATCCAAATAAGGACCAGAAAGTCAGTAAATTTTTTTAATGGTCAATTTTAAAATTGCCTTGCACATGCTTGCCCCAGGTTCAATCCCTGGCACCACATATTGTCTCCTGATCCCCACCAGGAATGATCCCTGATCACAGAGCCAGAAGTGATCCCCGAGCACTTCTGGGTGTTATTCAAGACTCCCCAGTTCATACTCTGGCTTGGGGGAGGTCAATTAGCTTGGGAGCGACACCAGCTCAAGCTCTTAGAAGAGATTCTGAGTGCCCAAGAGAACAGTGAAAGATGACCCAGCATGGTCCGCCTAATGCTAATTTAGGGTGGAGGGGACTTAGGGCAGGCATGAGTCAGAGGAAAACACAACATCAGCATCACTTGGAAGACCAAGAACCTCCCATATGCTGAGTCAGTGGTCGGTCAGTGGTCTCTGGCCAGAGGCAGAGAAAAAAGATGAGGTTGGGGCAAAAGATCAGAGAATAGTTTGGGTGGGAAAGGTAAATTTGGGGGAGAAGTCAGAAAGGGTTAGGGCATGAAAGCATTGGCAGTGAGGAGAGGAAGAAAGAATCGCAAGTTTAGCGATAATGGGGAAAACACTAACCCCCGGTGCTTCCCCACAGTATGGGGCTTCCTTTCGTGGAGTCAAATGGAAATTCAACAGAGCACAAAGGAAGTTAAAAGAAATTGGGCAGAGCAATAGTACTGCAGGGAGGGCACTTGCCTAGCACATGGCCGACCCAGGTTCAATCCCTGGCACCCCATATGCTTCTTTGAGCACCACCAGGAGTGATCCCTGAGTGTAGAGCCAGGAGTAAGACCTGAGCACCTCTGAGTGTAGTATCCCCACACCTCACCCCCAAAATGGTAAGTGAAATTATAAAAAATAAATAAAAATTTTAAATGACCATCTTGGGTGGTAGCTAGAACCCTGGTAAGGCAGAGCAGACCAGCCCCAAGATGACGGCTGGATGGTACCTTCTGGCTTGTGCTGGCACAAGCTGCCTCTCAAATACATCAGCTCCTCCTCCTCCTCCTCCTCCTCCTCCTCCTCCTCCTCCTCCTCCTCCTCCTCCTCCTCCTCCTCCTCCTCCTCCTCCTCCTCTTCCTCCTCCTCCTCCTCCTCCTCCTCCTCCTCCTCCTCCTCCTCTTCCTCCTCCCCTCCTGCCAACCTCCTTGTTCAATTTACCATAGATGGAAAGGAAAGGGGAATATTCCTGGTGGAGCAGCGAGATGTCTGAGTTGATCAGTGATGGTTGGGTGAATGCTCCCCCCACCCCCCATGCCAAAGCGGGCTTGTACAACCAAATTTCACCTTTAATGGCCAAAGATTTTTTTGCAAATAGGCTTAAATAGCAGTCCCCATGGTAACACTGTAGCACTGTTCATAGATTTGCTCCAGCGGGCACCAGTAACATCTCCATTGTGAGACTTTTTGTTACTGTTTTTGGCATATCAAATACGCCACGGGTAGCTTGCCAGACTCTGCCATGCGAGCGGGACACTCTCGATAGCTTGCCGGGCTCTCTGAGAGGAATGGAGGAATCAAACTCAGGTCGGCCTCGTGCATGGCAAACGCCCTACCCACTGTGCTATTCTGGATAAAGTCATGACAAGTGACCATTGGAAGAGGAGGTGGAGAAGTAACTAGGACTGGAGCAGAGAGTAGAGTACTATGAGTTGGAGCGAAGGAAGAGAGTAGCTTCTAGATGGCAAGCAGAAAACAGATTTTCTTCCCTAAACCCTCCAAAATAGAACACAGCTGTATGCCAAATTTTAGATCGTTGACCATCAGAATGAGAAGAGAACAGGACCCCAGAGAAATAGCTCAGTGTGCTGAAATATAAGCTTTGCATGAGAAAGAAGGAGGCAGATTTGATCCCATGAACTGCCTGGACCTCAGAGCACTGATCCAGGAGCAGCTCCTGGGCACTGATCCAGGAGCACCTTGAGCACTGCTGGACATGGCCCCAGAAAAAGAAATACAACAGGACAGTATGCCAATAAATGGATATTGTTTTGATCTGCAGAATGTGTTATAACTGTTAGGAAATGAATGCCCTGTGTTAAGGAAAGATTCCTGGAAATTAAAGTAATAGGCACTTTGGCATCTGTAGAAAGGGTGACTGAGTGCAATTAAACTAAGTTGTGAAATAAAGCAACTTGTAATTTTTAGCACTGGAGCTTTGCTCTAGTTATGATTCTCATGTGTCATGTCACTTATAATAGCTGAAAACAGCCACTGGGAAGTAAAGCAAAACTTAGTGGCAGTTAAGGGTCGCCATCATATTGGGTGGAAAGAAAACATTAAAAAAAAACAGTAACCAGATTAAAACTAAACCTCAAGTACTGAGGCACTCAAGGAAAAGTATTTGGAATATAATAATTATTGGTGATAAGATAGAGACAGAATCTGAGCATCTGTAAGATTTCTGGGAAAAAAAACACTAGACAACTAGAACAGAAACAATAGGTAAAGACAATTAAATAATACAGAAAAGTACTCTGAAAATTGTATGTGTATACATATATATATTTATATGTGTATAAGTATCAGTGGTTCCATAGCTGTATACAGCTTCATGAAAAAGGTTGGTGAGATGACTAAATTATCAAAGCAATAGTATATCAGCACACCAGCGTAAAAACAACAACAGAAAAAAAATTATTGCCTGTCACGTAATACAAAATGGTCTGGCCTCAAACTTTTCTCCTGAAAATCGTGAAGGTAATAAAAAGGCATCTCCCTAATTCAATGGCTAATAAAACTGTCACTCACTGACAATGTCACAGAGTAAGTTACTTTTCACCAATCAAGGCTTCAAGGGTTACATTTCCAGATGCTCAGGAAATAGATCATGCCCAAATCGTGATTTCTGAGAATAAATACGGCCCTTATTATGGCCTGGTTCGGAGAGAAGAATCTCCCAGACAGACCTGCACCGCCTGGAGCATCTTTCCTTCTGCAAATTGACTGTGCTCACGGCTCCTGCTTAAGTCTCAGGTCAGGAATCGCTCCTGGCAGGCCTGCGGGGAGCCATAGGGATGCTGGGGGCTGAACCCAGGGCAGCTGCTTGCAAGGCAAGTGTCCTACAGGCTGTGCTATGGCTCTGTCTCAAGCACAGCCTTATCTTTACTACCTAAGGTTCCTTCCTAAAGCCAGGAAATGTCTTATAAATAAACTTCTACTCTGGGCCACCCACACTGGGTCCCTTTTGCTCCCACTACGTGAAACAGTGACTCAGGGCTAGAGAGGCAGTTACAGTGGTGGGGGTTGGGTGGGGGACAGGGGTATTATGGTGCTGGCTTTGCAGGGTGCCAGAGAGATAGCACAGTAGGGATAGTGCTTGTCTCACATGTGGCCAACCCGGGTTCAACTCCCGGCACCTCATATGGTTCCCTGAGCACCGCCAAGAGTGGTCCTTGAGTGAAGAGCCAGGAATAAGCCCTGAGCACAGCTGTGTGTGGCCAAAAAAAAAAAAAAAAGACAAAAAAAGTAATAAAGAGCACAGGAAAAAAAAGTTACAAGTAAATGGTGGACTAATATATTCGATCAGGGAGTCAAAATCTGACCTGGAGGAGCTTGAGATTCGATCACCCAAGACAAAGTTCATGAAGGGGAACTTTAAAGACTTTGGAAGTAGCTGCCATCCTGATAGGGGAATATACGGAGAGGTAGTTTGACCTAAAAGGACCTTTTTTTAAGGGTTAGGGTGATAGTACAGTTGGCAGGGCTCTTGCCTTGCACGAGGCCAACCCGAGTTTGATCCTGGCATCCCACATGGTTCCCTCAGCACCACCAGGAGCCTTGCGCACTGCCAGGTGTAGCCTCCAAACCAAACTAAAATGTGCTGGCCTTGCACACAACTGATCCTGACCTGATGCCCGGCACCACCCACACAGGGTCCCCGAGCACCACCAGGAATGAACCCCCTGCAAAGAACTGGAAGAAACCCTGACACCATTGGATGAGAGACCATCAATACACAAAAATGAACTTTCTCCCCAAAGGCTTCATATCTCTCCAAGCCATGTCGGAGCTCACTCTTCCCTGCCATGAGCCTGTGGGCAGTGCAGTGCATTTCTCAATGTTGCCAGCTGATGGATATTAAGTGGGTCGTCTTGTCCGTCTACTCTCAGGCCAGACTCATTCTTCTGGTGAGGCTGTTTGTCTCTAACGTGACAGTTGGTGAGAGCTCTCAGTATGTATTAGCTATTAACTTTTTTTCTCTATTACCTTTATTATTAAAGAGAGAGAGAGAGAGAGAGAGAGAGAGAGAGACAGAGAGAGAGAGAGAGAGAGAGAGAGAGGCAGCTTTGTTTTAGCCAAAGAGGCAGGAAATAAAAGACTCTGAACGTGCATTCAAAGATGAAAATGCTTAAAACATTCTCTCTTGGAAAGATTTGCATTTTAATTGGTATTCAGTCTGAAAAGAATGAAGATCCGAGAGATACTTCTAATCACGAAGGAGAGGGTATAAATCAATCTCTCTGATGGTTTGATTTGCACTTTTCCTGCAGATACTTAATCTGTGTTAGTGCAAGTGTTTGGGCATACGGTACTTCTGGGATTCTGAGTGGGCACAGAAAGGGATGAAGCAAGATGCTATGGGGGGCTGCTAGAGAAAGTTTTTGTTTCCAGGGCTGAGCTGACAGTAAAATGCACCTTCCGTGTCATTACCTGCTCTTATCATGGTAGACCGTATAATATACGGTACTTTCAAGTGTGATGTTTTGTTGGGTGTTCAAGTTTGTGCTTTCAAGCTCCACCCAGCTCCAAGGCTCTGTTACCTTCCCAACCCTTCAGTGTATGGCACAAAAGTTTCATTTCCCTTGCCTCCAGCCTCTAGCCTCCACCATCCTACTTTTAGATCTTTATGAATTTGACCACTTCAGTTACTTTCTGTCAATTAAATCAGATTCTCTGTCCTTGTGTCTGTCTTTTTCCACTTGGTGCTAAGCCCTCAAAGCCCTCAGTGTCGGAGCCCTCACCCTTTGCAAGGCTGAACCACAGGTCACTGTAATTGCAGGTCATATTTTTGCATGCCTGCTCACTGATGTATATGGGTAGATTCCACAATGTCGACTGTGAATAATCCCACCAGAATATAGACATGTTTCTCCAAAGCTCCGCTTTCGGTTTTGTTGAGTTTATACCTAGAAGGATATGGGGATTTATCTGTTTATGTTTATGTATTTATTGATCTATTTTTGATTTGGGGGCCACACCAGCTGTGTTCAGGGCTGACTCCTGGCTCTGTACTCAGGGCTCACTGGAGACGGGGCTTGAGGGACCATACAGGGTAGGGGAGATGGAACCCAAAGCAAGCACCCTTTTTGCTATACTATAAGCCCAGCCACAAACTGTTTATTATTAATAATGCTATTTTTCAGTTTTTGAGGACCTGCCAAAATACTGTTCACATCGAGCATTGTGTTACTACTCACAGCATGCACGGGTGACATTGTTGCCTCACCCTTGCTACTGCTAGTTTTATTTTAAAATAGTAGTCATCCAAATGGTGTATGGAAGTGTAGGACCCTAGTTTTACTTTGGGTTTGAATTTCCCTAATGAGCGGCTATGTTTGCCGGGTGAGGGCGGGGTAGGCACACCCGGAAGTGCTCAGGGCTTACTCCTACCTCTGTGCTCAGGGATTATTCTTGGCAGACACTGGGGGGGTCCGTATGTGGCGCTAGATCAAACCCAGGTCAGTCACATGCAAGACACGTGGACAACCTGCTGTACTCTCTCCCTGGCCTTAAGACATCTTTTGCTGGACGTACTGGATATTAATATGGGAGATAATGCTTTGGGAGGACTTTTCATTCTGAGGTTATGGCAGGCTTGATTCCGGAATGGGACATTCCCTCTAGGTGGATGAGTGTCCAGTAATCCAGGACTTTGAGAGTAACAGGGAGGGGGGTAGAAAGAAGACAGCTGATATTTGCTTCACAATTTAGAGAAAAAGGAGTGTGTGTGTGTGTGTATATATATGTGTGTGTGTGTGTGTGTAATGTGTGTGTTGTGTGTGGTGTATGTGGGGGGGTGTCTGTGGTGTGTGTACTGTGTGGTGTATGGGTTGTGTGTGTGCTATATTGTGTGTGTGGCATGTGTGGTGTGTGTGTGTGATGTGTATGGTGGTGTGTGTGGTGTGGTGTGTGTGGTATGTATGTGATGTGTGTGGTGTGTGTTGTATGTGATGCGCCTTCAGCACAACTGGGGTGACCGAGACACTGCACTGATCATCCAAGATGGGCCTTGGGGGTGAGAGGACACTTGGAGTAGTCGCTCAGAACAGGTAGCATTGAAAGTTGGGGGCTGGGAGAGAGCCCAGGAGTGCAGACACTTGCCCCTGTGCATGACCAAGCTGGGTTGATTCCTGGCACCACCCGGTCCACCAAACATCCCTGGGTACAGCCACTAAGTATAACTTTGGACCGCCCTGCCCTGCACCCCCATCCCAGGCACACCCCCCACCCAAGCACTGCAGAGCCTGAACCATTGCTTGGTACCCCCTGCAAAAAATAAAAATAAAAAAGACTCCATTAATTTTCTTTGAAATGATTTTAAACATAGTCCTGGGCCAACAAGTCAGTGTGGGCATTAAGATGCTTTCCTGGCATGTCGCCGACCCAGGTTCCATCCCTGGCACTACACAGGGCTCCCCCAGCACTGGCAGGAGTGACCCCAGAGCCCAGAACCAGGTATAGTTCTGAGCACCCTAGGTAGGCCCTGCCTGTGCCCCCCACCCCACCCCCCCATAAAACACAGCGTTTGAGACATGGCATGGCTCCAGCAGCTTCCTCAGAAAGAGTCTGATATCCTCGAGTGAGCCGACGGCTCCAGAGTTGTGTGCAAGCCACATTTTTCTGGGAGGAAGAGGCAGGTGGAGAATAAGTTTCCATAACCAGATTGTGTTGCCTCTGATTGAAACCTGGGCCACAGCGAAGAAGCTGGAGGGTGGCGATGTAGCCACTGCAAGGCTGTGGTCCAAGGACGACCTTAGGAATAAAATCCCAAGTCTTTCTGCACACAGCATGCGTGCCCTGGGCAGCAGGCACACGGCCTGATGGGGAGAGCTGGGGTCCTGGACAGGCTCAGGACATACCCCTCCATATGGCTGTTAAGTTTCTCTCTCCGTTCCCCCAGCATGAAAACCAGATGCCTTAGCAACCCAGAAACTCCATTTCTGTCTTCTCCATCTTTTCTGTAAATGTTGAGAAAATAGCAGTGACTGAGAGGAAGAGCAGCGGGGATGGTGAATCGGGTGCTTCTCAGCCAAATCTCAACCAAGAGGTGCTTTGGGCCCGCATGCATCATTCAGGCCAAAACGGCTTCCCGATTTGAACTCCCCGCCATCCCTCCACAGGGAAATAAAACAGCGGGGATCAAAGGGAATGGGGTCCAGCCTGTAGCTTGGCTGGCACAGACAGACCCCCACAAATCTCCAAGGCCGGAATGAGATTGCCGGGAAAATTCCGAATCAGCCCATCCTTGTTTGTTCCATTTTGTGGGGGAGGCGGAGGATGTACATCTAGTGATGCTCAGGACGTACTGCTGGCTCTGCACTCAGGGGTCACTCCTGGTGGAACTCAGGGGACCCTATGGGATGCTAAACCTGGGTTGGCCACGTGCCAGGCCAGCACCTTCCCTGCTGGACTATCTCTGGCCCCCTCAGTCTTTTTCCAACCTGTGCTGGGCGAGAGAAGTCAAAAGAAGAGATGGCCTGTCAGCATGGCTATTTGTTAGGGACCCCAAGATGAAAACCCCCAAACAAGCCTTTCTATATGCTGTGTACAGCCCATCCCAGCCACATTCCTCTTGAGGAAAGTATCCATTACAGATGTTTGTGTGTGTCTGTGTGTGTGTGTGTGTGTGAGTGTGGTGGGGAGGAGGGGTCGTTTTTTTTGAATAAAGCAACAAACTACCCTCCAATGTAGTTCGGAACTAGGAGCTCAGGGGTTGTAAACCTGTGTGATGGAGTTCCATCAATATGACATCACTCGTAACGTGACATCCCAGGGCTCCCCCACCTTACCCCCCCAGCCCCAGCTCCCCTCCAGCTTGCCCGCACACAGGCCCCCCTCTCCCTCTTCAAGGGATGATGAAACTGCCCCGTGCCGCCCAGAAGGACAATAAAACCCTGGATCCCTGAAGCTGAATTCAGCCCATTGAACTGCACAAACAGCAATGAGCAAAACAAAGCGAGCGGGAAACGTTTGCACACAGCATCTGTTATGATCACATAACCACCAGACAGCTGTTTAATCCCAACTGTTAACATAAGATCATTTGTGTGTTTGAAGAGCAATCCCATTTGGAGTTTCCCCCCATTATTTATTTATTTTCAAGCTTTTCTGAGAGTGAGAGAGAGGAGAGAGAGAGGGAGGCGAGAGAGAGAGGAGACAGAGAGAAAGGCGAGAGAGAGAGAGAGAGAGGAGAGAGAAACAGAGAGGAGAGAGAGGGAGAGAGAGGAGAGAAAAACAGAGAGAGAGAGAGAGAGAGAGAGAGAGAGAGGAGGGGAGGTTTCCTGGGGAGGTGCTATACCATGGGGATTTCTGGAACTCTTCTGCTTTTGCCTTTCCTAATGCAAGGGCTGCTGGAGAGGTCTAGCACTAGGCACACTCAGAGGAGAGCGAGAATGACTGTGTGGTCTCTGTGCTGGCCAGGGCGCAGGCCCTTTCTCAGTCTAGGGGACCTGCAGTCTTGGCTCCCTGGAATTTCCAGAAATCAACCACGCTGGTCAGAGGATGAGGAGGCACCTCCCCATGAAAGGCAGCTGACAGTTTTGCTCAGCACTGGAATGGATAGTTATCCCCACCCCCCCACCCCCCAGCAGTGCTCAGATTTCGACCCTCAACACCATCGTCACGGGGCCTCCCGACTGCTCTGCCAGGGTCAGGGAAGGAGATCGGCTGCTTGGGGCTGTTCAGAAGCCTGTGCGTGCTACCCAGTGGGTTGGGTGGGGAAAGTTGGACACCAGGACTGGTTTTTGCTTGGTTGGTTTTGGTTTTGTTTGGGGGCCACACCTGACTGTGCTCAGGGCTGACTCCTGGCTCGGCACTCAGGACTGACCTACTCCCAGTGGTACTTGAGGGGAGCCTATGTGATGTTGGGGATCTAAACTTGGGTTGGCTGCATGCAAGGCAAATGCCCTCCCCACTCGGCACCCACCCCCAGAGTGTTTTGGGGAGGAGGAGAGGTTGGTTTGTTCATCTGCCTCAGGTCACACAGCCTATGGGCTCCCCACAGGTGTTACTGTCGAACTGCAGCTGACCCTTCATGGAAGGGGCTAATGGCAGCAGGCATAAGGGGCAAGAGGGCACCACACAGCCCTAGGGTGAGCCATGTTGGCCACACACATCTGGACAAGCTGTAACCTCGGAGAGAGTCTGTCAAAGGGGCCTGATAGAAATATCTCACCCCCTCCTCCTTCAACCCTTTTGTGCCAGGACCAGAAAGAGGAGCTTTGCATCTAGGAGGCCAAGGTTCAATTCCAGGGGGAGAGCATCCCTGGGGACCCCCTGAACCACACAGAGCAGGGAAGAACTGCTGGCACCACCAAGTGTGGTCCCAGGGAAAATGTCAGAAGCTGGGGAGATAGCATAGTGCAATATTTTACCAGGGCAATTGCAGGTCAACCAGGCTCGATCACAGGTTCCCCTTAGGGTCCCCTGAGTAGGAGGGATCCCTGAGTGCAGAGCCAGGAGGCAACCCTGAGCACCACTGGGTGTAGCCCCCATAATACAAAGAATAAACCCCAAGAAAACATCCGGGGGCCTGCCCCCTCCCTCCCATGCCGTGGTAACAGTAACACCTGTGAAGTCCCACCAAGATGTCAGTGCCATCAACTGGACAAGAGCATTTCTAGATCACAGCACCCCTGGGAACGGCGTGGATGCTTACTCCTCACCTATTTTCTCTCACTGATTTTGTTAGTTTCTTTGGGTTACCTTTAGTTCCTTGTGTGCATGTGGGGACGGGGCACAAGCAGCAGCTCACAAGAATGATGATTCCTGGGATAAGGGGCAGGGGGTGGGCTCTGTGATGCTGGGATCAACCTGGTCAGCTGCAGGCAAGGCCAGTACCTTCTCCTCTGGCTCCTGTCTCATTTTGCTTTGTTTTCAAATTTGATGTTTCATTTCATTTCCATTTCCGTACAGCAGCGTGGACAAATCAAAGCTGTCCACATACAAGTGGTTGTCACAGATTTCATCTCTACCGTGGAAAGCTCACCACATTCAGTCTCATTGATGCTCTGGTTTGAACGTTTGCAAACTCCAAGTTCATCCATGGGGACAAACATGGTCCCCTGAACGATTTCTGACTTCCTTCTGGATATTCCCCTGTCCCCAAGACAAGAGCTTCTCTTCTGCCTTCCCCTTGCTCCCTTGTATTCACAATCCCTGCTCAAGTCTCCATTTCCTGAAGGAAAAGTTCTTGGCGATTTCTGTGGAAGTCTGTTTTTTTCTGAAACTTCACAAGTAAAACAGGAAGAGTGAAGGCAGTGGCCAAAGGTGATTAACTCTCAATGTTGGGGAAAAATGAAATCGGCTAGGTGGGTTAATGGAATGATTCATTATCATTGTCGAATAAAAGGGCTTTAAAAAATTAAAACCTTTTGTTTGACATTCTTTATCACACATAAAAGGTATGCCCCTAGCTCCAGGGCTGGGCGCTGCCCCAGTCTCTTTCAGATGATGACAATCCATCATAATGTTCAACTTCCCCTTCACAGGGCAGAATCACCAAGTTCTCTAATGGGAGAAAATCCTTTATCGACTGATTCATTTCCATGTTTTGTTTCGGCAGCTAGACAGGATATCCTGGAGGCTGGTGGCTGGTGAAAGGGAGGGTGACTTAGTACTTACTCGGCCATTGTGATCTGCCACTAGGATCGTTATTGTTATTTCTGTGCTCCAATCGAAATTTTATTTCTCTATGCATTTTTCATACAGAACACCAATGTGGGGCTATTGTTTTTCTCCCTTTTTTCCCTTTCCATCCTACCATCCTTAAGAAAATCCACTGGGAGAAGAGGCAGCAGAGAGAGTTCAGCGGGAAAGGTGCTTGCCTTATACTCAGTCTGTCTGTCCAGGGTTTAGTCCACATATGGTCCTCCGAGCCCCATGAGGAGTGGCCCCTGAGCACAGAGCCAGGAGGAAGCCTTGAGCATTGCCAAGTGTGGTCTAAATCTCCCTCACTGCCTCCCCTCTTCTCTCCCCCCAAAATAAAAATCACTCAAGATAGGATGAGAGAGAGCTTACCTCTGAAACTCTAAGATGTCTTTCCTTAGAATTAATTACCCAAACATGTGTTAGGTATCGTCATTACTAAATAAAATCCTCTATCTACTTTATTTGGTTTGATTGACGTCTGGTGGAACCAGTGGAATCCTGTGTCTGAGTGCTTTGCAAAAGGCACTAGCCAGGGGAAGGAAAGAAATGTCACTTGTCTGAACAAGCATCCAGATGCTACAAGCGTCCCTTTATTGGTCATCAGTCACTGGAATCAGGAAATGAAGCGCCTAGGGTGTTGTGATTGCCCCGGATGACAGTCGTGGTGGGAGGAAGAGATGGGTGGGAAATGAACAAAGGGATAGTTGAGCCCTACATGGACACTGGAGCCCCACTTGGACATTGTCTTATCCGGACAGCTCATCTCACCCAGAGACCTGATTGGCTGGAAGGTAGAGTGGGGAACGTGCTCCCCATGGAGAGACGTGGCCTCTCCAAGAAGAGGGACCACCAACATAGCAGCCTCACACTCCAAACTTCCAGCCGTCATTGGGTTTTCAGACCATTTTCTGGGCACTGCTCACATGCATAGTGCAATCTTGGCAGTCAGTCTGTGGCTCTGAAACACAACTTAAGGCTTCCCCCTCCTTTCCCCCGCCCCGCCCTGGCCCCAATGCCCTTGGCTGTTCCACAGAACAGCAGGCAGACCTTCATAGTGGTTTTTCTCAAGACCCCCATGACATGTGGAAGAAAGACCCGGATAGAGAAAATGGCTCAATGTGCATGGAGAGAAATTATGGAGAAGTCAACCCAGTTTCCATGTGCCCAGGACTTGGTTGGGTCATGGAGATGTGGCGCTGCTTGTAGCATCTTCTGGTCTCTATGATACAAACAGTCTATTGGGGGACATCCTGGAGGTGGGCCTGCTAGATGTAAGAATTGAACAAGAACCGAGGTTAGCAGCAGAGAGGGAAGAAGGGGGTGTAAAGGAGCACTCAGTGGATGAAAGTGGCAGAAGATGCCACTTTGATGGCACGTGGTCTTGGGGGTGGGGTGCTGCTTTGATACACTTTGAAGCTACATGAACCCTCAGACTTAGAACATACATTTGTAGAGTAATGTGAGCCCTTCCCCCCAGTAAAAGAGCTAGCAAAGCAAAACCAAAAGTATGCCAAGTGAGAAACAAAAGATAAGCAGCAAAATGAGCAAGCCACACATGGGAATATGGTGGCAAGAATGGGGACACGGGATAAGGGGAAGCTCTAGGAATCCCCAGTATGGAGTCCGTGCTCCCCAGTTCTTGGGAGCACTGCCTCCTCCCCACCTCAGTGGTATACTCCATGTCTGTGCTGGTGACCTGTTTGGGGGACCACCCTCTCCCCAGGCTTCTGAACAGAACAGCTTTAGAACAGAACAGAACAGAACCTCCACTGCTCCCCTTTCTCATTCAGAGGGGCCCTGAGGGCAGGTGGAAGGGAAATTTGGGTTTTTCTTGACTCACTAGGCAACTTCCAGATGATATTCTGCTCTACCAAACTTCCTACTAAATCCTTTCCCAAACCTTCCTTTCTCACTCCTTCACATAAGAAGCAAGGAAAGCAACTAGAAATCCTTATCCATTCCCCTTCCCCTTTGGGAAGTCGGAATTAAGTCTTGAGGAGGAAAATGTTTACATTCTTTTCAGAATCCTTGGAATGGGGCCACTCCTTTAGCACAGAGGGTAGGGCGTTTGCCTTGCACGAGGCTGACCCAGGTTCAATTCCTCCACCCCTCTCAGAGAGTCCGGCAAGATACTGAGAGTATTCTGCCCACACAGAGCCTGGCAAGTACCCATGGCATATTCGATATTCCAAAAATAGTAACAACAAGTCTCACAATGGAGATGTTACTGGTGCCCACTCGAGCAAATCGATGAAAAACGGGAGGGAGGACAGTGCTACAGTGCTACCCTCCTTTACCTTTCTCCCTTCTTCCACCAATTGGTAGTCATAAAAACCCAAGAGCAAATTCTACCCAAACACAACTCCTTT
Organism: Sorex araneus; assembly: GCF_027595985.1. NCBI lineage: Eukaryota > Metazoa > Chordata > Mammalia > Eulipotyphla > Soricidae > Sorex > Sorex araneus. The sequence goes on along the minus strand of NC_073307.1, from coordinate 50,309,032 downwards.
GACCCCATTTGTCTTTATAAATATGAGCAACCTGATCCCCACACCATGTATAGGTTCATTTTTATGGTTGGAAATATTCAGGGGAATCTTTTATACCAAAATCTCTATGTTCTGAATTTGTTAAATGTAGGTTGATTTAAAAAAAAATAAAATAAGTCTTTTAAGACTAAGGTGGTAGAAAGGGCACTGAGAAGAGGAAGATTCTTTTTATTTTGTTTTTTGGGAAGAAGCCACACTCGGTGGTACTCAGGACTTACACCTGGCCCTGCACTCAGGGATCACTCCTGGTAGGGTTCAGGGGGCCCATATGGGGTTTCAGGAGTAGAATCTGGGTCAGCTGCATGGAAGGCAAGTACCCTACTCGTTGCACTAATGCTCCAACTCCAAGAAGATTCTTTTGACAACAGAGTTAAAGTACATTGGAAATATAAGTAGGATGTTCACTGATCATAAAGGCACTTTGAGAAAAGCATACTAATTTAGTTTTATATGCAGTAAGAAAAGAGAACTAAGCTGGCCCATTTCTGTTACCTTATCCTCTCAAAAAATGGATGTGGCGAATTGAGGCAATTATCCCAAATACCTTTCCTTAATTACATGAATTGTCTAGGTAAGCAGGTTCTGGGCTTAAAGTTTTGCAATAATTATCTTCATTTGCACTTTGATTTGCATGAAGGGACATAGCCAGAGCATCATGGTCACTGATAATGTAACCAAATACTGTGGTTAAGTTCATATGAAAATCAAAACTCATCCAAAAAATATTTTGACAACACTGCTAACTTGATTTTTTTTTAATCTTACCTTTTTTTCTGTTGTGGCTAGTTTTCAAAATTCCTGTCAGGAGCACATGTCACATTTATTACTGGAAACAAACACATCTCTCATGCATCGTGTGAAAATTGAAATCAAGTACCTTGAATCAATTGGTTGGGTTTTGGGGCTAGAGAGATAGCACAGCAGGTAGGGCATTTGCCTTGCATGCGGCCAACATGGGTTCAATTCCCAGCATCCCATATGGCCCCCTGAGTACCGCTAGGGGTAATTCCTGAGTGCAGAGCCAGGAGTAATCCCTGAGCATTGCCGGGTGTGACCCCCCCCAAAAAAAGCAAAAAAAAAATTGGTTGGGTTTTGCCAGGGATCTATCTCAGATGGGATGGGAGTAGGCATCTTTGGGAAGTTTGGTCCTCCACAGAGAATAGAATGTGATGGTGGACTTGGCGATTTCTGGCTCTGTGTGTGTGCGGGAGGAACGCTAAAATGATCAATTTAATAGGATAACTCTCTAATTCAGTGACTCAAGGTCCTATTTCAAGGTCTAAGGATCACTTCTGGGAACCATATGTGCACCAAAAGATGACCTCAGGGCTCTCTCCTCCCAAAGGAAGCCAGCTCCCTTTGAGCAATTACTCTTGTCTCTCCCTTTCACTTTTTTCTTCTTTTGATTTCTGGGTCACACCTGGAAATGGTCAGTGCTTACTCCTGGCTCTGCACTCAGGAATCACTCCTGGTGGCACTTAGTCATCCTATAGGATCCTAGGGATCTAACCTGGGTCAGCCTCGTGCAAAGAAAATGTCCTACCTGCTGCACTACCTCTCCAGAGCTCTTTTTTTATCTTTGATTTTGGAGCCACACCTGGCAGTGCTCAGCGCCTGCTTCTGGGGGGATCAGATGGTGCCAGGGATCAACTCTAGGGCTACAGCATGCAAAGCATTCTCATAAGTCACGTGAGCGATCTCCCCAGCCCCACAACCTGTCATGTCTTGAATGAAAGCAAGAAAAGTAGCTTCTTAGAAGAAAAGCATCGTGATGCACATCCCATCAGCTGGTACCAACCTATGCTTGGCCAGAGCATCTTGTGTCAAACCGACTAACACACAAGGAGCTGAAATCCAACATCTGCCCCAGCACCCAAAATAAATTGCCTCCATGTCCCCCGACTTTGATCATACCTTCGAAAGTTCTCGGTGAAAACCAAGTGTTCTTCTAGAACTCCCCAATTCAACTGGGTGCATCTGCTCTCATCAGCCAGTACTGACACCGTGTATGCAAAAGTAAAGCACAAAACCTGAGGTTGTCACTGTGCATGTGAAAAGGACAATTTATTGATTTTTCCTCCTTTCTAGTACTCATTTTGGGCCACATGGTTGTTAGGGAAAGGGAATAAAAAATTTAATTATGAAACTGATCAGGGTCTAGTTTGACACCACTTTATTCACAGGATCCTTAAATCATACCTGGAAGGTCAGCATCCTGTTGAGGGACACAAGTCACACAGGAGGCCAGGTCCAGCCATGTAAGTACCAACTGGAATGCCAACTAGCTCCTTCTTTTCTTTTCCTCCTAGCCAGCCCAGTTCTTTCTCTCTTTACCCTACTTTCTCACTTTGGGTTCTTAGCGGCTCAGGAATTTTGACTGTTGTTCTGTTTCTATTTAGCGGCCACACTCAGGGCTTACTCCTAGCTACAGGCTCAGGGATCAATCACAGAAGTTCTTAGGGTGTAGGAAATTTTACTGGGGTTGGCATCATGCAAAACAATAATGGTAGCTCTTAGGTGATTTCTCTGGCTCTCAGTAATGGTTTGTAAAAATAATAATTTTTGTTTTTATTAAACAAAAATGTAATAAATTAAATTTTTATTTAGGTGCAGTGGAGGTTCTCTGTCTTTCTAGTTCATGGTGGGGTATTTGATCATCCTCCCAGACCCCCCACCCCCCCAGGTGTCATCACCTCCTTCTCACCAAATGATAACAAAAATAATAACCCAAGTATCTCCACATGTTGCCAAATGCCCTAGGTGTGGCACAAAGCACCCTTCCTTGACAATGTTCTAGTATTTCCATATCACTTGAACTCTAAAGAAAAATTAGGTTACATGGACTGGGGCTTTGAAATAGATTCCACTTCAGGGAGATCTTTTTGCTGTTTTTTGTTCTTTGGGTGTGTTATAGATTTGAAACAATGAAAACCTACATTTTAAAAGCCAAAGACAGTCTTGTCCTATAGATCCGTTGACCATATCTTTCCAAAAAGGAGGGACAAGCACAGACGAGAGAAGATACAAGATCAGTCAGGCAAGGTTGGACAGAATTGTCTGGAAATTAATCTTGTGTATCTGTTCTTCATGAAAATGAACATTCCCTTTTGTTCTTTTTATTCCAGCAGGAGTCATCTTTCCCATTCAACAGGGTTTGGAACAGGAAGTCCTGGCCTTATTTTTTTTTTTTTGCATCATTTCCAAATGTAAGTCCTGCCTCGTAGTTCTAGATATGCAATGAAGCATGGCCAGTATTGGAGAGGCCACGTGGCTGAGTCTCTCTGGAAGATGGGAAGACATCTGGTTCCCATCAGGGTAAGTGCAGCTTTCTGCTGGCAATAAGATGGAAGGTTCTAGAAAAGCCCAGTTAAAGAAAACAGGAGCAAACGAACCAAGGTCATAATGCAGAGCTATTGTCCCACTGTCCTCCTCCAGGGTACCCCAAGGCCTGGCGGGTCTCTTCTCCTTGATCCTGAGGCCTGAATCAGCCAGCACAGCTGCCTGCATCTTGATCTTCACCTTGACCTGCCTCCCCCACCCTGTGCTCCAGCAGCTGCACCAGTTCTGTGAGATTCTGGCCATGACCACACCGGCCAGAGCCCTCATCAACAACAGCCCCTCAAGGCCTGCCAAGGCCTGATTCCACTGAGAGGAGAAAGGGTCCTTAAAGACCACTCCCTCTTCTGTCACCTGAGGGACAGGGCTTTGCAGGAAGTTAATGTCAATGGTTTAGAAAGAACTGAGGCGTCAAGGGGTAGGGGAAACAAGAGAGGGGGTAAGGGTGAGTGCCCGGGTTCCATCCAGGGCTGCGCACTGCCAGGAGTGAGCCCCCTGGGAGCAGAGCCAGGAGGGAGCCCTGCTGAGCTTGACTCCCCCAGGCATCACGTAAGTCAATTCGGAACCAGGGGTCACGGGCTATGGAAGCAGGAGTCCAGTGGCAGCTGGGGGTGGACTTGGCTTCCTCGCACTGCATGACCATCTTGTCTCTATCCTGGCCAGGCCCTGCAGAAACCAGAGCAGCCGCACGTCCCAGACAAGAGCCAGCCGTGAAGCGGAAAACGGTCTCCCTGTGGAGTGCGGCCACAGGGTGTCCTTCAAACCCAGAGCAGCAGAGCCTCCAATACCCCCCAGGAGGAAGCGAGCTCCCCGCTGACTCCCCAGAACTGCCCAGACGTGTCTCCGCCACCCCGCCCCCACCCCGACCACCTTGAACTCCTTCTGGAAACTTGCTGGCTGCAGAAAAGTGAACTTGGCACTCGTCTGCCGTATTGACTATCTGTCTTGAGGGTGAGGGCTGTAAATTCTCTCTCCTCAGATCCAAGTCGATTTGTTATCAAATCAGGCATTGAGAAGCTGATTCATTGCTATTCAGCGCGATGCTGATTTATATGCAGAATGTAAAACAGATGCCTTATGTGATACATATTTATGGTGAATGCTGTTCTCGAAGATTTATTACGGATTCCTTTGTCGGGGTTTGCCTGAGCAGAGCCATGATGACTTGTATTTCCTCTCAGCTGCCAATGCCAAACTCATTAAAAAGAGGTGTGACTATTAATATACATTGTAATACTGACAGGTTCTAATTTATAACACCCTGGCTGCTTGGAGCACTCCCCTCACTTGAGAGGTAGTCGCTGCTTTTTCTTCTCTGGAGCTAAATGGTATAAAATAGAGATGTATATTCTCTTGTCCCTCTTCTCTTTCCTTCTCCTTCTCCCTCCCTCTCCTTGTCTCTCTCTCTCTCTCTCTCTCTCTCTCTCTCTCTCTCTCTCTCTCTCTCTCTCTTTCTCTCTCTCAATTCATCTCATATTTTTGTCTTTTGCATCAAGTTACAATTTGCTGGGGGAAAACACACACACACACACACACACACACACACACACACACACACACACGCCCCAAAGCCAAATTCTATGGGACTGAGGGGAGACCCTTCCCTTTGTGCAGACCTCATGTACCTCCAAGGGTCTTGCAAGCCCAGGGCTTTCAGGCCTCATCATCCTGGATGCTGGCCCAATCCACCTGTCACCCCCAACCGCACAGATGAAGGACAGATGTTGCCCTGTGTGCCTGGGAGCTGGGAAAGTTCCATGCACAGGCTGCATTGGGGGAGGTCTACAGAGGCCACTGCACCAGAGTGGGGAGGTGAAAATGAAGGTGAGTGCAATCTCCACTAGGAAACTAGTCAGAGAGCAGTGGGGAAATGCCCCCCCACCCCACCACCGGGGCACTGGAGGCTTGATGCTGTGTCAACTCTAGGACACCAGCTGGTCAGCGCCCAGGGAAGGAAACCAGACTCCATCCTCCATAGGAACACAAGTGCTCTGGAGAGTATGATTGTCTGGAGCCCTGGTGCTGATCTCAGTGTCAAGCACTGCTCGGGGGCACTTAGAGGCCTTGGGGGGTGGGGATGCACCTTCCCCCTTTCACCACGAGTTTTCAAAGGAGCCGAATGAGGAGGTGTGGTAGCAGTGGAATTCTCCAGGTTCTCCAAAAGCCCTGCAGACAGAGGTGAGCTGGCCGCATCTTTGCCGGTGTTGCAGACAGGCCTGGGGATCAAGTCAAGCCAGCGAGGTGCCTCCAGGCCCTCCGTGACCAGGCCGCATTACTGGGGAAAGAGAAAAGGCAAAGGAGAGCAAAGCATCTCTGAAGAACGTGGTTCAAGGGGAGACAGGGCCGGATAGCTGATTCCTCCTCAAGCGTGAGTCTCCCGGAAGGAGGCCATGATCCCTGTGGCTCATCCTAGATTTAGGAAAATGTCAAAAAGTGGCTGGAGCGATAGCACAGCAGGCAGGGCACTTGCCTTGCACACACTGACCCTGGGTTCCGTCCCTGGCATCCCAAAGAGTCTCCCGAGCCCTGCCAGGAGTGATCTCTGAGCACAGAGCCAGGTGTCAGCCCTGATATGGTCCCAACACCAAATCAAATGAACACATAAAATAAAATGCTGAGGAGCCTCATTCACACGTAGAATCTTGATCTCACTTTGGATAAGGACATCCGTTTTAAAGAAAATCTCTCTCTGAGCTTTACCATGTGTGAGTATCCTTTGTTATTTAATAAATTTAGTTATTTCTCTTTTGTTTGGGGGCCACACCTGGTGGTACTCATGGCTTACTCCGGGCTCTGTGGTCAGGGATCAATCCTCGAGGGCTCAGGGATTAGGGATCAAACTCAGGTGGGCCATGTGCAAGGCAAGTGCCCTCCCCATTGTACCATTGCTCTGGCCCTAGATCACCTGATTTGTTGCTTTGTAGGAAAAACCTTGCTCTTGGGATGGCTGCAATGGTGTTTGCAACTTTTGGAAAACCAACACTGGACTCAAAAATCTCTGAAATGATTCCCATATCAGAAAAGCAACGTCTCTCCCTATAACCTGCCCCCCTGCCCCAACACACACACACACACACACACACACACACACACACACACACACACACACACGGTAATAACACTGCCATTGATTTTCTTTGGTAACCAACTCAGGATTCAAAAAGATTTGTGGTATTTTGCTGGTGAGTGGGGGTGACAGGGAGGCTGAGGGGTGTCTCTGTAATACAGCTCAGAGGACCTGGGGTACATTTAGCAATATTTTTGTCAAGTGGTGGTGTGTGGAGGGGGCTCAATTCAAAGACTGAACAAAGAGAGGGTGCTCAAGGCTTGTAACATCAGGGACCCCTTATAACTATTTCTCATAATGTCCGTGTGGTGCCCGGGATCGAACTCAAGTCCTCACATAGGCCAAGTGAGTGCCCTGAGCTCTTAGCTCTCTCTCTGGTCCCAGACTGATGATTTTTTAAAAAAAGAGGTTTAGCATTTCCTCTGGAAGTATCCCCATTTTAACTGTATGTTGGGCCACATTTTCCTTATGATCATGGTGCCGAGCTGCTGAGAGAAACACAAGTACAATCTGTATATAAGATGCTGTATTTCCAACAGGACTGGACCACATCTCACTGGCTGCCTCTGTCTGAAGAGGGGAAGACCTCCAGGCCAGGGGTGCTGGGAGCACCAAGGCCATTTGGAGTTGTTTTCAGAGAAGAAAAACTTTGCAGGATGGAGAAGTGAAAAGGCTGCTGCCCTCCTACCGCTAGATGCTCTAGGGTTCCTATTATTATTCAGCAAGGACAACACCACTACAAATGGATCTGAGATCTCGGAGATAGGAATAATTTTTGCTCCCAAGAACCAGGATGAAAAGCTAGTGAAACTCCCATGAGACACCAACTGCCTTAGAGTTGAACTTGGTTTACGGGAATGTGAGTTTTCTCTCCTCCTCCACTTCCTCCTCCTTCTCCTCCTCCTCCTCCTCCATCACCTCCTCCTTCTCCTCCTCCTCTTCCTCCTCTGCCTAGCCCCCTGCCCAAGTGTTGAGGGCTTCCGAGAATCCCCACTCACAGCTCAGAAACGTCAGCAGCCTCTCAAACCGCAGGCACCAGGGGCTCTGGGCAGATAAGGCGCTGAGTCTCTTGCACGCATGCGCACCTTAGGGTGCCCCAGTAGCCCTGAATGGAAGGAATTCAATGACTCCGTGGCCCCCAAGCCCCAGTGGACACACTTTACAAGGAGAAAACAGACATTGCTGAGATTAATTTGAGTTTGGACGGTTCCTTTCTGAGTCAAGCATTCGTCTTTCACACAGAAATAAGTCTGAGAGCCCGTGCACCCCTTTGAAGAAACGCCAGGGTATCTTGTATTGGCGGTCATCCCCCAAAGATCCTGACCTTTTGTCACTGCATTCCCGTCTTGGCACCTTCACAAACAGTCCTAAATCAAGATTAAAATGATTTTTAAAATAATAATAACAGGGGCCTGAGGGATAGTAGAGCAGCTATGGCACTTGCTTTGCACACAGCCAACTCCAGTTTGATTCCAGATACCATACATGGAGTGTAGCCAGGAGTGATCCTTGAGTGCAGAGCCAGAAGTCAGCCCTGAGCAGCACTAGGTGCCCCCCTCCCCAAATAAACCAATGAAACACTTATATAACAACAACAAAGAAAAACAACTTGTGTTTGTTATCAGCTCAAAGAACAAAAATAATTGATAACTTTTTAAAAAGTTTATTTTTGGGCCTCCTGGCAGGTCTCCAAGCCTGCTCGGATCAGGACAGGGCCTCTTCCACCCAGGTCCCTCATTTTCCAGTAGCTTGGCAGCCACACCCACAAACTGCCCCCAGCATTGTGTAATCCCATCAACGGCCAAAATACAGAGACTTTAAAACAACACTCCCAGAAGTGCACGGCCGCATTCGCAGTCTCACAACCTCTTATAGCCTAGTTCTCCCTCCGAGAGCATCCTGTCCACATGGCAGAGCCTGGCAAGCTCTCCGTAGCATATTTGATATGCCAAATACAGTTACAATGATGGGTCCCATTCCCCTTACCCTGAAAGAGCCTCCAATGCGGCACTGCTGGGAAGAACGAGTAAGGAGAGGCTGCTAAAATCTTGGGGCTAGGATGAATGAAGATGTTACTAGCACCCGTTTGAGCAAATCGATGATCAAGGGGATGACAGTGATACAGTGATACAGTGAACTGTTTCCCCTATTAAAATCCTGCCTGCTTTGTTGACCTAAAGGGGATGTGAGGTGGCTTTCTTTAGGGATTTGGACGCAAACAAAAAAAGGTGATGGAGGGTCGCCAGTGAGGACTGCCATTGTTGTCTCTTCTACCGAATGAGTCTTCGGAGAAGAAACACGAACATTCCAGCATCTCTGACAATTTGCCGTGATTTCTTTTGTATTTTCCATCATTCCAGCCACCCACTCATGGGGGGGCGGGGAATTGTTTCCACTAAGAAGTCCCAGGAATTCTTCCAGAAGGAATGGAGCGACAGGAGGAAAAATCTGTTAATGGTAAAAGTGTGTGCTGTTTAGTAAAGTGTGTAGAAATATTGAAGCTTCTCTGTTTCAAAGGTTTCTTTTGCAGATCATGAAAATACTCATCGGTTCTTCCTGCATTGTGCTGAGTGTTTGACATATGGGAAAGGACTCTGTGTGTGTGTGTGTGTGAGTGTGTGAGTGTGTGTGTGTGTGTGTGTGTGTGTGTGTGTGTGTGAGAGAGAGAGAGAGAGAGAGAGAGAGAGAGAGAGAGAGAGAGAGAGAGAGAGAGAGTTAAGTGTCAATCTCTACCACTAGGGGGCAGAAGGGAGTTCTTTTCTACACCCAGCAGTCCGCTAGCACATCATTGTAACATTGAAGATACTTCAAAAAGACTCAGATGTTTAACTATTGTGCTAGTGATCATACATTCATATTGGGCTGCAGGCCAAGAGAGTGAAGAACTTTTTTTTTCCAAGACAGAGATTTGCAGCTGAAGCGCTATAAAGCGGCGAATTTTACCTTAGAGCAAAAAACACCCCTCAGTGACTAATTTCAAAGGCCATATGTATGTGGCTTTCATGAAAAGCGGAGAACCCTAAATTTCTTTGTTTAACTGGAAGCGCTCTTTTTCACACTGCGGGCAGGTTCTTCGCCACCGTTTCCCTGTGTTTATTGCGCTGTTACAGATCTCGCTTTCTTTTTTACTCTGGCAATCAGGATTCTAGAAATGCTGTTTAATGCCAACGGGTATTTCATTAACACTGCCACTACCAGCGTCTTCAAGGAGAGCACCGCAGGCAAAACACTGATGAAGAATACTTAGAGTGCTGATAACATCAGGTGCACACTCTTTTCCTACCCCACCCTCTCCTTGTAAATTAAACTCTGCAACTCAAACTTTCATCTATGGTAACAGGTAAAACAGATCAAATTTGAGCAATACCCAGCATAAGGATCCACCCCGCCATCCCCACCGCTGCCCTTGTGGTAAAAGTGGGCTAACAAACCATGACAGGGCTAAGGAATGACATGATTTTGTGACTTTGACAAGAAAACGTTCATTCTGTTTGGAGCATCCAGTTTTTTAAACTGGAGATGTTAGAAGATGGGAATACCCAGCCATGATGCACAGCACGTTTCCTGGATCGAGGAGATTCAGGAATCTTTTGAGGGCTACAGAGACAGGACAGCAGAGAGGGGTGCTGGCCTTGCATGTGGCTGATCCGGGTTCAATCCCTAGCACCACAAATGGTCTCCTGAGCACTGCCAGGAGTGATCCCTGAGCACATAGCCAGGAAGAAGCCCCAAGTACTGCAGGATGAACCTATTATAACACGCAAAATAAAATGAATACATTTGTTGTGGACTGGAGCGATAGTACAGCAGGGAGAGCATTTACCTTGCACACAGCCGCCCCGGGTTCGATTCCTCCATCCCTCTCAGAGAGCCCGGCAAGCTACCAAGAGTATCTTGCCCGCACGGCAGAGCCTGGCAAGCTCCCCGTGGCGTATTCGATATGCCAAAAACAGTAACAACTTCTCACAATGGAGACGTTACTGGTGCCCGCTTGAGCAAATCTATGAACAATGAGATGACAGTGCTACAGTGCTACAGACATTTGTTGCACTTTATTGGGGGTAGGGGTGGGATGGAGCCCCACTGAGAAGGACAAGAGACAGGAGCCACTATGAGCTGAAAATTTAGAGTTTGCAAATTCCAAGACCAGTGCATTGTCTTATTCCTCCAGGAGGTGCAGTTAGCTCCATTCAGGTGTTTCATTATTTTTTTTTTTCTCTCACTCCACTGCTCTCTCAGAGAATATGCAAAGCCGAAGTTGAATTATATGCAGGAGCTGGGAAGGGGCACCCCCTACCCAGTCCTGGTTTGTGAATAGAGATACTTATTGCTGGCAGGACATGGCGCCTTTCCCTGGGGCAGGGAGTGTTACTTGACTTGGATTAATATTTTCTGCCTGCTCCCACCAAGTGAAATCCTGGGTCCTCTGCTCTCCTCAGATGCCCCAAAATCATATGCTGAAGGCAGGGCAGTCAGACCTTTCATGCAGTCTGACAGCTGATTGAAGTCCCAGCACTTTTTTCTCCCCTTTTCCTTTTTTTTATTTTATTATTCATCCATTTGGCGGCCCAGCTCTGGGCCGGGTGGTGGGGCAGAGGGGTGGTTCCACATGAAATCCTCTTCAGATAAGTGCATATGCTTTAGAGGTGATTAGTCTGAAGGCTGCTGTGTTGCAGGACAAGTGTGGTCAGTGAGGAACTGTCATCTTATTAACTAACTTCTCCTCAAAGCCCCTGCAGGGCAGCCCCAGGAGGAGGCAATCAGAAAAAACAAAAAACAAAAATGCACAGCAACAACAACAATAACAAAAAGGAAAGGGAGAAAAAAATATTTGGAGCAAAGATGACAGGTTGATAACCTAATCCTTCAGGCTCGTCTGACTTCCTGAAAGGTTCAAGCAGTGCTCAAGGAACCTGCTGATGGCGCTCCACTCTGGGCCAAACCCAACAGCTTCACTGCAGGAGGAGATGGGTCACACTGAAGTTCTATGTGCTTCCTCTCTGTAGGTCCCTTCTCTCCACCCCCACATCACTTCCCGATCCCCAGCACCATCCCTGATCCAAACCCAACCCCCCCAAAATCCTAAACCCCCACTAACCACCCCGAGACCCCTTCAAAGGAGATGAGGGCCACTCAGCAGCCCCTGGGAGACTGGAAAGTTTGTCACTAGTGGGCTGGTGTGAGACCTGTTCCCTGGCTCAAGCTTAACAGATGCTGATGAATCCAAAGAGCCGGGCTGGCTTTTGTGGGTCGGTTTTTTGTCTCCTTCAATTCTGCGTCAGCTGCTGCTCTTATCTGCCCACCTTGTTTCACCTCAGATGTGTTCACCCCTGCCCCACATCCCCAGCAAATTTAAAAATAAACTCAGTTTGCACGGGAACAGCAAGATGAGTTTTCCATGGATCTAGACTCTGTGGACTTGGCGAGTAGGTGGGTGGGTTACAAGTCTCACTTGGACACGGAAATCTTTCAGCAGGAAAGATCCCACCTGGCCGGGCCTGTGTGCTGCACGAGCTACATACAGGAGCTGGAACGGACATCGGGAGCTCGGGGCCTGCCTTGGACGTCTGGGAAATATTTCCCCCCGCCCCCAGGGATGCAGGAGCTTCTATGCTGACATTTGGTGACAAGCTTGTGGGGAGAGTTGCACATTTTGGGATTTTTGAGCTCTCATTTTATGCATTTGCTTCAGCAAAGGATGGATGTTCTGCCCCTGAGACCAATTTCAAAAACAGGCAAAACTCCTGCAAGGAGCTGTGAAGCAATAAAGAGGCAGGTTTTCTGGTAAGTATTTCTTAAAGGTAAGCTCTTAAGAAAACTGGACTTTTCAGCAACCAGATTCGTTTCCAGAAAACAAAACAAAACAAAACATCATCATCATCAACAACAATAAACCAGAGCCTTAAAAGTTAATAGTTCTGTCAGGATATCTTAGTTTAAAATATAATTCTACTATAGTGCTACTATTTCCTTCCGAACACTAATTTGTGTCTACCTTTGGGTCAGGTGGTAGGCAGACAGCTTAAGAACTCACAGGGTCTGAGATTTCTCCTGAAGACACTCTTAACCAGGGGCTAATTATCTGGTAACCTGAGTTCTGATTACATGAGACAAGACTGCTTGTCCTCTTCCCCCAGCAAGTTTTCTCCCACTATATTCCTGGGCCACTTCTGAAAACTCAATCCGCATGTTACATCACCACTAATAAAATCCGCCCGGAGCACTGTGGAACTTCCCCGGAGTCGGCCGAGCTGCTGGTCTTTTCCCCATTTCTATATTTAAAACAAATTCCCTCCCCACCCACTCCCTCGCTGAATTCGGGGTGGGGGGAAACACAAATAATTCAGGAGCTTTGCACTGAAATGAATCAGTTTCATTTTGAGGTCTAAGGTTGCTTTCAAAATTGTTCAGCGGGAAAGGGAAGGGAAACGGCGTCTGATATTACCTTAAAGTATCAGACTCAGTCCTTCTGTTGGGGGCGTGTTTCACCCCAAAGCATGTATTTATTTATTGGGGGTGGCGCACCCAGCTGTGCTCAGGGCTTAATCCTGGATCTGTGCTCAGGGATCACTCCTGGTGTGCTCTGGGAACTGTATGTGTGTGGTGCTGAGTCTGCCACAGGCAAGGCAGGCGCCCTCCTCACTGTACTGGCTTTCTAGTCCCTAAAGGGTTTATTTTATCTAAGGTCTATTGTCCCTGACATGAAGCTCAATCTACAACATAAAACCTCAGAGTACATTTCTATACCATCTGTGAGATCAACCCATGATCAGAAAGAAACCACTCCATGTTATTTGGAGTTGAAGAATTGTGACCCTGTGTCCATTTTGCAGATGGGGAAACAAGACAAGAACTTGTCTCTGTCTATTTGCAGGTGGACATTTTCTGTGCCCATTTTGCAGACGGCGGGGGAAAGTGAGATGAGAACTGACCTACCGGAAAAAGACCCCTCTGCCCCGGTTCACCGAGAGCAAAAACCGAGCAGAATTCCAGGAGCTTGGACCCCCTGCACACCCAAGAAAGTCCCCAGCCTCTTTCTGGCAACAGGGAACAGGGTGTCAGGACAGGCAGGAGAGGGTGGTAAGAGAGAGGGAGAGAGACAGAGAAATAAAAGGAGAGAGGGAGAGAGAGGGAGAGAGGGGGGCGGATAAAGAGAGGAAAAGAGATAAAGATGAGAGAAAGGAGAGAGGGAGAAAGAGGAAAGGGAGAAGAGAGGGGGAAGGAGAGAGGAGAGAGTAAGGAGGATGATGGGAGGGAAGAGAGAGAGGGGAGAAAGGAAAGAGAGAGAGGAGAGAGGGGGGAGAGAGGGGAGGGAGGGAGGGAGAAAGAGAGAGAAGAGAGAGAATCCTCGGGCTTGATAATAAGCATCTCCAGCTGCAAGAATGCTGGTCAACAAGCCTGGGCAAAACAGACTTGGAAATGCCTTTCCCGGGACCATCTGACACCCCCACCCCCCACCCCAGCGAGAGGCATGTCCAATGGCTGCAGCCGTCCAGGGCCCCCCGCCGTCTGCCCCTCTCCTCCCAGCCTGCCTCTCCACTTTTGTTTTATTTACGAATATGTTGCCAGAATTCCAATGAGTTATCTATTCTGTGGCCCAGTCATTTTCCCACCAAGCCCTGTGGCTGGCTGACTCGGGGTCCAGTTGCAACATTGAGAAGAAAAGAAGAGAGTGGGAAAGAATTCTTTTCAACTTTTTTTTTTTTTGCATTTTCACTCATCTCTCTCTCTCTCTCTCTCTCTCTCTCTCTCTCTCTCTCTCTCTCTCTCTCTCTCTCTCTCTTTCTCTCTCTCACTCTCTCTCTCTCTGTCTTCCCTGGGGCCTCCTCCCCTCCTTGGGACCCCCCCTCTGGTCTTTCCCTAGCCTCCTTGGCTGCTCCTCCCCACCGCCCCCCTTTATGTTACAGGATAACTCAGAATGAAACTCTGGAGGGTCCTATAGGGAATGCATAGGGTCCCTGGGAGAAAAAAGCCCCCAACAAGCTACACAGCAGATGCAGAACGTTATATGGTCAAACTGGCAAACACAAAGGCAGAAAAACAAAAGGCATGAATTAGAGAAAGTCATTCAAAGGCTTGTTTTCAAAACAGCCAAAGCCTGGCTCCCCCTCCTGGGACTAAATGCTTGAAAGAAAAGGTGCTAAAGAAAGAAAGGAGGAGAGAGAGAAAGAGGGAGAAAGAGGGACAGAGGGAGAGGGGGATGAAAAAAAAAGCCCAATTTTTCTAATTAGCTGAGGCCTAACAGGCCCCGCATTTCCCACCTAGTTTTCATCCAGGGGGTTGTGGTTTGTGAAACCCAAAGATATTGCTTTTGAAAACCTGAGGGGGGTGTGGCAGTAAGGGGGGTCCCCACCCTCAGTTCTGGGGTAGGGCCCCCCTCCTCGCCACAGCTCCCACACTTTGGAGCTTTGGCCTGGCTTCCCATGTCCATCCCTGGTTCCCACTGATCCCCCACAAAGTACAAATTACGGAGGCTTAATTGCAAAAGAGCAGGAGGGGGCAAGGCAGAGACACTCCCCTCTGCTTTCTCCCCAGCAACCATTAGGGGAGAATCTCATTCCACAGCACTGATCTGATCCCTCCTCCCCCTCCCCTCCGCAGAGCAGTGCCAGGTGTGGGCCCAGACTGCCAGTGTGTGTTCTGCAGAGGACCGGCACCCCCACCACTCAGGCACCTTGAGTTTAGCTAGTGAGGAGCAGGGGAAGTGGTGTCAGGGAGACGGCCCTTTGCCCCATGCAATGTTAGGCAAGCCACAAGATCTGTCCCCCTGCCCAGAGCTGCAAGACTCAGACTGGAAAGAAAGGGTAGGCATGCATACACACCCACACACACGTACACAAACATACACACATGTACACACTCACATACACACACACATGCACTCACATACATATAGGCACACACATGCACACACTCACATACTTATGTGCTTATACACTCACATGCACACACTTGCAAACATACATTCACACATGTACACACATGCATGTGTGTATACACTCACACACATGCACACCTTACATTCTTACATGTACACACATGCATACATTCATTCACATACACATACACTCACACACATGCACACTTGCTGACACACATGCACACACAGGTATGCACTCAGACACACATGCACACATTCACACACACAAACACTTGGACATGTGTGCACGCACCATCTGCTTTTTTTTTTTTTAGTTCTTTTTTATTTAAACTGAACAAAGAGTGATCATAGCGCAAGTGTTGGGGGTGGGGACTCCTTGGCGTTTTTGGCAAATCATGAACTGGGAGCCCTCGGTGCCATTTCTAAGCCTGGGAAGCCCCACCAACAGGGCGGGGGCCGGGGCGCAGGCCCGTCTGAGAAGAGGCGGCATTAATTGCCGCCCCGTCTGGCAAGGCTGTCTGGGGTCCTGCGTGGTGTGTTTTAGTAACAAACTCCTCCTCTAATGAATTAGCCTTATTAGGGGCTTCAGGGCCCTCGCTATTCTCTGAGTGGATGCAACAGTCTCTTTCCCCCACGGTGCTCTCTGCCCAGTGAGCCACCCTCTGCATTTTCATAGCGCTGATGAAGATTTCTTTATTTCATCCCGTACCCCGACCTCGTGGTGGAAGCGTGAGAGGCAGAAGGAGAAGAAAACAGCAGCAATTGCTGATCCGGAGCCACAGAAGTTCCAGTCAGAAGCCAGAAAGCTCCAGACCCTCCCAGAGGCTGGTGAGCTCAGGGTGCCAACCCAATGACCCCCAAACAAAACAAAACAAAACATATCTGCCTCCACAGTCCAGCAATCCGGGTTTTAGCTCCCTCACCTTCAGGCACATTTTTTTGATCAACTCCTGGCATTGGCTAAAACAGTTTCATTAGGGTTGATTAACCTCCTTTAACTAGAGTTAAAAACCGGCTGTAGGCAACTGGGTTACCACCGCAGCTGGGAGATACTTTATCATATTTAAGGCCCAATTACGGTGGCACTGAGTAAGAATAAAACCGCACAATAAAATGGAGGAACAAACAGCATGGCAAGTGATCATTAATTTATAATAGTGACTTTCCCGTCGCTGGGCGTTTCCTGATGGCTGTGCTGAATTCAAGTTGCAGAGGCTGGGATTTGGTGTTGGGTGAAGCCAGTACTTTGGTGCTCTTTCTGCCTCATTGGTGGTTGCTTTTCTTCTTTTTTTTTTTTTTCTCCCCCGACCCCTGGCCCCCAGTTTGAGATTGGAGCCTCACTGGACACTTTAAAACAACAGCAACAAACACTTGAAAATAAAATATGAAAATTCTAGAGCACCTGGCCCAGGAGAAAAGTGGAAAAGATTTTTAGATGTGATTCAAGTTGAGGATTTTCACAACACATCAATAACAAGAAATATTACAAGTGAGAAAATGTGGAGGTTTTTAAGACAGGCAAGCCAGCAAACTAGCAGCCTGGAGCCTGGAGTACGTAAAGAGACCAGTTCAGATATGATGCGCCTACTTTTCCAAGAGCTAAATTAAGGTCCATTTTTGAGTATTCTGGAGAGAGAGAGAGAGAGAGAGAGAGAGAGAGAGAGAGAGAGAGAGAGAGAGAGAGAGCCCCTCCAGCATGCAATGAGTTAAATTTGGACAGGATTTGACTGAACCAGGAATAATGAGCAGTGAGATACTGCAGCTTTCAGGCAAAACAGAGTAACAACAATTAAAAGAGAGAGAGAAAGAGCAAGTGTGCCAGGGAATAAAGGGGAAACAATCTTCACTCAGTTAAGGCACAAGAAAAGTGTCTAAAACAGATTAAAACATGGGCCACCAGTGTCTAAAACAGATTAGAACCAGGGCCACCAGTCTGTCCTTGATACCTGCTTTATGTCTAGGTATGGAAGGCATTTGCGAGCCAACTGTTTGTGGGTTTCTCCTCATCTCTCCTCATCTGCTTTAAAATATTTGGCTTTACTGTGATTTCTTAGCAGCCATAACCACACACACACACACACACACACACACACACACACACACACACACACACACACACCCTGGAACCCCACAGATGTGTGTTTGCAAAGGACATGGAGATGCTGATATAATCAGACACTAGTTAGAGGGCTTTCAGACTAAATTCCCCAGCAAATGCACCACCACCACAACAAAAAAGCCTCCCAACCCACGGAGGGGATTCATCTCTGCTCCTTGATGATTTGAAGTTCTGGAAGTTTTTGTTTTGCAAGGCGTTTTCTGAATGTGCGGGGCCTTATTTATCCAACTGCAGCTTCATTTCCCTTTCCATCTCGTGATTGTGAAACAGATAAACTGGGGCTCTTCTCCCAAATTTAGTTCCGTTCTCACTTTAAGAATGCATGCTTCTGGAGGATCCAAAAAGGCAGTGGGGGAAGAGGGGGAGGGCAGGGGAGGGTGTAGCTGGGGACTCCATTGCTAACTCAGCGATATGTTGATTAACAGGAGCCTTCCAGACTCCTTGGGGGTGATTTTATAGTTGAGTGTCTGTGTGTGTGCATGTGTGCTTGTGCATGCCTGTGGGTGCCAATCACCTGTATTATATGGCGGCAATACAGCTTCCAAATCTGTGCCGTGTGTATGCTGGAAATCTTCTGCTGTATGGCAGAATTACAGCGTCCTCATATTTGCATGTTTCCCTTCGGAGCAAAATAAAAGTTTGCAAAGACAGAAATGAAAATAAAATGTTTGACAGCAGTAGAGACTGTAAATGCAGCTGGAACCGAGGGTGGTGGGAATGTTTATGCTGTCAGGCTTGAGGCTGGAGCGATAGGACAGTGGATCGGGCACTTGCCTGGCACGCAACCAATGTGGGTTCTATTCCTGACACTCCACAGGGTCCCCCCAGCCCCACCAGGAGTTAGCACAGAGCCAGCAGTCAGCCCTGATCACAGCTGAATGTGGGTCCAAAACTAAAGCAAACAAGAAAATGCTTCTCAAGGGCCTGGGAAAATACACACACACAAGTTCAAATTGCTCAAGGACCTTGAGATCTGCAGATGGGTTGCCACAGTTTCAGAAGACCCCTATAGAAACAGATCATGCCTTGATTTTTGCACACAGCTCGATGCCAGCACAGCCACTGATCGTCAGGAACAACCCCAAAAAGTCATTCACCGCCCAAACTCAATTCTCCACACTTTTCATGCTTTCCAGAACTTTCTGCTTCCATCAGCTGACCCAACTCTCCCCTCTATGTCCTCTCCAGCCCTCTGTAATAATGAGAGAAGTAGTGGGACTCAGTTTATCTCCAAGGGAACAAATAGGCTGCATTTTCAGGCTCTCACCTGCCTAACCTCCTCCATAATGCTGGTTTTTGAGCCCCGTTTAGTCTTAAGAAAGCCACCAAGACTTCTGGATCAGGGTTCTGGTTCTCTCACTCCCAATTGCGCCCACCCCACCCTCCCAAGAGCATTTTGATCATTTTGTTGTTGTTGTTGTTGTTGTTGTCCTTGTTGCTACTAGATTCAACCTTGATCTGTTGAGACCTTGACTTTTAAGTCTCAGAAACCAGGAAACCGGTGCAAGGCTTATTACTCAAGAGTAAGCCAGAGAGCAGGCAAGCAATCCCTCCAGAATTGAGTGCATGTTTCCATGAATCGGCTCTTTCTGATTACCTCCTACTTCCCTACCCCACGTCCTCATCACATTCTCTGCCTTGGCTTGGTGGATGGAGCACACAGTAGGACAGAATGGTACACAGTAGGGCAGACTTCTGCTGCTAGTCTGAGATCTGTAAACCTCTGGGAATCTTTGAAGCCCATGGGCTCCAATGGCACCTGTGCAGCATTCGAGCCTGGATAACACTGGTACATGTGTAAGCTCATTCAGTCTTTGCCAAGGATGGGATGACGCGTGTATGTTGGGAAAAGTACTGAACTATCCAGTGAGTGCTGTGAGGAAAGCCAGACGGGGCTCAGTGAGTGACACATCACACAAGTAAGGCATAAAGATTGACTGTACCATGTGGATGGGCCCCTCGCTTACCTAGTGCCCATCTGCCCAACCATCATGAGCAATGCTGTTGGGCATTTGTATCTTGATCGATACAGTGCACACAAGTAGGAAGACTGAGCACTGAGCTTCCTTCTGATTCTTTGTCAGGCTTCCTGATCAATGACTGAGGTCTCTATAAACTAAGAACGTCTCTACCCTAATTTCTCTCATTAAAACAAAGCATTTTCTTTTCATACACATCATGGTTGACATTCCCCACCCCCTGAAAAAAAAAAGTCTAATTTGATGTTAGACCTGACTAGAGAGTAGCTCAAAAGGAGTATCTTTCTTCTGTTTCAAGTTCTCACCTTGCTCTCTCCAGCCCCGAAACATCTGCTGCATTCATCCTGGGTAGACAGAACATGCCATTAGGGAGCTCACAGCCCATCGTAAATTTGCTTCTGGACGGACAGCCATGGATTCTCGAAGGTTTAGCAAATCTTTAGGCTTGGTGACACTTGAGCAGAAATGAAGAACAGGATTTAGGTTCTTCATTTGTCATCGGCAATGATGCAAGTCTCAAATGCTTAGAAGCTTGGAAGCGCTGCTGATGGATGGATGAGGTCATTCTGGTAGGAAGAAGTTGAATACCCATTCATTGTGTCACCCAGAGAGCACATCACAGAGGAAGAGAGACAGACAGACCAAGAGAGATGGAGAGAGAGAGAGAGAGAGAGAGAGAGAGAGAGAGAGAGAAAGCCTCTATCCTTTTTGCCAGGTTCAAGGCATAAAAGTTCTACCCTTGGCATTCAACTGATCCCCCCAAATTAAACTCATTCAATGGGCTCATTCATTCAGATAATACAGGGGAAGGACAACCATGCAAACCTTCACTTCTAAATTTTCTCCCTAGTCATGGTGGGCACCAACAATGAACCAAACATGTAAGGTTCCACTATTTTTTTTCAATTTTATTTTGGGCCACACCTGGTACTGCTCAAGGCTGACTCTGGTTATGTGCTCAGCAATCACTTCTGGCAGGGCTAGTGGGACTGTCCAGGGTTCTGAGGATCAAATCTGGGTTGGCCACATGCAAGTTAAGTGCCCTCCATGTTGAACTCTCACTTCAGTCCCAAAGGTCCTGTGCTTAAAATCATGGATGTCCAGCAGGAACTACGGGGACTGCCTAGCCAAGAACTGAGCCAGCTGGATTTCTCAGGAGCTGATGGAGACAAAAAAATGGCGGGGGGAGGGGAAATTTCTGATTTTCCAATGGATGCCACACCTTGGTGCTGGGTCTGTTTCAGACTGACAGTCATGAGAGAACAAGACCACACCAGCCCGTGCCCCACTCAAGGACACACAGGAAAAAGGGACAGGTCCTAGAAAGGGCCCTGATGATCGCCCTTGAGTGCTTACGGGGTATGTGTTAAGTCAGCTTCTAACAACCTGCCAGTCTTCCATACTCCTGGATTCTTGTGAAATGGCCTTGTGCCGTTGGCCTCGGCCGCAACTTAAGGCATCTTATTTTCATTGCTGTTCTTGCTTATTTTTTGAACATTCCAGTCCAAGCTTTGATCCCGTGGCTGCAAGGCCACCACACGAAGAGATAAAAAATACGTCTCTGGAGGTATGGAATGCTTCTCGGCCTCTGGAAGCCACTTGAACGCGATTCAAGAAGGCAATGTCCTCTCTCTTGTCCTGATATAAACCAACAAATAAACAATTTCCAAAGGCCCCGTTCCACAGACATAAGACATCTGGATGCTTGAAAAAGGAATCCACATTCTTGGCAGGGTGAGCATGTTCAAGATCCAAGTCTTGTGAAGGTCCTTTACAGCCGCTGAGCCTTGCTGGTCCATCACTCCCATCCCCCCACCCCAGGGCCCCTGCCAATGTGTCTTGCTCTGCAGAGTGTCTCCTTCAAGAGTTGAGGACCCAGAGGGAGACGAGGCTCTACCCTCTAAGGATCCTGGAATGGGATCCCGTTTGTTCATTATTCACAGGAGGTACTCTATGGAACGTGTAGCTCAGGAAGGGAACTCTGGCCAAGGTCAGTAGTTTAGTTCAAATAAACACTATGCCTTCTAGCTAATTTTCTGGCAAAGGGTCTGAAAACCTGAAGAAGACAAGTCTAAAGACAGGAAGAAAAAAAAAAGGGCTGGAGGTCTGCTCAGCTGAGCTTTAGGGGAACCCTATTTATAGTCTACTGAAAGATGGAGGGAAGAGGGAAGAGGTGTGGAAAACAAATTAAAAACTGGGCACTGTGTTCAGATTTTCAATGGCAGGGATCGTGAAAATGGAGGAGTATAAAAGGATTTTAAAGGAGAATCGCATTCAAAGCAAATCTCTCTTTTCAGCTCTGATTGCCAGAAAGCATCGCGTCCTGGGAACTTGGCCTAATTCTGCTCCCTGTTACCTCAGACTTGAGGGTGCAGAGAGAAGCTTTGCTTCCTGCGGGGAACTCATACGTGGGAACCAGAGCCACTGACCTCATATGTATGACGTGTTGTCACTTTAGAAGTCTTTAAAAAGAATCTATTCAGGGTCCATGAGATAATCCAGGAGTCAAGGCCTTTCCCTCGCACTCAGCCAACCCCAGTGGAACACCCAGCACCCCATGGGGTCCTGGAGCCCAGTCAGGAGTGATCCCTGAGCACAGAGCCAGGAGTTACCCCTGAGCACTGCCAGGTATGGTCCCTCCCACAACAAAACAAAAGTACAGCTGATCAATGGGTGGTTTCCACTTTTTCTCAAAAGTTGCTCTGTCTCAGGTTCTTACTATATACTTGAGGCACGGTCCACTTGGCACTCAGCAGCCAAGGGGTCATTGGCAGCTGTTCATGCCTGACAATGTGTGGCCTCTTCGGCCCTCTAGGGCCACCCCACTGATATATGGGGGTCATCGTGGCTATACAAGGCAGTGCTTGAGGATGAGGGGTGAACATGTGTGTGGGGAATGAACTCAGGGTCCCTCATACAAGGCAAGCACACCAGCCTTTGGGGCATCTTCCTAGCCCTTTACATAGATTTTTTTTTTATTAAGTCCTCATTGGTCATTTAAATCTCGGTAGAATATAAGATATATTGCTCTAATTATGAGAAAAACAGTCAGCAGAGATGAAAATTATTCCCGAGACTGGTCAATCTACCACAAGTGTGTTTGGGGCAGAGGGTAGGTAAGATAAAGGACAAGTATGACAATAATAGTTGGAAATTATCATGCTAGACAAGAACTGTTAAAAGTAGCTAAACACAACAACCTTTCATATCTGTACTGTAAACCACAATGCCCAAAATGAGAGAGGAAGAGAGAGAGAGAGAGAGAGAGAGAGAGAGAGAGAGAGAGAGAGAGAGAGAGAGAGAGAGAGAGAGAGAGGTTGCTGGGGTGGGGTGGGGTGGGGGATAATGGATGGGAGGGAAACTAGGGATACTGGTGCTGGGAAATGTACACTGGTGAAGGGATGGGTGTTCGAACACTGTATGACTGAAATCCAACCATGAACAGCTTTGTAAGGGTCTGTCTCACATTGATTCAATAAAAAAGACTTGGGGAAAAATAAAAAGAAAAGAACTCCTGGGGCCATCCAATGGATGGAGAGAGATGCCAGAGGTCAGTGGCTTCTCGACAGCTCACGCTTTCGTCTCCCCAAAGGCCTCCTGAGATGTACTCTAGGCCCCAAAGGGTTCTGGTCTCGTAAGCAACAGCTGCCGGACTGTGGCCCACAATGAAGTTTCACATGCGGTTTACCCTGAAGCTGAGTTCATGCACTTTAGCAAGGAAATTGGGAGTGAAAAAAAAAAAAAGTGCATGGGGTATGTTTGTAGTGGGCTTTAGTGAAAGGGAACTTTAAGGGTGTGTGTGGAGCAGGGAGGCAGGCATTGTGTGTTTTTGTTTCTTTGTGACCACAGTCAGCAGTGCTCAGAGCTTGCTGCTGACTCTGTGCTCAGGAATCACTCATGGTGGGGCCCAAGGGAGCCTATGCAGTGCCAGGATGAAACTTAGTTGGTTCCGCGAAAGGCAAGGTCGGTAGCTTCTGGGACCTGAAGTAATCTTCTAGAAGGGCAGCTCTCAAGCCTGCCATTGGGAGGTCTTTGGTTTGTATCTTGAGTCATGTCCATAAGTTGGGGAGGGAAAAGCAAAAGCAGATTGCAGATGTGGCAGTCTCAGCCTCAGGGACTGCCTGTCCGTGCATGGTTTGGACACTCTCTGTCACAACTTCTGTGGCTACCAAGTGGCATACAATTCCCTGGGGAGAGCTGCACAAGGGTCCCCTGGCATCTAAAGAGCCTGGCAGAGGTGGGGAGAAAAATTAACGTCCCAACCTCTGGAACTGTAAGGATGGCAGCCAAGAAGTTACCACCCAAAAATAATCAATTGGGGCTGGAGTGATAGCACAGAGGGTAGGGCGTTTGCCTGGCATGTGGCCAACCCGGGATCGATTCCCAGTATCCCATATGGTCCCCTGAGCACCTCTAGGAGTAATTCCTAAGTGCATGAGCCAGGAGTAACCCCTGTGCATTGCCAGGTGTGACCCAAAAACCAAATAATAACAATAATCATCATCATCAAATGAAACTTAGGCTTAGCATCATAGACAGAACAAATGCAGATCAAACATTCTGATATAAGAATGCACTACAGAAGCATGAACAAGGGGGGACCTGACGCATAGTGGAATGTCCATATACGCTGCACTCACTGGGCTTCAACAGAGATTCCACCCACCTAATCTGTGTTGGGCAAATGAAAAAGATAAATAGCTGCAAGGAGTCTTTTTTTTTTTTCAAAAAAGAGGAGTGTCAGAAACACACAATCTGAGTGAAATAAATAAAAATTCTAGAAAGGAACATAACTGAACATATGGATAAAGTATAATGCCATTAACTGGGAGTTTCAGAGGAGCTGAATCCCTTTACTGAACAGAGTTCAAGGCATGTGACTTTCTTAGGGGCCACACTCAGCACTGTGAGGGCTGGGGCCTAAGTGCCAGGGATCAAACTCAAGCCATGGAGAGGGCTGGTGAGATGCTACAGGAACCATCGCACTTTCCTGGCATGCAGACGACCTCAGCTGGAGTGCCTGGTCACACATCTGCTCTGAACACATCCACATACGGCACCACACAATCCTTGAACACCACCAAGAGTGATCCCTGGGCACAGCACCAGGAGGAAGTCTTGAGCACTACCAAAGACAAACCAACAGCCAAGAAAACCATGAAAGTCAAGCCTCACTCAAGTTCTCTGCCACTTAAACCGTCGCCCTGGGCTATGTTTAGTAGTTCTTTGGGCCTTACAAATCACAGCAACCAGAAATATGTTCTGTGATACATACGTGACTGTGCTCACCATGTATGCAGAGGGTCATATGTGTGCCTGCATGCTCATACACAAACATACATTTATGAATTTCTGTTGACGAGAGGGGTTGCAACACATCGTTCATTACACCACCGGTTCCCGGGGATCCTCTCCGTAAACCTGTCAAAATGGATCCTCCAATACCTCTAAGAAGATTTCCGAAGCATGTGGAGCACTGGCAGAGAGCATCTCCACATACCTTCTGGAACAGACGAGTCCTTAGGCCTCACTCAATCAACATCCTGTGGTTGACATCACAGACAATGTCATCCTGCTCCTGTGAGCTGTTTTCATGAATTCCATACCAGACCCCCAAAGATTCTGGGGGCCTCGGCTGGTCACACTTTGTCTCTGCCACCAAGATCAACAGCGCGAACTTGGCCGTGCCAAGCCTCATGACTGCCCTAGTAAGGGAGACATCCACGTTGTGCGGGAAAGCAGGCCAGCTATATTTTTCAGTCCTGCTCCATTTCATCTCTGGTTGTGCTGCCCCAACCTTAATGCACCTGAACCCAATGAGGTGTGATTTCCCTCCCAACAGGACTCAGCATTTTAAATAACTATTAAAGGAATCAGGGGGGAAGTAGGATCTGGCTTTTAATTCTGGAAAGAAAGTGTGTGTGGTGGGGACTAACAGCAGTGGAAAAGCATTTCAAAACACTTCTCCATTTGGGGGGCAGCTGGTAATGTGATGCAGATAATGGTACACGGTCAAATCTCTAACTTCTACTGTTTACTCCCCCCCAACACTGAGTGGATTAGAGTCCAGTGAATATAGGTTTTGAGGACATTGTATTATTTTGATAGATCCTGCCCTTTGGAAAGAGCATGCTGACTTGGAATACTCATCACTTAGAACATCCACATTTGGATACCCATCAGTATATTTTTCCATAATCTGAAATGTTTGACTTAAATGTATCATTTCAGACCAAACCAGGAGAATCAAAAATACCATGAAGGCACATGAGATTTACAGCTTACATCTCCAGAGGTTTGGAAAAAAACCTTCATCTATCTCCTTGAATGCTTTGGTCTAGATCCAAAATGAACTTGAACTTCAGATAGTTGAGACTGACCCACCACTGTTTCAAGTCCAAATTGGCCACAAAGAACCCTGTGGACCATTACCTCATCGTTTATTCTTGCTGATTATAAATACTTTTTGATCCCAAGTTAGGGAGTTAGGAGGGACTTCTCAGCTCTCTGAGCCACTGTCTGTTTTTTTCTTTTGTTTTTCCTCTCCAGCTTTGGGTGATATTGACTGTATAATGAAATGTTGAGTTGATAAAACTAGTGGTTCTGAGAAGCTGATGTTCTTTTATCTTAAACCATGTTTCTCAGGTCTCAAAAGATAGTAGAGAAAATAATTAGCAAAACTCTATATTTAAATATCCCTATTGTCATAAAAATTAAGTTGTCATTGCCAAATAATGATTCTTCATGCCCAGTGAAATGAAGCATAACTTACTTTATGGATAACAGGAAGACCATGGGCCATCCATATTTTTCTCATAGGCTATTATTACCACAGAGTAATAATGTCCCTGTGCATAATCACATAGATGGGAAGTATCTTTATCACATACACATATTAATGTGCATCATTAATATGTAGGGAAGAATGATATCAAAGTTCCACAACCTGATATTGATACTAATAGTAAACCAGGATTCCAAGGCTATAGTTGAAGAGGACATTAATTAGGCGCCATGGAACTATGCAATATTTGAAAAGGAAAAGGCTAATATTCATGAAGCATATATCAGCTCAATAGGAATACCTGACATCATTTCACAGGTGAGCATCTTTAAGATCAAGTGATTTGTTAAATTAGTCAATAATAAACGGGGGAGAAGAACCCCCCCAGACACATCTCACATGAAGAAAAAGTTGGTTTCTCCCTTCTCCTAGTCAATTCAAATGGCAGACACTGGGCAAAATACAAAGGTAGTCATCCACTGGCCAATGAAGATGGCTGGTTCTGGGTAGGGATTGCTAATAAGAATGATTTGGTTCATGAGGTTATTTGGGAAAATCTCGAGCATTCAAAAACAGGAGACTACAACTTATGAGAGAATTTGGGACTAGTTATCCATCTGATACCTAAGTGATTGCTTCAGCACAAAGAATTGCATACAGACAAAAACCTCAATTAATAAGTGTAGTGGTAAAAAAGATAAAATGGAAAAACACAATCTTGATGGCTTATCAACCCCATATAGGATGTCATGTGTTTACTAAGTGATTGGATGATCACCAAGGAGTTGGGCATGTTATATGTTAAAACAGTACTCCAAACTGAGCGCCATGACTCAACAGTTTTGTAAAGTGTTAACAGATGGTCCTCAAAGGAAAAAGGAAAATAAAAGAGTTTTGTGTTCAAAATCACCAGGTTTTGCCCAAGAACACACAACAGGATAAAGGAAACTATGGTACATCTACATGATGGAATACTATGCAGCTATTAAGAGAAATGAAGTCATGAAATTTGTTTAGAAATGGACATGAAGAGTATTATGCTGAGTGAATGAGTCAGAAGGAGAGGGACAGACATAGAGTGATAGCGCTCATTTGTGGGATATAAAAAACACAGTATGAGACTATTACCCATGAACAATAGAAATGAGGGCCAGGAGGACTGGCCACATGGTTGGAAGCTTGTGACTAGTTGGGGGAAAGGGAAGAAGGTAGTTAGGTCAGGGGATCACTGTGTCAATGACAGTTGGAAATGATTTCTCTTAACAAGAACTGATTGCTGAAATTAGGTAAAGGGATATGCATGATAATTTTATAGTACCTGTACCATGAATCATAATGACCAAAATGAAAGACAGAAAGAGAAGAAAAGTGTCTGCCAAAGAGGCAGACTGGGAGTAGGGGGTGGGGTGGAGGGAGAGAAATTGGGGACATTGGTGATGGGAAATGTACACTGGTGAAGGGACGGGTATTGGGGTGAGCGTTGTGTGACTGAAATGAATGATCATGAACAACCTTGTGATTGCTCATCTCACAATGATTTAATCAAAAAAATTAATATAACTCAGCTCTTTTTGCTTCAACTAGTTGACTATTATCATCTTCGCTGCCCTTATTTTTCCTTGTCCATTATTATCTTTTACTTCTCTGATCCTATTTCTTTAGCTGACCGTCCTCATACAGAATTCTTTCTTCTTAATAACCAAATCTGTAAGGGTTGGAAATATGCCTTCTTAATGGGCTACTCTATTTGCAAATTCCTTCTTTGTAGTGATAATTTCACAACATGCGAGGCCATTATCAACGAATATGCAACCATTTAATAATGCGAGCACATTATTAATAATAAATAATGTATTTAATAATGCTAAATCCTTGGACAAACATTATTCCATGGTGTTCCATAACTGCTCCGTGAAATACCCAGGGAAGGTAATATTGTCGCCACTCGTCCTCTGAGAAAAGAATGACCTTGGAGCATTAAGTGGCTGACATCAGGTCCCAGAACCCATGTGCCCAAGGACTAGAATTATGATGGTGGCTCCCATGTACAGTGCCTTGGCCCCTCTTGGGAACTGGGCAGATTCTGTACACTCAGGATGACTCGCCGAATGAGCCCCAGAGAAGTAAGCACATTTTCAAGTGCTTAATTTAGTAAAGGGGGTTCAGTTCCTAAGGCTTATTCAGAAGCAGGACAATGGTCTAGAGTAAGAAAGCCAGCAAGCACTAGAAGGCTGAAATGGGTGACAGCTTGGTATTTCAACCTGCTATCTGACTTTGCTATGTGTAAGCAAAGAGATGTTTGCAGCTTCTACTAGAAAGAAGAAGGCACAGGCCCTGGGAAACATTATTTATTTTTATTTATTTATTGTTATCTACTTTTATTTATATTTATCTACTTCAGAATAAGTAGAGAAGAATGAAGTGGACCTAGGGAACAGGAAGTAGGCAGCTGAGTTCTCCTTAACTTGTATTTCAGGTGTACAGAACCCTCCACCATGAAGACAGGTGACTGGGGGGCAGGAAAGGGATGGTATTACCATCAGAGGCTCTTGGTTAGAAAACACAGGACTGCCTGGCAATTCTAAAACCAGGCAAATGTGATTCCAGCAGCAACGAATCTTTGCAATGTCTTGGCTGCCACCAGACGTCTTTATTTTTCACTTCGACTCTAACAGCCCAAAGACTAACTACCCACCTCTTTTTACAGTTTAATTCCCCCTCACCCTGCCTCCAAGTGGTCATTCTGTGGAGGCCAGATGTGGCAGGTAGCTGAGCTTGGCTGAATGTTAAAAAGTGCATAAAATTTAATGCTATTATTTAAAAAAAAAAAAAACGTTTGATCACCAGGTCCTTTGGGCGTCCAAACACTGAGAGGAATCGAGTGGTGGGAGTCTGACCTTGAACAGGACACGAAGGGAAAAACTCAGGGGAATCCCGTGTCCAACACGCTGATTGTAAAACAGCCCCAAGCAGGTAAAAAGGCTGTCGGTGTCCAGATCTTATCTTTGGGAACTTTGTATCTTTATCAGTATTTATTTCATTAGACCATTACCAGGGACAGGAAAAGGGCACTCTTTATGGGCTGAAAATTTCCCACAAGAGTCACAAACTCAGAAATTAGAAATTTAAAGGCCATGCTGGGT
This sequence comes from Sorex araneus, assembly GCF_027595985.1. Classification (NCBI taxonomy): domain Eukaryota; kingdom Metazoa; phylum Chordata; class Mammalia; order Eulipotyphla; family Soricidae; genus Sorex; species Sorex araneus. The sequence goes on along the minus strand of NC_073307.1, from coordinate 50,279,684 downwards.
CACAGCACGCCAGATCACCCCCTCCCTGGCCCCCGAAGCCAGATCTCCCGGCTCTCGGCACCCACTGCAGTGCCTCTCAATGTCTGACTCAGCTATGGGATTTCTCCTTCTTCCCTCGAGGTGTCCTTTCCCAGCTGGATTGTTTTTCTAGTAATAATAATCAGAATTGTTGTCTCGTGAATTCATCCCAGAATCATGAGATGGAAAATGCCCTGAAATGATGCTCTTTTTTTTTCTTTTCTTCTTGGAACGGGAGAATTCAGTGTCTATCAAAAAGCTACATTCCCAAAGACCAAAAAAAAAAGGAAAGAAAGAAAAAACCTCCATGAAACAAAACAGCTAATTAATAAGCAAAATCAAGATGCACTGCTTCATCTCTAGTCCACCAATGAGTCACAATTTCTGAGTCCGCTTGGAGGGTTGTTTTAGTGATAAGAAATCAATATACAAGAGGGGCAGGTAAACTTTTAATGGGTACTAAAACCCTCAAAGGAGATCCACTCTTTAAACTTCCATGATTGGACCATCTGGTGCTCTCAAGAGCATCTTAGTTTCGTTAAGTAGCAACAGCTGGAAAATGAAGTATAACCAAATCTATTTACAGGAGACCCACATGGAGCAAAGCTCCGCCTGCCTCTCTGAGTCCTTCCTGGGCGGGACCGAGAACCAGGGCTCTGTCAGTGCAGGTTTTCCTTAGCCCTGGCTATTCATGTCAGAAGATATTTTAGCACAACAATGACGTGTTTTTTTTTTTTTGGGGGGGGGGTGGTTAGGGAGAGATAATTTCAGTAAGAACACATTACCAGGAATTGGAAGTAAAGGGAAAACAAACGAAAACTCTTTGAAAAATTGGGTTGCATTTTTAAAGAGCTTATTTGAGTGTTATACTCACCTTCCTTTTCTAGTGCTGATTTTTTAAAAATAATTTGTTTAATATGTTGTGAATAGGACTGGTCTTATTGCTTGCCTACAGTGGGGCCAGACACATTCTCTTTATATGTTATCATTCCCTAATGATGCTACTTTATGCTTTTTACTGAAAAAAGATATTGACTTTATGGTCATTTTTTTTTTTTTTTTTTTTTACTTTTTGAGTTATACCCAATGACAATACTTATGGGTTACTCCTGGCTCTGCACTCAAGGAGTTACTAGGGCTGGGTAAGATCTCTGGTCTCCATGAAACACTTTCTAGCGCCTTGAATATCTATAGGTAGGAAAACTTAAGTGAGAGATCTGTAATTGGGGTGCATGTGGTGGTGGGTGGCTGAGGTTGCCCCAGAGATTTAGGGAGGCATTTGGCAACTACTCCCAAGAGGGAAGTGAGAAGAAGGATCTCTGTAAAGAAGTTATTCCTAATATCCAACCAAAGGAAGGGGGCAGCTTTTCTCACAACCTTGATGTCGGGATAAGGCCTCGGGGTAAGATGAACATGGGGAGACTTGGGGCAGAAATGATCAGGCATTCTTCCAGGGAGGAAGAAGAAGGCAAGAGCTTATGTATGGGGCCGCAGGACCCTTTAGACTGGGCCTGGCCAAGAGGAAGGAGGGAGAGAAGCTAAGAGTGGGGTCCATCTTCTGCACCTCACTTTCTCTCTGCATCCTGCATCCTGGCAAGAAAAGAGGGGGAATGGAAACTCATAGGTTTTGGAGGAGACAGGTCTCCAGGTGGGATGGGAGGGAAGCACAGAACAGGTAATGAGTGTGGATTAATGTTTAGGGGTCCCAGGGAATAGGGTTGTCGACAACCCCAAGGACAGAGGCAAGAAAACAGACCTGGAGAGAAGCTGTTGGGTTGAGAGTGTCCCGGGCATTCAAAGTTGCACCCAGGAGACATGGTCCCATCTGAGAATGTGAGAGAGGAGGATCAACGCGGGGTGGGCCAGGAGCTCTGAGACACCCATTTCCTTCCGGGGAAGATATTCATGAGGAAGCTGGCTGAGGAGTTGGGTCTCAGCCCTGCAAGCCCCAGGTTGCTTTGATGTGTGCCGGAAGGAAGGCCAGGAGCCACACGTTGTCGACCAGATGTCCCTTCCACTCATGGTGGCCAGGCTCAGAATTTCAGTTCCTCAATGATGAACCTCAAGACATGAGTTTCCCGAGGACAGCTGACCCTCCACAGCATCCCCTCCTGCCCGTGTGGCTGTGACAGACCTTGTGACCAAGAAGGTCCAAATCCAGAAAGCAAGACTGGGTGAGTCCATGAGTCAGCAGTGACTCTGTGTCTTGGAAACTGATTTCTGACTCCTATTTTTACCTTGTGGGTCACAGACCTCCTTCAGGCCCTTGGAGACTCTCCAAAATAAATAAACCAAACACTGCATTTAACACTGCAGGTTTATCTCCAGACTAAACCTGCTCCCGATGTCCCGGACTAGAGTGTGATGAATGTGCATTTTTCTTATAGCCCTGTTCACATTCTTCCCATCCCAAATGCCATCATTGTTATAAACCGAAAAGAGCTACTCACTCTTACCTGATGTTCCCGGAAAGGGCATCAGCAATTATATTTGAATTATAAAGTTGGTGGAAATGTGGGGCCAGACTGAATTCCAAGGCTGAGGCATGGCAGGAGCTTTAAAGTCAGGCTGACTGAGCTCAGGGAGAGGGATTGGGTGGGTGGGGGTGGGGGGAGCAGCATTCTCTAAAGGGACAGGCTGGGAGAGCAGCTGACAGAGGCCTCACACTTGCACACTGCTCTGAGATTAGTTTAAAGAGAAAAAGGAAAGATTCCACACACCCTGAGTCATTTGTTAGCTGAGATCCCCATACCCAGAAACAGGGTTCTAGTTTGAACTCCTGCATGCAATTCACTTCCAAGACCAGGGGTTCCAGGGAGATGCACAATGCACAATGGAGCCTGCCTCTGCTTGACATTTCAAGGGGGACAACTATGGCAACAAAAGGAAGGACAGGTGCCAGAGCGATAGTACAGCAGGGAGAGCATTTGCCTTGCACAGGGCCAACCCAGATTCGATCCCTGGCATCTCATAGGGTTTCCTGAGTACTGCCTTTAGTGATTCCTGAGTGCAGAGTCAGGAATAAGCCCTGAGCATCAATAGGTGTGACCCAAAAAAGGGAAGGAAGGAAGGAAGGAAGGAAGGAAGGAAGGAAGGAAGGAAGGAAGGAAGGAAGGAAGGAAGGAGGGAGGGAGGGAGGGAGGGAGGGAGGGAGGGAGGGAGGGAGG